>NC_140633.1:9513383-10713383 GCF_057382275.1 Copadichromis virginalis
CAGTGATCGGAGATTTTGAATGCTAAAAAAATTAGTTAGTTTAAAAAATATATATATATCTATATAAATAACTAATTGCACTGTTGTAGCTTGAATACTAAAACAAACTGTTAAATATTTCATGTTCAGATAGATGAGTGTGCAGACATTATCCATTAAGCAATCAAGTGAGGTTAGAGGTCACCACAGTAATCTATATTATCCTGAGAGGAAAACAGTCAGTGTCTGAGTGCTCGGTGTGTTCATCTCAGTTTGTTATTAAACCTCCCAAAACATTGTACATTTACAAAAACCTGATATTTGAGAATTTAATAAGGAACTGATTTTTTTTCTGCCCTTTGTAGAGTGATAAATGGAAAGCAATGCTGTGACCAAAGACTGAGTTGCAACTTAATATAATTTTCATTGTTTCTTTTACTGAAGTATTAGTCATTTAGTCTAAATTGTCATGAAATCTATAAAGCTTTGTCAACACATCAAAATCCCAAGTTCAATGATGAAAAAGCAGAACATTTCCTTGCTGCACTCACAGATCTGTGCCATCTCCCTCGTTTGCAGGCCTTCAGCAAGACTGCCAGAGCTGTAAGATGTCGATGGTGTTGTTTGCCTCTGTGGTCCGAGTCGGGGACGGCCTGCCTCTCTCAGCATCCACTGATTATGAGCAGGACAAAGAGCTTCAGGAAACAAAGAGGCTCCTCAAAGGTCTCTCCAAGAAACTCGGCCAGTTTCCTGACCGCTGCACACTTAGGACTGGACCATACAACATCAAGTAGGTCTTTACTCTTAGCAAAAGATCCAGTTATTCTGCTCTGTTAAATGTTAAATAACTTTTGGTATTAACATGTTTCAAATGGGCCGTTTTGGTGTAAAAAAGGTCTGTTTGGCTTGAGTAAGATAATATCAGTTTAAAGGTGTAGGGTTAGTTTTTCCTTCGATTTTGACTAAAACCTCTTTTGGACAAGGGCTGAAATATTCGCGCATTTTTAAGCATCTGCATTCACTCAGTGTATCTTCAATTCCCGGTATAAAACCAAAATCTAGACAATGCATTTTTAATGACCCATGGGTGGTGAAATAGCCTGCTGTTGACAGTTTTACTGCTTTCTTTCTGACCCCTCTAACACACATGTGGTTAAAGAAAATACAGAAAAAGCGTTTAAATTTGAGCGATTTGACAGCTCGGGCTTCATTTGAGGTGTCAGACGGTTCCTGAAAGCTCTGCTTGTGCTTAGGGAATGGCTTTGAAACTCTCAAGCATTGTTTGTTAAAAGCTAATTAGTCTTATTACGACAGAGGACATGACCTTAGAGAACCTCACCGCCAACCATCAATGGGCCGGCTATACCTTTCAACAACCACAGAGTCTCCTTTTGATACGTCTCTTTAATCAGCGAGAGCTCGAAGCTTCTGAGGAGTGCGGACGTCTAAAGGCTGCTGAAGTTCAAAATGAAAGAGGCGGCGTTTAAAGTCACCGGTTAATCTGTCCTGTGATATTCCCGGTTCTTCAGTGGCCCTTGTCATGTCTGTAATATTTGTGTGTTGTGAAATAGGGCTGAACGATTATGGAAAATAATCTAATTGCGATTTTTTGCCCCAATATTGCGATTGCAATGCGATATGCGATTATTTTTTAAGGTCTTTGTCTTCTGTATTATTAAACAAAGACAAGCAATACATCATATAGTATGGCCAATACTATATTACATTAATTTTAAACTGTTCTTTCCTGGAAGACAGACCTCTGTTATGATGACATGAGGTGATGCATGAATTGATGACTGACATTTTTATTTAACTTCTTCAATCACAACAGTATATTTGAACATACACAATAGTTTATTTTTAGCTTACAAACATCTGAGCATAAAGTGCTGACAAGGAACCCTGGTGTAAACATTAAAATGAAAGTCAGTACAATGTGCAGATTGCAGAAATATACATAAAAAAAATCAGTGGCTTTACCACACTCAGTTTTTCGACATCTGTGAACTACTAGACAGTCATTCAATTAAAAAATAATATTAAATAAATAAAACTAATAAATAAAAAATACACACATCTTACTGATCTCTGCAGTCAGTAACATTACACATAAAGTGCAAACATAATAGCAATTGTATAAACACACACACAAACACGCCTTTAAAGTTTAAAGGCGTGAAATTGGACGGTCTAGTTCTGATTAGCGTCACCGCTGTCTCGGTGGAGTTTAATAAACTCGGCCGTCTGCTTCTTGCTATCTAAAATATAACCAGACACTGGTGTAAATTCTCGACTGTCTCATACTTCTGTTTAATAAGTTTTCTGTTTGACGTTTAGTCAGCTGTGTGAAAACCAAGGAGGAACCCACCCGGGGGATTAATAAAGTTTTATTTTATCTAATCTAATAACTTTAATCTCAGCCAAACCGATTTACTCACGAACAAACAAAACACTGAAAAAAGCCCAACAATAACATTTTTAGGTTGTCTAAGTGACTTATATATTACGTTTAACCCGAGCAGCGAAACTCCGCGGTGATCTGAAAATGATGTGCCGGGAGTTGTGCCGCTCTCGGCCGCATCAGTAACCCTCGAGCTCCCGGCTAGCTGTCGAGCTGGTGGGTAGCAGACGCCTCTGAAAACGTCGAAGCATTTTTGCAAATATGGGATATCTTGATAAACCGAGCAGATATTTGATGTTTACACAACTACTTTCTCGCCTGAAAATATGTTAAAAGTTTATTTTGTGACCCAGAAAGATTAGTATGAGTAATTTTAAAACTTAGTAGCGGCCGCCATTGCTGGAAACTGGAGTTTGGCTGGGCCGCGCTTATGAATTCTGGGATATGGTAGTAATTTGGACAGCCTTCGGCGCGTCGCTGTGACGTAATCGGTCTACAAATGCGGCCTCAGGAGGATGCAGCCCATGAATTTGGACATGTCCAGAGTATAATCGCAGCCTTTGCGGTTAGAAAATTGCACTTGATCATGTCGCGATATTATCGCAAATGCGATATATCGTTCAGCCCTATTGTGAAAGCTAGATGAAATTCCTTTTTCAGCAGATTTAATCCAGGAGGTTTTAGAACATCGGCTCGCTTGCTTAATGCCCCAAGTTTTACACAGTGATTTAGAGAATGCACATCACTGGAAGCAATTTAGGGACTAGTTTACTTCTGTAATATTTGAACATACTCGCACTGTAAATCACAGTTATGAATCATCAGTTATATCGTGGGATTTAATCCAGTTTTATTTTAGCTGTTACCCACAGTGGTTATGATTTATTTTCTAATATTCGGTGAGGTTTTATAGGCACAGTCAGGCAGCTCCGAGACAGATATTGGTAAACGTATTCGTCCAGGGGTTTATTGTAAAGCACATTGCAACAGGTTCAATTCAGTGTTTATTATATATGCACCAGCAGCTTGTGAAACTAAAGGGCACAATAAAAATGAATCCATCAATTCAAATTGTGGGTAAGGGGCCCGCCTCCATCCCACCCTTAAACGTGAGTCATTTGCTTCAATTTCTGATGCGTATGTATGTGGCTACTCAGATCAGATTGACTCTCATTCCTCAGATATCGTCAACACCGCGAGTTTTTCTTTCCATGATAATCATCATATTAGTCTCAACTCTTTATTGACATTCAGGTTTCATATCCATTCAGATGCGCTCCGAGCTATTCTGGTAATGTGAACGTCTTTGTGTTTGGGGAATTTAATTTGCACTTAGTGTATCAATTAACACTGCAAGGCCAGCACATAGTTGTTTCTGCAGAGGTGGATTTGGATGCGAGCCATTGTGTTAAATTAACTGTGAAAGTGTGGCGTTGAAGCAGAGATGCGCTTAAATTGTGTTTGCTCTGTGTTTAGAGCTGCAACCTGCAGAAGTCAGAAATGCCTTTGTGTCCCTGGATATAGCTTTGTGTCCTAATTACAGATTCCCAGGGTTTCTGTCGAGAGGAAGAGTGGCGCGCTGCATTAGAGCAATAATATTTGTGTTTGTGTGTTTCAGTTTTACGAGCTCGCTGGGCGTTGGATACCTGATGGTATGCACTGCAAGTTATCCCAATGTTTTGGCCTTCTGCTTCCTGGATGAGCTACAGAAGGAGTTTATTGTCACCTATGACACCAAACGGATCGAGAGTGCCATGCGGCCCTACTCCTTCATCGAATTTGGTGAGTCCGTGGAACTGTGTGTTTCAGCCGAAACGACCATGTGGGAAATATGATGTCAGCTTTTCAAATTAAAACGGGTGCCATGTCTGATGGTACCTATCAGATGTAAAATTGGCCTCATTCTTTACAATATTCAGTTTTTAAAGTTTCTCCTGGGTAGTGCACAAATTTTACAATACGGGGTCACAGTCAGTAAATTTCAGATACAAAAAAGAGAGTTTGATGGCCTGGGACTAGTCAAAAAGTATTTTATGCTAGTTGATTGGATAGTTAACCTACCAAACCTACTTATGACTTCACCTGCGAAACAAAAGCACTACATCAGTCATCGTTACCTAAAAGGTTTTTTCCTTGCCGTCGTTTTAAAGAGGCTTTTGAGGACGGGCCTCACATATTACTCCCAATTACAACAACGAAAACCAATCTCACCAAAATGAAATGAGCTCGAGCTGTTATTGGTGTCAACCATCAAACAAAATTTGAAAATGATCATTTAAAAAACTTGGATGCGAGACAACTAACAAATAGACAAACAAACAAAACTGATTACATAGTCCCCCCCACCGTCCCCCCCACCGCGGGGAGAACAAACTTAAGTATGATCTTATCCACCGATGTTTGAGTTGCACAGAGACAAAATAGCAGTTTTAAGAAAAGCTGTCTGTATTCACATAAACTGTCAGCTCAGTTTGTTATGATCTTTACATTTGGCCACTGCGCTGCAGGCTGCCAGCAGCTGACCTACTTTCTGTCACAGCCATACCTGCAGGACGCAGGGGTGAGTCTACAGGGCAGCATGGAGCCTACTCAACTAGATTTACTTCAGAGCTTTGGTAACAGTATTTTACAGATGTAAATAAACATAAAGACATGAATAAACAATTTTAAATATAATTAATAGACTAAATTAGGTTTACATATAAAACATTGTTTTTGTGGACAGTAAAACTGAGACACTGGCCCAGCGTATGAAATAGCATTTTTGTTATGTAATATGTGATATGCAGTGTTTCTGTCTATTGTTGATCGAAAATGTTTTTGTTTATTCAGAAATCATTTTCCACTTCCACATTAACAGCATCTTGCTGTGTCACACAAAGGGTGCATTTGGTTCTGCCCGGCTTTGCTCTTTGTATTATTAATCAGCTCTTTGTTGTGCTGACTGTTATCCCTCAGACACCTTCATCCAGAAGACCAAACAGCGCTACAATAACCCTCGTTCCCTGTCCACCAAGATCAACCTGGCTGACATGCAGACAGAGATCAAGCTGCGACCGCCCTACCAGCTCTCCCCTGAGGACCTGCGGGCTATCAATGGATTCTCAGTGCACGCACCTTCAAAGTACAAGGGCATAGGTAGGACATAAGCTGCACACGTATGCGTGCAAAGTATGAGAGAGGCTTGTAATGAATTTATATACGTACAGCATTTAAAGATGCATTTATTCATGTGCATAAATATATATACAGGGTGTGCATGTACATTAAATTTAGATATTTAATCTTATTATTTGTATTAATTTTTCATTCTTAACATTGATGGTATTGACCACAAGACTGTGACATGATGTACATAGTTGCTTTTCCCTCAAAATGTTCCTGGAAAAGGAAAACAGGAAGTGCTACATGGCTTTAAAGACTTTCAAAGCAGACTCTGATGAAGACTTCAAGTTGATATGCGTTGCTCTGTTTTGCTTGCTCATTTCAACCTAAACAAAATGCCTCAGGAAGCATCTGTTTTTTTTTATCCTTTATCGAGGTTTTTTGGACAAATCAGAAATATTAACCCCAGAGTTCAGAGCAAGTTTTATACCCCTGCCATTAGAGCTGGGCGAAATGAGATTTTTTCATATCACGATATTTTTTTTTCATTTCAGGCGATAACGATATCTATCACGATATAAGCCAAATAACTATATTTGTAAGATTTAAATGTGCCGTTGCTCACAAGTAAAATGTGAAATAATCAGCAGCTTGTTTTTATTTAAATATTTATTTCCCATAATAAGTTCAACAGGGTAGATGTACTTAAGGAACATGAGACTTTTTCAGATAAATAAAGGCAAATATTGCAAACTACACAAAAGGCAGCCGCTAAAGCGTTTAAGTTTCAAAATAGAACAAACGAAACAGACGACTAAATTGTCAATTCCACTTAGAAACAAAATATTAATTCTAAAAATAAATCTTAGTTTGTTTTACAGAAGAACAGACAAAACTGACTAACTTTTGTCAGTATCAAATAAACTGAGAACTAAAAGGAAATTCTCAATCTCTCCTTGTTGTATAGCTGAGCTTTTCAAACAGTTGTAACAGTTACTTTAGTCTGACAAAAGCCGAATGACGAATTAGCGCTTCCAGTCAGAGACTGAGGCTACGTCCACACGTACACGGGTATTTTTGAAAACGGAGATTTTCCGTTTTCGTTTTAAAAAATAATCCCGTCCACACATAAAGGGAGAAATGAAGGAAAACGCTGCTATGAACATGCCAAAGCAGCAGGTGGCGCTAGATTCCTAACCGTGCAGAAATGTTGGCCAATCAGAAGTCTAGAAGCCTCGGTGGGAAAAAGTAAACAAAGCTGGGGCATAGAAGCAGAACCGAGTCGTATGTGTGGAGGGACAGTAACTGTGTGTATATGTAAGCATTTAAACACTGCAGAGAGTAGAATTAACAGTAACAGTATTGTAGAAATTCATTTCACTGAAACAATAACGTGGCGCACAGTGTGACGCATGCACCAGTTTATTGTATTTCCAGACTTGCTTTCGGCACATTTACAGTGCACGCTACTCTGTTTTTTGTCAGACTTGAAATAGCCGAAATACCTTCACACTACGGAACTTCTTTGGCTCTTCCGTTCAACAATCTCTCCGGCATTGGAACCATCATCTGTTTTCTCTTCGGTCACGCTCGGTTGATTTTTCTAGTCGGCACACTCATTTCCTCCATTACCCGCTGGCTGCTTCCCAAACAAACACACGTGCGGCTTGGCATTTGTGCTGTACGTAACAAGTCACGCGACGTGACGCTGCGGCTGTGATTGGTTCGGCTCTGCGCTACTTAATTTGGATTGGCTGACCTTTTTTTTTTTTTTTTTTTTAAGAGGACAAGAGCGGCGAGGTCTATCGCGATAGCTTAATTTCTCTATCGAGTAAAAGTTATATCGCGATACATATCGTTATCGTTCTATCGCCCAGCTCTACCTGCCATGGACGCACGTTTTTCTGTGATAAACACATTTCCCTGGACCCAGGGCCTCTCCACAGGATCCTAGTCCCTTTTGCTTTTTGAGCTGTTTGTTCTCGCCTCTTTTGCTTTTATTAAAATGTATTAATATGCAGTTCAGAACCAAAATGATTCCTCATCGCCGTATTTTCCTGTATCTTCAGTGGATTAACAAAGACATTTCTTAATTACAAAGTCTCATTTAAGCCCTAAATATTGAAATATTTATTGAAAGAAAAAAACAAAACATCCGCAGCAGAAGTCATTCAGCTGCTTAAATTTGAAATGGTTACTTTCTGGTGGATTATAAAGGGCAGAGAGAGACTGTGTGATGAGATAGTCATTTTCAAAATGAATCCATTCCGCTGTTGCTTCGTCGTAGCTCAGACCCCGTGCTCTTTACATCGTCCACAAAAACAACCCCTTTTCCCCACTGTCACACCTCAGTTGCCCCAAGCTAAGCGATGCCACCTCGGGTCACTTGTAGCTGTTGTGTTTCCCCCTGACATCCGAGAGAGCAGCTCTCCACGCTCTGCTCACTCTCCGCGGACCTTCCCAGTGTCTTGTTTTTCTGAGAACATAAATCATTTTATCCTGAGGGATGAAGTATGCTAATCTGATAATAGTGACACATTAATTCTTTAATGTTTTGAAAGTGAGATTTGAGAACAGCACATTCTTGGCTTATCTTTGCCATTCAGGGATTTATTCCCTTTGTCCTGCACATAATAGCTTTTACATGTGTATATATATAAATGAAATTTTGTCAAATCTAGTTGCTTTGTTGTTCTTCGGAAAGCAGATTTATCCGAGACCTGCGTCCTTGTTCTCTTACAGCTCCCACGCAGATGCTGGAGCCGGTGACTCTCCCGGGAATCGTATCCTGTGTGCTGAGCATCCTCTGTGGGGGGCTGAACCTGCTGCGAGGGGTCCACGCTATAGAGAGCATACTGCAGGTGAGGGCATTCTAGAAACGACTCTCAGATTCAGTTTCTCTTAAAGGGAAATGAATGCTCAATGCAAGGCTGGTTCTAGTTTGATACTTTTAGCTGTCAGTTTTATTTGTAGCAAGAAACTTAAGAGGACGAATGAATTCCCGAGGGCTGGGAATGTAGGTCCGTCACAGAAAAGCAATCAGGTAGTCAGGAAACGCAGACTTTAAAGGTGGTGGGATTTATTCTAAAGAGAAAATGATGGCAAAGACTTCACTGTAAACATCATCCCAGTTTACTAATTATCTGCCTGCCTCAACTTTGACGTCATGAGCCACTAATATCTCCTGACTAACATAAACTTATGACTGATTATGGTCTGTCTGGGCTCACGTCACTACCACATGCCTGCCATTGTGTCCCTTGATAGAGCACCTGTCACATCACACTCTATGAACTAGATTAGATCACAGTACATGAAATGCATGAATAAAGATACCTCAACATGTTCTTGTCATATTGGTTTCTTTTTTTTATCCCTACATAAATGACTAGCGCTTCAAAAAACAACAAAAAAACCCAAGCATTTTCTCTGTGTCTGCAGAATGATGATGAAGACTTTAATTACGTGATTGCCTTCTTCCTCGGCACAGCGGCCTGTCTGTATCAGGTAAGTGATAGTCTGCGGTAAGGGGAGCCCATCACTGGCTGACTAACAGCCCTGCACTTTATAGCTCAGCAGCTTGTCAGCTACACATTAGCAAAAGCTCAGTGCCTTTCGTTCCAGTACCTTCTCTAAAAGATTTTGCTCAGCTTTTTTTGTGCAGCTCCTGATACTAAATGGATCACCGCAGACTGGTAGACACAGTGATGGGCACAGAGACATCAAATGGGATTTCTTATGAAAAACATCCCCGCCGGTCATGTGGTCTGCGCATCGTTCACGCTCTCTGTCTTTCTCCTTTCAGTGCTACCTGTTTGCCTACTTCTCAGTCTGGAGGAACAGCAAGTCCTTCCTGGCCTTTGCACTCATCTGTCTTTCCAACATGTATTTGTACGAATTGAGGAACATCTGGCAGATCCTCTTTCACGTGGCGGTGGGCGCCTTCATGACCCTGCAGATCAGACTGAGGCAACCGCTCGGCAAAGCACCGGACTACAATGTCTGACAAAAAAAGATCTGAAACTCAAAGGATAAATGGACCTGTAGTCTGAAAATACTGGAAACAAAATAGAGACAAAAAACAAAAAACCAAGCATCTCGATTCAGTGAGAAAAGCCAAAAGCGATCTCGCAGCAGCGCGGTAGCCCTGTTCAATAAACCCCAGCAGCTGTGAACAGATCTCAGTTTGGACTCTGCTGCAGCTTGAATCATTTATGGACCTTACTGGGAAGCCACTGCCCGATAACAATTTTCAACTTCCTTTCAGTGCATCCATCCCACCTGCAGGACGGATGCAGTTTTGCTCCCTCTGCAAGCACCAAGTATTGAAAGCGACGCCACTCGCTGCCAAATGCATCGGCTAAACAATCACATGAACTTCAGTTACTTGTTCAGTTATTTTTCATCTTCTATGTAAACCCACTGGTTCTCCATCAGGTGCACGACTGGTTTCAGTCATGGTTTAAAACTATGCAACGCTGCCTTCTGCACGTGTGTGTCCTCGTATCTTATTTCGTAAGTGTTTGTCATCGTTTAGACCATTCTGCGTATTTATTTACCGACTGATTTCTCTGACGAAGAATTCTCCAGATTTTATGAATTTTGCTTGGTGATCGCTCCACTTTTATGTACACTTGTGTCTTTTTTTAGTCGCAAAGTAGCTCCTGTTTCAGCCGACGCAAACAGGCTGTTTGCATTCGTACCCTACTTCCTCGCCTACACAGCCTCAAGCATATGCCAGTGTCAAGTGACTGTGTTAATAAACAGGTCTGTGTTGGCAGCGGTATAGATGCATAGCTGCGTTGTCAAAGCCAGAGGCGGCCTGTATCATCTGAACAGCCTCTGGCCTGTTTTTTTTTTAATTTTCCCCTCCCACCGAGCCCCTCAGTTCAGACTTGGCTGCCATTTCTAAAAACAAAAACAAGAAGGAAAAAAACAAAAACTCATCTTTCACATTTAGCCTGTATCAAGGATATTGGCAGTGTTCACATTTAACACGATTATGACACAAAGATGCCATATTTATCGTCATCGGGGATTTATGGAGTGATTTCCCGGCGTTCCTGCATCATCCCAACAACTAACAGCAAACAAAACGAGAAGGGGAGAGAATTGAGTTGTGTTTTTCTTTTTTCTCTCCATGAGCAGTTTCAGTTGTGCCGAGGCTGTCATGACGTTTTTCCTTTTTAATTTACATTTTTTATTTATTTTGGATGATCCCTGTCTCACAGGAAGAAGTGAAAAATGAATCAGAGTATAGATGCGTACGCAGCTTTGCTTTCACGTCCATCTGGCATCTGCACTATTGTTCTGTCCAGAGACTGCTGTAACACTTCATTCTCATGTGATTCATCATCTGAATGTTCTCTGCTTTCCAGCATCGGGTGCCACACCTACATGACCTAATAGCTCCTTTTTTTTTTTTACCCTACGGCTCAGACTTGATTGGAACTGAAATGTGATTCGCAAACTTCTAGATTGTTCAAATGTTTTCCACAGCAGTAAACGTGTTGTGTGGGTGTGTGCTGTAAAATAGGAAACTTGAAAGTCAAAGATTTAAGTAATCCAAGTGTGGAACATGAATGTGATCATTTACAGGTCTTTAAATGGAATTTTCTAATCTAAACTTTGAATTTATTTGACACTAGAGACCTGTTATGATTAGAATACAAAATCTTGTTAAATGTTAAAGTTATGAAATGTGGAAAACATTGATTTGATTTGATGGGGTAAATGTGTTGGAACGCTAGTTTTAAGCCAGTCTTAGTAGCTCCATATTGGCCATTTTTGTGTGTGTTGCACGTGCACATCATGATGTGATCTGGTCCTCAATTTGAAACATGAGCAAAGCTGTGGAACACCGAACATTAAAAAACATTTCCATTACAATGATATCTTTTTTTTTTTATCATAGCACTGTCAGTTTCATACCAAATTCAGGGATATCTGGTACATGTTGCAGTAATTGTGAAGACAAAAATCACTTTTGTTTTAAAACAAAAAAGCAGGGATGCTTCTCCTGAGCAGGAAGTACTCCCATTTTCACAGATATGTGCTGCCTGACCTGCACAAATTTGAACTTGAATGTCAGCGTGGTGACGATGTGATTGTAGCAACGCTCACATAGTTAGAGGCCAACAGGTTGGCTGTTCAGAAAGGTCACATTCATTAAGTCTGGAGATTTTGTTTGCACTAACATGGGTTTGAATTCCCGGAGAAAAGCAGAGGAAACACTGTTGTTCCTGCAGCTGCTGCATTACAGTCGACGACGATTCTTATTTTATCCGAGCGTGCTCAGTTTAAATTGGGAGGCTTCAGTTTTGATTACAGTCTGGCACTGCTATGTAAATGCACAGCAGGAGTGACCAAGATCTTAACTGATTCCTGTTGGAGATAATAGCCACTGATTTGACTTATAAATACAGATATTAATACCATGACGGATAATGTAACGGGCAGAGCGTTAATCAGGAGATTAGCATTTTTCCTCCTTGTCCTCCGTCATATAAACAATAATCAGTAATAACAAAAAAGAAGACAAAGGACCTCATGCGTAAAGCCTGTCATGCAGTGCTCCTGCCATCTGTTGGTGAGCTACGTGAACATGTAAAATGACTCCCAGGATAGAGTGCAGTTAAAACAGAGGAGACACCTGAGCTTTCCACACATTTAAACAAACCTTTTGTTTATAGATTTTGGCTTTGTGCTGCTGAAAGAGGAAAAAGTCTTCCTCAGCCTGTGATATTTTGGACAATGCACCTTTCCAAGCTACAGCGTGTCCACATACATTTGGTCACTTTTGTTTCTTATTTAAGTCCGTAGCTTTGGTATTGTGTGCCAAAACGACAGCTTGCACAAAGTAAACACCAGCATCAATCTAGATCCATAAGAGACCTGACAGCACAGCGGAACATGAACAAGAATCAGATCTCAGGGTACCTGTGAAACCTCTCAGCAGTTTATTTTACTATAAAAAAACAGCATAATGTTTAGCATGGCAACAAAAACAATCCACAGTTTTGTCTCTGAAGCCATTTGTGTCACAGACACGGCCACCTCGTGTCAAATAAAAAGCGAATGAGAATGCTGTACTTTGTAAAGATGGATCCACTCAGGCACCTTGTAGTCACGCCCCTCATCTCTGGTCTGTGCCTCTCCAAGCCCCTCGTGTTCCCTAATGGCACATTCATGCACAGTGAACAGTAGAAAGAGGGGGGTGACGTGGGTGTAGAATGGCAGTGCATCCAATTGGAATCATATGGAATGACACCTATAGGTATTAGCCGGGGTGTGTGAAGATAATGGTTGCAGCAGTACAGTACATTAACAAAGATTTAAAAAAAAAAACGCCAGAGAAGGTGCAGGTTTTTCCCCTTCATTCCACAGGCTCAGAATCATAGTGCCATTTACTCTTTAAAAAGGAATGAAATTCAAAGGATAAGGCTAGTGCTAATATTTTTGGGTCAACAAAGTCCCATGAAACGACCAAATTTCCACCTAAATTCTGATGTTGTTCAAAAGCAACGATTAGTGAGGCAATTATTCCATATAATCATCATGGGCACTTACTGAGTGCCTCAAGTCTGAATTAAAATAAATTAATAGAGTGAAACAAGTCTAACTTGTTAATAAATTGTTTCATTTGCATGTGTTACTCAATACATACTGAAAGATTAAATATTAGTCCTAAGTAACTGATTCTCTCCTCTTTAAACAATATTTTTTTAAATCTTTTAATAAGTTGGACTATTGCTGGGACTGCCAACAATATCTGACTCCCGCTTAAACATTTATAGTTTCCGTAAACTGAAAATCCGCCCACTGAGTGGTAGAAGAGCTCTGATTGGCCGGAATTTGACAACACATTTCTGTGAGTTTAAATAATCTTTTCAAGTTCAACTATCAATTTATTAATATTTTTTTAATGGAAAGTGTCCAAATTAATTATTTTCTGACAGCAGTTTAAAATTAATACATTTATTAACCTCCTAGGAGCTGGCGTCCACATATGTGGACATCACATTTTGGGTTATTTAGACCAAAATACTGAATTTTGGGCCTGATATCCACTTACGAGGACATTACACTGTCACTGTTCTATCAAAATTTTAAATGAATATCCTCCTATGTGGCTCTCATTTTTCTTAAAAACAAAAATAAGGCAAAAAAAATAAATAAATGTAAAAAATTAAAGTAATTCTTTGTTTTTACATCCATCGGGCCCCAATATGTCCAAATATCAAAGAGAAATTAAAAATGCATGCGGTGGAAGAGTTTGGGTCTTAGGAGGTTAATATGCAGGATTTAAATAGAACCTGAGGCTAGTTATTCAGATAGAAGTCCATAGACTGCAGTTCATTTTGAGTCCACTTAATACATACAACATCGCAGTGAAGTAAATACTGATCTGCATAGCATACCAAATAAGTTTTAAATAACTTCACGCACAAATTCAGTTTGTTTTCACAAGATGCAAGTGGAGAGAATATTGCAGGCATTACTTAAAATGTTAATTTTGCTCTTTTCATGAGATCAGTTGACAGTTATAATAATATGACTCTATATAAAATATGGACATAGCTTCACAGGTCTGAAAATAGAAGCCAATGCAGTTTAGGTGCCTTAAACATGCTTTTCATGGCCAGCAGGGGGCGACTCCTCTGATTACAAAAACAAGTTTGATTTTACTGGAAGAAGAAATCTGGAAGGACACTTACTAGGCTCCAGTTATCTATGACCTCTGTAAGCGTTTTCCTAATTAGTTCGTCTTGATTGCTAGCTTCAAGTGTCTAAATACAGCACGATATTGACTACTGACAGTCAAATAAGAGAACAAAGCAGAGCATGATCTTCCTTGCGATTGACAACCAGATGAGCGTGCGGTGTTTCTAAGTGAGATCCACCCCCAGTGGCCTCTAAACTGTTAGCTCAAGGCTTAACAATACTTCACAAACCAATGGGTGACGTCATGCATGCCTACATCCATCTTTTATATACAGTTTTCTAGCCTTATCCTTTAAACTTGGTTCTGAAGTTTTCTGGATTCAGTATTCTCAGGTGAAAACATTTTTCTGTCCATTTACGTTTTCCTGTGACAAAACAAACCAAACCAGGTGAAGTATTTGGTAATATCATCATTAAAAATCACTTGAGTCCATGAGCCAGCCAGGTCAGTTTGTCTGATGACACGCTGAATAAAGATGTAATACTGAAGAGAACTGCTCTGTTAAGGAAAGAAAACAGCAGATAATTGTGCACATGTCCACATGTGCTTATCTGTCCCTGTCCACAGGATGAGCATCATCACCGTTGTCAGTACAGAGTCCATGTTAAAGGCCTCATCGGAGATCATCGGACATTCATTGGGTCGTACCATCTGATTGAGCAAGCGAGTGGGGAGCTGTGGGAGCAGAGCACAACAAGGTGGACGGCTGAAAGCACTGGAGTGCAAAAAGAAATGGCTTTTGAGCACCAAGGCTGATGCATTTCCATCCTCTAGTCCGTCATTCAATGTACCGCCTTGCTCAGTTTTAAGACTTGCTTTTCGCTGTGAGAAAAGGGCAAGAAAAGAGGCTATTTGGGGGGAGCTGAAGCTAAACGGAACATCAGCTGTGATGCAGTGCTAACATCAGGCAACACCAGTGAGGACGTCTGAAATCCCAACATGAATTATACAGTATGTATATCTGAATATGTATAATATATATATTCATGTACAAAATATAGAATCTTAATATATCTCATAGGGTTTGTGTTTCGAAGTTAAAATAGAAAATGTTAAAGATTAGAAAAAGCTCTTTACTGACATCCTCTTTGTTTTATGTGTTTGTGAATATATATATATATATATATATATATATATTATGCTGTTGATACTACTGAGGTTGTGATATTGCACATCTGGCGGGAAGCTTTCTGTAAACACTGTGCAGCGTTTTCTTTCTGTTATAAAAGGAAATTCATATAATCTCAGGAAACCCGGTTACCTGTAGGACACACTCTTCAGCAATAAAGACTATCTCCTCCATGAATCTGTTAGTTACCGATGTGATTAGATAATGACACAAGGACGGATAGTGCTGCAGTGCTGGCTTAGTGTCCATACTTGAGAGATTCATACCTGCATCACAACATGGACCAAAGGTATTACAAACCATACGTGAAATTCTGTACATACACATAAAACTGTCTGTGTTTTACATGTACATACTGTATATACTTCAGCAGGAGCAAGGCAGAGCGAAAGAGAAGAGGTAATGCAGCTTATGTCCTCCCGCAGGTGTGTCCAAAAACCCATCGGAAAATTACGGCTGATTGAAGCAAATCAAATTTCTTATTGACCATTTTTCCTTCAGGACCCAGACTCGCACAGCTGACCAATAATCTGTCTTTATGCTCTGACTGGACATCTTTGGTCTCATCGGCTGACTCGTAGCGAGGCTTCTCCGACTCATCGGCTCCCCCACAGGCTGGGCGTTGGGATGAACATTTTCCTCATCCTTTATGGCCTCAGGTTTGAGATGGGTTCAGTGCTGTGAGAAAAGTTCAATCTCAGTCCACCCTAAGCCTGCTTTGTATGTCGTAAGGCGTGTAACCCCCTATGTGTCTGTCACTTGGTGTGGGTTAACTGCTGGAAGGTCCACTGGTGAGGAAGTAGGTCATCATCTCTCCTTTGCCCTTGACTGTGACCACTCCTCTGTATTCCAGTGTGTAGTTATAAGAGCTCAGTACCTGGTGCAATTCTGGGGTCACCTGAAGGCAGATGGAGAATGGAATATTTAATTCCCTGGTCAGCATTTTTGAGATTTATCATTATTTTGCTAATAACTCCTAGTGACCAATGATTTGACAGCTTGAAAGTCAAACATGCTGTGTCATTGATTAAGATGGAGTTTAATGGAACCATAATTTCTAGAAAGAATAACTTTCAGTCAAGTTGAACCCAGTTTAATTTGACTACAGTGCTGTCTTAAACTCTTTATATTTTGCTACGAAAATTGGAAATAATCAATAATGTTGAGATCAGGAATCTGGGGAGACCAATCCATGTCTCAATATCAAACGTGCCCAAGGATAATATTTTACCTTGATTCTTAGCTGTTTTTTAATGCTTAAACAATTCATAGCTCAGTGTTATGTACTCAACAGAGAAAACTTTCTCTGGTCAGATACAAGGACTCATCTGAAAATGAGTGAAAAATTAGCCAATGTCCAACGATAAATGTTGAAAGACCTTCAGAAAGCTTGGAAAATTACGAAACATGCAAGAAAGTCTGGCTCCTTGGGAGTGCAAGAGCAGCTGGCCCTCCGCCGATTACCAAGACTACTTGGAGTACATCTAGAAGATGCGAAATGTAGCTACCGTCACTGAAACTGATGATCACCATGGCAGCAGTGATACCTGAAGCCTTGGAAACTGCGAATCAAAGACTCACATCCTTGGCCAGCCACTTGAAGAGGTATACCAGAGAGCTAGAAGGCAGGAGAATAAACCAGTTGTACTCCACTGAACCATTCAAGGGAGAAGGACACAACCCATAACGGCAATGCTCAGTGGCTAGTGGCTCTAAGAGCAGACCACAGCATCCTTCCCGAACAGGATCCAGGATCCATGGCAGCGACAGAGATCCAAGAAAAGGTCCAGTAAGAAGCACCAGGCTCTAACATGATTCATGCCTACTGGCTGAAGAAGGTGACTGCACTGATGAAGCAGTCCTAGATGACACAACAAACATCCATGAGTACATCAGGAAGATGGCCACAACTGACTGCTTAGTGAATACCTCAGGAAGCAGAAATATGAGAAAGAAGAGGAGCAAGAAGAAAAAACATCATGGAAGGACAACCCCCTGCACGGTATGTACCATCGGCAGATAGAGGAAGTGGCTTATATCAAGCAATCCTACCAGTGGCCGGACAAAGCTGGACTATCTTTCATTCTGGAGGCTCTAATCATGGTAGCATAGGAACAAACTCTGATCCATAGAGGCTGGGGTCTACCACACCAGGCAAGACCCCAGGTGCAGGCTGTGTAATAATGCCCCTGAGACAATCCAGCACATAGCAGCAGGTTGCAAGGTGCTAGCAGGCAGGGCATACATGGAACGCCATAACCAAGTGATCGACAAAGTATACAGGAACATCTGTATGGACTGGAAGTCCCAGGGTCAAAATGGGAGACGCCCTCTAGGGTGGTCGAGAATGACCGAGCTAAGATCCTGTGGGACTTCCAGATACTGGTGATGGATAACCAACCGGACATAGTAGTGGTGGACAAGCAGACAAAGGCGGCTGTAGTGATAGATGTAGCTATACAGAATGACAGCAATATCATGAAGAAGGAACACAAGAAGCTGGAGAAGGGCTCAAGAAGATGTGGAGGGTGAGGGTAACAGTGGTCCCAGTGGTAATCGGAGCACTTGGTGCAGTGACTCCCAAGTTAGGCGTCCAGCAGATCCCAGGAACAACATCAGAGATCTCTGTCCAGAAAAGCGCAGCAAAGATACTGTGCTGGACCCTCTAGCTCCCAGGCCTCTGGTAGAGGACTCGCGCTTGAAGGATAAAGTCCGCCCACAGGGGCGAGAGGGGAATTATATAGTTTATGCACACGTCTTGTGATCTGTAAATCACCAATGGAGTGTCTAATCAGTTCTCTGTGTTGTTCTTCCTGAATTAGTGGTAATAAACACATCTGATGCCATAGTTCTGTCAATAACATTTTGTATTAACTCCTTATGCCTTTTCCCCTGATTTATAGTCATTGGCTCGATGAGTTTGGCTACCTCCACTGGGAAATATTCTATTATTAGAGTTTTAATACAAGTTTCCAACAAAAACAACTGCAGAAGTTACAGAAAGTTACAAAAATGAAACTCATAACTTTACTAATAAAATGCTGCTTGGAGCCATTTGGTGTTCATTAGGAAGCAGCAGCTCATATTTTCTCTTTTGTCACTTTTTCCTGCAAAAAGGTGGACTGTAAAGAGATCGGATGAAATTAAAGAATTCAATCTGTGTTCATATTAGCTTTGAATTATTAAGCTTTAATGATTGAATATCTGATAAAGCAAAACCAGTAGGGCCATTTTTAACGATCATTCTTCATTACCTTGAATACACTCCTTTTTTCCTCCCTTCAGTCGACAGATAAGTGTGGTTTTACAGAGCTTATGCACACTGGATGAATTTCAAATTTTTCACCAAAATAGACTGAAGGAGGTGGGAGGGAAGGAGTTCAGAATAATTTACTGATGGAATGCAAATTTTATAGTTGATTTTAAATAACTTACTGATTATCTGAGTACACAAAATCATCAGTGTGAATTTAAATGACGGGACATATAAAATTGTTACCTGGATTCTCTCTGGTACACCTGTGCTGTCCATGCGACTCGCCACATTTACAGTGTTCCCCCAGATGTCGTACTGAGGTTTCCTGGCCCCGATCACCCCAGCCACCACCGGGCCAATGTTAAGACCTAGGAAAAGAAATAAATATAGAATAATTAAAACTGCCAAACAGAGGTGCAGGTTAAAAGATATGATGTATATATCCTACAAAATCAGATCTCAGAATCTTTTCAATTTGGAAACTGGTTCTTTAGTTCCAATTGGGCAAATCAGTTACTTTTACTGGAGCTGTAGTCAACAACAGTCTTACACTCTGCAAAAAAAAGTCCATTTTTCTTTCCTGCTACCCACCTATTTTCATCTTGAAGTTGTTAAAGGAGTGTTCATTGATGTATTTCATCTGGTCCATCAGCCTCATGGCGTAGTCAGCGAGAGCACGGATGTGTGACCGCCCGACCTTGTCATACGTGGAGTCATTGAGGCCGGAGGCTGCCATGTATGTGGAGCCGATAGTCTTGATCTTCTCCAGCTGGCGGAACTGATCCTCGCTGATGATCTGAGGATAGCAGAACAAAGGTTTGTAATATCAGTGGCCATATTTAGCAGAGTTTTGGGTCCACTGGATTCAATAGTAACCAAATAAACACAGCAAACAGTAATTGGATGTTATCAGAGCCGTTGTTCTGCATTCATACATTCAGACAGCTTCCAACTGGAATAGTTCAGATCTTACCTCATCAAAGTCGGCGATGATTTCATTAAGCAGTCGCAGGCACTCCACTCCCTCATTGTTGCCCTCCAACTCTACGTAGAACTCAGAAAAGTTACTAATAGAGGCAAACATAACTGCAACACACTCGCACGACTGGTAGTAGAGCTCATCGTTCCGACGTTCCCGCTGCAGGAAGTGAGCAGCCACGTCTTTGGGAAGGATGTTGTGGAGCAGACGGCGGTTGTAGGCTTGCAATTCCTCCATCTCCTCCTTTTCCTCTGTGGCCTTGTGATGAGTTAGAGAAGAGGATTAAAGATTAATACTTCATTTACAACTGGATGGATTTTTTATGACATTTGGCACAGATATTAAAGATGCCAAGAAGATGAATGCTAATGAATTTGGTGGTCCCCTAACATATTATCTCGCCCCACCAGCAGCATTCAGTAATATATCCTGACAGGTAATCACCACTAAGTTGTTATTTTTTAAAGAAGGTTCAGGAAAAAACCCTTTTACCTATCACTAAATTTCTTTACTTTGTTTTGGTATCTCAGCCTCACAAAACTGCAAATGGAGCTTGAGACTCACAGCCTTGTTTTTTACTAACCATTGGTGACAGCAGTGAGCTGGAAAATAGAGAGCCCTCCAGCAGCTTTTTTAAATAAGTTTTTTATCCACTTGACTGGATTAGCAACTACAAGCAGAACAGCCTGCTTCACAACCGTCAGAAAATGCCAAATAAGCCATGAACATCCCTTAAGGAATGTTCTTATTGTCAAATTGATACTGTACTGAATATTATTTGGTTATTATACGCACACTCACACACACACGCACACACATACACCCTCTGACATGTTTGTACTTTCTCAAATAAGAACAAAAAGTTTCTTAACAACAGAATTTGGTAAACTATCTCAGTGTTTATTGGTGAAGCAATGATTCATGTTAGGGGATGCAAACTTTTCAGAGTCACGTTTTATACTAATCTAGGTACACCTAAGTACATGCTTACAATTACGAGTGTAACCAATCTTACCGAGCCAATAAAACACACTTGATTACTGAGATTAAGATCATCAATCATTGTCAGCAAGTGTGAATACCTCTATGAAAGCAGATGTTTTGGCAGTTTGTTGGTCCTGAGCAGTCAGGTGTGTGTTAACAGTCTTCCCAGACTATCCAAGAAATCTGCTTGACCATTCTTATTATCCATTAGGGTCCCTAATTTCATTTTTCATTTTCTTCATAGCCAGTTCAATATTTTAACACTAATGTTAAGTCTCCATAATGTATTTTTCAATCTGTTATTCAGATTTACAGTTAGATGAATAATATTATGATCAGAAATATCTCATGTTGAGCACTTGTTCACCCTGTATGTGTCTACATGGGAGCACAGTCTAGGTTTGCAAAGCTGCATCTGACTAAAATGCACATCGCCACCTCATTTCAGCTACCAAGCACGGTAGCGGTGGTGTTTTGAATTGGGCTTCTTTTGCATCCACGGGACCTGGATCGAACATGAACTCCTCTGTACGCTAAAGTATTGGAGAGTCGAATGTGAGTCCATTTGTCCAACAACTACAGCTTGGCCAAAGTTACAACAGATGCTGATCCACAAAACAGCAGTAAATCTACAACAGAATGGCTGAAAAAGAAAAGAATCTAAGTGTTGCAATGGCCCAGCTAAAGTCCAGACCTCAACTCAACTACAATATACTGCAGAGAGTGGACGGACTCTGTGATGCTGCCTATTTGCTCATTTCTACAAAGCTTTAAAATTACAGCACTTAATTGTTCTCATTGGCTTCTGATTCCAGCCTTCACCTTGACAGGATGTCTGACCCACATTTAAAGTTAATTTGTTGTTTATTCCTATTATCATCCTTTAAAGGAACACAGTGAGACATCATTTGCATTTCTAACAGATCTATGCACAACTGTTGTGTCCATGCCTGTTTAAATATGTATATTTTCCCTGTCATGCTGATGACGATATTCAGGTACTGCCTAGCCTCATCACTTCTCAAATCACCAAATATTTTCACTTAAAGGAAATAAATGGAAATCCACTTCCTCCTGACAAAGTCTAAATCAACTAAATCAGCTGTTAAATGCCACATTTTAAACCAACTGCAGCTCATTTAAATCATAACATTCTGCATCAAGTGGCAAGTTGGGCTAGCTGTGTTTATTTTCTTTCAATCCCAACATGTTTTTGAATTAAATTAATTTCCTAGCACAAAATAATAACAGCGATTCCCTTCCTAAAAATGCAAATTTATGCTAAAAAGCACACCAAATACGTATCTACAAAGTCACATAATGACACTTAACACGGATACCAGGAGGAAAAAAAACCAAAACTACTTTTTAAGCATCAGAGGCCAATGGAATCATAACTATACAAGGGGAAGGGGCAGCAATGCGCTATAGGTTCTGTTTACTCTTGTTCTCACACACGCGCACACACACACACTAACCTGCAGTTTCCACAGGAAGTCAAGCCTTGCTGTTGACTCCACCTGCTGGGCGTGAAGGTACAGGGCAAGGACGAAGACTGTGATCACCACTGGAGTCATGATCTTTAGAGGCACCTTGTCTACTCCACACCTGGAGGTCAGCACATACACATATTAGTATTACAGATAGATTTTATGCCGAGTTACCCAGCTACCACAATCACTGATATATGCAGGTATTACACAGAGTTAAAGATGTACTCTGCAGGAAAATAACATAAAACACAAAAACAAGCTGCCCTCTAAATCTTGGCTAATTAGCGTTAGCATCTGTTGCCAGCAGGTCATTATAGTTCCATTTGTGCCAGAGGAGTGATAATGATGCTGTTAGCGTAAACAGATGACAGAGACCACTTTGGGTCCCGCCATCAGTCTCACCTTGTTCCATTCATGGGCTCACTGTGAGGGAGGAACAGAGAAGAGCCGGTGAGCACTAAGAACATCTGCACACCTTCGAAGCTTTAATCATTACAGGCATGAAATGACACACAGAGACACACACAGGTGTAATAAAGAGACTCACGCGTTGTTGATGGCATTGGCCATGACCAGCAGGTCCTGGTTGTCAAAGAGGCTCACTTTGGGAACCTCCATGATGAGAAGGTAAAGCAGTTCGATGAAGAGCATGAGGAAGAGCTTACCGATGCTGCTGACCTGCAGGAAGACGGAACAGGCCAGCAGGCTCAGCAGCACGCAGGACGAGAAGTACTGAGGGAGAAAATGCAAAGAGACTATTGTTTAGTGGCCAGGCTTTATATGCTGCAACAGTTCTGACTGAACAAGCTGCATCTGGATGAGTTATAAAACACACGATTAACCCACATTTTCACTGCTTAACTTCTAATTTGAGCACGAGTGTGCACACCAAATGTTAACATTTACAGCTGCATTTACCCCCACTTAGCACCCATTTGTTCTGCTCCCAAAATTTCGTTTCATGTCAGAAGTCTCACATTGAAATCTTACAGTTACGTGTGTGTGTGTGTGTGTGTGTGTGTGGTGTTCAAAAAAAGCAATGCAGTACTTTGCAAGACAAATTTTACCCAATTTTAACCATGTGTTTGCTCTAACAGTGTATGGTATACAAGGTGATTTCATTACACCATTCGTCACAGCAGAAAGCAATGATTAGATGTCATAATGCTCATTAATGTTCTATAAAGTACATAACTTGTTTAAGCACATGCATTTCTCTCTTTTTAGTGCTTGTGTTTTATCGTTGCTTTTTTTTTTTTATTGCTTGCAGTTTTAATATTGTTGTGCATCACCTTGAGCTGCAACACCTGGTTGAAAAGTGTTGTATGAATGAGATTCTGCCCACATTTTATCCCTATGAGGGAAACTTGGCAGCAGCACCTGAGTCGTATTTGTGTCTTATTTAAGTCCTGGACTCGTGCCATTGGCTGTTGTTCAGTTTAGGATTAATAAAATTAATTTGCACTTATGCGGACAGCCCGCAGGTTATCCATCAGCTCCGGTCTCTTCTGTTTCACCTCACTGCCCAACCAGCTGCAACAGATGGCTGACCTACCTAAGCCACAGTCTTGTTCTCCGTGTGGTGTTTGCTCATACCGATTATTGGATCAATGAGGTTTGCTCTGTAATATTATAGGGTTTTTACATTACAATATAAAGCGCCTTATGATGACTATATATGTTATGTTACGCCCATGGTATTCAGCTGGAAAAGAGTGGAGGGTCCACTCTGGGTCAGGGAGGAGTTGCTGCTTAAATGTGGAGGAATTTGGGGTCTTGTTTACAAATGAGTATAGCGAGAGATTGATACATGGACTGGGGCCATGTCGCTGTACCAGTCATTTGTGGTGAAGGGAGAGCTGTGCATAAAAGCGGAGCTGTTGATTTACGGGTCATCTGATGTTCACAATCTCTGGGTAGTGACTCAAAGAGACACACACAAGCAGCACAAATGAGCTTTCTCTGAAGGACAGCTGGCCCCTGCCTGAGAGAGGGGGTGAGGAGTTCAGTGAGTCAGGAGGAACCTCCTGGGCACTTCTTGGGCGAGGAAATCCAGGCATGTCCTGCTGGGAAGAGTTCTTATGGGTAGACCCAGGACTGGAGAGATTATGTATCTCAGCTAGCCTGGAACCACCTTGGTGTTTCTTCGGATGAGCTGGAGAAAGTGGCTGGGGAAAGGGAGGTTCGGGCTTCTTTACTGCCCCTGTGACCTGGCCTCGGATAGTGGCAATGGAAGGAAGAATGGAAAGAGGGATGGATGGTTGGATGGAAGGAACTTAATTGATCTATTGAGGCCTGATGTAATGTACTTTAGTGAGTTGACCAGCAGATTTTAGTATTTAAACTTCAACTGGCATTTTCTGAAAGGTTATCTTTTGGCTGTACTTTTTTTAGACAAATCATCCGCCTAACTTTCCTTAGTCTTCAACAAACTTGGATCTTCTTTTCTTTGTTTGTTGTGTCATACTTTAAAAGGATACCTGTAAATTTATTGATGAAATAATCTAATAAATAAAACAGATAGGCCATAGATAAAACAAGGCATCTGTACCTCAGGAAAGCTGCAGATGAGGCCATCATGTCCACAGGGGCTGTGTTGTGTGTCCAGGCTGTAGTTGAGGAAGTAAGCATGGCAGGCATTGACACTGTCCAGGCTGATGTTGTGCTGTGCTTTGATGCAACTCCACAGGTCATGGCTGCTGCACGTGAACTAAAAAGGGTCAAAATTATTGCGAGACTTTCAAATCCAGACACTCAAAAGCATCATAGTCAAAAACCTCTCCTTGAAACATTGACCCATGACAAGAAAATGGGAATTTGGGAATCCTGTTAATGAAAACTTACAATGTTGATGAAAGCAGAAAGAAAGACGATGATGATGGTGAAGACACCAACCAAGGTGCTGTTTAGTCTAGACTGAACTATTCTCTTAGAGAGTGTCTGCAGAGGCACTGGGAAGATCTGGAGGACAGAAGAATTCCAACAATTAATATTCAGTTTTAATTGAATTAACTGACTTCATTTTCTCAGTCACTGGTTTCCAGTTTGACCATGCTTTTACAGCTCTGTGTAAAAAAGAGGCTCTGCTTTTTTTTATATTTTGTTTTTAAAAAAAAGAGCCATGACTCACCGTTATGGAAACCTTCAAGCAGCAGCTCTATTTTTCTCTTCTCAAACCTTTCCCGTTTCTTGTGAGTCATCAACAGCAGAAAGAAAACTGATCGACAAAAGGATTTACGGTCTCACTGCAAATCTTATTCGACAAGGCCCACTTTATAGAAACTTGTGGAAGAGATTGTGAAAATTTGCGAACTTATTAACTCCAGAAGAATGTACCAGATAATTACATTAGAGGCAGCGCAACAAAGTAATCAACTGAGCTGCATGCTATTCTGTAACTGTCTTTATTACAGCACAGCGCCCAGTACCCCTGTGTTTACTGAACAGGCACCAAATACGCAGCTGAAGACGTAGTGCAAAAAGAACATCAGCTGCTTCTGTTAAAGCACAATCTGTTCTTTGCTAAAGTCCACACAAACAGGTCAAAACTGAGAACAGAGGGAGGAAACAGCTACCTAAACATTGGGAGATTGATAATATTTTACTAAAATACTATTCCTTAAGTTATCCTATGAAATGCAATTTTTAAAAAATGCTGTGTTAGCTGTTATTTAAAAATGAAAACTCCATAACATTTGACTAGGATAACCATGTGAAATATCTTCAGTTTTTACCTGATATTTAGAGTCACAGGCTTTGTTAAGGGTACAGAGTGTAAAATCGCACCACTAGACGTAAATAGATTGCAGTTGACTGCGAGTTTTTAAGGATATCCTAAACTTTTCTGTGGGTAAACACTGCTGTTAGCCTCTGTTAGCTGCTGTTAGCCTCTGTTAGCTGCTGTTAGCCATCGTCAGTGAAGTGTATCTAACATGGTTGGACTTAGTGAATAAACTCTGATACAATGTGTGGTTGTAATTCGGCTGTCACGAGAGGGAAAGTGGGATTTTTAGGACACTCGAGCCGAACATTAGCTTGTATAATGTTAGCTTAAAACCAGCTGCTGTTGTTCAGCCGGCTCATTGTCAGCTGTGTGTGGATGAGAGGATTGCATGTCTAATCTGCTGACAACAAGTAAGTGCGACAGTCATGAGTTAGAGCTCTGTTTTCAGTTCAGGGGATGAGGCTAGCAGTTAGGAGGAAGAGGATGATGTTTTATTAAGATGCCAGTCCTGCTGTCTCTTTCCTTCATGTTCAACTTCACATACTGTAAGCATGAGCCTTCACATCTTGAGCCTGAAGGTGCAGGTATGAATTAACATTTGCCTCCTAATGAATTCCTATGAGTTCTCTTTTCCCCGCCTTTGGCAAACTACACATGTGGCTGGTCTCTAGCTGAACAAATAAAACCTGATTTGGTGGAACCGAGATGTCCGTTTCGGCAACTGTGTTGAAGATAGCGAGGCAACATGACAGCTTCCACAAATTGGAGCCTGCTCCTATTTATTTTAATGGACTAATTCTAAGTTTATGAGAATGCATCAGTTTGTTGGAATTACATATTGCATGTAAGTACCCACTAATTAATGTTTATCTATGAGTAGAATCATTTTTGTAACTCAAAAAACAATAATTGCACCTTTAAATACTGATCAAATTGACAGCAGAGACTGCTGAAAGTTTATGTTGTTGCTGTTGAAGTTTATAGTCTAGTAACCTTAGGCTAATATGCATAAAGTTTTATAGAACAAAGTTGAACAAAGGCTCCCTTCTGTGAATAATCTTGTGCAAGAATACAGACAAACTACAGAAACATGAAACGTATCCTGAATTATGTTAGATAAAGTAAATATGAGATGGAGCAGCTTTTCTCAAAGACTCACATAAACACGAGGGAAACTTAACATTTTTTAATTCATATAATAGATACGCACCAAGGGAGTCTGTTGTAAAAATGTAACAGATTCTGATCAAAAAGAACTTCCTTTGAGGAGAATATCTTTCATTTTCTAGATGAAGGATTCTCTGACCACAATTCATAACAAGTACAGCATCCAAACCACAGCCCGATAAAACATTTAGATTTGTCTGAACGATGTCTTACGCTGAACCGAACTGAAACGAGGCAGCTATCTTACGGGATAACATTCTCATAAAAGCATCTATAATCGCTTGTATTGGTTATCACTTTGCCGAATGCCTTATATCTGCAACAAATCTGAGCAAAGCTCTGAGTTTCTCTGTGTCATTCATTACAAGCATAGACTTCTCACCCCAAAACAGCAGTACACAGCTGAGACGAACATAACAGCCGTCAGGATAATGAGACAGGTGACGAAGAAGCCGATCATCAGTCTGGAGCTGCAGACAACAAAGAGATTGGATGTATCTACTGCAATATTTATTACTCTGCAATTCACAGTCAGTGTGGCATCTGATAAGTTAACACTTTCTCTTTATAGTCTACAACCTTGTGCTAAATACTGTGGAAGTAAACATCTTACTCGTGGGTGTGACAGGAATGAATAACACCAAAGAGAAGAAGCATTAAGATTAAGAGGGTAAAAGCGATTATAAAAATAGATTAAATAACACGGGACATGAGATGTGAGGAGGCAGCCTATGTGGGACTTTAAGGACAGGATTAAAAGACGAGAGGAGTGGTGAGATGAAAGTACTGAGGAGAAAGGTTAATAAAGAGGCAGGCTAAAGAAGATCAATACTAAGAGATGGGCAGGAAGAAACCTCTGAGTGCAGTTTGCAAAAAAAGAAGAGAGAGAGGAGGGCTCGCTTTGAGACAAAATCTGACAGAGCTTTAAAATCTGGCCAGTGCTCGGGTGCAATTATGCTGATTTTGATCTGATATTCTTTTTTATTACTCATCATCTTTTATTACTCCTCTATTCAGTGATTCATCTTTATAAGTCCTGTTTTAAGGATAAAGGCTGAAGAATTTGGAAGAGAACTTGGAACAGACAGCATTAAGACTAAAGCTGTGCCGAGTTTTGTAAGGCTCCAAAGCCTGAACGCACACACTGACCACTAACAAAGACATAGTTTCTAAACAATTTATTAAAACGCATGTATTAGTGCTTATGAAATATAAGGAGATAGTTATATTTGCCTAATAAAGACAGCTTTTGGGATTATACCATGGGAGTACTATTTAGAAGACCAAGCAATTCAGTTTCAACTTGGAGCAACTTCTTATATATACACCCACTGGCCACTTTATTAGGTGCACCTTGCTAGTACCAGGTTGGACCCCCTTTCGACTTCAGACTGCCTTAATTCTTCATCACTATCAGCCTGAACTGATGATGCAGCACAGCACAGATCATGTTAACACCAAATTTGATGTTCCAGCAGAAACTGAGACTCATCATACCAGGAAGCACTTTTCGGTTTTCTTCGGTAAGCCTGTGGGAACTCCAGCCTCAGTTTCTTGCACTCAGCTAACAGGAGTGGCACATTGTGTGGTCTCTAAATTTACAGTCCATCTGCTTTTAGTTTTAATGTGCTGTGAGTTTAGTGATGCTTCTTGGTTTTAACGACTGGTTATTTAAGCCTTAATATCAGCTTACCATTCTCCTCTGGCCCCTGGCGTCAAGTTCTCCCAGAGAACTTCGGCTCACTGGATAATTTCTCTATTTTCAAAGCATCCCGTGTTAGCAGATTCTCAAATACTCAGACCAGCAACATTCGGAGCCACCTTTTATCCCCATTTGATGCTTCTTTGAAGTTTAGCAGGTCGTCTTGACCGTGTCTAAATGCCTAAATGCTGATTGGATGATGAGATATTTGCATTAACAAGCAGCTGAACAGGTGTACCTAATAAAGTGCCAAATGTTGACCTACCCAATTTTGATTGTGTAAAGCAGTAGTTCTCAAACTAGGCCTTGGAGACGCCGGGGGTCCAAAGCCCATGGCCATGAAGTTCACAAAATAATTTGCAATGAATATTAAAATTGTGCTGCATTATTAAAAACTGCATTTAGACCAAAAGGAATATTGATTACCCCGTCCCACCCCCACATTATCTTTTATGTATATTAAGAAAAACCTTTAGTAAGAAGTGCTCTTTCTCCAAAGTTCTAGTCCTAAAAGTTTATCTGATTTTAATATATAAATGAATCGTGTGGCCGTTTAAGCTCACTTTGTGTACTCTGCACTTATTTATTTCATACATTTGAGCTACAATTGTTTAAACTGTAATCAGAGTAAACTTTTCAAAGTTGTGAAGTAAATCTCAAACTTCCACGGTCCTATCTGTGTATTATTTCCAAGTGTTGACTCACGGTGGCACGATGACAATCTGGATGAAGCAGATGAAGAGAAAGACGAGGGAGGCGCAGGCCACATAAGCCCCAAACCTGGAGTCCACCTGTTTGGAGTACTGCAGGAGGGAAGGAGACAGCAGTTCAGTGACACAGACTTTTCTTACATTCTGTCCCTCTGACAGCATGAGGGGTGAAAAACATACAAAACAACCAACAAGATAAAAAAGTATGAAAAGTCTGACTCAATTATGTCTCTCTGGGTATTTTGGAACGAGTACGTCAACACCACAGACGCTTGTAGCAGAGCTGTACTCGAGTCAGACATAAATCACAAAAATGACGAGTTCACACTTGACATGGGTTTAACTAGTGTAAGCCTCGACTTTTATTTATTTCTCTAAATACTTCCTCTTCATTCGGAGAATCTGGGAACAGCTGACATTTAGCGCAGATGACATTTAACTCCGTCAAGATTTGAGGCTGCTTTGAAATCCCATTTGAAATTAGAAAGCACGAGCTTGAAATACTCAAGCTTTGAACCAGTCAATAAAAAATTAGAAAAATAAAGACAACAAAATGTAAAAATATGACAAGAGTTTGAACAGTTGATTCTCACGAGCCTGCAGAGCACAGGCATAATTTGTTCGTGCAGACGTAAATTCTGACTTAGGCTTTCGTATGTGAGAACAATGGCTGAAAGACAGTGAGGTTTTCAAGTGAGTATTGATATTTCAAAGCTGAAAAGATTGTTTCGTGATGTTTGTTGAAGTTTAAAAAAGAAAAAAAAAATTGGTTATTGGCGTTTTACAGCTGAAAAGAAAACCATATCCCAATATCAAAAAACTACTTACAATCCTTAAAAATGAAAGAAATCTTAGCAACTGATCCGTGTCTGGCATGTGCAGCGGCTACTCAGCTGCTATCCTGCAAAAAGTTTATTTTACTGGATAAACTCTAAGTTGAAATACTCCTTCTGTATGGCCAAGAGAAACTTGTTTCTCCAAACTTGGAGATATTGCTGTGCCTCAAAATCAAACTGTGGATCAACAGGATTTAAAGATTGTACACGAGCCTAAAGGCAGAAGTGGTCTGACAGACATGGAACTGGAGGCTCTCCAAAATTCCTTCAGATCTCACTTTCACCGTACACGAAGCAAAAACTCTTTTTCCCTTTTTCCTCCCAAATTCCTTTTATAACAACCCAGCTGCAAACCTCTTCTCAGCCTGCCATTCACTGTCTGAAGCAGTTTCTCTTCTCCATTTAAACCCCTGCTTCCTCTCTTTCTGTGTTATACTTTGCTTTTGAGTGACTTCCCAGAGGGACCGAAAAAGAGAGAGCTTTTTGCACAAAGAAGATTGCTTGTCACGGCCAATTATCTTTTGCTATATTGGCAGTTGGACTTTGTGTGTCCGCGTGTGTGCGCGTCTAACCTTTTTCTCCAGGTCAGGCTCTCTAAAGGTGAGCAGGAATTTCTTGACGTGTTCCGAGCGCAGACGGTCGATGCTGCGCGCGTCGATGGCCCGGCCCAGAAACTCATCCACCTCGTCCTCTGGGTTTAGGTTTTCCTGTGTGTTTCTGAAAATAAAATGCCTGAATAAAACAAGAGGAGACTGATTGACATTTACATTTCATGCCGAGTCAACAAAGACTGTTTGGCTTTACTGCAGCTAAACTTTTTGATCCACTGCTTTCTTAAAGAACTTGTCTGAAAATCAAGCCAAAAGACTTTCTTAATAACTATTGACTAAACAGAAGTTTACTAAAACTGTTCGAGGGTCACCTTAACAACCCACTGTAACCTGAGGTGTAGCTGCAAATAGGAAATCATACACAGTGCTGCGATCTGATTTCTTAGGGGCTTTTTTTTGCATACATCATCAAATTAGTTTGATGATCAGAGATAAGCTTTCTTTTTGAAAGTTGACTTCAATTCAATTCAAGGCCTGATTACTACAAGACCTGAAGAATTAAGAAATCCCTGTTTGACAAAGTGAGGCAGACTCAGAGATCTTAAAAAATGGCAACACAATCATGCCACAGTCTAAAGAAACTCAAGAACAGATAAGTAAGTGATTGTCATCCATCAGTCTGCAAAGGACTACAAGGCTATTTCAAAGGCTTTGGGACTCAAGTGAACCACAGTGAGAGGCATTATTCAAAAAATGAGCAGTGTTGGGGAGTAACGGAATACATGTACCGCCGTTACGTATTTAAAATACAAAATATGAGTAACTGTATTCCATTACAGTTACTGTTTAAAAAGGTGGTATTCAGAATACAGTTACTTTGTTGAAATAAATGGATTACACTGCGGTACTTTCCTGTTTCATATTGTGGCGGGTCAGGACTGTTTGGGTTTTGTTTGACAGCTACGTTCTGTTGTTCCAGGCGGCAGCGTTACGGTTACCATGGTTACAGGGTGACGCGCTCTCTTTGTGACTACCTTTTAGCTTAGCACAACAACAACAACAACAAAAGGCGCTCTCTCACCCAGGAAACACAGAGTGTTACAGACATAGCCCTAAAGAATGTAGCATCATGGGCAGTGTAGTCCGTGCTGCAGGGAGAATGGACTGCCATACCCGTTATGTGTCTGTGAGTGCGAGGAGGGAGAAAAAGGAGAGTCGAAAAGTAGTTATCGTAGCAGAAACGGGAGCTGGAAGCATGTAAATATAATAATAACCACTGCAGCCAAGAAGAGTGCCTGACGAGCCCAGTTGTAAGTAAGCTATTAAGACTCGACTGTACGCTGTGTTCGTGTTTTCATCCAAAACAATAAGTTCCGTTGGAGCAGCCTTTCAACGCCTCTCTCTGTCTCTGGCAAGCAAACTTGACCCAGACAACAAAGTAAAGCTATTTTTCGGCTACGAGCCCAACACAGAACCGACGTATTAGTCAGAGGTCCTTTACTACGGTTCAGACCCGCGGAACTTCAGTAATAGTAATAAATCACATTCATGTAGTTGTAAACAGCATGATAATATATTAAGTAATCGAAAGTATTCAGAATAAGTTACTCTCATTGAGTAACGTAACGGAATACATTACAAAATACATTTTGGGGCATGTATTCTGTAATCTGTAATGGAATACATTTTAAAAGTAACCTTCCCAACACTGAAAATGAGAACATGGAAACAGCGGTGAAGCTTCCCAGGAGAGGCCAGCCTAACAAAATTACTCCAAGAGCACATAGGCAACTCATCTGAGAGCTCATTAAAGAACCCAGAACACCATGTTAAAAACATCTAAAGGTCAGAGTTCATGATTCACAATGACAAAGAGACAAGACAAAAATAGCACCCATGGGAGAGTCCCAAGAAGTAAACAGCTGCTGATCAAAATGGAAACAAAGACTCATCTCACATTTACCAAAAATCGTCTTGATGATCCCAAAGGCTTTTGGGAAAAGATTCTGTGGACTGATGAGAGAAAATTTGAACTTCTTGGAAGCTTTGAGTCCCATTACAGCCGGCATAAACCTAGGCCCAGTCAAAATCTGCACTTAAATCTGATTGAGATGCTTTGGCATAACCTTAAACAGGTCAATCATGCTCAAACTCTCCTGGCTGAATTAAAATAATTCTGCAAAGAAGAGTGAGCCAACATTCTTCCACAGCAGTATGAAAGATTCATTGCCAGTTATTGCAAATGCATGATTGCAGTTCTTGCTGCCAAGGCTGGCGCAACCAGTTATTGGGTTTAAGCAGCAACTGCTTTTTCACGTATTGTCAGGTAGAGTTGGATAGCTTTTTTCCCTTAATAATGGAACTTATCATTTAAAAACTGTATTTTTTTATTTCTTTGGGTTATCTTTGTCCAATATTAACATTAAGTGTGAAAACGATGGAAGAAACTGAGAAGTCAGGAAGATTTTTCACACCTCTGACCTGAAAGATCACTGCAGCCCTCAAACTTGAACAGTCAGATGAGACAATTTGTCTAAAAACAATCACTAAATCTGCAAAACACAGATTCACCTACATATAAAATGCATTTGACGGTTAGTCTGGAATACTGTGTTTGGATTTAACAATACCCAGAAGTTGAGCGATTGGAGGCAGAATTTTAGGAGTTGTTAAGTAGTTAATTGGAATATTTTGTGTAGACATGTCTAACTTTAAAGGTTTTGTCTTTAAACACTTGTCAGTTTCAGTGCTGTACTGTAGCTCTAATCGGTGGCATTTGAGGCCTCAACAAATCAGAAAGAAAGGATTGGTTTGTCTCTACGATGTCAAGTCTTAATATACGTTACATTCACTGATTTTAAGACAGATGGAAACAGATTTCCAAACTGAGCTGTGACATCGTATCCAGTGTAGCAGTTGACGAAAAACCCAGCATGTACTTCCTCTCGACTCTAAAAACCTGTCAGTCTGCATAAGAAGTAAGATCTGTGCTGTAGCCTGCGGCAGAGGCAGAGGCTTGGATGCTGCAGCTCAGAACAAACTCACATATACAGAACTATTTGGAGGAGAAGAGGAGGACAGCTTCTCCATAAACGACAGCTCCTCTTTGATCACTGAGAGCCTTTGGCTTAACTATCCCTTCCTCTGCCCTTTTTTTTTTTTGTAAATCTTGGATGAAACAGTTGATACTGCAACACATTAAGAACATAAACTCTGTCCAGCAGCAAAAGACTCATGGAGAGAATCAGAATTTAGACACTAGCACTCATGCAGGTGGATTATACGACAACTGCAAGCATTCATCTGCTAGAAGCGATCCTGGAACACGTTTAACCTGCCCTCCAAGAAACGTTAGATGACTTATCGATCAATGATGCTTAAAACTGTGATTGCAACCACCAAGCTCTGATAAGTTCATATATTGATGGACGCTGGCACACTTTTTTATTATCTTAGCTGTGTACACAACACATATTCAAGCTACAGCTGCATGATAAAGGGTTAAAGTGCAAATGCAGACTCCTGCATTACCTCTTCCATACAAAACTGCCCTAATTTTCACTTTGAACCTCCAACATGTTGAAAACTGAACTGAGCCTGGTTCTTCCTATTAAAAGGGAGTTTTTCCTTCCCACTGTCGCCTAGTACTTGCATAGGGGATTGTTTGATTGTTAAGGTTATCTCTGTATTATTGTAGGGTCTTTACCTTACAATATAATATGCCTTAAGGTGACTGTTATGATTTGGCACTCTGGCAAAACCGAATTGAACCCCCCCCCCAAAACATTTTAATTTAAACTGATCCTTTACCTGGACACTGACTCTCATACAAATCAAAGATCTTGCACATCATCTTATTATTATGCCATTTATTCTGACTTTCCAGTTAAAATTACCAGTGACAATCATATTTGTGTTTCAAAGTGCTTCTTCTTGTCTTTCAGCTCATTTTCAGGATCATTGCCTATCGTCTTGGGCAAAGCAAGAACAAATCCTCTAAGGTGGCACACAGACAAAACAACAAGCACAATGAGTCACTACTCACTTGTCTTTGGGGTCTTCAAAGCCCTGCAAGAGAGAAAGGACAACAGGAAATAGGATTTTTAGAGCAGCGCGTGGTAAAGGTGTTTAATCTTTTCAAACCAGATTGGTTCTGCTTTCTTTTTCTTTACAGCTAAACGCTCTTTTAATACAACTCAGAACAATCACATCAACATATCTGGTGATTCACTCAATGAAAGCATTTTTAAAATGATAAAATGAATAACAAAGCAAAAACATCCAATGTTCTGCAATATTTAGAAGTTGTCATTCTACATTAAATATCTGTCATTCTGCAATGTTTGGACTAAACTGCTTGACGATCAGTGTGTGCTCTGGCTGTTCTGACGGTGATTTAGAACAATTTTTTCAGAGACTTCACAGATAACAGCCCAAGCAATCTCCCAAGACATCTTCAGCTAATGAAAGGTACCTCAGCAACAACAACCCCCCAACACACACACACCCCACACCCACCCTTCGGACGAGTTATATCACTACAGTGGTTTAGATCCTTCCTGTGATTTTCGGGATTTATATACACCGCTTAGAGGCGGTTATTGCTTCGGTTGAACCTTGCTACAAATTATTTTAATTTTCTAATTTTCCTTTTCAAACTACATTAAGGAGCCTCAGCCTATCATCATTCCTCTGATTGAAGCTTGTTCAATTTAACTTCACAAATAATGAGCAACCGCAACGCTGCCATTAGACAGCTATTGGGGGCCTGATGACATAATAATTACCCTGAGCCAAATGAAAAATACGCTTACAGGGAAAGGTTCGCTGTGGCTGGAAACCAGCAGACACGGGGGGGAAAAAAAAATCACCCAGATCACTTCAGGTATGAACCGAATAAAAGACATTTGCATCTAACTCAGCTCAAGATTTGGACCGTTCACCCACTGTCAGCTCTATTCGGCGAGAAATGACGGCTATGATTGACGTGAAATTAAACATTTTTGGTAGGTTTTGAGTTTTTCAGCAGAGATAAACCGACAGAATGAGCAAAATAAGAAAGATGTAAGAAGTGGAGGCTTTGTTGTCGAGCAGAGGTAAACAAGACAAGTTTCAAATGTTATTTTCACCCGTTTGAAATGCAAAGATAGAATATGTCTATAAACAAACAGATGCAAAGCACACAACTTTAACACTTTGGGTGAACTGTCCTGCAAAACGATACAGTGTGCTGTGTCATGGAAAAAAATGTAATATATTTTTTAACCTGTTTTTCATTATGAAGTCACATTAATCATATTTTGTTACTCAGTTTATACTATGTTCAGATTGTCACTGTCATTAAACTATTTGGCCATATTACAGCATTACAGAATACCAGCTTGTAGCTATTCAAATTGCTCTACCTCCCTCTTGTGGCGAAACACACAAATGACTATGCTGAAGAAATATTCAGCACAGCTAACCCCTGCATGAAAGTAAGGGGGAAAAAAATCAAATAGGAAAAAGTGAAAGGTAAAAACGAAATTATTTGCATTCCTGCCTGCTCCACTGCTTCCTGTTTGCAAAAGCAAGAGGCTGAATGGGCAGCAGGAGTAGAAGTACATGTGTAAAATCTTGAATACCTCCAAAGTCCATTCTGTGTCTGACAGACATAACCAGGTTTCCTCCCGGTCATATAAAAACCCTCCCTCATGCTCTCTGTGCATATTTGATTCCTTATTCTTTACAGCTCTGTTTCAAAGCTCGCTCCAGAGCTTGCTGTGATTAATGAAGACTATGGAGGTATGAAGATATGGGGTGAGAGAGTAATAGGCAGAAAGAAAACTGAGGCTGACAATGAAGGAAGGCAGAGCTGCAGCAAATAAAGTTGATGTCAAAGCGTTCGTGTTTCTGCAAACTTTTATAGGACTTTGGTGACACACTCATCTGATATTAGGAAAGAAAAACAACGCAGCTGCTGATGTGATGTCAGGACGAGTAATTGAACGTAGTCATCCAGGACGATGAGAGATAAGATGATTTTTGTGCTGAGCAGCCTCAGCTCTAAGTGCCAGAAGGATCCAATGTAAATCAATGCAGCATTAATTTGATGTTGTTTCTTTTTTTATGTGCACACTTGTTGTAGCATTTATGCTACACAGAGCTCCAAGTCAGCTACAGAGCCCCCTGTGGGTCACATAAAAATACAGAAAGTAATACTTAACTGTGCAGACAGTTTATTTTAATGAAAAGTAATCGTTTTAAAGCAGAACTGATGTTTCTTTCAAAATAAAAGCACACTGGTTAATACGGTCAATGGGGAGTTTGCATGTTCTCTCTGTACCTGGCGAACTCTCCTGTGCATTGCCTCGGTCCAGATGCTGTACCCCAAGTTGTTTCCAATGCTTTGGTCAGAGTGGGATTGTTACAAAGAACTAAGATGTAGAAAAGGGTGTTTGTATATTCACGAGAGAGGTAAGCTTATTGTTCTGTCTGGCTGTGCTCACAACCTGACATTACACTCATTTAGTAGACAGATCGATCCAAAATAACTTTTATAAAATGTGCTCAACCTACCTATAAACATGACCTAAATATTATTATAAAATATTTGTATCTGTTCTCATTCTATATGTCTGACATCAACCATTAAAGTGGTATTCTTGTTTTTTTTAGTCGTGCATCTCTATAACACTGAGTTCAGTACTTCCTTATGTCCAGATTTTGATTTTCCCGCATTGGAAGTGAATAAAAATATCCCACTGAAAGCTAAAAGATTTGCAACAAACGGCAAACTACAACTGTAAAGCAGCCTTTCCATTACAAAAGTGCAGTTCATTGATGATGCCACAAGCTGAGCAGGACTTAATAGGATGAGAAAACTACAGAAGCAGAAAAAAAAGCTGTGCTTGCTGTTATCTTTTCTGTTGTGGTTATCAGATTGATTCATCTTGTTATGTGGAACTAAAAGAAAAGGCAGATCTCGTTCTCTCTCTGAGATGTTCCCAAGCATAGCAAGATATTACAAGAAAAAAATAAACCCGTTTTGCTTCTTGTGATCACGAGATGCGTGCGGACAGCTTGGTAGCCGTGAAGACGACCTGGCTGTTTGATTCAGGGACTAAGTACGGGTTTGTTCTCCGGGGCGCTACAATTGATAGATTAGATCAACACTGAATTTTCTGTATTACAAAGGTGAGAAGGCTCAGCAAGAATAAAACACACGCTGCTACTTTTAAGTGGAGTAGAGATTAATCAGCCTGATGCACGTCAATAATAGGCTAATTATATGCATGAGGACAACAGCACAGGGAAGAAAAAACCCTTTTCATTCCTCATGTCAATGAAATCATTAACTTGTTATTGCGGGAAAACCAGATTTGCTTTACAAGATATTTAACCGCTTTTCACATGATAACATAATTACAAGCTGTTCTGATCTGATCTGAGAGAAAACTGCTCTTGATGTGAAAAAAATGATGGGATTCACCTTTTAATAGATACTTTTTGTGAATATTACCAATTTTAAAATAAAGTGTGTAGAACAGAATCCATTTCCCCAATATATAACAGCGCACATGTTGCCTGGACTTCATCGTCCTCTTTCCTGCCATAGATACAGTGAGAGGTGAGTGGATTGGGGATATAAGAAAAACAGGCATAGGTGCATCCATTCGCCAAGTGAGTCACTACATGCAGGCTCGGCTCAGCAGGAAGTGCTACGGTACGTAAATAACAATCAGTCTCGGTGAGGTTCCATCTCTCTGCCGTTGCTACATTTCCCGCTTAACTGCGGCCGCCTACATGTTGCTGTTGTCCCCCTTGCACGAGTGCTCCTGAGAGCCTCTTGGATCCAGGGGTAAGGTGTGAGAGGCGAAGTGAGCTGCTGCTTACCAGGACTGCAGATCTCAGGATTATTGTATTAACAACAGGTTGGCTTCATCACCAAATGAGAGCCAAGATGTGATATTGGCAGGAGAGTCACCTGGCTTTAGCACTCCAACAACACCAAAAACAGCAGCACTACAAAGCAGACCATTAGAATGCTTTTAATCTATCGATAAACATTTGTTTAAAAAAATCTTGTCTTACCATCCTCTTCAGATCTTTGGAGATCTGATTTCCACCTAAATGGTTGTAAAAGGGACGGTCGGTCCAGTGTCCACTGTTGTGGGTGACAGAGTTGGTCCTCTGCCGGTTCATTTTGGCAATCATGGCCTTTTCCTCTTTCTGTAAGACAGAAAAAGCAAAGACAGGTTTTAGAAATAAAATTTACACATACAAGTTCACACATTTTGCGAGAGTTATAATAACATATTTTAGGATTCATCACCTTTTATCAACTGCAAATTATATACTTGTGAATATCTCTTCTATCCAATAAGATAACGTTATCTCACAGTGCTGGCATGATTATCAGTCGTGCCAACACTGTCACCAAAACCTGCCATGAATGTTGCCTTAAGACGGAGTCATCTGCTACCAGTTTGTGAATGAAAGTGGTGAATCTGGGAATTCCATGTAATCGGTTTCTAAAAAAAAGCAATTAATTGGGACAAATCATCAAAAATCGAGCCTTGCTCCTGAATTAGGAAGTAGCTGTGTCAAGCTAAGCGTGTCCAGTGCTGAATGATTTTATTTGGTTGATGTAGGTTTGTTTGTCTGACACTATCTGAGGATGGGGGAACATAAAATAAACCCTCTTTTTACGGTATTCCCAGAGTATTTAAATGCAAAAATAAGCACACTCCTTGTGGAAAGCCTTCCTGTTACAGCTGCAACGGTTGGTCCACATCATATTTAAACCCTATGGATTAAGAAAGGAAAATATGAAGGCAGATGAGCAAATCCTTATAGCAACGTTGAATGTCACATGACTTTCTCTGTGTTTGGTCACAGTTGATTATTGGAAATGTTTTAGATTAGCCCTTGCTAACTCTGATACATTTATAACAATGCACATCATCCTTGTTAATAATAAACAAGTAAAATAAGAAAAAATAAAAGAAATGAACAGGGGAAGTCAGCAAATTTGTAAGCAGATGATGATAAGGATGAAGGGCAGGGGAGGAAAAGAGAGCCTCATTTTTCATTATGCCTCTTTGTAGCATAACAGCCGCTACTTTGGTACAAAGAGGTGTGTGTGTGTGTGTGTGGATGCTGGAGTTCGAGCCAGGAGTGGTGGGATCATGATGTGAATGGCTTCACCGACAAAGATTTCATCCAAATATTTCAAATGTCGAGGGCCACTTTTAACTACGTCCGACAGCCAATTTCAACGAGACTCTCGTGGCAAGACATTCAGATGAGGCGGCTGATGTAACAGTTACATGACCTGGACTGACATCACACAGGAGACAAAACCATATTATATTTTTGCACACATGGAAGTGGCCCAGGTCAAATATATATCAGAAAAATATCAGAGGGTAATCTTCTCCTAAATGCAGAAGAAGTAAAAACATCCACCAAGTGTAAAACTGTTACACTGATGAAAAATATTCCTTTTCTCCTTCTGGTGTTGTGTTAAAAGCTGGTTTCCTGAGATGGTAATCTCTAGTCATTTTATTTCTTTTTACTTTTATTTCTAGATCTGCATCCTGGCTTTAGGATGTATTCACAAAAAAAAAGAAAGAAAAGATAAAAGTAACCAAAATAATTAGACTGCACAATCTTCCTTCTGTCTCCCAGCAATGAGCAGCAAAATAAGAAGACAATATCACTTCACATGATATGCTATCTATAGTCGCAGCTTGTGATGATGCTGGAGGACAGACAGCTGATAAAAGTCTGGTCATAAACAAACTTGAGCTCACGCAGCGAAGCAGAGACGAACTCACTCTTGGATGAAACAGATTCCCGGTTTATAACACAGACGATAAAACGATCAGTTTTTCAGATTCTGTGATCTAGAGAAATGTCACATACGGTGATTCAGTGGAATTCTGGGATGTTACATTATACTTTTTCAACCTTGACAGACGTGTGCTGTTGACCCTTGACCTCATCTTTAAATCGTGTCAGGCTAATTTATTATATTATATAGGTCAACAATGGGTTTCCTTGAAATTTAAAATTATTATTGAAAAATTCTGCAGCTACTAAATGTCAAACAGGAGTAAAAAGACATAAGAGCCATAAGAATAAACAATAATGTGTCCCACTATAAGCCATAAATTACAGCTCACAGAGTTTCTTTTCTGCCCCCTCGTGTTTAATAATCAGTTAATGCCACTTTAAATCACTTTAATGTATTTTTGATGTATATAGTTGTACTATAAACAGTAATAAGTGAAATACCCTTTTCTGACTGCAGCCCACAATGAGGTAGGTTTCTATGTTGTGCTTCTTCAGGTAGGCATTTCTTTCTCCTCCTGTTCCCGGTTCCACATCATAGTCCCCATTCAGGTAATTCAGAGTGGCTTTAGTTATATGGATGCGCCTAAAATGAGAACCACACACACACACACACACACACACACATTGATTATTCAGACACTGTATATTCATATCTACAACTCTGTGGGCTGTTAAATATAACAGTTTTAGCAAAATTGGTTACAACTCTATTTGGCAAACCCAGCTTTTGTTGATAGTGGAAAATATAAAACATTAAATGTTTAAATTGAGATATTTTAAACGTGAAAAATATTAGCACATTTTTCATTAAACATCTCAAAATAAGTTGGAGCGGGGGAAACAAAAACGCTGAAAATGTAAGTGTTACTAAAAAGCAACAGCTGGTTATCAAAGAACATCTTCAGAGTTTCTCAGAAGTGAGGATGAGCAAAGCTTCAGCGATGTGCAATAAGTTGTAACCATGAAATCACTGCATGGGCTTAGGAGGCATTGTTACTCGTCCCATTGATACATGCTTGCTAAAGTGTTTTTACGCAAAGAAGAAGCCACATATGATCATCCAGAAACACTGCTGTCTTCTCTTAAAAATGTACTGAGACGAAATGGAAAACTGTTCTGTGGTTGGGTGAATCAAAATTTGAAATTCTCTTAGGAAAACAGTGACACCACATCCTCTCGGCTAAAGAGGAGAGGAACCCTCCACCTTGTTATCAGCACTCAGTTCCAAATACTTAATCTCTGCCGGTAAAACTCCAGCTGGTCCTCCTCAGTTCCCAGACGGTTGTTAAAAGAAGAGGGGATGCTACACAAGTGGTAAATGTTTTTAGATGTTTTGCTCCTAACAAATGTTAAATGAACTAATACTTTGGCACATGCCACATTTTCTCAACATAAACAGGTTTATCACATTTGCAGATGATTCAATTATTTTTCTTCTTTAAGTTTTACACAACATCCCAACTTTTTTTAGAGTAGGGCAGTCTGAACTTGAATATCATTGGAGAGACATACCCTGCTTTGCCCCCAGCTTCCATCTGATTTGCTAGCGTGACATCGTTGGACCAGACATCAAACTGCCACTTCCTGAGCCCCAGCACCCCACAGTGCACTCTGCCACTGTGGATGCCCACTCGCATGTTGACGTTTACCCCAGTCACCTCCCGTACCAGCCTGCAAATAAAAACAGATAGCATTTTTAAGAGATAATTTACAAGTTAAGCTTTTTCGTCACCAGTGTGTTGATGTTAGGGTATCCCAGGGATCACCTTTTTTTCCAGTGCATCTTATATCTCTGCTTTTGCTTGCAAGCAACTTCCTGTTTCATCATTTTAATCCCTACATGCATACCGGATCGTTTTGACAGAGTTGTCCGTAAACTCATAAATGTCCATATATGTCATCCAACACTTTGGGAATCATAACTTTCATAAACGAATGCCTGCATAAAACTGAAATCCAGGTTACATGCTACGAAGAAAATGGAAATTATGTGATTTGGGTGAAATTGCTCTTTAACAGCAAATGTATTTCATTTTTCTGCAACAAGAAGGACAACCACAGACATTTAGCCTAATCTGAGGATTATTAATCTGACTCAACAATAATCATCTTAAAAACTGACAGAGAATATTTCTGACTGTGAAGTTGCAAAGAGGCACTGACAACAGCTGACAACATGGTCACAAACTGTTTTTAATCGTTTCTGGAAATAAAGTGATGTTATTCATTACTACTTTCATATGTGGCAAAGTACAGGGTGGGCCATTTATATGGATACACCGTAATAACATGGGAATGGTTGGTGATGTTAAAGTTCTGTTTGTGGCACATTAGTATATGTGAGGGGGCAAACTCCTCAAGATGGGTGGTGACCATGGTGGCCATTTAGAAGTCGGCCATCTTGGATACAACTTTTGTTTTTTCAATAGGAAGAGGGCCATGTGACACATCAAACTTATTGGTAATGTCACAAGAAAAACAATGGTGTGCTTGGTTTCAACGTAACTTTATTCTTTCATGAGTTATTTAAAAGTTTCTCTTTGTTCACAGCCATTGACATGTCGAAGAGGTTAACACGTGAGGAGCGGATCGAAATCGTGTTGATATCTGGTGAACGCAGTAACCGGGTCATTGCAGCAGATTTCAATGCAAGACACCCTACGAGACCACCCATCTCCCATGCTACAGTCAGCAAACTGCTTGCTAAGTTTTGTTAAACTGGTTCAGTGTTGGATTTGCCAAAATGTGGACGCAAGAAAACTCACTAATGAAGAAACATCAGTGGCTGTCCTAGCTTCATTCAGCAAGAGCCCACAGCGTAGCGCTCGCCGCATGTCACTGGAGAGTGGCATTAGTCGAACATCCCTTCGGCGGATATTAGCTACTCACAAATGGCTCCCTTACAAACTCCAGCTACTGCAGCATCTCAACGAGGATGACCCAGATCGGCGGACAGAATTTGCAGAATGGGCAAAACAAAAATTGGAACAGGACCCTCAGTTCACGCAGAAGATTTTGTTCAGTGATGAGGCAAACTTTTATGTGAACGGTGAAGTTAACAAACAAAACCACCGCTATTGGTCTGACACTAACCCACATTGGATGGATCCCTCCAAGACTGCTGGAACAACAAAAGTGATGGTTTGGTGTGGTATATGGGGTCCAACGATAGTGGGTCCATTCTTCATCAATGGAAACTTCAAGGCCACTGGATATTTGAAATTGCTACAAGATGACGTGTTTCCCTCTTTATGCACTGAAGCTGGCACGTTCCCTGAGTTCTTCCAGCAAGATGGTGCACCACCACATTATGGGTGCCAGGTCCGAGCATTCCTAGATGAACAGTTTCCTGGAAAGTGGATTGGTCGTCGTGGGCTAGTTGAATGGTCCCCAAGGTCTCCTAATCTGACCCCCTTAGACTTATCTTTGGGCTCATCTGAAGGCAATTGTCTATGGTGTGAAGATACGAGATGTGCAGCACCTGAAACTACGGATACTGGATGGCTGTGCTGGCATTTCTCCTGTGGTGTTGCTATCAGTGTGTGAAGAGTGGGAGAAGAGGGTTGTATTGACAATCCAACACAATGGGCAGCACATTGAACACATTTTATAAGTGGTCAGAAACTTGTAAATAACTCTTCTTGTGACATTACCAATAAGTTTGATGTGTCACATGGCCCTCTTCCTATTGAAAAAACAAAAGTTGTATCCAAGATGGCCGACTTCTAAATGGCCACCATGGTCACCACCCATCTTGAGGAGTTTGCCCCCTCACATATACTAATGTGCCACAGACAGGACTTAAATATCAGCAACCATTCCCATGTTATTACGGTGTATCCATATAAGTGGCCCACCCTGTATATGGAACATCAAATATAACTAAAACTGCATCTGGAAATCATCCATTTATTCATTTGCCCCACCTCTGTCTGCTATGTGCACATATTTAAGCATTTTAATTACAGCCACAGATGCCTTGTTACAGTCAGGGGGCAACTTACGAGATAGCCTCTATCATGTCCAGCCCCATCTCCACACAGCAGTGGGCGTGGTCGGCCCTCGCCTCCGGCAGACCAGACACGCAGTAGTAGCAGTCTCCCAAAATCTTGATCCGCAGACAGTGGTTCTCCTGTCACGGGAAGCATGAGCACAAGAAAGAGCAACTTACTGGAGAGGTATCCTAGAAAATAAAGATGTTATTGCAATGGGTTTTAGAGTTACTTCACTTTTATGCAATTCACCGATGGTGGGAGACCTTTGGGAGCCAGTGAAACAAAGACACACAGCTATAACTGGATCCACCTTATGATATCCTCTCTTCATCTTTCACCTTACTATAGTATCTTGCAATTCAGTGGACAAAATACCTCAGTAGTTTCCAACTAAATCAAGTAGACAGAACTGAGGTAAGACAGGCCAAATCATATGACTGATAAATTATAACAAATAACAAAAGACTTCCTTTCCTGCTGTTGAATAAACTAATGATTTTTAAAGTTATTGTTGCACTGATAGAATAATTTCCTACCTAATCCTAAATATAAAACTTTTTACCAGAGTTCAGCTCAATGTTTTGTTTGTATATTCATGAACTTATTAGAAGCTATGAAAACCTGGTACTCAATTTCTTCATCCCCTTACTGGGACTTGTGCATTATTATAAATGTGATCTATTTTTCATTAGTGAAACAAAAACTGACAAAATCAATGTGATCAAACTAATAAAATCCCAAAAGTTCATCTTTTAGACATCTTTAGAATTTGGACAGCACGGCTAAAAAAAAGTCCACCAGCTGTTTCCTGTGACCGCTAACTGCACAGTGATGATTTTGTTTGTTTCTTTTGACATTCAACAGTCATCTTTAAATCATTCCACTGGATTTAGATCAAGATCAGATTTTCCACAAATTATCCTTTTCTTTCTCTTGATTTGTTAAGCTTTGGGTGATGGCCTGCTGCCCTGACAGAATAAATAAATAAATAAAAATAAAAATCTTAATATCAGTTTGCTTTCATGTGATTGGAACTCCCCGAGGAAAGAAATTAGCCTCAAACCATGATGACCCTTCCTCTATGCTTTACACTTTCGAAGATTTTGTTTGTAGTTTGTAAATCTGCCCAACTATCTTTTATACATTTGTGATGTGATGATACCAAAATGTTTTAGTACACATTTCTGATGGTGTTTGGCTTTTAGTCCTTGTTTCTGTTTTTCTCCCCTGCTTCCCCTACAATACTATGTAAAGTTCACGCCAAGATTTTTAGAGCTAAAACTAAACAAAACAATGAAACTAGATGAAAGAAGAAATAGCCTGAGATTGAGAATTTTTTTCTTTTGGCAAAACGTATTGTAACAACTTGCCTGACAAGTTTTTGATCCACATGTTTATTGAGACCATTACTGAGACTAGGAGTCAGTTGCTTTCAAAAAATTATCTATTTGTCATTCCAACACTTATGTCAATTTTCCTAAATTCTCTTTTATTAAATGAATGCAGAAATCCTGGTATTCCACAGAGTTCAGAAACTAGGATTTCCACAATAACCAAGTATAGATGCCTCACATTTGCCTTAAAACTTTTAACTTTTAGAATCATTTAACAGTGTGTGTGTTTGTTTCTGTGTGTGCATGTGTTTGTCTGTTGATCCTAAAGGCATAGGAGAATATAGTGTCTCGTGATGGCCACCTGAGTATCGCTCTAGCACATGGGACTGAGAAACTACAATGAGCTCCACTGTGTAAGAAGCACAGAAAGAGAATACGTGCGGCTGTGTGTGTCTTTGTGTGTTTGCAGAGACACAAGGTACCTCTGGCATGGACCTAAAAGTGTCAGTTGCAACCTGTCTGGTATATAATGCCGTTATTGGCGTTTCACTATGAAATATTAATTAGCTTTTCACCTTTTAGAAACAAATGGTATATATTGAGGTTTAGCTGAAAAAACAAAGATGTTTTTGTCTAAGAAAAAAGAAAAATCAATGTTCCTGAATGTGCGTCTATGAAACTGCGGTTCAGACATAAAACAGATGTTATGGTGTGCTTTCTAAACACTGGAACTCTGTGCTCACGTCTGTGTTCACAGCAGCATTCACTATGTATTTAATGACCTTTTCCAGCTGCCTCTAAGGTTACTTTACTAATTCCTGGTGTCTAAATACTGTGGACTACACATACATGCAGTTCTTGCACCTGTAACCAAACTGACCAAAGCGATAATGATTTTCAGGCCAGCTGCAGAAAAGTATGAGTATTCAGTCTTTGTTAGAACTTGCCCGCACCGGCAGCATCAAAGATGATGCTTTTCTCTGAAAGCTTCATTCATTTTTAATGGAACACTGTGATCACTGAGCACGAGGGCTGCAGTTGCATTTGATTTGTTCTGAGTTTTCTGTATCAGGACCTCCTTTGTCTCCACGCGCTTAGAAATATTGTGGTGAATGCAGACCTGGAAAATAAGAACTATGCTGTTAAGCGCTATACCACCAATATTTTAGTAATACATTAACCAGAGAATGTATGAGTGTCCTACTGCATCGTTGGGGACACTTTGGGGAAGCTGGGAAATTTTGAAACTTTTGCTTTCACAGTATTTAAACAGTGGAGGAAATAATGATTTGATCCCCCGCTGAAGTTTGCTTGCTTACAAATAAATAAACAGTCTCTAATTTTTGTTGTAGTTTCATTTTCATAGAGCGTGACAGAATATCAACCAAAAATCCAGAAAAAAAGTACATTATATAAAATAAGTATTTGATCCCCAAGCAAAACTTGGTGGAGAAATCCTTGTTGACAAGCACAGCAGTCAGACATTTCTTGTAGTTGGTCGCCAAGTTTGCACAGAGGACGGTTTTTGGCTGACTCCTTTTTACAGAAATATTCTAAATCCTTTAAATTTCTTGGTTGCTGCTTGGCAACTGGAAGCTTTAGCTCCACAATTTACTTTAGTACTGAGGTCTGAAGACTCGCTCGGCCACCCTATGACCATCTTTAGCCACTCCACTGTTGCCATGGTACGCTTTGAGTCACTTTGGGTCATGCTGGAAGACTCATCCACGACCCATCTTCAGTGTTCTCATCCAAGATTTTACGGTACATGGCCCTGTCCGCTGGGCCCTCCGTGCGATGACGTCGTCCTGTATTCTTAGCAGGAAAAACAGTACAAAGCATAATGTTTCCACCTCTGTGCTTGACTGTGGGGATAGTGTTCTGTGGGTCATATTCAGCATTTCTCTTGCTGCAAACACAGTGGGTCAGGTTGATGCTGAAGAGCTCGATTTTGATTTAATCTGACAGCAGCACTTTCACCTTTTGTTGAGACTGAGGGATTTTCTGGTTGATATTGTGTCTACTCAAATATAATGGGCTGTTCCTTTCTTTGTCAGTGACCAAACTTATCCCAAAAATGATTTCCTCCTCTTTGTATATCATTCTTTTACTGCATTACTGAAATGATCCACTTTCACAAATGTAGTTTTGTACTTCAGGATAATGAAATTGGAGTCAGGTTTGTCTGACCACTAACAAATATCAGATAAAAGAATAAGGGCAAATATTTTCAGAATTAACACCCACTGGGCCTTTCGTTACACAGACATTTTTCCCCTGACCTCACATGCATCTCTTTTTCATACCTTAGCTCCTCTTTCTTACAGAGAATGCGAGCAAGAAGTGCACAGAGGAATCAAACAATGAAAAAGCCCCAGCTCCAACGGCAGCTTCAGGGGCCTCAGTTATTTTTATGTCCAAGTGTAGCATTTGTATGAGACATCCTTAGATGAAAACTACATATCCTCTCATCGCTTCTTGTCTCCTTAAAGCGAAATGAATAGAAGGTCCTGTCTGATTGCCGAGAAGAAATGAATTAGCCGTTAATTAATATCAGTGCTTTTCTAAGTTCTTTACTGTTTTCAGATTTGTAATTTGGATACATTTAAACTGTCCTCAAAATGAAAGAAACTTTTTTCTTTTATCATACCTATAGGAAGTGTGCATTGATGCATTTATCTGTCCTGCTATATTTTACATTTTTATTCTTCATATTTTGCAACAACACAGGCAGGAGCTGTTTAAGGCTATCACCCAGATTACACGGCTATCTTTCCTCTCTGTGTTGTTTACACATAAAAACCTGCAGGTCAGTGTCTGTTTAGTCAGAGGTGAGGGTGAGCTAAACACACACAAACAGACGAAGAGACATCAGATGAGACGAAGCACTTTGGCTGCATTCACCAACAATCAGGCAATGAGCCCCACTGTGGGTTCAGCTTTGTAGGACCTTACATATTATATATATATTATACTTCCATGTATGCTTGCACACGTTTCCAATGAATCACTGCAGCTATTTCTCATTTTCCTATCAAAAGACTTTTGCACAGCTCTTTACATATACATGCAAGCGATTACATCCTTACCGCTGCCAACTTGTCAAAGCGGGCGAACAGTTCATTGAGAGTCATCACCAGCTCCTGTGCTGTGCACTGCGATGCCAGACTGGTGAAACCCTCAATGTCCGCAAATAAGATGCTGCAGAAAGAAACACAAAGACAAAAGAGACAGAATTCATTCAGAAAAGCCTTTTTCTCATTCCCTGAATTCTCTATACTGAAGTGATTTCCCTGCTGACCACACTTTTACCTGAAGAGGCAGAAAAACAAGATACTGCATGCTAACAAAAATGAGCAAAGGGTATCTTTGAGTACTACTTTTCACATCCCTGTGATGAACTTCACTACAAAGTATAAATCCACGGAAATCCAGTGAAAGCTAAAATAATTCTTCTCTGGAGATATGTAGAAATGTTTTTGCAAACCACTAATGGCTTGTAAAGACTTGCAGGGTGACTGAAACAAATATCAACTATGTGTACGTCAAACATGTTGATGAGACTATGAAAGTATGCTCAATTCAGCTGTCAGGATGTAGGCTGGAAACAGGAATGAAATACAAAAGCAGGAGCGACAGGAGTACGCTTGTTCACGTAGCATTTGGAAAGCATAATTTTAGCTCTACTGCACCCTCCTCGAGGCTGCCATTGTAGCTACGACACTGTCGCTTTGCTGCTGCTCCACGTGTGATCTAAATAAGCTCTTATTGTTTGAACAAGTCAGAGGACTACCGGGAATCAAATCTCTGTGCCACCGGTGGCAAGGTCAGCATTATTCAGGACAAATCCCAAACTGATTTGGGATTGTGGGAATAATCTATTCCCACAGTGCAATCAGCACTGTGGGAATAGATTATCCTAAAAACAACTCCATGTTTGATTTCTAGCAGCTCGGGCCAGCATGACTTCAAGCCTTCTGAGCCCACATGTTCCATCCACAGTTCAATGAGTGTGACACTAAAATGCCCACAGGAGCGTGAGCGTGACCACTGGCGTCAGCCGTGTTCAGCGTATACCACACCTCTAGACAAATTGTCAGCTGTGGCGCTGAAGAGGATAAGCAAGTGTTGATGACAGACGGAAAGCAGTTTCGCAGCTTGGGTAAGAGCTTCTGTCTGTGTTTCAGTGTGACTCTAGTTGAACAGCATGAGTCTTTTATGTGTTATAAATAGTTGGTGGACAGCAACTGAGCTGTCATTGAGACAAAAGGTTCTATATATCAGTTTATGATTGGATAAGTTAGACGATAAAGTCATTTCACAACAAGTTTTCAAACTACACGGATGATGTGGCTACTAATAAAGCTCTGTAAGACTACACTCTGTTTACTTATATGCAATTCAAAATATGTGCCAATGCCGACAGCTGTTGTTTTTACTGAATTCACAAAGAAAAGTAATACAAAGCGTTCAAATGAATTGATGGAGATGGAGACGAGAGATTTCAAGATGTACCTTGGAGCCACTGATGCAGATGAAAGGTGTGAGACTGCGGCTGAGGGGGCTTTGCACAGTCATGTGTAATACAATGGCTTTAATCTGGAGTTTAAACGAGGTCTGTGCAAAGTGTGTGTGTTTGCATGTGCGTTTGTGAGAGAGAGAGAGTGTCTAATACATGTGGAGTAACTCTGAGCTTGCGAAAAGTTAGCTGGGAACAAGGTAAGATGATACAGCACAGGCCTTTCTGCGATTGAGGCATTTACTCTACTGACACTGGCACAACAGCGGGGCTGATGATCTCACCGGGCTGAACCACTGAAAGAAACAAGGACAAAGAGGCCAGGCTGGCAGATAGAGGCAGTAATAGGCTCGGCTTTAGCTCTGGGAGACAGCGAGATTGGCCTCACGTACACTCAGATAAAAGCCACGAAAAAGGCTTGTGAATGGCTGAAGTTGTTCTGTGAAACATCGTAACCCACAGAAAGTCTTGTTTCACGCTTGACATTTCTTTCTTCAATGAGTGTAGTTATTCTCTGATGTCCTCATGGGGTGAAACATGTGATGAACTTCATTACTCAAACTAAGGGGATGAGACCGTGCCTCGTGTGCTGCAAAAAACAATACTGCTTAGCAGGGTTTTTCTTGCAGCAGCTGTAACAAACACTCACTTAAGCTTAAAAAATACAACACATCTATCTCCTGCTTTAATCTAGGAGGGGAGGTGGGTGAACAGGCATGAACAGATTTTAGTGGATATAAATAGTTTTTATTCAGAGATTTTTTTTTTTTTTTATTATGACAGTCGTTCCCAATTTAATGCAAAGATAAACCTTGAAGGACAGCCTGGAATTTGCAGAGCTCAAAAAACCAAGTCCTGCAGGGCCTCTCAAATTCATTTTTATCCTTTTTTATGCTTTCTTTATAAGTGATTTAAGAACTGTTTTCTTTGCCTTCGCCTCAACAAGAAAAATATGAAAAATAAGAAAGAATAAAAGGATGCACACTGTGTTTTTCTTACCCGCTCCGAAAAGATGATTTCTGATTGATCCAAACTGCAACGTTTGAAGCTGACCTTTGCAGCACATCACTGCACTACGCTGCTTTTATTGCAATATAAACATGCAGTGTAATGTACACTTTATGACACACATGGGCTTGAGCCAGCTAATAATGCCCTGAAAGGAAAGCTAAACTAATCTTCTGTTAAAAATATCTGACTGAAATATGAAAAATCTGGCTAAAATCTGATGTTAGAAAATATTAGAGGAAGTGTTAAATGTTAAAAAAAAACAGCCCCATATGGCATAACAGGTTTTTCACTCCAGAAAAAGGAGATGCTAATATTTAAAGTCGTTATAAAAACAAATTGTTACTTCAGTATGTACAGTCACTTACTACACTTGTAAACACCTGTTTAAATAATGCTCACAAAGGACTGTTTAAGAGAAGAAATCATATTTGGCATACATGTTTACATCCTGTATGTCAGAGAGTTCACTTTACTTAGTTTCCAAATCTTCATTTCACAGCAGAGGACTGGAAAACAACTTGTGCTGTAAGTCATGGTCAGGTGGGGAATAAAGACCTCAGATTAATCCTATAATTTATTAGAACATGTGTCATTACATTATGATAAAACTGTGCTGCCGTACCAAATGCACAGAGCCTAAAGGAACATCACAGTGCAGAAAAATGTGGTTAAAAAGTAAAGGCAGATTAATGCGAGATCATTCAAGGTCGTTCATTCTCGAGAAATTGTTTTTTTCATACTTATCTGTGAATATTCATGTTTTTTTCAGTCATTGATTCACAGGTAGACTCCATATTCCTGACATATTTCAATGTGTTTTATCAAATACATTCTAATGTAAACTTCAATTCACTCATTTTATATCATTTTTAACTTTTGCCTTTTTGCCTCTGATATAATCACAATCACGTACAAGTTCATACATTGTCTGCAGCGATCCGATATTCAGCTGTGCAACAACACCAGCAGGCAAGAAGTGTTGTCATTGTTTCACATTATGAGGAGCAGATTTAATCACTTCCCCGACTATGTACAATTAGCTTTTCAAATTAAGACCCTCCAGGAAGGAGAAGAGGATGCTATAAATAAAGAAATGTTTTAGACCAAACAAGCTCACATGAATCTCACAGGGTAAGTGGCTGTTACACAGGCGAAAGAACATGGTGTGTTTGTACAGTATGCCAAGACTGGCCCTGTGGTTGCTTTGAGGTGAGTGTATTTCGGGTATGTGAAATTCATTTTGTCTAAGCGTTATACCAGTTTGTTTTTGTTTTGTTTTTTGTCCAGGGTTCACATGCTACCTTTTTCTCTTGACTGCTCATATGTCAAGAGCGCTAACGTGTTCTAATGAACTCCAGCTCCAAAATTCCTAAATTTACTCAATTTGGGTCTTAGGCTGCAAAGGATTAAGAGTTCCCTCTCTGGGGTACACATTTCTGAGAATAATTGATTGCTTTCGGTGAACTGTTGCATGGGAGGTGAAGTGAAACCAGACACTTGACCGATGTGTCTGGACTCAGCACAGGTCTATCTAATTGGGCAGTGACGGTTAATGAAGGAAAGCGGGTGACTGTGGGATGGAAGAAAGAAAGACAGGAAAGTCTGACATGTGCTACAGGTTTTAAAGTTATAACCAGGGGTGCACATAAGTGGTCCACAGGTAAATAAAAGTCGCGCTTTTATAAGAAGAAGTTGCAACGCACGTTTGCGTACATATAAAAGGCACTGTTTTTGTCCGCTAGAGTAGGATTTTCACGGCATATTCTGCATCACATCTCTGTGCGTTCATCATTTGTTTGAAGCCAGCTCACCTCCTGCAACCACTTTTCCGAGAATACGCGCTTCTTTTGCGGTTCGGACTCCTTCTGACATTTCTTTGGAGGTGGAGGAACACCAAAGTAATTGCTTAAAGGAGCTTCTTCGACATCTTTAAGAGTTCTAAACACATGTTTGTCCTCCTCCAGAAAATCTTATGCACGCAAACGCGCGTTGCAACTTCTTATCTGGTGCGCGACTTTTATTTTGACAGCGAATGCGCACCTGCGGACCACTTATGTGCACCCCTGGTTATAACACTGCGATCTAATTAAGAACATGTAACCACAACAGTCAGGAGAAGATGTTATTTCCATTTGCAGTAATATGAATTAGGTGGACTGGTTTGTCTGTCTTGTCTCTTGTTGGCCAGCGTTGACAACAGACTTGACATTAAGTCATGAGTGAAAAGCTGTGGTGGAGTTGGGCTGCAAAGCAGCTTGCAGGTTTGAAGTGACTGTGACCAAGCTAAAGTAGCTGAAACTGAGCACCCAATTAATGATTGGCTATTAGGATGCACAGAAGCATCACCTGAGCAATCACTTCATGTTGGCTAGCTTTTGGGTGTAAATGTTATATACTTACATTTAACAATTAGTAGAAAAGAAACCCAAATGGAATATTATCTGGAAAACCTATTGCTTCTCAGTGTAGCAGTAATGGTCTATGAAGTCATTTAACATGGCACTGGGTTCTCTCACCGTCTGCAAATAAAACTGTATACTGGGTTTCTTATGGCACTCACTTAACAGACTGACTATTGCCTGTTTCATCATGTTCGTCAAAGATAAGTAAAGGGAAGCAGAACTGCTTTACCCTCTTTAGTTATAAATAAACAAAGCTGTCCAGTGGGACACAGACCTTTACAAGTAAAAAAGAAAAGACTCACACAATCCAAAAAAGTAGCCGATGGGCCAAAAATGTAAGCCTGGATTTAAATTAGTTGTATCTAGTACATCACTAGTAATAATAGTATCACAATTTTTTTAGGACTGAGAATATTTATTATTTATTCAAAAAATATATGAACTATCCTGAAAATGTGGGGTTTTATGTGTTTCACAAGAAAGGCAGAAGAATACAGAACGTAATTGAAATGACCGATGTGATTAAAGAAAACTCCCTGATGATGTCGTGGTCCTGGGTCGGTAACCCAGCGCTTTGTGTTTACTATTATTCTTTTCTAGTTTATTCTGTTTTGTATTTGTTCTTAGGGTTTGAGTCGTGTGTTTAGTTGTTCCGATCATCCCTACCTGTGTCTTTCCTCTGTGTTCTGTCCCCGAGTTGGTGAGTGTGAGTTTCCCGTTCTAGGTTTGTCTCGTTATGCCCATTAGTTCCAGCTGCATCCCCTCCTCTGTGCCATTTCCTGATTACCTGGTGTGTGTATTTATACGGTGTGTCTGCCTGAGCTTCACCCTCAACCTGCTGTGCTTTTTGTCTCCTGCTCCGGTTTAGTATTTCTGTTCCAGTGTTTTAGTCCTTAGTTCCTCTGTCCAGAGTTTTGTTTGTCTTTTTGGTGAGGTTTTTCCCAGCAATACAGCTGCGCTTTAAGTTTTACTTCCGTGTCTGAGTCCTGCATTTTGGGTCCACCGCTCCTGCCTGCCTGCCACACTGCACATCATGACAGATGATGATTTATTTGTTTAGTAATGCAAATAGTTTTTTTTCTAAAGTACTTAATCTGTTTACAATGTACAGATCTTGTCAATCCCTCCCCACCCCAGTGACCCAGAGGCGCAGAGAGCAAGGCCTCTTCCGGATATAGCATGAGATGGAACAGTGGGTGGTAACATACAAAACAACAAAGGGGAGAATAAGTATGCACAAGAGACAGTGCCCTAAGTACCACTTAATCTTTGCTGTGGGTGATGACTGGCTCCTTAAAGTTCAACGTGAACTCTTACCGATCTTTAGTTTTGTGACAATGATTAAAAAGCAGATCATGCACTAGACGCTACGGTCTCGAAGAGGACAAAGTTTTACATATTAGGAAATAGTAAACAACGCTGGATTATAAGGACTAAATTGTTCTTCATGGATTTGAGGTTTTATCCTTTTTTTTACAGGATTAAAGGCAATTACACAGACGTGGGGAAAAAATTATGAGAGGAAGTTCTTTAGAAGAAGAATCAGAGACTTTGGTTTCAGATCAGTGAATGTTTTTACGGTTATTCCGAACACAATCGGGGATTGTTGCAGTGGTAACTGAGGACAACAGATCAGACTGATTGCACAATTTAAAAACCAAAGATAAATTTACAGTATCCTCAAAAAGCATCCAGGGCCAGGTCGTGGGGGCAGCAGCCTAAGCAAAGAATCTCTCTCTCCCTAGCCACCTCCTCCAGCTTGTCCGGGGGAACACCAAGACATTCCGAGGCCAGCCGAGAGATATTTCTCCTGCATGTCCTGGGTCTGCCTGGAACACCTCACCTAGGAGGCGCCCTGGAGGCATCCTGTCAGCTGCCTGAACCGCCTCAACTGGCTCCTTTCGATGTGGAGGAGTATCGGCTCTACTCTGAGCCCCTCTTGAATGACTGATCATCTCACCCTCTTTCTAAGGGAGGGGCCAGCAACCCTTCAGAGAAAGCTAATTTCTGCCGCTTGCATCCTCAGTCTCGTGGTCACTACCCAAAGCTCAACAGTCACAAGCTCTTGATTTACTGCTTGATTTGCATCCCTCGCCTAAAACAAACATTTAACTAATTATGTGCATAGCTTACCTGGTCATAAATAAGAAATAAGCTGTGCAGGCTTCATAGAAACAATACGTTCTGCATGTGCCACATGCCCAGAGTGGTAAAAATCACTCAGTCATAACTGCACACTGTAAAGAGAATATTTTCCCCTTGTTTATTATTGGGGAAACTAAAACAGTACTTATAAAGTGTTTGGTGCAAGCGCAGACATTAATGCTGAAATGTCTGCAGTAACTATTTAAAGACAGGATTTGAATGCATGATGTGATTTCATGGTGGAAATTTATAAGATTTGGGATAGAACAAACAGCTCCTCCAGTCTCTGCCATCATTGCTTCTCTGCTTTTGTCTCTTCCTTTTTTTTCCAATTTCTCCACCACAGTTTTCTTAATTTCCTGTTTTTCCTTTTATTCCTTTTTTCTGCAAACCATACACGTTTTCATTATTGAACATTATTAAAGTCTTTTTGTATAAAGACTGTGAACATCAAATGTGTTTCCTGTTGTTTGCTGCATACATGTATGTTGCTGCCTATTCACTAAAGACGTATTATCCGGTCAGGCATGGCCCCAGCAGCATAACCAAAACCTCTGTTCAGTTGTAATTCTTCTGTTTAAGTCAATTAGAATACGTAAAACAAACATAAGGTCAGTTCCTCTAATTATTCCATATTCTTTCCATGTTTTTATCCTCAGACTGACACATAAGTGTCCCATCAGAGTAGATCCAGTTACACTATTCTGTCTGGGGATATCTTAGCAGGCTGGAAACATTGAGACTTGTACTTGTACATTTGTATTGTATTATGTGTATTAAGTGCTGGCGTAACACACATTGTAATGCTGGTTTTCCTTGTTTTACTGCCGTGCAATTAACATTATTGTTGTTATTATTGTAAGATTTACCCCAGAGCCCTCTTACATAATCCCTCAGTCAGTGCATATTTTGGCCTGGTTGCTAAAAGCCGGAGGATATTACTTTACTTCAGTGGCAGCAACACGACACCTGTACTCTCCCATCAAGAACACAGTGGAAAAAAGAAAAAGTTTCAGGTAACATAATGGCCACCATGACTGAAGTTCCTCCAGCCAGTGAGGGGGAGGCAATTGCTCCTAAGCTGTTCTACCTCCAGCAGTGAATGTACTATTTGTTGAAAGTCGGTACAATCAACCATACTAAATATTATTTTAAATGTGAAAGGGGAAACAGAGACAGCAAAGAACAGCTGCGGACCCAAAACAATAAAAGACTTGCATTGGAAAACAACTAATAAAGGCCTGCTGAAATCAGCCGAGCTGCTTAGTCCTGTGGCAGCATACACACATGCACACACTGATATTTCTAGATGGTTGCAAAAAGATAATGATTTATTTTCTTATATGTTAGTAAATCTTAGGTTTTGTAGATATTGCAGATATGCAGATTGTTTTACAGACTTGTTTTTGAATCAAACTTTCAGAGTTTGCTGCGGAAATCTTGGAAAATTTCCTTTCAACATCTGCACAACTTGTAGATAACTTTCCATAGAGCATAATAAATGTCTTCAAATCCTTTGTCAGATTCATAAGCATCTGTTTTTTTTTCCCCTCTGGGGCTGAGAGAGCACTATAGGTTCATACATGATGACAATCTGCAATTTAATAGCAAATCGTTGATGTCATAGAGTCGGAAAGGTTCCTCCCTAAATATGTTCTAATCATTGACACCTAATCTGGAAAACCTGAGACTAACTGAAAGATAAATGTAGGAGTGTACTTACTTGCTCAGTTTGACTGTTTTTGTCCCTATTAGAATTGTGAATGTAAAAATAATAAACCAATAAATTTGGTTTATTATTTTTAGTGGTTTATTCTTCACTATTTTGTGACAATAAATAAAAAATTAACTTGCCTGTTCTTGCTTCTGGACTTTGGACATTACAATTTGCTGATGAAGACCGCCTGACTTTAGCCTCACAGTCCTGAAATCGTTTTATCAGCTTCCCTATAAAGCTTACGAGCAGCCCTGCAGTGTAGCGCAGCAGCCAGCGGCACCGCCACAAGGCCCGACTCTGCACGTCTTCCATCTGCTAATTGTGTTTAGTGAGGCCGAGCTGGAGGCGCCGCTGCTTGAAATTAGTCGAACCTGTAGGCATGTTTTCCCCACACGCTACCTTTAGTTAGGTAGCTGCGGTTCAGGCTGAAATGGTAGAAATGTGTCGGATCTACGGATGTAATTATATGTCTTTCACAGTCCATTAACTGAACCGCTACCCTTTGCGTCTGAATTCTGGGATGGGTAGAAATACTGCAGACCCTAATGCTATTCTACAGCAGCAATAAGCTCCAAACCCAAAGTGACTTCCTCTCCACCTCACTGCCTCCAACTGTTTCCCCCCTTGCTCTTTAGTGGTAGCAGTGGGAGCTGTCACTTCTCTTCCTGTTGTTACTCGGCCGCTCAGCAGAGCCCCAATTACCAGCAAACCACTGCCCGCTCCCCGAACAGGCCAGGTCACACTCGGTTAGCTCGACAGTAAATTTACACTCATGACCGCGGAGAGAAGTTAGCCAAGCTTAGCGGTTGCTAATGTGCAGCATACTCCCCAGTGAGTCGCATGAAAACAGGACATCAAAGCTCTGTCTTCATTCTTCTCCTGCTTTTGGAATCCAGTGTTGTAGATTTATAATTACATAAACGCTAACTTCTTCACAGGTAAGCATGAGTCTAAGGATGCAGCATTAGCTTAACCTCCTAGGACCTGGCGTCCACATATGTGGACTTCACTTTTTGGGTTATTTAGACCAAAATACTCAATTTTGCTCTACAAGGGCCTGATATCCACTTACAAGAGCATTATACTGCCTCTGTTCTATCAAAATTTTAAACGAATATCCTCATATGTGGCTCTTATATAAGGTAAAAAAAAATCTGGTAATTCTTTGTTTTTACATTCATCGGGCCCCAATATGCCCAAATATCAAAGAGAAATTAAAAATGCATGCTCTGGAAGAGTTCGGGTCTTAGGAGGTTAAAGCATTAGCTGTTTCTACGGTAAATGATCGTGACTATCCTGATGTTTAATTAGCAATTAGACAATACGCTCATTCAAATGCAGACTAGCCTAAGTAACTTCTGTCACATGCACATCTTCTTCTTTCTTTCTTTCTTTCTTTCTTTGCCCTTGCTCCAAAAACAATCCGCACCATAAAAAAGATGATTCTCAATGACGATCGCATTAGCAGCGATGAAAAGAACTTTTGTGTACAAGAACACAAGTACGTGACCTGATGCTCCAACCCATGAAGTCTCACGGGGACACATCAAAGTGATAAAGCACTTCAATAACACCTATTATTTATGGAGGTTTGGGCTGCCACCTGACTGCAACAGCTACAGGGAACAAAACTCGGGCTGCTGTTACCACACCAGCAGACACACACACATGCACACAGAAGAAGAAAGAGTCTTGTTTCCGTCATCTCAGATGGCATTGTACAGATGTGCATTTATTTCTTTACCCTCACCATAAGCACAGCTTATCTAACTGCAACCGTGACCATCAGACCGGATTTGGAACTGATGCTTTGTGATAAATTATGGATACCTGATTTTTGTCCCCAAAATGAGTGCAGAGCTCTGAAGTTTAACTGATGACACATGCAGGCTCCATCCCTGCAATGTGGGTACACTGACACAAATGGATGTAGTCTTTTCTTACTCCACGAGGTGGTGCCAAACCTAACATCAGTTTCCATTGTCCTACACAGTTTACACAGTGTTCACAGCTAATAGAGCAAAGCCACATAAAAAATAAGTCAAACAAACTGTGTGTTAAGAACAGGCTAGAACTGTTACAAAGTGGGACTGAAAAAGACATAAAGAGAAAGATTTGGGATCTGACAAACACGATCAGAGTTCCAGATATTAAATCCACATCAAGACATCCATCTGGTTAGTAAAGCTCTGTGGTTTAAGGCTGAGACGGCCAAACCCTTCACTCCAACTCCAGTTCAGCCACCAGTCTAAAAGACAGAGGGCGTTAAATGCTGTAAAATTTCTAAGAGAAGCAGGTAAGCTTAATCAGTATCGGTATAAAAATGGTCACAGTAGTAACTGTTGGTCTCACAGCTGTTTTGGTCTTATGGTGCTACATGAAACAATACTAACATGTTGAATATTCTTCACAATAACAGACAAAAAAAACAACAACACACGAGTACGTGTGTGTCTTCCTGGGTCTTGTGAATCAATTAATGCCTCGCTGACTGCATCAGTCATCAAACTGGGCTGTGTGTGATCTGTGAAGTAAAATGAGTTTGATGGCCCTGGATCACGGATGGATGCATGGATCTCGTACGTAGAAGCAGGTGAAAAATATTCTGTCAAAACAGCATACAGCTCGTTGCCATGGCAGCGTCTGCACTTCCCCCTACCTCTTCTGCCACCGTCTGTGAGTAGGCAGCACCGTTCAGGATTAACTTGGATTAAACGTCATTTATTCAGCACTTCTGCTGCAACTTCCTTACGTGTGTTTAACAGTGTGTAGATTATATGTTAATTGTACATATTAGCTGCTCCCAGCACCTCTACCTCCCCCACATAAAAGGTGTGAGGGTGTAAAAACGTCCCGAGCTATTGAGCATGGACAGCAGATGTTGTAGGTTCACTCACAGGCTGCGAAACTACAATAATAAGCTCAGATCTGGCAAGTCTGTGTTCTCAGTTGTGTTGAGATACTTTAGTTCAGTCAGTTCATCAAAGAAATGTGTTGTGATTTCACAGTAATCAATAATCGACAGCAGAAAGTCTACATGTTGCTAATTTTGTAAGTTCAGATTGTTTACTAATAATCAGTAGGTTAATAGCAGCATTTGAAGGCTTTCAAAGTCCAGTTTCAATCACCAAAATACTGTCTGAAACAAAACATAAATACATTAAACACTAATGAAATATGAATTGGGCCTCACGGGGCAAACATGCATTGTTTTTGTGGAGACTGTTGAGAAAATGCATTGTTTGTAACAGTGTATTCTGAAGCTCTCTGAGTGCTCAGTCAGACTGGGAGAAGTGCTCTAACCAGCTCCTCCCCGTGACTGATCAGCCCCTGATCGTTACCTGACGTTGTCGTGCTTTTGGATGTAGATCTTGTGAAACATCATGTCTTCCTGCTTGGCGTTTATGTCAGCTTTCATCTCCATGGCAACATGGCGAGGAAGCACTGAGAGCAGCAGACGTTCCTGCAGGAAAGAGAAGGAGCCGTAAGTTCAAAGGTCAAGTGAGCGTGTTAATAGATGAGGATTGTAGCCACATTACGGGAGACTCAATCTGAATAAGTAAAGAAGGAAACGCCGATAATTTAACGTTGATTCCAATTTGCCAGTGCGAGCTCAAAGTCATTTAGAGAGGGCCGTGAGAAGCTTCAAAACTTGTCACTTCCTTAGTGCGAACTGAGAATATTTGTCCCAAGGTCATTTGTGGTTGTGCTGATTAACTTGCAATATAAAATCTGGACATTTTGTTCCCATTGTTCAAAAATAATAATAATAATAATAATACAGTATAACCTTCAAAATGCCAAAGACAGCATGACCTCTTTCTTTGCTGCTATGGCGAAAAAATACGGGCCATACTCTCAACAGCTGAATTACAGACGTTATCAGGTCATGACATTTTGAAATGCATGAAAAGATGAGCTGCATATTTTTACTTGAATGTCAGGTAAAAAATAATAAAAACCTATACCAAAACAAAACAATAAGCAGTTTTAATTCCTTCATTGTTGGATTGCAGGTGAATGACGTGAGAAAATGAGCTGCAAGACGAGTTTCAACCTGAACAAATTTAATTTAAAATTATAAATGAATAGTCTGTACTGTATAAAAATGTCATGCTAAATTATTAAGGTGACAATAATACTTCTTCACTAAAGATTCTCTCTCACCCTGGAGCTCATTTCCTTTTCTTTCTTCTTTTTTCCAATAACCATCAGTTCTATATCAGTCTTTGGCTACGCATGCGTCTCATGTTTGCACAGTATCGCCTAATCTCTTTGCACCACACGCTTCTTGTTTAATTGTTTGCATTGTTGTTTAATGGCGGCTGGCAAAAAGCTTCTAAGTGCATTAACGTAATCTTCTAGTGGGCATAGGACACCACTACAGGGAGAAGGTAAACAAGGGCAAAAGCGATATTTTAAGACAAGAAATAATCACAGAATCATAACTTGACTTTGAACCTGTTAATATTACGACCATCCCTGTGAACACAGTTCCTGTCTACTGTTGATTGTTCGATATAGCGATATAAATGTGTACTCACTATAAAACTTTGTGGTGTTTGACATAATTTTGAAGCACATCATGGGTGGGATGACATTATTATATGTGAAGCATTTCTTTAATAAAAAGTTTGCTTGATTTAATCAAACAAACTTTTCTTTTGTCACCAGAGCTTTCTCTCTCTCTCACCTGCTGCTGATTTTCCCTCTGGGAGTGGAGGCGAGCCTGGATGCATTCCCTGGTCTCCTGAAAGGCTTGCCTCTGGGAACCCTCAGCAGGGTAATGGGTGCACACGCCCACGATGTTGGTGCAGGAAAAGATCAGCACGTTGGACACTATCTGTGGAAGAAGGTGGGAGTGAGAACAGGGTTTCCATGTGAGCCAGGGATGAAACGCTCCTACTGTTGCTTGTCATTTCCCTTTCTCCCTACAACGTTACTGAAAACTGACTCTTGGCCAATCAATCAAGAACATAAGTAGATATTTTTTCTTACACTATAATATAATGATTCATTTGAGTCCCAGTAGGTGCAGCTCACTTAGAGTGAGCTATACAATACAGACAAGTGAGGTCAAAAGTAACCTCCCAGTATAGAGGAAATGTCTTTTGGAGGAGCGAAACACAAAATGACTCAAACAAAATACAGAGAATACACGTGCGTGCTACTTCATCTCCTCAGGTCTGGGTGAAACTTTGGTGCCGCGATATGAAAGCAGTGTTTCTTCATTGCACCTTTGTGTCACTCGTGAGTCGCGCGTCTGAAACTGCTTGTTCTACTCGCTGTACAAGACTTGCTAACATATGACGGCCAAAAACAGAAGGAGGCACAGTGCTAAACTCGGCGGGATTCCTAACTCAGTGTGCATGCAGGTGTTATTAATATTATGCAAAACTGCACCTGGCACAGAGTTCTTAAAAAAGCAACGGAAACAGCACTAGCAGATGGAGAGGTGTGATCCACACAAGCTAAAAAGAAAAATGAAGGGAAAATATGTTACAGTACTTAAGAGTATTAATTCTGCAAGTAATGTCTGGAAAAGGACTTTTACACTCATACAATCATTCACCCTACAGATTAATTTGCTATTGCTATATTTCTTATGTTTGCTTTCATGGAAGAAAATTGTTAGTATTTAAGTGGAATCTTTTCTTTTTAAATCACATTAAGAAACTGTATTTGGTGTGCAAATGATTGCACAGTCGTCAGAATATTAGTTTGGGCTATTTTCAGAGTGGGGTGGTGATTAGTAAGACGTCACAGCGAGAAGGTCCGGGGTTTGAGTCCACCATCTTTCTGTGTGGAGTTTACATATTCTCCCCATGACTTCCTCCCCCCACAGTCCAAAGACATGCAACTAGTGGGGTTGAGTCAACTGGTGATTCTAAATTGGCCGAATTGTGTGAATGAGAGTCCCGCTGTCTCTCTGTGTTAGCCCTGTGACTGAAGACCTGTCCAGGGTGTAGGTGTACCCTGCCGCTCGCCCTGTGCCAGCTGGGATATGATTCTGAGAATCCAATAAATCCAATAAACTATAAACTTCTTAGTAAAAATTCTTAACTTATGACCAAAAATGGCCTCATGAGGTTATAGTGACCTTGGCCTTGGAATATCACAATTTTTTTATCAGTTCTTTGAATCCAAGTGAATGCTGTATCAGCTCCAGAAGAAATTCCCTCAAGGCAGGAGCGACAGATGGACAAACAAAGAAGACATTTAAAGAAGTCGGTGGATAAGCTGTCGACTATTTTCTGACTTTTTATTGACCAAATATAGTCAAATATAGTTATAGTGCTAATAAAAAGCTGCAGAGGGGTAGAATGGTGAGTTGCGATAATGAGAAAGTGAACTATGGAAATACATAGCTGATCAAAACTTTTAGTAAGTATGATCTCAAATATGTAGTTAAAGGCAAACATTTTACACGAATATTAAGTGTTTCTTTTTTAGAGGCTAAATGAAAATGCAAAGTAAGGATATTTACACTTTACATATGCAAAAGTGACATAAACGACTTGAAAAAGGTAGAAAGCGGTGTATATTTTCCACATGTGCCTTTGTTTTCCCTCTAAGAGCAAAGGCACTCTTTGTTTCCACGAGCTCCACTGATGCACTTCCTTCTCCTTAGGCAGGACTGAGGTGTCACAACCTGCTTTTTTGACTTTGACACAGCTTCCATCAGATTATCCACCTAAAACCCCGACAAGGCGCTGTCTTGTTTCTGATTAGAAGATTCAACAGAGGCCAACTCACATGATCCCAGTGTGAATGTTTGCATGTGATGAGGCAGAGATAATCAGTGTGTTTATCAGTGGCACTGCACTAACACAGGGACAAAAACAACACTTTCCAAAGCTGCCATCATAAACGGCAAAAACGTACAAAAACTAATTGGTGGTTTTAAACCCAGATCTGCGCTCAGTGTCGAAGACCACGAGAAAGAGTTAACACGGTTAACGCTTGTTAACCGTGTTAACTGCCTCTGTTCAGATAAAATTTGCATAAGCCGAGTCTATAAAAGTTTATCTAACGTTTAACATGTAACATCGTCCTGAGAATACCCAGACATTTTTAAGGCACCTGGTTTACTGATAGCTTTCTGTACCCTGACTTAAAAACAAAACACAAAAAGTATTAATTGTTAGTCATGGAAATGACTAACTGGGCTTTTGATCATGCAGGATAAAGACTTCAGATCGTTTGCCATTGCTGCTAAGTCACAAGATGAAAGGAAATTTGACATTAGATGAAAGTAAAACCGAACCTCTTCAATATGGCTATTTGCATTATTAAGATACAACATCCATCCTCTAACCAGGCTTTCAGCTTACGCTTACACAAACACTGACACATGTGTTTTATGATCCCTTTGTGAACGGGATCATAAAGCAGTATATTAAATCTCTACTAAAGCTAAAACAAGTAATGAGTAATGACTCAGAAATAAAGTAAGGTTTACAGAGAAAACTGATTACTGAGCCGCTGCATTTAATGCAGGCTTACTGTAGTGACACACTGTCCAGTTATGTTCCTAGCATCCAACAGTTAGTAGAACAGGAGAGAGAGCTGTTCATCTGTGGGAAACCCCGTTCTGAGGCACGTTTCCACATCTAGGCCTTAAGAAAACTCGATTTATTTTATTTTATTTTTTTTAATTTACAGGAAAAAAGGCGTCTCCGGGTTTCATTGACTCTGTCCAAGTTTCCACCTATCAAACAGCTTCGCAAGTTGCCGTGTGCCCAAAGCACCAGTGCTAAAAGACATTGTTTCCATTCAGTTGCAGGCATACAGTGAGTCCTGGGACTGGCAGCCAGCAGCAAGCCACAGCCAGTGGGCCATTCTTTTCTCAGAGTTATTTAATGGGTTGAATCAGCCAGCTGAATCACATTAACACCACAGGCCTCAGTGTTGCCGGAACAAACACAGCACGTCTTTATCAAGTCAAAAACCCCTCAGCAGGTCTCCATGCAAAAGAAAAAAAAAGGGAAAAACAACCAGACTCATAAGGAGGAGTGGCTGGCGGAAGGCAAACCTGGAAGTGACCCACAGCCAACAACAAAAAAAAGAAAATGAGGCATGAGACATGAAAGGTGCTGAATTTAGAAAAGGTTGCTCTTTGCCATTTCTGCTTCTTGTCTAACTGAAACACTGTTTAGATGAACTGGACCAAACCAAAGAAGACTAATGACTTTTTAGATAAAGTCAAGAGTTGAGAAGTCCTCCTGCCCACAAAGGTTTGTTTCCCATCATGTTCCAGCTACTGGTCTTTCAGCTTTTTCTGCTGATCCTTTATCATAAATACTCAAACTGTTACAGTGAATTACATCGATAAACTTTACTCAGTGCATGCATATGAACATGTTTAGATGTTCCTAAAACCTTTACAGAAAAGCTGAATGAAAAAAAATGAACGAAGAACTGAACGGATTTTATGATCCAGTTGAAAAAGTCTTTTTTTTTTTTATCCAAACCTTTCTTGGAAACAGGTTGTACAAGACTAAAGTATCAAATTTTGCATTCAAATTATTATCCTTCTTCAACTAATATTACTGCATGCAAAAATAATAATAATACAAATTTTGTGCTACAAAACCTTAAACCTGAAAGTTTTTCAAAGACCCTGACATAGGGTTGCCAACTCCCTGAAAAATAAATAAGGGACACCTCGTGGCCAGGGCCGGGCAACCCAGTTGTCTTCACCCTTCCCAGTGTGGTGAATTTTCTAGCTCTTTTTTTGTGTGTGAAATTATTTTTTTTAACCATTTGACTTGAAGTTGATTTAAGTAGATGCATATTCTATTCTTTGTGATATGAACACATGTGAAACAAATGATCATTTAGCCATTTATTTTTAGCTCAAAATGACAACATTAACACAGTAAAACAGGTCTCCTTCTTAAACAGAAGCCTGTCATGCTTAACTTTTGAGAATATAAGTAAATCTTTCTTTAAAAGAACTCTGTCCTGCTTAACTTAAAATAATAGAAAACAATAGAAAGAAAAATATTCTTGTAACAGTGCACATTTAGTGCATTTAGTACAATTGGCTTCAGTTGAGGTATTATTTCAGCTTTTCTAATCAGCTGCTCCTGTTTGTAAACCCGCTTGTTCCCATGATTACGCATCTTAACTCATCATCATTATTCATCTATGTATTACTTTTATGTATTAGTCATCTATTTGTAATCATCTATCCTTGCAGTTGTTTATTACACAAAATAAATTATATTATCACACTTCTGGCCACATAGCGCTGGTATTCACTGCACATGCCCATATTAACTTTTTCCAGCCAGGTGTTTTCCTTTTCCCATTCTTCCCTTTCTCTGAGGGAAACAAACATTGCTGCTCTAATGCTGGGCTCACACTGTGCGGTTTTAGGCCCATTTTGAGACGATTTTTGAGTGATCGGCCCGATTTTGGCCTTCATCGTGCGTCGTGTAGTATACGTGGGGTAACGAGAAGTGATTAACACCTCACGACCAGCTCCCGATCATCAATCGCTCGTGAGGGTCTCACCACAGCCGCTCACACTGCTCGCGCGCAAACACGTAAACGTTGGTGTAAAAGACGGAGCAGCACGGCTGTGCAGCGTGTGATCTGGACACAAGCGATGGAGGCACAACTTGTAGAACTTTGGAAAGCTCATCCGAGCCTTTTCGATGTGGCCTCACAAAATGATCACGACCACAACAACCGTGAAAATAGTTGGATCTACACTGCTGCTCAATCACAGCTGCCTGATCAATGTTTTTCATTAGCAATTTAGCAAAGTTGATGGTGGTGGTGTGTCTGTGTGAGTGAAAGACAGAGAGAGAGAGAGCGACAGATTTTCTGTTATAACCTTCATTTTATGGAGGCACAGTGTGAGCACTCAGGTCGCATCAGAGCATCTGGTCGTATAGTGTGAGACCCTGCATCGTGACCTACGAACTTCTAACCCCTGCGAGTCAATCGTGCAGTTTGAGCAGGAGCTGAATAACGTGACTGAAAAAAATCGCACAGTGTCTGCCCAGCTTTAGGTGTACTGTCGTCCGAGACTTGCACCGCAGTGTCGGCGTTTGTTTCCCTGTTGGCCATGCTTCTTGTTGTGGTCATCTGTTGTCTTCCGGTATTTTCTCCGTAAGCGACCTTTCCTCGACCAATGAGATGAGCGGTAATCTGAATTGTCATACACTTATTGTCATAAGTGTGCTGTCAGCTCATTGGTCACAAAGCAGGAGAGGGGCTGGGAATTATGTTTTCAAACAAAGCGTTAATTCCATTAAAAGTTATAGACTACTTTTGATTCTCACTGTATTACGGGACAAAGTGCGTCCCTTATTAGCTCAATACGGGACGTGTACTTTTGTTTCGAAATACGGGACGATTCCGTATTTTAAGGGACGGTTGGCAACCCTACCCTGACATCACACAAGTGAATACGGGTGTATTTGACAGCTGGATCGAAAGCATTTCATAGCAACCATTATGTTTGTGAGCCTGAGAGGGTCTCGTTTGCATAACAAATGTGTCTGAATTTACAGTGGAGTGAGTACTTATTAGCTGTACGAACAATTGCCGTGTAGCATGAAACCCTTGATAGCTGAAGCCTCACTGCTACAGTAGGGTGTCGAGATCTGTATGTTTCCCAACACTCTTGCTAGGAAACGCGTGTTGCTGTTTGAAATTTGACATTTAAAAGGTGGGCTCTTGCTACCTGTGGCGTAGCTGGTTAACGTCACTCTAATTATGATTTACTTGAAGCTAACCAGCCAGCTAAAGCTGCTCATGGATCTCCACGGAGCCCTTGTAGCATCCCGCCCCCCACACTGCCATAGAAACAGCACGGATCACATAAAGTCTTTCAACAGGTCAATAGAAATTTTCCCCAGCGGCAGTCTTATTCTATTAATACTGCCAGCACTCACCCAGACCTTATTTGGAAACCTATGGGCTTTTCCTCACCACAGAGGGAAAGTGAGAGTGCAAAAAAAAGGAAAAAGAAAGAAAAAAAAGGGATCCCATGTTTAAAGCGGAGCTCATCCCCAGGGAAGAACACAGACATCTATCATCTAATAACTACAGAGGAAAACATAGCCAGCCTAAACTCAGCTCAAAGCCCCCACATGATCAAGGACCTGTGATGCTGCCGCAAGCAAGACGCTAAGCATCATCACACAACAGGCAGATTTCAAGCTAGGTAAGAAAAAACAGATAAGACACTCCTGTTATATCCTCGTTCGAGGGATCAGCTGATTGATGGAGGCCACTGCAGCAATCAGGACCAGTCAATATACATGTTGCATGTAGACAACACTCAATACACTCAGTGTGTCTCTGTGAGGTCTCATTTGTAAACAGGGCCAAGCGGCTCACGAACACATTATCACAAGAGGTCTATAAAACAAAAGGAGAGATTTATGGGAAATCAGATGCACAGCATGTGATTTACTGCATGCATAAATGAACATTTTACAGTTTTACAACTATTGCTAACTTTTCCCAGAAAGCTGCATTATTTTTGAACTGATTTCATTCTGCGAGAACAGTTTCCTAATTTAAAGATGATTGAAATTATAAGAATCTTTTCTTAAATTTCTAGGAATCAAACTGGAATCAAAAGACTTTTTTCCCCTCCAGAAATCAAGTTCAGATGGATTTTCTTCACGTGACAGAATGAGCATCACAAGATACAGATGACACACAACGCAATGTGAGCAGCGAGCATCTCTGAAAACCAGCGACAGAAGCGAACAAAGACCTGAAGATGAGCCCTTTAGTTTAAAGTCCTGATACAGCATCAACAGATTTACTTTATTACTTAAATGTGCTTAAACTACAAGGTGTTTTTAATACTTTGTCTACTGTCTAATGGGCTGTATTTGGGTACAGTTGTTTCAATATGTGCACTAAAAACTATTCGTTTTAAACACTGGTTTATTATGATTGTAGTGAATTTTGTTGTCCATGTCATTAATTTTTAGTCACTAGCAAACTGAGACTTTGAGCTGTTTATCTTGAATGCAATACATCAAATTGAGCATGAGCACATTTACAAATATATACTAAATATATAGTTATTAATAACTGCAAAATCATTACTGGAAAACTATATTATCAAACTGCAGTCTTACTCTTATCTTCCTCTTGTTCCAAAGCATCACATGTTCATCACATGAATATGTTTCCTGTATCTTTTGCAGTCATAAAGCAGAAACATCATTCATTTTATTAGGTTGACAGTGAGGTAAACCAGCAGGAACAAACCATACAAAAACGTTATATTTTCTCTAACTTGGGTAAAAGCGGTGCAACGATATCACCAAGAAAAAAGCCAACCTTAGACATTAGTGACTGCACATGCGATGCATGCATAACTTTTACTTTTTTTAAGTAGGTGATTAATAATTGCCAGCAGAGGCCATAAAAACTGAGTAAGATCTCGTAGGCGTCAATATTTACCCACTAGTCTCCCACACCTATCTTTTTTATTGCTTCAGAGGTGTCAGATTTCCTCTCTACTCGTGAGTTTTAGCTATGCTTCTAGTAGACTTTCCATATATGTTCATGTATTTCAAAGATACCTGATATAGTGTTTGTAGCAACAGCTAACATCCAGCCTTGACCAAAATGATGTTTATCATGCGCTGTTTCAGATCCATTTGACTTTCTCTGCAACTAGCGCTGGTGTAAGGCAATATTTTGGAGTAATGCAAAGATTTGACATAACATAAGCACAACTTCACAGAATTTGGCAAAGAGTACTATAACAAGTTTGGTTTCGATGGCAGACACTTTCAGTTCATCTCATAGATGTGATGCCTTTGTAAATAATGTGATGGGATAAAAAGCAAATTGATTAAAGCTGAAGAAAGGTCCCGAGTGCGTCAGCAAATGGAACAGTGGCAAAATCGAAAACCACTAGTTTAATTCCATCTCATCCAAGAATGCTTACTGTACCACTTTGCAATGCAACAGCAAATAAGCAACTGCAGCTTCTGAAGGGAAAGTAAGCTGCCAAGGAATTAGGCAAACTCAAATGTGCTATAAGGAGCAACAGAGCTTACTCAAGCATTCTGGACACCAAATAAATCAATAAATAAACTAGTGATTTACTCATATTTATGATCACTGAGCACAGATTCATTTTAAAATTCTAATTATTTTGAGGGAAAAGTCAGCGAAAGGAATAAACAGTCTCACTGCCGTGAAACACTGTAGGTCTAATTATACCTTTAATTATGATTAAAATATCATATTACCAGTTTACACCCCCTTTGGTTAGAACACTGAAGTACATTGTGTGCTGTAAGGATAAATGCAGGTCATGTGCTGCATGCTGATTACTGTGAGCAGCCGGCTGCCAGCCTCATTCTGCAGGGCAGTGTACAAGAGGGTCTCTCACGTGATAGCCTGCAGTTGTTTGTTGCTGGATTTCCCCTCAAAAGCTGTCAGCTGGTACATTAATGCCTTGGTAACCAGGAACAGACCTAAGAACCAAACTGCATGGACCAAAGACAGACTTTGTCACACCAGATGCAAACAAATGCAGACAAGTAAACGCAATTCGTGGTGCATAACAGTTTTTCTTTCATATGAGCTGCCGTTCATACGCATGTTTACAAAACTAAATTTCGATTTAAAATTAAAAGCAACTATCAAAAAGAAGTTCTTCAAATTCATAATCATGAAGGCTACAGCTGTGAATTGATCAACTTTCAAAGTTGTGACAAATAACGACTTTAGCAGCGTTTCTGGAGAACACATTTTTGCCCTCACAAGACAGCAAGCAGCCGGAGAATAATAGGAAATATGTGAAAAGAGAAACCTGCAGTGACAGACAGACGATTAGTCTGGAGCTTCTTCAAAAAAGTGAAGCTGCTAAGAGAAACAGAAAGAGTACAAAAAAACAATATTACACAAACTTCATGAGCACAATGTGGACTATTATTTGAAGCCTTAACCCTGGCATCTTTGGAGTTCTTGTCTCGTTTGGGGGGGATGAGAAGCGCAGGAGTCCTAAGTTATCAGCTATATCAGTGTTAGCTATATTTGTTACCAAAGTGCATCCATTATCTGCTACACTTTTTCAAATCCTTGTTTAGTTATGTACAGGCGACGCACGTTGCTGCCAGTGCCCACATGATCTAATTACCAGTTATACATTAAAATGCAAATTCTGTGCCTCAGCTTTAAACAGGTGAGGTATTTAAAAAAAAACATCCTCTGTACAGCTGTCAAAAAAAGAGAAAACAGAAGCTTTTTAAATTGAGCATTATAACGCACCACTCTGTGGGGGCTGGCTTGTATTTGGAGCCAGTCTCAAGTGTTTCACAAGATGGTGAAATCATCACGTGGGCCACAGAGGTGGATATAAGGTTAACGCTCTCAACAGAGTGGAGCCTTTGGGCATAACGAATGACAATTGCACACCTAGGCTGGGGTGACAATAACTGCTTGTCTCTTTGGTCAGCTGGACTCTGATGAAGATACGGCACAGCTGAAATGTTAGCCTGTTTGTACAATTACAGGCTGAATTAATCACTGCGCTGGAGTCTCGCTCTCTGAGAACAAGAACAGCACTTCATTTGGAGGCGCTGATGGAGCATCACAAGCCACACACTCAGACATGAAAGCTTTTCATTGTTTTAATCCCCTTCCCGACAACTCGACTTAAGTCTTGATAGAGACTCGAGAATCTGATTCTGAACTCGTGTGTGAAAACACCCTTCATCATGCCTCTTGCCTGTCCTTGGACTTCCAGGGTCCCGGCGTGAGAACATCTCTAGAACCTAAAGACAAATTCCAATATAAACAGAATGTGAAGTGTAAGCCATTTAAACTGAGTTAGTCTCCAACTGCAAACAGTTCTGGAGTTTTTCTTTAACACACTGCAGCAAAATTGCTTTCAAGCAGCCCTGATGCTTCACAGGAGACGCTGAACTCCTGGTTACTGAAAGGTCATCATGTGAGTCATGCCTTTGAAGAAGAAAGACAAGCCCACCGATGAACAGAAGAAAAAGCATGTTGAATTTTTCATCTCACGCTTCAAAAGAGAAATGACAGTGAGGGGACACTGACTAACTGTAGATTCTTCCAAATATAGCGTCTGGATTTTAACGCAGGTCATATGGGAGACAAAGCTGTATGGCAGTCTTTGATGTCAACGCCTTGCACTCAAATCTATTCCCCTGCAATGCTTTGAAAACTCTTGCAGGAAACAAATCCATTTTTAATAGCAAGGTATGTCAGCTTTGATGAAAGGAAGAAATGACAACGCGGTTTTCTTTGGCTGTACAGGTTTATTCAGAGCCGTGCAGTCAAGGATTCAGACCCCATCTTACCTTAAATGCTTCCTTATGAAATAGTCTACAACAATAGCGCAAATATCCGGTAACATCCCCATCACCTTATTACTGGAGAAGCCATGAGCTTACATAGAAAAAAGAGAAATGGCCTGAGAAGGCGTCCCCTTGTCTGCCTCAATGATAAAACACAATGAGAAAGCCTAATGTGTGTCCTGGGACAGCTGGTGCTGTAATAATACTTGTCATGCATTCTCTGGGCTATTGCCACAGAAACTGTTTTTCAGACAGATACATGGCAAACCCTTTCAGTTTGAAAACGGAGAGTGATGTGTGATCTGCACAAATGCACAAAATTTAGAAAGTACAAGATTACAACCTAGAGCGTGCACCACATTAGCAGAGAAGTCTCTGGTACTCTGTGTCAACAAAGAAGGAGTTTAGGAACAGTACTGAGCTGAGTCACCTGTGTTTTTGATGAGCTCAGAGCCCGATGTGCAATCGCTCGAGTTACATCGGTACAATAGAGGAAAACAGGAGTTGATTGAAGCTGAGGAAAACGAATAAAGCATGAGGCGCTGCACCACCAGTGTAGACGGATGGATTGAATCAAACGGGAGCACAACTGTTCAATCACATGACAGAAATGTGTGTCTCAGACGCTTTCTGTGTAGACGGTGCTTTCAAATTTCCTCTGAATTTAATGAAAGAGTTGAACATTTTAGCAAACGCGCTCTTATGTCTACAAAGCTCATCTCAAACAGACCGTAAGCACTTAGGATAAACAGTGGAAGCAGGAGATAACAGGTAGAATAACTGCAAAGACTGTGAACCAGCTTTTCTAATCTCACCTAATATGCTGTGCTTTCACAGGGATTTAGATGCTGAGGCTCAGACAGGCCTCATGTATTTAACATTTAAAGAGCTATACAGAGCTTTAGTGGTGATAATAGAGACTTAAAGTCAGTAAAGAGAAGTATTTATGCATGAATCTGCTTTTTACAGTCGATAAATGCCATCCTGTTTCATGTTACTATAAACACGGAGATTACATCTATAATGGAAACTGCAAGACAGATGTCAGCGACGATTCTATTTCCACCACAATAAAGATAACGGCACTGAGCTTATTATTCAAAATATATTCACAACATGCTGTCAAATAAGCATTTGCAAGCAGTGAATGAGGTGGTTGTCGTCTCTCTGCACGTCTAACACTCAGGGTCATCTTCAGTTGTTTGTGGTAACTCATGATATCACGAGTGGGCCTTATTGTATCAGGTTAAAGTATTTCCATTCAGTTTCAAGCATAGCTGGAATCTAAACAACCCAGGAGCAGTTGTTCAAATATACAGAAAAGTATGTATGAGGACACTGCTGTGGTTATGATTTGTATTTTTGTGTGCTCTGTTCTATAAATACACATTCTCGTGATATATGTGATTGAATGTAACCCAGAAAATGGCTAAAGCATGCTGGACCTTGATTTTCATAAATGCACATGATAAGAAAGTAATTTCCATGCAAGTATGCAATTGGACATGCACCAAATGTACTTGAAGCCAAACATGTGACTGGACACATACTGCGTTTGTCTTGCATACACAACTGAGCAAAGCGGCTGAAACGATTCACAGATCACAGTTGTACCCCAATCCTTGAGTTTTAGTCGAGTTTGATGGTTGGTGGATCTCTTGGTCCAGACTGAATTCTCATTGGATTTACTGTAATCAATTTTGGTGGAAGTGATTAACTGACTTTTGATGATCTGCTGACTCTGACGATCCCTGGATTTTTGCAAGAAGGTTTATTGCAACGTCAAGAAGTTGATCCAATATCTTAAGATATCTTAAGATATAAAGGTGTCCATGGCATAAAAGCACAGGGCTGTAAAATAACCAATAAACACTTCAATTAAAAAAAAGAAAGCAGTCATTCTTGCAACCTGTTTAGTGGATAAATTACAAAATCCTAATTTGGTTAAGCTTTCTTTTATTGTTATGGATACGGACAAGGTCTTCTATGAAAACTCACAGACTGGTGCACTGAAGTGAAAAACAATGCAGACAGACGCTAGACAGTGAAAAAGTGCGTAAAGTGGCTAAAAACAGAAGATCATGAGGAATGGGAATCAAATCAATGAAATCGATTAGTTTGCTTATTTGTTGGTTATAATAGAGTCGTAGGGTTTGGTTGCGTCCCCAAAAGGTGTGGCCAGAGCAGAAAAAAACCCTCCAAATGCGTCTACCTTTTAAAAACATTTTTGTTTAGTGAGCAGCCATAAATCGTAGGACTCCACCTACACATAGGTGTTACACCTGGGAGTTCAAGACAATATGAGCAAAGAACGAGGAGTAGAAAGGTACGGACAAATAAAATTCCAGCTCCATGTTTGGTTCCCAAAGTGGCCAGCCAGAGCATGAACTCTGAGACCTGTATGTGTTAGATGTGTTGTGTATAACTGCGCTATATCCACTTGGTTCACAGTTTTATCTACACAGCCCCGTTCTTCCGTGTCTGCTAGCGGACAGTGCTGTCTGAATGATCAAACACACCCACGCTGTGATTTCCACAGCGCCAAGCCAAAACAGACTGGGAGCCCTCAGAGGCTGTTGGACTGAGTCTCGGTTACAACTGGCCTGTTCAGTGACAGTTTACACTGTAACACCTTTCAAAATATGCCAACTGCACTGCTGAGCCTGCCAAAACCCTTCAGACTGTTGTTCGGTTGTGTCAACATTCCCTCGCAAACATATCTCCACATATCTACAACTCCATATCTGCAAAATACCAAGTGAAGTGTGCCTGGTACAAAAGAGGAACTTTATAATGACCTTTTGGTGCTATTAAGATATCGTCTTCTTTTAACATAATTTGAACAGGGCACCACTCGTAAAGCTTCACCGCGTATGATCTCAGGCATATCTCAACACCATTTGCACTTCCACGCTGAGAGGCAGTCGTTCTAAAATTGGCAAGGCCGTTTGCTTCTTTTTAATTTTTTTATTTAAAATGTGGCAAGCTGTATGTAGGAAAGCCTTAAACCTCTACTGGACACACACACACTTACATAGTATTACATTGCGTACCAGGTATATGATATATATAGTTGACCACAGGACTTTAATTCATCAGCCTGAATGCAGATTTGATGTTCTTCCTGCAGCTGCTTTGAGGTAAAATGATATAGGCTCATTCAGACACTCAGAACAATAGAACAATCAAACCATCTGCAACAACAGTGCGTTTGTTCTGTAATTTCTCACAGTTCAACCTGGGAATTAGAAAGACATAATCAACATAGCAGAGCAGCAAAATGTCAAACACATCTTGATGTTTTCATGAAACAGCCTCAACAGCTGTCTGAAGACTTGAGTGCTAGACTGATGGCTGGGTAAAAAGGAGGTAGTGTTCACCATTTATGGAGGCAGTAATTGCTTAATTTCATCTTATAATGCACATCTGACACCTTTTAATAGTTTGATAGCACCATGTGTTAGTCTTGCGGTGTAAATGAAACCGGGAACATCATGCATTATTCAAACCATCCATTAGTGTGCATTATTAAATGTAAGTAAGTAAAACTTTATTTATATAGCACCTTTCTAGATAAAAGATCTCAAAGCGCTTCACACAAGGATAACAAAGAATAAAACAAAACAGACAACAGTTAACAAAATGCAAATCTAAAAAGATGTGTTTTTAGTTGTTTTTTTTAAAAGAAGCTACTGAGTCCAGAGATCTTTAGCTCAGTGGGAGTGAGTTCCACAGTCTGGGAGCCACAGTGGCAAAAGCTCTCAGCCTTGTATGATGAATGACAAGCAGACCCTGATTACATGACCTAAGTGACCTGCTAGGGACATAGGGCTGTAGAAGTTCAATCTCCAGTTCAGTAAGAGATACAATAGGGCTTTATAAATGTTTCTTACGAGATAAAAGCAAGACCGAACCAGAGATTTGACGTGAACATCCAAAGTGAGAGCTGAGTCGAAGGTTACCCCGAGGTTCCTGATAGATGATTTAACAAATGTTCCAAGGGGACCAAGATTCCTTATCTTAGGTACATGTCTGTCAGGAGCACATACAGGGACTTCAGTCTTTCCTTCGTTAAGTTGGAGGAAGTTGTCAGCCATCCAACCTTTAATGGAATCTAAGCACTCATTCAAAATCTGTAGCTTAGAAACATCTTGGGGCTTAAAAGAAATTTATAACTGATATCGTCTGCGTAGCGGTGATAGCTGATGTCCTCAAAGGGGCTCAAAACATGCTGGAGGGGAAGTAGATATATTAAGAACAATAAAGGCCCCAGCACAGAGCCTTGTGGCACACCATAAGACAGGGACGTGGAAGATGACCTGTATTTAGAAAATGCCACAAAAAAAAAAAAAATACCAGAGCAGGGTCAATGGTTGCTGAGGTGCATATTGTGCAGAGGTCTGCAACTTTCTGCAGAGTCAGTCACTGAAACTTCAAGTGAGAAACATACAGAGAAACAACAAAGAAATCAAAAGCAACAAATATCGTATCCAGTGTGTATTTGTGCTTTCAAACTCTCAGATGGGTAATTAGAATCCCCAAATCAGTACAATAATTAGTAAAAATTATCTGATTAACTCTAGATTCATTTTAAGGCTGGACCCAAGAGCTGTACTTTAAAACATAACGCCTGCAATTCCGGGATCTTCGTTGGAAAGCCGTCGAGCAGGATTAAATTTACAAGCAGAGACATGGATCAGGGAAGCTCTACGAGGATGACAGCTAATTCCATAACCTGTAGCCCGTGAGCAGCTGTATCTAGCTCAGCATACAAAGCAGCAGACGTTCAAACTCCATCCATATAAGGCCAGGTGGGGAGACTATGAGCCTTATCACACCCTGTGTTCCTTTACTGCTCTGCCTCACAGTCATAACACATGTGGGCCGCATCGCTGGAGAGGGATCAGAGTGCTGAGGCTTTTCTTTGACAACCAGCCACAGAATAATGATAACCTCATTGCTGAAAGACAGCTCTTCTGGGCCCGATTTGGACCATCTGTAATTTCAGAGCCAGTTTTAGCTCAATGTAGCCAGCCCTTTCTAAATATAAAAAAGAATAAACAAACGTGCAGACACACTCCTCTCTCACTCGCTCTCTTTCCAGTGAGAATAAACACACCCATACAACAGTTTGTTTCTCTCAGGGAAAAAAAGTATCACTTTGTATTACTTAAGAAAGCAGTTTGGTAATTGCAAATTTTAAAAACAAATTTAAAATTTAAACCATAGTTAAGGGACAACCAGCTTTTATCTGCTTTTCTATGTTTGAGCTGTGGGTCAGCTGAATTTTTGCAACACCGTGATCAGCATTTGTTACTATTTCCTGACTACATTAAACATTGAAAAACAAAACTCTATAAAAAATAGCTTCTAATTGCTGTAGTGAAACAGTTGAGAGAAGTTTGGCTGACTGTCACATGCCTGGTTACCATATGGGACATATGTGTCCCAAATGCTTCTGCTTCCCACCAGTACTTGCAGTGGGAATGCTTTCCCATATCCAGTCTCTGTCATGAACTCTCACTACAGAGCAGACCATAAAAATAATAATAACAATAAAGGGAAGCAGGAGTGAGGCTTAATAACATGCAAAAGTGGACAGCACAACACTAAAACAACTGTCTTAAGCAAGATTTCCAGATAAAATATATCAAGACTGCTAGACATAGTGTATCTCTAAACAGGCTTCATTATCAGATCTATACGTATCACACCGAGCGCAGTTTTTCACACATTGCACTGGTGAGTCATCTGTAAACACCCCAAAAACAAAACAACAGCATATTTTTCTATCTCGATCCTTTGGCGATGTGAAGACGGGATAATATATTTGCGTTCATTACTATTGATAATGAAATTATTTTCCACAATTAGCATAATGGCACATAATGGGCTCAATGGGCTCTTCGTGCCACCTTGACAATGGCAGTCTGTGTGGTGCGCTACACAAATGTGCATGCAACAGCACTCTGTGTGCGGCACACACACTGTGCGAACAAGGTCAGAGCTGTGCGAGCTGTTAAAAAATGATTTGGTAATAGTCAGTATAATAGTTAGTAGTTAGTATGATGCTGTCAGTGGTTCAGTTTACATTGTACTGTTATTTCTAACATTGTACTGTGTTAATGTCCATAAAAAGGTTATTACTGATACTGAGTGTATCAGTAATAATAATATCAGTAATAATAATAAGTCTTTCCTTCAGGCTCGGGTCCTCTACCAGAGGCCTGGGAGCTTGAGGCTCCTGCGCAGTATCTCAGCTGTTCCCAGGACTGCGCTCTTTTGGACATCTTCCTGATGCTGCTGTCATTCGGTAATTATAAGAATTAAGAACTTCAGGTATTTTAAAGGAAAGGAGAAACAAATTATGCAAATGCTATTTTAAGTATTAGAATACAGTATATATCCTAATATTATATATAATAATATAATATATTATATATAAAGTAATATAGTATATTTCCCTCTCTTACATTGTCAGTATACTGTACATTTCAGGCATGTGCTATTTTATGGGGTTATTGTGGATTAAACTTGTCTAACTTCCATGTATTTTACAGGAAAGGGGACACTCTTTATGAAAGCTATGCTTGAACAGTGACTGAAAAAAAAAATTGAAAAATGACTTGGATCCATCATTGTAAGGCAGCAGTCCCCAACCCCCGGGCCACAGACCGGTCCGTGAGTCATTTGTACTGAACTGCAAGAGTTGAGGGTCGGGTGTGACATTTATGGTTTTCAGGGTCTTTATCGTTTTCTATTGTTATTTTTTTATCATTAACTCAGTTTCCCTGGGTCTTTTCCCATGAGTTATAAATAAATCTTTGTTTTTTTGGTACCGCTACTGGTTTTATTTTGTTGTATTTATCAGCGACACCTTAAAGGCCGGTCCGTGAAAATATTGTTGGACATAAACCGGTCTGTGGCGCAAAAAAGGTCGGGAGCCGCTGTTCTGAGGCCTGCTTTTTCTTTAATCCACTCTATAGTATGGCGCCCCCAAAAAGTATAGCATATTAAGATGGAAAAATATTGTTTACTTTTCCTCAAAATGACCATAAAAATTGCACAATACTTAGATTTACAGTATATTTATTTCTTTGTTTCCTGTAAAACCCTGGCTTGTTACCCCCTTATTTTAGTTTGCCTACCATTACATATCTCTAGGTAAATGTAATTAAATTGTAATTTCAAATAAAAGACACTGAAATTCCTATTTAATTACAGGGGAATTACTCTGTTTGTATTATAAAGGGTTAACCATCATTGTACCCCCCAAATCAGTTCTTTTTGGTTGTGAATGATGACAAGGTATCCTGCAGAACCAGCTTCCAGTTTGGGCTTCTTACACAGACACCATCTGTGCTTTTACTCACTCCCATACTTTTTCTAAATGTCCTCCTCTTTTCTTCCTACGGCTAAATGATAGTTAAACTTCACACCGTTCTTGTTTACAAAAAGATCGGCGACCACACTACACACCCACAACAACCAGAGTTTGACCACATTAACAGCGTCACAACTCAGTTTGCACTTGCCGAAGAAAAAATAATGCACAATTTTATATTTAACAGTAGCCTCCTGTTAATACTTTTCTACCTTTAAGGGTAATAAAGCCTTCAGCTGTAAACAGAAATTTTTTTTATCACTAAACAACTTTCCTTTAAAAATACACAACAAAAAAACAGCAGTTTGTTTATAGAGCATTGTTAGCTCTCACTGCTCTGATCAACCACATTTCTGGCACCAACACAAGCTGTGATTATCAAACTCTATGCTCATGCAGGAGCACTCTGGCAACATTGACTTAGCAACAAGTGGATAAAAACAGTGGAGCAACAGATAAGCCAGATATTGAAATATGAGAGAATATTGGACATAAATTCACAAAGCTCCGAATACATGATAATGTTACACAAATATTGTGCAATTTGCTCTGAAGTTCGCCAGAGTCCAAAACACATTTAATGTTGGTTCAAGGGATTTATTTGTGCGCTTAGTGCAAATGTGTAAACACGCTGTAAAACAGCAAAAGGGCACACTACAAATGAATTAAACACAAATGTGGTCCTGAAATCTGAAAAAAGGGGAAAACATGGAATCTTTCCAAGGATCCACAGTGTCCAGTCAGTGGCTCTGATTACACTTGGATACATATGGCCAGGTAGAAGAACAACACAGTAAATCCAACCGTTTCCCTGGATATCATGCACTCTGGTTGTTTTACACATAAGGTTTGAGACACAAACACACACACATACACACACACATCAGAATACAAGTTGTATTCATGAGGTTCAACCCGGGACCCGATTCCTCTTCCAGCTGCAGCTATTATCAGCACGGAGATTTAGCATCTCTGTTCATGGAGTGCCTCTGATTCATTGATTATGAGGCGAGCCGGCAATCCCCTATGCAGCTGGCAGAGAGGGATACTCAACTAATAAAAATGGATGTGGTGAAGCACGCACGGTCAGGTCAGAAAAAAACAATACACCATGTCCCCATTTTATGCTGGGTACATTAAAACACAACTGAGCTGCTGCTGCTATTTATAAGCTATTCTACGGGCAAAAATAAGTCACTATTCCCAGATCTGTGCACTTAATCTGTCTGCCAAAGTACACATACAAACACCAGCGTAGTGCCTTAGTGTACGAGGACTCTTCTAGGAAACGGGCACAAGCCTCTAGGAAACAATTGCTCATGTCACGCTCCAGTAGTTATTAAAACTGATTTATTTGGTTAAACAGCAACAGAACTGCAACATCCAACAGCAAGCATCTGTGCGTGATGCCAAACTAATGGAAATAAACACAGAAGTCAAAGCTTTTTTTCCCACATTTGGAGATACAATTGTAGTAACTAACCAGCATTCTGTGTATCAAAGTAATGAACATCGTATTTTCTTAGTAAAGTAGTTTAAAAAAAAGAAAGAAAAGAGGACGTCTACAAATGATAACCTCGAGTCTGGAGATGCACAATGCAGGAACAGGGGAACACGGCTGCAAATGACAAAATTGGACTTTCACATGCTTCAACAAGGAGCGACCTAACTTCCATTAGTACTTAAAATGTCACCACAACTTCTCAAAGAGACCGCATATAGCAGCGGCCTTTTGAGTTGTATTTTCTTTCTTTATTTCCGTAATTTAACATCAGAGACTAAAGCTACCACCTGTTGTACTCACAGCTGAATGCAAGAACTATGCAGACTTATTCTATTATTGTCCATCTAATCTCCTGTTAATTGCAGACAAATAAGTGTAGGCTCTGCAAGGCTGGGGGTAGTTTAACTAGTTCATCATTTTATGCTTTATTACTATTGAAGCTAAGCAATATGGTTGTTTAACGTCGGGAATCGTGAGAATTCACAAGAAGCAGCATGTGTTTTGAAACCAGCGAAAGCTGCAGTACCTTAGGCTCCAGTTTCAGCTGTAGCTTCTTGTGTAGTTCACTAAACTGCAAACAAATGACTTCATTTTCTCCACAGCTCTGTTTTAACTTTGCTGAAAAGATTAATGAATAAATATCCTGCTTCAAATTGAGCCACTGAGTCACTACTTTGTATTCTGCTCTCCCATTCATATGAAATTCGCCTTCCTAATTCTGAGCGTACCACCAAGAGGAAATAATCTGCAAACTCGCTGATGGCCGCGTTACAGATAAGTGTAGAAGTCGGCATATTTATGTGGGGATATTTTTAGAGGTCACTGACTTCATTAAATCAATCACTCGTTCCTAAAAGGAAAAATAATGATAGGAAGGAAACATCTACTTACTTTCCATCATGTGAAAAACTAAGCTGTCATCAGCAGGCAATAAGAGAATGAGAAACGCACATTAGCTGCCTGAGAGTCTCTCACTATAGCAAGTCATGAGAGTTTGCAAACAGGCTCAACCTGAAGGGTCTTTTGCCACACACTAGTTAATAGTGTGTGGCAAAAAAATAAATAAATAAAATAAATAAAAAATAATAATAAAAAAATATCAAATTTATTTAAATGCAGTATAAGCGACATTTAAAAAAAATGCACTGATATACAGAATCATGCTAAAGTTTTCAGCACTTTGCACCAAATTCCTCCTGCAGAGTCAAGCAGAAGCAGGACTCCTGTAACAGGTCGTATTGATCCTACTGAACATTTATCCACCACATAATTTTTCTATGCACGCTCACTTTACTTTTACTCTTACCTCAATGGTTTGAGCAGCATGGTACATTAAAAACAAGAAAAAAATGAAAGACATGTTTTTAAATCACATATGCATAATCACATGTACAACTGATTTTCCTTTATCTGAACCTCTCTGGGGCTAGAGTGATAAAATACGAGTGCAAGGGGGAAAAACACTAATCTGTAGCTTTTTATTTATTTCTCAGCCCACTACAAATTATTCATCTGTAATACTAGAATACCTTTAATATGTGTCACAGTGCTCCTGTGCATCTCCACCATTTCTCCTGGTCCCCTTTTGTTTTTCCTCTCTCCCCCTCTCTCTGTTTGTGGGGTTGCTGCTCTGTGTGTGGGTGTGTTGACCTACTTTGCAGGATCCTCTCTACCTTCTCCTGGACGCACCTGAATCAATCAAGCACCTGCAGATCATCTGACAATCAGCTGTCTGCTATTTAAGCTGGGTTCTGACCTTCAGTCTTTGCCTTAGTGCTGTCTAACTGTGGTAGTCTTTACCTTCTCTCGCTGTAAGTCTCTGGTTCGGTTTACTTGTTGAAGATTTCTAATGCGTCTCTAGCTGTGCCTAGGACAGTCCAGCAAAGTTATAAGAGAGTGCCTGTTGCTTAGCAGCGTTAGGAGATTCTGTTCAGGAGACTGAGAGGATCAGGGACTTGCATACACAGAACCTTCCTTCCATTGGATTTTGGTACATATTGGACTTTAGCACTATCTGCACCAACACTAAATAAACTCACTGAACAATCATTCCCGAGTTCAACCTGACAAACCATGACACAAAGCGAGACACTGCTTTCAAACGCAAACTCCTGCAGTCTCCAGGTCCTTTTTAAAAAGCGTAGTCGTTGTCACACTAGTTCGCTAATGGGTTTAAGAATGCATTTTGGCAAATGCAATTCCTCTTTTGCTCTTCACACATGTGCAGCCAACGCCTGCTGAAAAGGTCATGGATTAATAGAAAGCTTTCTGATCACAGATTCTGCACATCCACATTCATTTATCTGTTCAAAGATTACAGAAACTGGAACTGGCAGGCTTTAGCTTTAGCATTGGTCGCCATTAGGAAACGTTTTGGTTTCAACCAGATTGTGATATGAGGTCAAGTAAGTGAGCAGAAGCCATGGATCCAATGGAATATTAGCACTTTATAGTGCTTTTAACCTCCGCGCGCTGTTTAAAAGGCACTTGGCTCACATAAAGTTAAGATAAACTGCTTGAAACATGGTGCTCCTCTTGCATGAGACATTTTATCTGAGAAATGTTTACTTTTCAGCAAACAGTGCTGAATTTATCTCGATGGCAAAACTAATTATTGTGTTTATTTAGATGTCAAGAAACGCAGTTACATTATCCAGAACGTTTGGAAAAGACTAAAAGGCCTGAGGCCACTTTACTATGTTGTCTAAATCTTTAGAGACAGAAGTGGTGAGGGGAAAAAAAAAAGACAAATTAGTAGAGCACAGCATTGTGATAGTTGTGTGAGGATATTGTATCAATATGGGGAAACCAAATATCGATATTCTATTAAATAAGTTAAAATACTCTTGGAATAGCTGGTAGCTCGGATAGCCTTCAGATCTGAATTGGATTAGATGAGAATGGATGGAAGGATTCTTAGATTACTAGAAACAAGAGGGCTGGCTGGTGTTTCTAATGAACTTTTTCACATTCTGCAGCCGATTGCAACTTGTGGTGAGTAAATAGATGGGCAGTAAAGCATTACTGTAATCCGATTACTTTTTTCAAGTAACGAGCAAAGTAAGGGATTAATATTGCAAAACAGTAATTAGATTACTGTTACTTTCCCGCAAGCATGCTGCGTTACTAAACCGTGATTTTGTTTGTAAGAGTGTCTCTTGACAATGACATACGAGTGTGCGACGTCCATGGCAGCAACAGACGTGTGTAGATCAACAATGGATAATGTGGAGTGCGGGAGAGAGTACGACCATGCGGCGTTTAAAGCTCGGAAGTACTGACATTACTTTGAGTTTGAGTCCGTGAAAAGGGACAAAAACATTGGCGTCTGCTGCACAGTGAAACTTCAAATCTGAGCAGCACCTAGCACGCTGCCACGGGAATGTGAAATTCACAGAGAAACCCCCGGATCCTCCCACTCACATGACCGCTGCAGCACCAGGCAAACCTCCACCCGCCCCACTCCTGCTAAACAGGTGACAATAGATTTAAGAGTGACAGGACTTAGTGCCGTTGAATCTTTGATTTTTATCTATTTTTTGCTGTGTTTTACTTGCATCTATTTGAAAGACTGAGTGTATTCACCAGTTCATCTTAACTTTCTGTGAGCCAAGTGCCTTTTATTTTATTTTATATGCTGGAATGTGCAGAAAATAGGTTTAAATGTTAGACACATTTCTTCAAGTCAAAGACTGTTGCATATAATTTCATTTTTGATTGATGGAATGTGCATAAAGTTAAAAGATTAAAACTAATAAATGGATCTTTAAAAAGAGACTTTTTCACTTGATTACATTTTCTATGACAGATTATTCAGAAAAAACAGAATTGAGCTGAAAGGTCTGTTGCTTTATAGCATATTCAGGTTGTGTATCGTGTTTTTAAAAAGTAACTAAGTAATAAAGTAACTAATTACTTTTGAAAATAAGCTAAAGTAATGGGATTATGTTCATGGAGAAGTAATCAGTAATTAGCAACTAATTACTTTTTTCAAGTAACTTGACCAACACTGGGCATAAGGCTGTGCGATATGACCAGAATCTCATATCCCGATATAAGAATTCTATCGTCCCGATAACGATATAAATCACAAAAATGTAACATTTTCTGTAAATTCTGTGAATCTCGGGCAGCTCGACTTGCGGGAAGTGTTTCCAGCTGCGTGTCGTGTACCTGGACTCGAGTGTTTTAACCGATGCATGAAACGATACATTTTTAGACATAAGTTGTAACAGCCGCCGTTTTCTTTGTGAGTATTTATTACACGGCGTGCTGCGGGGAAAAAGCCTGTTCTAATGTTTGAGTCTAAGGTTTATTTTTTAGCACCTGGCGGCTCTTTTTTACTTCTCATCCGTAAATAATCTGCTCTTTCACGTGATTCAGTTTATTTTGAAAAGTCTCAACAGGATCTTGAGCTTTATTGTGAAAGGTTTATGTGGAACATAAACAAGCAGACACGCGATGCTGTTACCCTGGCTTGTTACCATAAGAGAAAGAGAGAACTTTAAGAAATTAATATAGCCACTACAGTGACCATTAAAACCATGAAAAAATATTGCCGTAAACAGTTTATTTTGTGACACCACGAAACAAATGATAGCGTAAAATGAAACGATCGACGTTTTTATATCGTCATCCGATATATATCGTTATATCGAACAGCCCTAACTGGGGGTGAGTGATAGGAGGCAACCTTTGTGAAAACAGTCACTTGAACTGACTGCAGTCACTATTTGTGAGATTGTTGATTACAGTTTAATTTATAAATGCAGACAGATGCCAAAATGTTGCCATCAGTCTGAATGAGTCTTTGTAACTGAGCGCAACTGTAGACAACAACAGATATGTGATTTTCTACAATTTATCACAGTTAACTGCTGTTTTATCAGAAAAAGATTACATTTAGTCAGCACATCACAAAATGTTAAAAAAGTGCAATAATATAGTATCGTGAGTTAAGAATTGCAATTGGGGTGTCTAGTAATTTCTACCTCTAAGAGACAGAGTGATACTTTAGAAACAAAACAGTGACTAAACCTGTAGCCTCACAGTTTAGACAAAACAACAACACAATGCAACCGATCGTGTCAGTATGTGCTCTGCTCTGTGCCAAATATGCAGCAGTGTCACTGGCTGAGGACTGACATCTGTTGTTGCAGAAATTCTGTTATCAGTGAAAAACAATAGAGCGAGCAATGTCACATGTCGTTTTCTTTGCTAACACTTCATCAAGAATAATGGTTCCCCCATCACTGAAGAGCAGATCAAAGAACTGGTAGAGCTTTTATTAATCTAGCACAAAGAACCCTCAGTGTCAACAGTCCCATGATAAGAGTCCTGAAGGAGAAACTAAAAGGCACATGACCAACTATTTTTAAGGTGTCGAATGTATGAGGCTAGCAAACTAATCTGTGGAGAACAGGCAGCGGAAAAGCTCTATCACAAAAACATCTAAGACTCTGGCTGGAAACGCTGGATGTTTTCATGGTCTATCTGCACTTTGTACAGCCTCTATTACTAATTACCAAAAATGACTGGGAAAGGAAACCTGCTGTGACTGTTAGAAAGGTGTAGATTAAGAACAAAAAACATATTCAGTGTCTATTTGATAGCATACAGCAAGTCGGCGATGAAAGCCGCTAACAAAATGTAGCCAGAAATGACGTGTCCTCACAGAAGCAGCATTTATATAAAACCTTTTCATACAGCACAACACACAAATGACCACTCTAAGCTTTGAACCAGAAATTACTGGACAAACTGAAGTAGAACTGTGGGTATCAAACCAAAGACATAATCTGCACATATCTTATGATTCTTCTGAGTAACTGGATCACTCAGCTACACAAACCGTAATCCCAGACTAACACTGGATCTATACTTTTGTTTTGAATCTAAACCATATATCTAGGCAGCTGCAAAACCCTTACTAAACTGTGAACCTACCTACCTAATAAAACGTTGCAATCAACACAGCCGCACAGATATGAATTCTCACAGCAACCAATCACAGGCTCTACATATCTTCTCCATCAGGAAGTGGGATTGCGAGCGCTGTCACTCGTTAGCTTTTAGTATGCAGAGGACTGCAAATGTGTTAGCTTCTGCACAGAAACCCTAAGGAACAAACACCTTTTGAAAGGTGAGACTCCTTGGAGTGTAACTCATTCTCCAGTTTACTTGTAGTGTCACCTATGCCAGTATAAAGGCAGAAACAATAGAATGTGTTTTAATGTCACAGGAGATTCAACGTGTAGCCAATAAAGCCCATATTATGAAGAAGGCGTGAGTCCTTTTAACCTAACTAAACCCCATTCTCGCTCCACATCTACCACTTATTGTATAACTACCTTTCTTTTCTCTGATAAATCTTCATGTACTCTTCTTTGTTTATCGTGTGGGTAAAGTTTGGACAGCTTTATTGCATCTCAGTGACCTTTAGACGCCTTACAGAGAAATGGAAAGCGTTTTACTGATAGTCTAAAAAAACTACAGGGTTACATCATCACTTTAAACCATCATCAGTAAGTTATGCTAACCACGCAAATTACCACAGACTCAACAAGGCTGAGACATAAAATAACATTCTCATGTCTGACAGTAACCAAAGTAAACACACAGAAATGTCCCATGAAAGCAGGAGAAAAATAGCTCATTGAATGGAGAGGATTTTTATGTCATTTAAATTTCCCATGCCAGCATAATCCTTTAAATTCTATGATCCACAAAGCTCCGAATGCCACTGACATATGAGCTTAAACTGTGAGCTATCAGGCAGGTGGCAGCTATGGTTAGGGTTTCCTAGATTTTGCCCACCCAATCAAAAATTATTATTACTATTATTATTATTATTTTTGGCTTTGTCATGGAAATTCTGTTTCCAGTGGGTAAAATAATTCAACACATATTCCACCTCCTCTTTTTAAACAAACAGAGGTTGGGGTGGCTGTGGCTCTGGAGGTAGTGCAGGTTACCAACTGTCTGGGAGGTTGGTGGTTTGATCCCTGGTTGCCCCAGTCTGCATGTCAACTATCCTTTGGCAAGACACTAACTGCTAATCTGAATACAGGCTGGAACACCTTACTGTTCTAAATGTCGCATTTTAGTTAGGTTTTTGTGACGGATGGGGTAGAATAAAACTATTTTAATAAGGAGGAGATGACAGCATTACCTCAAACCCCTGTTATAGGCAGCTAAAACCTGTGCTGCGCCCTTCTGTGATAAACATCATTTCAAAATGATTCTGACTGACTGGATTTAGTTCAAGGCAAGCTGCTGCTGATCAAATGCACTTCATAATTTGATCATAAGCAAGTGTGAGCATTCAGGTGTGTGCTAACACAATGCCGAGGAAAAACATCCACAATCATCTTAGAGAAGCCATTGCTGTGGCCATCAGTCTAGGAAGTGGAAAACATAGTTGCCAATCTTCCTATTAACTGACGTCCCAGCAAATTCACCCCAAGCTTAAACCTTCTGCTGCTCAGAGAAATTGCAAAAAACCCAAGAGCTACATTTCACATTCTACAGAGCTCACTTAGCATGTTAGATGTTAAAGTTCATGAGAGTACGATTAGAAAAATGCTGGACAAATATGGCTTGTTTGGTGAAGTTCCCAGGAGAAAGCCTCTTTAATTTAAAAAGAACAAGGCAGCACTGTTTAGTTTTACAAAGTTGCATCTGAACAAATTGCAAGACTTTCAGAATGTTTGACCATGATGCAAGTGCCGTGTTCTGGAGAAACCCAAACACAGCATATCAGCACAAACACCTCATTCCAGCTGTCCAGCATGGTGGCAGCGGTGTCATGGCCTCAGCACCGTCAAGTAATTGACCATGAATGCCTCTGCGTAGCAAAGTCAGTCAAAGCTCGGCTGGGAGCTTCATATAAACAAATAGTCACAGATCTGAATGAACTGATGCAACGCTGTAATGAAGAGCAGGCCGAAATTCTTCCACAGTGACGTATGAGACTGACAAGTTATTTCTGCTAAAGGTAGTTCTGCAAGCCACTGGACCATGGTGTGTACTTTGGCACCAAAAATGTACACACATTGTAGCCTCTGCTGAAAATGAAATGCTTGCATTTTAACAGCATTTTCAAAAGTCATATCTAATGAGATGAGTAAAAGGTGCATAACAGCTTGCTACATGTTAAAGCAGATATACAAGTGTCTGCAGTATTATTGCAAACAACTAGTGTTCCTCAAAACACCACAACCTCAGGTTCAGTATTTCTTTAACTCCATTCCACATATTTATGTCTTTTGCATCCAACACTAAAAAATAATAAAAGCATTAATAGTGTTATAGTTTTACACACACACACACACACACACACACACACACACACACACACACACACACACACACAAATGATGGAACTGCTTTAAGTAGAAACAAAGTAGTGCTGAGCTAAGTCAGAAAAAAATGATGGAGCTTCATTTTTAACTAGACTAAAGTCAGTCTGCCTGCGTTAATGCTTCATTTCACAGTAACTGTGTGAACTTTCAGGTTGTCTTACTGATAATAACCATTAGTTCAAGACCTCTCCTCCCGATTAACTATCTGTCAAGCATAATTACCTGTAAACCTTCTTCCCCTGCCAAGGTGAAAAGGTTTTTTAGCTTCTCTTTCATTCATATGTTTGCAATTAAGACTGAGAATAAAGGTTTTTTGGCAAATCTTGGTGCAAATCTTGACTCCAGCTTTAAAAACACCACAATGTTCTTTAACACAATTTTTAAATTTAATTTTGCTTATCTGAAGCATATTTTAGGTTTGCATCTGATGCTTAAAAACGCTACTAAATAAATGACTTTATGTCTCCTCCCAGCATCAAACCAGAGAACTTGTGCTTGCTGGGCAAATGTGTAACCCACTACGCTATACAGCCACTTATTCAAAGCTTAGACTGATCAGGTTTAATGAGATTCAAACCTACAACTCTGAGCTTAATATCATGAGAACTGTTATATTCCCAGTGGAACACTCCTGCTGCCACAGACCTGATTGTGGCTGATTATGCTTTGGAAGGATTAAGGAGGATATCCAGAGCTGTGATGAAACATAAATATGGGGTCTGTTTAGCACAGGTAGTTAACACTGAAAATAAGCTGCAGGCTGATACAGATATGTGGATAAACTAACTTGGTTCTTGACGTGGAGGTCAAATAAAGATGCATAAGATGCTATCACTGCTCAAACGAATGAAAAACAGTTGACAACAGCTGTAATTCGCTTCAGTCATCAGACTGGAAAAGACCTGTTTTTGCTTAAAATTATGATCTATAACTGTTTCCTCACATAACAAAAGAAGAGAACAACAACAATAATCATCACAAAAATGCTCTGGTCAGCAAGAATCAATACATGATTACAACACAAGCCCTCAGAGTAATTACCTTGCCTTGCTATAAAGAATTGCATGATTGAGAGTATATCATAATTATTTTTAATTTCCCCTGAAAATACTATTGCCCCGAGTCTGATTTGCAACATTGCAAACAAACTAATTAAAGCTAATGAATGTCAAATGAGCAGAGTGAAGCAATGAAGATCCCAAGTATTTCCACTCAGCTCACCACAGTGGAAACGCAACAGTGTAAATAAGGAGGAAACTATCAATCAGTTTTATATTTCTCTGTCAAATGATGCTTCTGTAATTACAGCAACATACCGACATTAAAGGAAGCAGACTCTTTCATTATTAGTCCTCCTAGACTATGGAGGCACGGCTGTGTCCAGCATTTGGTCTATGTTTCCATCCATAGTTAGCTCCAGTGCTAAAACTTTGGACTAATTTGCCTTGTGACATTCAGCACAAGTAAGAAAAATGCCTTGATTAGCTGGAACATAATGCTGTACAAATATGTTTTAGTCAGCCAAGAGTGATCAAAAGCATTCAATTTAAACTATACTCCATAAAAGCACTATACACACTTTATTTTTAAAAAATGTGAATAATATCAACAATTAGCAATAAATAAGGCATTAAAAACAAATAAGATCAGTTAAATATTTTATGTTTTTAACCCTGAGTCACTTCAAAAACTCCGTTCATCTGCAGTGAGTTCACTCAGATAAGAAATTGACTCTGGGCAGCGTCTTGTCTGCTCTTTATCTCAGTTGTCAATGCCGGGTGAGTAGTGTCCATATTTCTTTATTCTGGAGGAGGTTGTAAAACTTTGTGAAAGGAGTCTGAGACAAGCTGACAAGTCAGTGAAGCTGACTTCTGACTGATGACAGCGATACTGAATACATCCTGAAATTTTATGTCAGTAAGTGCTGTTGTTAGCTGCTGTTAGAGAAACCTTCTGTGGGAATGGCCAAATTTATAAGACTGTGCTGATTAGGACAATAATGATCAGAAGGATTCTTTTGCATGTTCTCTCTGGATACTACGGCTTCCTCCCACAGATGTGCAGGTAGTGGAGTTGGGTTAAATGGCGATTCTAAATGGTCACTAGGTGTGAGTGTTGTCTCTCTGTGTTAGTCCTGAGACAGACTGGTGACCTGTCCTGGTTGTACCATCTCCTCACCTCTGAATGCTGGGATGAGCTCCAGCAGCCACTTAAATAAATTTGATATGTGAAAGAAAAGGGGGAGGGGTCGTTTACATTGTGATGAATTTTCTCCAGGTTGATTTTTATGATCCTGAAGTCCTACAAAAACCTCACAAAGAAGCTAAGAGAAAAAAATTCTACTGTCAGGAAAGCAACGAAATGAAAAAACGCACACGTCATCATTGGTCTTTAGACATAATATGACAAAAAAGAAAAAATACACACCGTATTTGTCCACCTAAATCCAAACTTGTATCTTTAAAACGTGTATGGCCATTTCTCAAGATTTCTACTGAAATTATGACCCAGCAGGCAAAATGACGCGCAGGCCAGGTCAAAATGCTCAAGCTTTCCCAGGAAAGCACTGAGAGAAGTTGGTGGATATTTGTGAAATAGAAGCTGTTGCTAAGTTACAGGAGTATTGAGCACAGTTTTTCTGGACTCTCGGGAGAGTACATCAGCAGTGGTCTCTGATAGCTACTCATTCAAGGTAGCCCCACATCCACGTGTAGTTCAAATACAATCACCGACACGGCATCATCGTCCGTCGCTCTCCTCAGCCTCAGGGTGCTCGCATTCTCAAATACAACAAAACATAAAGCAGCTGAAACTATAGATTTGGATGCTGCCACAGGGGATGGAGACAAGGCAGTAAACCTTGCCATGGGAAATCTGATGTTTAGATTCTGATTTAGAAAATTTTCCCAGGGGCCACTTCTATCTCATCGCTCCAGCTAGTTCTGGGGAAGGAAAGTAGATAAAAGTCTGTCCGCAGGGGATGAGGGAAATTAAAAGCTTGTTTGGAAACAGGTCAGGACCAGAAGGGATGGATGTAACAAGGCAGGTAAAGGAAGGAGGACAATGTGGACATCTGTTTTCAATTTCCACACATTACGAGCAACAGGCAATTCAATCAGATAGACAGAAACCCTGTTGCCACTGGAATTCTGCCAATATAGGACTGGTCTGCTTACATGCCCTCCTCTGTGCGCTTGGAGAGCGAGCAGCAGAGAATGGAAAGAGTGCTTTTCACTCCAGCAGCCTTAAACTCTAAGGGGGGGAAGCTCAGTAAACAAACCCAGGAAGTATCTCAGGAGCTCATGAGAAATCCCACAACTTATGTTAAGAATGTTGAGTACAAGGTAAGTGGAACCAGCAACACATTGTATGTGAACACAGGCTAATAACAGTGTTCCTCATAAGTGATGTACAGAGGAGAGTAAGAAGGAACAGAAACAATCGTGCACGTCAAAGTTTTTTGGGTTTTTTACACCTTTTGTGGCTCCAGAGGGAACTATGTGAAGTGACAAAGTGTCTTAAGTGGCATCAGCTGGGGCTAAAAAAATAATGCAAGTTTATTAAAAAAAAGAAAAATCATCAAATTTATCTATTTCTTGTGGCAGGATGGCAGCTCCTGGCTGCATTTACTGGCAAGTGCATAGCGAACGACAATTTCATTCCACCTTGTGTGCCAAGTTTTGATAATGTAGAGCAAAGAGCAGCACAACAAAAATCAACACTCAGTCTCGGCTGCATCTTTACATGAAGCACAATGATTTCTTTACTCAAACACTTTATACAACATCGCTGATTCATCCACACAAACACTTTTTATGTTCTATATCTTAGTGACAGTTGCATTGGGAGCAACTCAGGGTTCAGCTTCTTGTTCAAGGATACTTTGGCATGATTACTGGAGTAGCCAGGGATTGAACCACCAACGGCCCAATTAGTAGATGAGCTGGTTTACCTGCGGAGTTACCACAAACGCTGACACTGAGAACACTGATATCAGCACCAGTGACTGCTTTCTGGACACGGATGTCTGGCCTATCACAGACAGGCTGGTATCAGCATATATGCTGTCAGGTACGCGCAGATATGACAGCTTAGGAGGCTGTGGTGCAGCGTCACAAAGAGTGTTATGTATAACAGGACAAATCCATTTTCGCTCCAGGTCCTCCACCTGCAGTGGCTCCACATCCCACAAGTCGGGCCAGCCCTGCAGTTTCAGAAACAATGACTTAACCGAACATGCATGCTGTCGCTCCCACACATAGGCTATCCTCGGGCAGGCATGTACACTCTAAAAAGTAATTCAGAGGTTTAGTAAATATCACTATAATTAAAAGTTAGATGACCTTGATTAAAACTCTGAATATCACTTAAGTGATTAGTTGAGTCTGATATACTGAAATAGATGTCTAAAAATGTAAGAGATGCTTTTGTGTGTAAGGTATTTTATTTACATTTATTTCAGAGAAATAAAACTGTTTGAAACAGAGTCAAAACATTTAAGAGATTGGCATCTATACGTTTCAGCTGTCTTTTGGCGTCGCGGCACAACGTGTATGTTGGAGGAAACTGGACTTTTACCTATCAGTGAAAAAAATTTAAAAAAATAATGAAAAGGTTGTTACATGTTCTTTTGTATGGGCGAAAGCCATAAACATAAGCTGTCACAGGTAAGTTGGGCTGACGCTGCTTGGGCCAAGTCTGTGGCTTTATACCATTTGGATGATGAGTATGGGCAGCATGTCAAGGTTTTTATTGTCATCTAATATAAAAGGCCCACATCACTAACACCTAGCACTGTTTTTATACCAATTAAAGCCATTTAGAAAATACACTTATACTGAGAGTAGCCTGATGCTAAGAGAAGAAAGTCCAGTCCTTACACCAAGCGGAGGAGATAAAGGTAAATACTCAAAGTACTTCATGAGGATTGATGTGTTAATTCTGAAATCAAGTTAACAAGATATTATAGTAGATATTAAATGCATATAGACACTGAGGGTTTTTGGGAGGAGCTGTGCTGCTCTCTTTCTTGGCCTTCAGACAACAATTCTGATGGCTAAAGATCCAAACGGGACAGGCAAAAAAACAAACAAAAAAACAAACAAACAAAAAAAACCCAAGATATTATAGTGCTTCATGCAAGAACAACATAATGATGTCAAGCAAAGATTTAATGTTGGTTTTCTGCTGATTTTTTAGATTCTGGATACAAATATCAGCTCTAAATAATGACTATTTTCAATTTTAATTTAAAATCTGAAAAACTAAAGCTATGACGTAGATAAGAGAATGGAGAGCTTGTTACCAAGTAGCTTCACATTTCATGTGAAAAACACTTTTTTTGTGTGTCCATATCTTGAAATATGTGGGATAAAAGTAAGCTTACTCAGGTTCTTTGTTATGTCTACAGGAGGATGCTGTTGATGTCTGTGTTCAAGAAGCTTTGGCTGAGGAGGTGATGAAGACTTACCTGTTGCAAAACCGAGACGGGACAGTCAAACCTACTGATGTAGGGATGGTTATTTAGGGCAGGACTGTGCTCAGTAATCTCAGGGATCTCAGCAGAGCCTGTTGCTTTCAGGGACGTGCTCCTGTGCTCCAGATCTAAAATACCCCAAGAATCTCACATATACTTTTAAGGTATATCAAAAATGATTCCTAGAGTTGGATCCTGGATCCCTTTCAGTAAAGGATCAGAAACTGAAAATCACCTCTTTGCATTGTAGATGGCAATATTTCACCAAACTACTCCTAAAGCATGGGACTAGAGCTGGGTATGATATGGCCTAAAATTCATATCGCGATATAATTTGAAGCATGTGCAGTAACGATATATATCACGATATATTCTTTTCTTCTGTATAAGGTATTTCCCACACTATAAGGCACACTTAAAATCCTTTAATTTTCTCAAAAATCGAGATTGTGCCTTATGTATGAATTCTGGTTGTGCTTACTGACCTCGAACCGATTTTGGCGTGCAGAAATCTGTTAAAAAATGTTTTAGTACAACTTTGGTAAGCCGCACTGCTTGATGGATTGTCAGAGCATTACGGCTGCCGTAGTGAGGAGCTTCGCGGAGTAGTCTGGGTCCAAAACTCCGTCTGCTTCAGGTCCCAAAGTCAAACGAACACTAAGAGTTAAAAACGGATGGGGCGCCGTTTGTAAAGTGAAACATGCTGAAATTAACGGCAACATTTTTCCAAATTTAGCTCAAAACAAGTCATTTTTTACAACATTTAGTAAAATATTTGTAACTTTTCATATTTAAAACAGAATTTTAAATGTTAAATCTAAATGTTATATTTAAATCTAAATGTTAAATGTTAAATCTAAATCTAAATGTTAAATCTAAATGTTAAATCTAAATATTATATTTAAATCTAAATGTTAAATCTAAATATTATATTTAAATCTAAATGTTAAATGTTAAATCTAAATATCATATTTAAATCTAAATCTAAATGTTAAATCTAAATGCTAAATGTTAAATGTTCAATCTAAATGTTTAGGCTAACATGCAAATTTATTGCACGGATCAGCGGAAATACCAAAATAAAAGCTTTCCGAAAACCTCCGGTGCAAAAGTGTGCCGGTAGTGGTCAGACACGTTCTCACTCCCAAAGCGTAATAATTTTCGCTAGGTGACAAATTGTCAACATTTTATGCTTTCGGGTACCCAACACGTTCCTAAATTACGGCAACGGAAAAAGGAGAGCACATGAGAACCGTTTGGACTCAATCTGCACGTTCGTTCATTTTCTAAAAATCGCTTTGGAAAACACTATTTTACGTCATTTAACTGCTAGTAAAGGTTAGGAATAAGGTTATAGTTAGATAAGGTTAGGTTTAGGGCTGGAACACATGGCTGGAACGTCTATTATGGCGGGACCGTCATTCCACTGGAATTCAGCCATAACTCGACCATGAGAAAGCACATCCGGCGATTTAGCTGAAAACATCGGAAGATCCGTTTTGTCGGCCATCCAAAGGTTTAGCAGTAGTGCACTCTTAGCAGCTGCAGTCTCCACTTCACAATCGCTGCAGCACATGTCCAGCAAAATCGCTGGACATGCTCGTAGGCAAGAAGTGAAGCAGCACATGGCGGGGAGAAGCGAGGAAGAGAACAGACACAATTTTGCACCAGAGGTTTTCGGGAAGCTTTTATTTTGGTATTTCCGTTGATCCGTACAATACATTTGCATATTAGCCTAAACATTTAGGTTTAACATTTAACATTTAACATTTAGATTTAACATTTAACATTTAGATTTAACATTTAGATTTGACATTTAACATTTAGATTTAAATATAATATTTAGATTTAATATTTAACATTTGATGAAAAGTTACAAATATTTTACTAAATGTTGTAAAAAATTACTCGAAAAAATATGTTTTTGTAAGGTTTTGAGCTAAATGTGGAAAAATGTTGCCGTTGATTTCAGCATGTTTCACTTTACAAACGGCGCCCCATAAAAAACGGTCTAAATTTTCATCTTTAATAAAATCATCAGCGTTGCTGCTTTACCAGGTGTAACAATTAAGTTTAACATCCAGGCATCCATGAAAACAGAATTTATTAAATTTAACGGAATTAGAAGTTAACAGGAAGTTAGCTCGCTAGTTTCCACCTAAACATGACATACCATGTTCTGACTGAGAGATTTTTGAAACTAATTCAAACGTACAGCTCTGTTATCACTTCCAACATAAATGAAGACAGAAAACTAAACAGCAGTGGTGTTTGCAGGGTTACTGAAGTTGGACTACCTGGTATATAATGTTGTGCTACGTGATTGCTAGCGACACAGCTATGTTAGCATAACATTAGCACAGTGAAGCTGGAGGATGAACGCCAACTTTTTTTCCACTCGATAAAAGTTAACGTGAGGGATTCTGGTGGTCAGGGACAAATGAAATCGCATAGCAGGATGCTATACACGGGCCAAACTTCAGTCAGGAGAACAATTGATATTATTCATCCACAATACGAGGTTAGTTATCAATATACTGCAACAACATGGGAACAGAACAGCTGCGAGAGAATTCAACATTAATGAATCAATGTTACGGAAGTGGAGGAAGCGCAGTTTTTGGCTTTCCCCATATTTCAAAAGTGTTTCATCTCTTTGCTATGACTGTCGGCATAATTTGCAGATGATAATGGTTTTAGCCACTGCTTTCGTCCAAAACAGGCGCAGCTCGATGACATCATCAACATGCGCTATCGCATATAGTCAAAATCTCTATCGTTGGCCAAATTTATACAGTTTCTATCGTATATCGTTTATATCGCCCACCCCTAATCACGGGACTTCTTAAATGGACGGGCATATTCATCAAAAGGTTTAGTTATTTAGTCTTCTTTGGACCATCTTTTAAAAAAGCAAAAGGTAATTGTACTAAAAACGAACAATAACCTGAAAGTTGTTTGTCATGCAGGTCATTAGCCTGAGGGAGGGTCTGAGCTCGTCCTTGTGTCATGATGGTTATTGTGTAACTTACTGGGGGATAAAAAAAAAAAAACCATGAGCCTTTTTTATTGTTTTGTTGATTTTGTTTCATAATCTAAGCTCTCGTATAATTTTTGTGTTTGCTGTCCAACTTGGCCATTTTCCCTTCAAGTGGGAGAGGGATAAGATTTTTTTTTCTTTTTAGTTTTTGCACTTCACTACAAGAGCTTTACTTTCAAGACAGCTTTTAGTCAAATTCACACTAAAATGATTGTTTTTCTGTATTCAAAAGCAATTTCAAAACAGTAAGAATCTGTGATCAGCATGTTTCCTTTTCAAAACATGCATCTATAGTTAAATGTTATTGCCATGTCTTATTATTTTACTGGTGTTCGCTGTTAGGTCACCTTCAATGATATGAAGCATCGTTGTTGACTTTTCAAGCTATATGCATAATCCAGTTCAGTCCGAAGCTTTTGCCATCCTGGTAATGTCACGTGGCCGCAGTAGAAAAAACAAAAATTTACAAAACATCAGCAAATTAGAAACTATTTTCTATTTTCAGCATCGTGACATCAACATATACAACAACCATAACACTTAAAATTTCACAGATAAAATGTTCCTGGGGATGCTGAATTTTGATAATTGTCTCACAACATTAACAAAGGAGCTCATAAGTTACAAGGTAGAGAAAACGAGTCTTAGCCTGACCAACCTTTTTTGTTGTTGTTGTTTTTTGCATTTTGAACATGGTAAATGGACTGGTTCTACTCTACTCTGGTTCTTTTCTACTCTATCTGAGCACTCAAAGCGCTTTATACAACAAATTCATTCACCCAATCACACCCATTCACCCAAGCACTTTTTCTAAACTGTTTAGTGCTTATTGTCTAACATTCATACACATCCACACTCTGATGAATGCATCGGTGAGCAACATGGGGTTAGTATCTTCCCCAAGGACATTTGCCATGCAGACTGGTGGAGCCTGGGATTCAACCGCCAACCTTCCGGTTAGTAGCTGACCTGCTCTACCACCTGAGCTACGGCCACCCCGAACATGTGGCTCAGAACACTCATGACACATTTTTAGGCACGGTCACACTACTGCAAGTTTTTTTTTTATATATTTTTCCCGTGTATATATTATATTTTCTTGTTTTCTGTATGTTCTTTTTCTTCAGTTTGCACTGAGTTCCTTTGAACGTCATATGTTGGTCATAACACAGGCACATTTTCACAAGCTCATTGGCAACAATTAGCCAGTTTAAGCAGCCAACAGTTTTATCTTACATGCAAGTTGAGATTCCCAGTCATATTTAACAGCGTCTGATGGCGGGACATGCTGGAACTATTTTTATATTAAATGAGTCTGGCTGTCAGTTACCTTTACCAAGCATTTCAGTATTATCTGCTCAATTTTTATGTGGTTTTCACTAACACTTAATTTCCTAATTTTTAGTTATACTTACTCAATTTTATGTGGTACTACTACTAATTATTCACAACTTAATTAGTTTTAGTTGTAGTTATTCGACTAATAAAGTCTATTTAAGAGATTTGACTGGTTTCCAATCTATTTAATATTTTTGAGTGAAAAACTGTTGGCATGTCCTGTATCATCTCCGACAACTGAGGAAGTTCAGGGTCTCTCCAGGGATCCTCAGGACTTTCTATACAGGTGCTGTGGAGAGCATCCTCACACAGAACATCACATCCTGGTACAGGAACAGCTGTGTCAAGGATAAAAAAAAGCCCTTCAGAGAGTGATCCGTACGGCAGAACACTGCTGAAGGGCTGCTCTCCCCTCCCTACAGGACATTTACACCAGGAGATGCTGGACTAGAGCAGCTCAGATATTGAAGGACCCATCACATCCCAGCAATAAACTGTTCCAGCTTCTGCAATCAGGCAGAAGGTTCCACACCATAGAGGCTCAAGAGGAGCCTGATCCTTCTGACTTCACTACTGCACAAGACACTTTAACACACTACTACACAATGTACAATCTCAGATTTCGAACTTGTGTTGCACTCGTATAACTATGCACGTGACAAATAAAGAATCTTGAGTCTTGTTGCAGAGATTTTAAGCAAATGTTAGTTTCTTTTTACAGTGTAGTCACAGCTGCTCAAGAAAGTTTTGCAATTTATTTTCATTTTGTCAGCTGTCTGAGATAACAACACCATCATTCTACTATTGAGCAATCCCCTCGCTTTCATCTTAAAAGTTTAGTCACTGCTAACCAGCTCGTTTCTGTCTTTCCCCTTCTAGTGTTTCCCTATGGGCAGGCTGTTCAGACTGCTGTTGCAGCACTGCTCAGTGTCATTCAGTCTCCCATGGCAGACTGGGATGGACTCTGGCAATGATGTCCTGGAATACATCTGGCGACAGAAGTTCTTGCTCTGCTTTGGAGATCCACTGCTGGAGGGCCGCTCTCACCAGAACACACACATAACATTACCAGCTGCCACCTAGTAGTGATGAAACTTATCCAAGGGATGAATACCTCACTGGACAGGCAGCTAATTTCTGTTCTGGTATTTATTGTCATAAAGCAAATATTGTGCACCTCTATTTACACGCCCCCTGCTTTTCTACATCCACACATATAATCTAATTTGGCCAAATGCATTTCAATTCCACCCAGCTCCGCTATCTAGCACCACCAGAGTTTGAACAGCATTGTGTTCGCTCGACCAAACAAGCCATACCACACATACACACTTCACAATGAATGGATGATAAAAATCAACATCACCCTGGCCGCGCAGACTTGTGGGTTTTCTGGCACCACAATGTCCACACATGAAATCGAGCATTAGAAAAGATTACAAGATTGACTCGCTGTTTTTTTGTTGTTGTTTTGTTTTTTTAAAAACTGCCTGCAAAAAAATCCAGAAGACTCAGAAACCCGATTATCTGAGGATCTCACAGCACTCGTTCCACTCAGCAGAGACCTGGCTCCTGTATAAACAGGAGAGAGCAGATTTACTAAAAACAACAGCGTGGCAAGGAAAGAACAGCAAATACAGCAGCTCGTTCCCACACACTCACATCAGCACATCAAATGACAATGTTGCTTTTTGAGAAAACACAAACTTGCGGGGTCACATGCCACAGACACAAAAAAAACTAATAAATCAGTCTGAGTTTTGCATATAAGCAAAAATTAGATTCCAAAAAGAAATAAAGGGCATAAAAGAGTTCATCCTTTCTGGTGTTTGTGATAGCCGTGGTGGGGAGTTTACAGGGCTGCTCATGTGAGATCATGGTACTCAAACTAAATGTTCTCCTTCCAAATTAGGATAAACCACTGATGGCCCACATACAGTCAAGGACATTTCCTTTTCCGTTTTTTTCTGGATCACCCTCCTAAAAGTATCATAATCTACCCTCTATCAGGATTTGTCTTCTTTTTTTTCCTGAACAATTTACGGGTATATCGACACCAGATTGCTGAAAATGTCATTTGAAAACAGTGGACGTGACAACATCAGCCACCAGTGTTCTGATTTCAGGCTTTACACAAGATTTCAGAACACTGGTCAACAGGATTTGCACCTGGACCCACAAATGGCGTGGCTGCATTGCATTTGGGCTTAGTCATGGCTGATGGAGAGGATCCGTGGCTAATCTAACAGGTGTGGCAATCTCAATCTCTCCCGAGTCTTGATGCTTCAGGTTTCTTTCTGACACACCGCCGTCTCTGATGTGTGAATCTTGTTTGTTAACCACTTGAATAAGAACCTGCTTCAAGACTTATCAAAAGCTTCCACTGAACATTGCAAACTCAGTGAAGAAAGCGGCGCTGTCGACACTGCAATGCTACAAGGAGACACAACATATAATGCTCTATTAATAGTGAATGCATTGATTAGGAAACTATTTAAACAAAATATTTAATTGGAAACAGTTTAAAGGCAATCCATCAAGTATTAAAAAGGAATATATAGTGCAAAATTCTTGAGCCACCCCTCGTGTCTTTATGTTTTTCCTCCAAGCAGCCAGACTTTCTTGTCATTTTTTAAAGTGGTCTTCTTTTTGACATTGGCTACTTATTCACTCATTTTCAGTCCAGTCCTTGCACCTGACCATTTCCAAAGGAAAGACTATTTGTTGATCCACTTAACACTGACCTATGAATCATTCAAGCATAAAAAAGGCATTAAACTCAAGGGATGAACCAGTCTTGTGTCTGCACATAACAGCCACCTTAGCAAAGAATCAATTTTATGGAAAATGCCAAAGATAACATAGTTTGATATGCATAAAATAGTATTTTTGCACCAACAAGATAAAAAAGCAAAGCAAAATTAGCTTAAAATGTTGCAACTCCCATGGTGTGTAGTGTGTTCTTAAGGATTTTGAAGAAACTGGACAAGTGGAGGACAAAAGAAGACGTGAGCTGGAGATAGACCCCTTGTCTCTTCTCCTAGATCTGTAATCTGCATATGAAGGATGGATGTCAAAATCCCCTAATAAGCATGGATTAAAATAACAACAGAACATCTCCCATTGGACTTTCTTGTGTTATACATTCAAAAACATGCACTCCCCCCCCCATAGCCGTAAAAGGTTGATGCGGTATTGTTGTCACCCTGCCGGGCAGGCAGGCGGGCAGCATGGACACCCAAGTTTGTGATTGGAATAACTCAAGAACAAAGTGACATAGGGCTTTCTTATCATAGGTGTATGCACTAAAAATGTTGGACGAGTTTGAATCTCATTACTTCGACATCACGCATCAGAGGTCAAATTTTCTGAAAATCTTGTCAAAGCGATAACTGAAGACGTATCTGCTATTCTATCCAGTACTTTTCACTGATGGAGCAAATGCCTCTCTTTATTCCAGACTCATAAGCAGCTGCTCACTGTTCTGTTGTGATGTTGGGTTTAAATCCAATAAAAACTACAAAACAAAAAAAGGTGTTTGAAGGATGCATTGTTTAAATGGATAGGATTTCACCTGCGCAGCATACGTTGAAAATGTTGTATATTTTGTTTCATATCTACCCAATACTTTCAGTTCATGGAGCTATGCTGCTGCACATTGTAGTTTATTGTCATCCTTCTGAAATAAGGAAGCTCAAATCTGGGTGGCAGTACATATGTGGCTCCAAAATAAATAAACAAACTGCATGCTTATCTTACTATTAAACTTTGCAGTCTATTGCAGTCCCATCACAGCTTATTTGAAATATATTGCTGGCATCAAATTTCATGTGAGCACATATTTAACTTTTTTAAAAACTGCATTCTCCTTTTATGATACAATTTAAGCAATCCATCTTTATGCAATCAATGTCATCCTTTGAGTTACAGTATAGTTTAAAATGGAAGTGCACACTATAACATAAAGATTTCCTCATTATGGAACATGCCCCAACTATTAAAGTGGCCTCTAAAAAAAGTAATCCACAAATTTACTGTAGTTCACGATTTAAGGATGAATCCCTGTGGAGGTTCTTCAGCTATAAATAGGCATCTTTCTCCATATAAACTCTGACATCTTTATAGGAGCGCTGACTGTACATGAGCTACGATGTTTAAGCAGCACACAGCCTTGTAAAGAAAAAAAAACAGTAAATGGGTTAACAACAAAAGGCACCATGCAAACACGTAACAGAGAGCAGTTAGGAGTTAATAGAGCTTAGTAGTCAACACAATTAAGTGTGCCTTTAAATAATGGTGGAAAATTAAACTCATTTGCACGAGTGCATTTATTACAGATAAAGTCCACCAGCCAAATGTGGACAAATGTGTTGAACGCAATACTGACGTTGTAAAAAAAAAAATATATATATATATTAATAATAATAATAATATCATCCATCCATCCCACGTTTGTCCAAGTGGGATAATAATACCAACAGCGGAATTTGGATGTTATGGGAAACATGGAAGCTCAGCAGAACAATAAAACAAGATCCCCTGAAACTATCAGCTGTAAGCTTATTAAGAGCCCAGATGATGTAAAACAAACAATCTGAAATCAGTTTTTCCAAAGCTAAGCCCAAACACTTTTTTCCTTCCCTTCTGTTAAACAGCTTTGATTTCAGGTGTTTAAGCTGCACATTAATTCTTTATAGCTTCATTAGTCCTAAATATGCAATAGCTCTGCGGTTAGAAAAGTGTTTTCAGTGTTTTACTAATTATATCATGTTCAAATGTTTGATAAACATCCTCTGCACAGGATGTTTACCAGACTGTTATATGAATGCTATAAGTCAATAAACAGGGGTTAACTCCATCCTCGCAAACCCACTGTGATCAAGTTTAGTAAGAGCTAAAATGGCAAGACTAAAATACGGAATATTCAGGCATGTGTCATAATGAAACAGAACAATGAAATGCAATAAATTTGGATATCGTAACAAAGGATCACGATTTCACTTCTTTTAATTCATAACTGTGAAATATGTCCAGGTGTCAGACTTTTTCTGATAGTATTTGGCATTAAACCAGGCTCTTTGCGCACTGTTAGTTTTGCTGAACAAATGAGATTTTATGAGGCAAGTGAAAACAGAGAATTCTAACTGCAAAAGGAAAAAGCTGGCTGTATAGCTATACTTGTGCTGAGCCCACAGTTGCTGGCACCACTGAAAAGCAACAAGCCAGCTGCTGTTTCCGTGCCAACCAGTGGCTTCGCTCAGACTGAAGTGTTTGTCTAACCAATCACCAGCTCAACTTGTCAATTAAGTCATTCGGTGTTGGAAAGACAACCAGAAACCACAAAAAAGAGAAAGGAAAAATATTTCAAGTAAACACGTTTCACTTTTTTGTTTGTTTGTTTTTTCGCATCTAGGAGTTTCCTGACTCTGACTTAACCACAAAGCCCCCCACACAGGCACTTTGGTTAACATAATAAACTTGCGGTCTCAGATGCTTCAGATAATCTAGATCAGATCACAGCTGAAGGCAGAAGTGTTTACACCCTTTTAATGGCCACACTCAAAGACCCTCTCTGATCTTTGATTGTCTTGGTAGATCTGACATGAAGAATCACACACTGGACAATCTGTCCTTGAGAGCTCACACAGAAGTGATTTAAGTGGCTTTGAAAAGGGTCCCCCATTTTTTCCCCATCAGAGAGACTGTGCTTGCCACTGTGTGTGTGTGACATTTATTATCCTACAATTTCTATTACTTCTCTATCACTTTTGTTCACTTGATCGTGAGAGAAACGTTCAGCACCGGGATGCTTTGAACAAATGTGTGTAATGTGCGTTATTGCGCGCAACGCGTGGCTTCACATCTCTGCGCAGACGTTTAAAAACAGAGCGCATTCTTCGACGTACCTGTTTCCACAGAAAGCTGTCCGTTTCGTTTAACATCCAAGAAATGGCCACGTGGATGGCGGAAAGAATAACTCCAGTGATGACCGCAGCTCGCATCCTGACGGGAAGCAGAGTGTAGATGACATGGATGAAGAACACGGTCCACCAGATCCCCTCCGAGGCACTTCTGGGCTGTACGAGCAGTACTCCAATCACCTGGATCACCAACACCATCAGGATGACCACATAGCACACGACCCACATGTGGTCCTGGTGAAATCCGTTCCTGTTGCAGATTACCATGAGCACGAGCGTGAGGAAGATGGCCACAGAAAATACCACCACGTACGTTACGCTCGGTCCCGATCTCCCACCGGAGCAGTGAAAGCCCAACATGACCGTGTACACCAGCACAAGTACGCCCATGAGCATAGTCAAGCTGCTCTGGTTGAGACGGAAAAAGTAGCGCTGGTAGAGCCGCTCCAACTTCTCCGACTGGAATTTTTTGGATTTGAAAATGTGCATGACGCTGGTGCAGCACGCCACGAAGGAAAAGTTTACTTCGGGCATGACCTCTTCCTCGTCGGTCCTCGGCTTGGCTCTCCGCTCTTCCAGACCCAGCTCCACGGACTTGGGTCTCACCTCGCCGTCTGGACGTTTAGAGGACGCGCGGTTGTTGTCTCGGCTCTCCTCTCCATGGTCCTGCCAAGCCGACCTGGACCTGAAGCTGACCCTGCTGACGGTCGTGGAGGCTCGCCCGGGCGGCCGGTGGTCCAGATCATCCTCCTCCGTCCACCGGCTGTTGGTCCGGGTGAGCTTCCTGCGCGGAGATCTTGCTGAGTATGGGCACCCGTTGGCCACAGACTGAGACTCTCCCCAAGCTGATCTGTGCTCGGTCCCTCCCCTCAACCCGGGAGCACCGACTCCGGGTGGGCTGACACTGTTTGATCTGGACATAGTGGAAAAGTGGATGCAGTGACAGAATGTTATCTAAACAAATAGCCTATAGGAGACAGGGGAGGGAAAAAGAAGTTTGTTCCACTTAAAAGAGGGAAGGGAACTATTTAGTCCCAAGGATGAGTCGCATTAAATGTCTTTTATTAGCTGAACTTTCCATAGCTGATCACGCTTCAGACAGCCCGGGGGCTTTGACTGTAAAATGTAAAGTTAGCAGTCAGTTTAATCGCCACTTTCAGAAGCAAACAGTCGTCCTTAAAAGCCTTTACAAATAAAATGAAATCACCAAAAGCAATAGCCGAGAATAGCGAAAAGCTCTGGGAATTAAAAAAAACAATTGAACATGCGCAAAAAGTCACAGGGGAGCCACGAGAGGAGGGAACATTAGATCCAGGTGGATTTGGCTCTACATCATTGGGCCCAATTAGCCATCATCCACGGAGGTTGCAGGGCACGCGCTGCAAATGGAATAAAACCATTACACAACTCGGATAGTTCCCCAGAGATCATAGTGCAAGCAGCAGCATCAATTGGCCAATTCCAATCCGTTATATGTGCAGATACGTTTCCTGTATCCTTGTCAGCGGTTTGCAGGCGGAAAAGACGGAGGTGGGATGCCATATGAAGGTGAATGCCATGGTGACGGCTCTGATCACGTCCACTCAAATCCTGATGCACCTGTACTGAGCGAACATTGAAGCCTGCTCGGCAGCGGCGGGGGAGCCTCACGTTTGGCCAAAAATCAGCATCACGATTCTCTCACACTTGCACTGAGCAGAGAGGAGAAGTCAGCCGCTCCTCCTCCTTCTCCTCATCTGACAGCCACAAAAGACAGCTTCTCCGTCCATGGTTAAAAAACCCCAAAAACAAACCCGCGTTACCGCACTGTTCAATTCACCGTCAGCCGCTGCGCCAAATCAATGTCCAACAGCTGCCCATCACTGTTCAAATCCCTGAAGAGCGACCCCCCCACCCCCGACTTGGTTTGCAGCGACACTCCTCCTGCGCACGGCCATTTCGCAAAGTGACTAACCGGTGCAAAAGTGCGCTCCCGGCACCTCGGACAATACGCTCGGTGTGCGTTTGGAGCGTGGCATCATAACATATTTACCGCTGATTGCTGCTTTAATGGTCATTCAACCAAGTTTGCTTCCTTTGATCCGCCTCTCCGGCCCGCTTCCATTGGAAAAGAAAAGGGGTGAGTCACGCTTTGACGCGCTTTCATTGGATGACAGCTCGGTCAATCCAAATCAGATTCTGCGCGACCCCCGGGCGCTTTCGATGAATGGGCGGGACTGCGCTCACAGCTGGATAGCCCGCATGGCACACCCCACACGTACCTTACAGCATGGGTTGAATTTTATCTCAGTGACCCCCCAGCAGGTTGCCAGTTCCAAACTGCGTCCCCCTACTCCAGTAACACAGAGATTTGTTCATCTCCAGCTGCCCGCGATCTATAGCAGGTTGAGAAACATTAGTCAGGACAGAGAGCACTAAAGGGGTTTAACAGAAAGAGGTTTTAAAACCTTGTTTAGGGGGGCGGCAACCAATCTTCATAAGCCCTTTATGTTTAATGAGATTTGACTGGTGATTCAATACATGTGGTTTTTGTTTCTCGGTGACAATTACATTCAAATGTAACTTATACTTCAACTTAACTGTAAAAGTTCCCAGAGGCGTTTCAACATGACCGCCGATGTTGCCAGAATTCTCTTTAAAACAACTTCACTCATATCCTCACATTGTTCTTGCTCAAAAAAGTAAAATTGTCCTTTTCTAGACCGAAGTACATGCTCATTACATAAATAATGTATTTTTCTTTATTTATATTTTGGTCCAGTCTGATTTTGTTTTAAGTCATGGCTTTTATTGTGAAGCGTTTTTGTTCTACAGCCTAAATATTGTTTAGTTAACAGATTTAGTCATTTACCGGCTCACAGTGGATTTGATCCACTTGTAATGGGATTTTCTTTATATCATCCTGACATTACTGTCTGCCCTTCATTTTACCGCACAGGTATGCCCTGTTGTCTTTCAGCTCTTCCACTTTAAAGCCTGCAAATGTCTCTGCTGCCATTTACACATGGGGAAAAGAACACTGTGTGTTAATGAATGTACTGGGAGCATGTGACAGGGAGCCTCATGTGTTTGCTGTGACCGGCTCACCTCCAGCTGAATTCCCTTTGCCCTTTCTGGAATTCTTTCGCTGTTAACGGAGAGAACAGTGGATTCTATTCAGCGCTGTCCTCATCAAATGAAAAGAGACTCAGATATAAATCTGATACAAAATAATCTCAATCCGAGTTGTGCAACTGATTTTCTCAACTTGTCTTATGACTCCTTGTTCTGCTTCCTTGTTGCTCTCTTGCACATACCTAGCACAGCACAGAGAGAAAAGCAACCATATTCAGTTCCTGCAAAGAGCCTGTATTTGTGGGTTTATTTAGGGACTATTGCTGATCTCCTTTTTTTTCTCACCTTCTCAGAATTGCATTCATGAACGTGTACTGCACGTGCTGTGTCATTCAGCTTCACCACATTTCAGAGAAAACCATCCTACCACACCTGCATTTCATGCCCAAAATGTATGCAGACACCCAAACTGTATTTCATGTGATTGCTATTTACCCCATAACAGGTGCTCATTATTAGCCCTGGATATCTCGCTTCTGATCATTTATCTCTACCCCTCCTCTTCACATCCTCTCTCAGCCCATACACAAATCTCCTCTTTGGCCTTTCTCTTTTCCTTTTTGCTTCACCATCTTCAATATCCTTGTTTAACCTACTAATCCTGCCCATCCGCATTGCTCCCAGCCCAAATCTCAGCATCTTTGTCCCAGCTGCTTCCAGCTCTACCTGCCTTTTCATCAGTGGCACCCTCCCCAACTCGTCTAGCTGGATAACTAACTCCCTCTCACTCCCACTGGTACAAATCACTCCTATTCTTCACTCCTGACTCCTCAGTCTCCTCCCCATCCAGCTTGGACTCTTTTCTTCATTTGTCCTCAGCACCCACCTTGACATTTAAAGTCAACCAGATTAACCACCGCTAGTCCAACTACCTTGCCTCCCTCTCATGTATGCTCCCATTCCCATTAGGGTTTTCATTCCTATTCTCTCCCCCTGCTCCATACCTGCAGCCAGAGTCTCTCTTATTTTCTCCCAACTCTCCCTGCAGTCCATCTGCATCTACATAGGAATTCTATTGCCATCAGTTTTAGACGTCTCTCCTCTATAGGCATTTAGACAGACTTTTAATTGAAATGGTATGAAACAGAGTCCAATCTATACAAAGTGTGTGAGGAATGGCTTTCATATTTTACATAGTGTATTTTTACCTATGAAATACATGATCAACTTAGGAACAATAAGAACTTCTCTTAACAAGTATAAGGTCACTAAAACACTGAATTAAAATTAAATCTCTGGCTTAAAAGATGGAATATAATGTGCATAACTAATGCTTTATATTGCTTACATTTTGGGGTAAAAATTGCCAGATGCCCTTCTTCATGCAAAGGGGCTTGTGTCAGGTAGTTTTGCTTTTACTTCAGAAAAAAATGCAAACATATTTTTCGCTGTTGTCCGGGTTGGCTAAGATGTTGCTGAAAAGCATCCCAATCAGTTAAAAACTGGAAACTCTGCTAACCCTTCTCACAGCAGGGCCTTCAAGCACAGAACTGTTTGCTAGTGGCTGCTTCTTTATACGAATACAAATCAAGCCAAGTTTGTGCAAACTGTGGCCAGTGCATTTGAATCATTTTGATTTACAAATTTCCACAGCCTGTGCGTGTCAATGTTCCCTGTTATTTTATCTGATATTACAGAGCTTTCAACTCCAAGTTACCCTGGCTGAGTCATCCAACATTATCGATTGTTCCAGTTAAAGCCAAATGTCTTAATTTGAAATGAAATTAGCAATGCTCTTAATCCTCTGAAGAGCAAACAAATAACCGAGAAGTTGCAGTTAAATCGTGGCTAATAATATACAGTTAGAATATCCACATTCGTTTCACAGTGATTACAACCACACACACACACATTTGTGTTTGTGGCTGATGTGACACAGAACACTACTGCCATCGCCTGAGCGTGAAATTGAACATTTTACACAGTGTGGGCGAAGACGTAGCCACACTCATACTAAGAAACAATTTTTTTTTAAATGAAAAACTATTGTTTCAAGGCTCCAATAACCCTGTGACCCTCAACTGGATTAATGATTAAGAAAATTAATGGACGGGTGTGTTTTTGTCTTTCATTTAAATCCAGAGTAGTTACTGAGATATTTTACATGCAGAACTTTTACTTGCTTTTCTCTTTCTTTTCTTTCTTTTTTTAACTCTCACCTCTCACCCTCACTGGCAGCTCTTCAGATGTTATATCATAGCCAATTAAATCTGAACTGAAAAGCACAACTCAACTTGTAAGCCAAAACAGCCTTTCAAGTATTCAGGTAGTTTCAGTTTCACCATGACAACTGTGCAAATTCAATTGGGATCTTTTGATACTTTATGACTCCATTCTCAGCCACCAAATAGACAGTGAGAAGGCACTATCATGTTTAAGGGGAAAAATCAGTGAAGTCCTCATGTGTGTGAATTTCCAATAGAGACGGACAAAAGTAAGTGTGATGAGAAAGAAACGAGAGAGAAATGAGTCACCCAGGACATGCAGCTAGCAGAGGGATGACTCTAACCTGATCCCGGTGCACTGAATTACTGCCACGGCTTGTTCAGCAGCACAAAGAGGAATAATCAAAACTCAACCCTGTTTCAATTAGAGGCAGCGTTTGAGGCAGCAGAAAACCAGCCTCGGTGAGCAGCAGCACTGATCCACTGAATCGGTTATTATGTGCTGTGCTGATGCTTTGCTGAACATCATAACGCCCACATAAACCATTCGCTGTTGTCTAAAATAACGTCAGTTATTTCAGACTCACAGGGGATGTGTCGGGTGAATTGAGTAAAGACGCAGAACGACGTAAGAGGGCGAAACACAAAGATACTGTGTCGTGAAGAAGTGACACCACGGTGAAGAGGCCCTCACCCACAGGAGGAGAATTCAGTCTGCGCTGGTTTCTCTGTCTCTCTTTTCCTCGCAAAGGAGAAAATGAGGAGGACTGCAGTGTTGTGTGACTCATCCTGGTGTAGAGAGCAGCCTTTACAGTCTCACCTGTACGAACACACGCACACACACAAACACACAGCCCTACATATACAGTCAGAGATACTATCGGTTTATCCAATAAATTAAGTTCACACTCACTTACTAGAGTATTTCAGATATGAGGTTTTAAATCCCAGCCAGTCTTTGTGAAGCTTGCATTAGATAGAATAACATTAGACAGTCTTAACCTCCTAGGACCTGGCATCCACATATGTGGACATCGCATATGTGGACATACTTAATTTTGCTATACAAGGGCCTGATATCCACTCACGAGGACATTACACTGCCACCTGACATGTTTCGTGTTTCATGCAATGTTCTGAAATCTTTTACGTTTTTTGACTTTGTTGCAGGCGTACGTCTTCCTCCAACTGTTAGCAGCACTTCAAAGCTGCACAATTGTTGTTTCTCATTTTGTTTTTGTACTCAGGAAAAACGCTGCTGTGTTCAGACACCAAATAAAGAGTTTTGCACATCATTACTTAATTGTGACTTTATAATGTTCTATCGAAATTTAAAACAAATGTCCTCAGGTGGATATAATTTTTCTCAGAAACTACATCAGGTAAAAAGATCATTCTTTGTTTTTCCATTCATCAGGTCTCAATCAGCCCAAATAGCAAAGAGATATTAAAATTTCATGCCATGAAAAAGTTCGGGTCTTAGTAGGTTAAAGTGTGTTATTATGGGCAAGCAAGTATCAGTACTTAGGTTTTGGTTGTATTGGCTAAAATGTGTACCTTCAGAGAAAGATGTAAGTATAGGGGATCGTTAAAGCTGATATTTCTGATGATGTTGATGTAAAAGAAAACATTTCGTATTCAGCTGTCATCAACAATTTTAACACTTGTAGCAGTTGACAGGGCCCTTTGCTGTTGCTAAGTGATGGTATTTACATACACATCTTGCAGAAAGTTTTTGTTGTTGTTGTTATTGTGTTTTTTTCCAGGACATAATAAAAAATCGTGTGGTCCTTACCAGGTCTGAAAGGTAAATATAATGTCAGATAAACTACAAAACATTATATATTATAATGTTACATTATGTCATTAGTTATTTAACAGAAACTAAGCCAAGCAGAAGCTTTGTGTGGAAAACTAACTGCTCCCCATCAACACCTCGTACAACACTTTAAGCAGCACCAAGTTGAATGATTGGTTTGCTGTATGGCTTTATCAGTCTCTCACATGATTGCGGAGGAATTTTGGCCCTCTCTCTTTTTACAATGTCGCTTCAGTGCATTGAAATCTGCAGGCATTCGTTCATTCACAGCCCTCTGAAGGTTGCACAGCATTTCACAAACTGACATTGTGTTGGCACACACCTGAATGCTTCAGAGCTGCAAGCTGTGAAATTATGATCTGTTAATTAAGTGCATTTGCTTAGCAGTACCTGCTACTTACCTCTTAATTCCTGCTGAAGCTTTAAAAGTTTACTTTGGTTTTCACACACTGCTTCTGTAACCTGGCTTTTTGTAAAAGAAAGAAATAATCACATGTTGTAAAATGTCATGTGAGGTTGTATTTACTTATTTTTTTTAGATCTGGTAAGGACCATTTTGCCCTTATGTGGTTTGTACTTTTGTTTTTACCCTGACTGTATATATAGAAATACCAGTTTTTTCTGTTTGCTTTTAACAGATATCTTACACTAACCAGCTGGGGCTGTAAGGTTTGAGAGATTTTGCAGTTCACTAGGAAAGTCTGAAATTTACTAAAAAACAAACAACAACAACAAAGTTGGGGCTCTAGGTTTCAGCTCTTCATAACTTAACAGAATATTGCAGCCTCTATGGTTCGATATTGTTCGATCTTTGTAAAATCTTCCTGTTTAGTTACTGAACGAGTCCATAGCAGACGTGCCTCCTACAGACAGACCCACGGGTCATTATATATATATACATATATATAACATTTATCCAGTATGAGAGCATTTTGCAAATTTTGTCCATGTGTTATATTTAAAACAACAACAACTTTCTTTTATTTTAAGCTGTCTGTAGTTTCATTCTTAATAATACAAATGCCCCTGTTTACTCTGCACTCACTTCCTCGTCATATAAATATAGCTTTTTATTTGTGTACAGCACATCTTTATATTTGCATGTTATGTATCATTAGATCACACTGACAGTAGTGCACAGTGTCAGCAGGCTTACTTTTCAGTTCATTTCGATTGGGCCCAAGCCTGCAAAGTATTTGCACCACAGACGTCACGTCCAAAGGCATGATATGTTAACAGCAGCGCAAATGAGGAAGGCGGTCACGCTGATTAGTGCTTATCCTGCCCAGCTTCATGCACCCCGTCCATTTTCATTACAGCGTCAGGCTAATGGGCAACTTGGTTTTGGCTTGTATTTAGCTGGTAAAGCCGTCCAATGCTGCTATATTATACAACAGACAATGTTCCCACCTACATAGTGTATGAGTGAGTCACTGGTACATTAAGGCGCGCGAACACACATACGCACACACAAAACAAGCCATTTCCCCCCCAAAATTATGAGAAGGGCATTATAATTCACAGGCACCATCAATGGTCCATTAGGGCTATTTGTGTACAGGTGCATGGTAGTCATGTTTATGCATTTATACATGAAAATAGCAAATATGATTCTCATATTGTAGCTTTATTGTAAATATATACTTGTTATTCACACCTGCACAAAGTCTGCTGGCCCCATGCAAAACATTTGTATCAAAACTTTATTCAGGAAAACCCATTCTGGAGTAACACATCATGCTTCTGTATTGTGTCTTTTCTTTCTTTTCTAAACTGAGATTAATAACATAGATCATCATTCCTGCAGACAGCCAGATCTCCTCTTTCATGCAGTTTTACAGCAAGCTGCACTTGTGCTTCTGCAAGACATGTCCAACAAATGTTCCTGATCATGCTCTATCATTTCAGGAGAATAATGTGGGGAATAAAAGGAGAACAAAGGCTGGTTTTGACATTACAGCCACTCGGTGCTTACATCGCTAGGATAAAGGAGTGGTTTAGGATCGTGACAGCAAGCTGAACTTTAGCAGCATAATTTGTGTTGTTTGTAATCCGTGACACTGACTTTTAGAAGAAACAGCATAATGGAGCATGATGTACACAAATCCCTTCAAATTAAGAGATAGTTGTTTCTGAGATTTCAGCCTCAAGTTTTATTTTAACTACAGACTTCCAAAAGTAATCAGGGCAATAAATCAAAAACCACATGGTGTGACCAAGGGAGCATTTTTTCCTGTGAATTATAAAACATGCATGTAACTTATTAAGGGCTGCATCGCACTATGGGTGGTTCTGTGTGTATTTAAAAACCTATCATCAATTACTGATTCAGAATAACTTGGAAACTTGTCTTTTTTTTTTTTTTGCTTCTGTGACATTTCTCTGGGAACCACAACAAAACTCCAAAGTACCTCTAATGCACTGTGATGGAGGCAGAAATCTCAGATACTGTGAAACCAACAAATCTGTGCATGGCTAGTTATCACCAGAGATATGACAAAAAAGAAGTTTTTATTTAAATACTTATTTCTTTTTTGCTGATACTGCTTTGCTGATGAGGTGCTTAAAGGCAGTTACTGCAAGCATTATGTTTTAACTCAAAGGTAATCTCGAGCCTGGTGTTACGGAGTCACCTGAGTCCAACGAAAATATCAAGCATTCAGGATCATAATGCTCAAATGTAACGTTGTGTCCAAAAAAAAAAAAAAACAAAAAAAAAAACCCACAGGAGAAAATCATTACTCCTGTAATGCCATGTAGCTGTCACATATGAAAAGTACTTTAGTTTACAATCCTCTACATAAATAATAACCACCAAGCGTATTTACCAAACTACACAGACCCCAATCTGGATTTTTTTAAATAAAAGTGAAAACTCCAACACATATTTAGGCTACAATGCAGTTTTACATTATCAAAGCTTATTTCATCCCAAAACACTGTTGCTACTACAGATTGTGCTATCTGCTCTTTTTATTTTTTGCTTAAGTGTCCCGTATCTTATGCCAAAATAACTTCTTTGTAAGTGTTTTCTTTTTAAAACATCCCCTTTAAGACACACGGACTGTGTTTGTAAGAGGTGGGGTACACACTAGGAGCTTAAAGGAGCAGGAATGCTTTAATCTTGACGCTTAAAGTATAATTTAAATGAAGCTAACAATGCTATAAACATCCAACAGATTAAAGAAACAAAAGGCAGAAAAATGATGGATGTGCACAGGAAAAAAAACAAAAACGGGACTTGTCTAGTCACAGGAATTAGTGTCTGAACCACCTGGACATCAAACAATGAAGAAATCAAAGGACACGGCTCACAGTCATCACTTGAAAAGCCAGGAAACTTTTAAAGCTTTTAGAGAGTAAACATAAACTAAGCTGAGGCAGACTCCACAACCACAAACAAGCAAACAACGGCTGAGAGGAATAAAATGGACAGGAAAACCCAAGCATGCAAGCATGGAATGAAAGGTTTATTGAACTAAATCAGGAATGTAATCAAACCTTTAAATAAAATAAATGACAGAACACAAACATCTGGACCACAGTTTGCAGCAACGAACACTGTACCTGCAAATCCTACAGACACCAATTTTCAGTATTAGACTTCACATCGTTCTTTCTAAAGCAAAGCGTCTTAAAAGAAACCAAAAAACGAGTCGTGGGGAGGCAACAAATCTACTCTACTTTTTTTTTTTAAGTTTCATTTAAAAAGAGGGGAAGGGAAGCGGGGAGAGGTATGAATTATATCACTGTATAATTCGAATCAAGCTTTACGTGATGGAGCTCTGCTCACTGCTCAGACAGCCGCTCGACTGTACCCAAGTCAAAATACAGATCCTTCACAGCTGCAAGCTCTCTGACTAAACAAAAGTAGCTCTGTAAGTTTGTTCATGAATAATATAAAAGAGAAAAAACAAAACAAAAAGATAACACCAGTTCTTTGTGTACAACCAAAACAACGGCTGTATTAAAGAAAGTTACTTGATAATTGGACCGTCTGCCAGGTCAGTTCTGGCAGTTTAAACCTGGTCGGGTTTCCAATAAGCGTAATTTTGTTCCTCGTTTATTTGATGTTTTGGTTTCTTTTTTCATTTTCTCCCCCCTCGTTTGAATCTTGCTGAATGCCGCTGGGCTCACTCCACTTTGCCGTAGTCCTCTATGTGACCCAGCACCTTCTTCCTCTGCCGGATCATGTGGAAGTAGAGCTGGGGAAAGACTGGGAGAGGCAGGGGGAAAGAACAAATTAATACATTCTCCAATAAATGCTGATCAGTGCACCAACTCCTATTCAAGTTACAGTTAAGTCAAAGTGCAGATGTTGAGTGCTTAAGAGAACACGTTCACCACTGAGAAATTACACACAGACCACTAAACAACAACAACAAAATATGAACCAACTTTCTATCTACACATTTCCTACAATACCACAAAAAAGGGGAAAACTATAACCAGTTGCAATAGATTCCACATGCATATCTAATAATGTGACCACTGAGTGCATAATATTGTAATTATGCCTTTGATATGCGCGTTTATTTTTTCTTTTAAGAACCCCACTAATTATGTAATAGCTTATGTCATTATGGGTCTGTGTCCACAGGCAGCTGAAAGCAGCCATGACCTCATTTTCAGCACCCTTCTCTCAGCACTTGTTGTTGCTAGGATACAAAAAACATTTTCTTCAGATAGAGATCGTAAATAACCGGGCTGTCAGAGACAACTAGGACCAAAATCCCTTTCACTGTTGTTGACAAGGTTGATAACATAAGTCCATCACTTCTCACTCATCAACATCCTATTTGGTAGCTGCAGCCCCGAAACCTTCAACTTAAACATGGCAACATCAGATTTATTGCCAAGAAGTATTATTGCAACAAAGAAATATCCAACCATTTCCTAACTTTTCATGCCATGTTTAGTTCTTTTCTCAGTTTTACAGGCTCTCTGTTGTGAAATGTGTAAATATTAGGGTGGCCACAAACAAGCAGCACTCAGCTCATAGCAGTCACCAACCAACAGTAGTGAATCCTTAAGTGCAATTCGCATACATAAGCAGATTTCTAGTGTTTTAAGGGTAAAACTGCCTTCCCTGTTCAAAAGAAAAGGGAAGACTTTTTTTGATTTCTTTTTTAATTTAGCACTTTAGTACTACATCTCCTAAGTGAAAAAGTAAAAGCCTCTAAATGAAGTTATGAGAGTGAGAAATGCTTTGCAACATGCAAAAAGCCATCTGAAGATGTGACTGAGAATCCTCCCACAGGGAGCTCTGCATGTTTGATTAGGAGTCTGCAAATATTTTTCAAAACTAAATGTCTAAAATGGCATTTATTGATCAGTTTCTGATGCAAAAAAAAAAACCTGCAAATGAACAATGGGCTATTTCACTACACAAGGTAGAATGGAAAGTCTCGCCTTTGACTTACGGGGAATGTAGGAAATCATGATGAGGATGAGGAAGGTGTAGTAGTCGAAAGAGAAGTTGTACTTGTTGGGTAAGGTAACAGAGTACAGGCCTGTCTTCTGCACGTATGGCAGCGCTGCATAGATAGTCAGCAGTTCCCCAGTCACTCCCATGGGATACAACACGATGAAGAAGGTGTACCTACAGTACAGAGGTTTATTAATGAGAGGGGAAGGGAAAGAAACAATTAGCCTCATCACTTTATCGTTTATTTGCTGTTTTAGTAACAGGAAGCAGTATCGTAGTAAATCATTCCCTAAAACACTAAGTAAGAGGTGATAGAAAACATTAAGAGTAATAATGCAAAGCAGCATTTAGAGTATTAAATCTGAAATCACGCAGAAATCATTGACATGATTTAAATATATACTGTGACACAAACATAAAGCAACAGCAGGTGCAAAAAATGCAACTCAAAAAGATCCTAAATCATTGAAGTGTTAAGCAATCACATGTTTTAAACAGAAAGAAGCAAAGTTTGCAATTAAATATGACACGTGCACACAATGACGATGTTGTCTTCTACAGAGAGAAAACTCTTCATCTGTCTCTTCTATAACTTGCACTCCAAACCCAGCGACTGTCTTCCGTGATCCTACAATGAATTTTCCACAAATGCACAACAAATTTCTGTCTCTCAGGGCTCACGTCAAACTCAGAGTTGAACACCAATATAGCAATGGTCCCATTTGCTTCCTAGCAACAAAGACCTCGGGGAGGGAGGCTCTTAACCACTGTTGCCTTGGTTGTAGATGCAGACAGAGAGAGGCTTGTGTTTTAATTGTTGAAGCACAAGCTTTTCTGCATGTTTGATGACATCGACGAAATAATTTGGCAGTGTTTGACGTAATGTGATGAACAGCGACTCCTTACTGCTTTAGCATCCTCTTTTCACGCAATACGACCTTAAGATTTTCATTCATAAAGGATTGAATTAGGTTTGAAAAGAGGTCAAGTAAACAAAAACATTAATCAATTATTTTCCTTTAATTACATTAATTACATTTATTATTTTGTTTGGAAAACAGGCTGAGAACTAACAGTGGAACACCCAAGGAGTCTATTTTTATTGCATTTTTTATGTAATTATTAACAGATTGAAATTTGTCCTGACTGAAAGCATTATTAGCAGCTTGGTGGCTTTGTTCTCTAAGGACCTGACTCCAGTCAGCCATTTCTGTTTATCTTTGCATCGATCAACTAACAGGTAAAAGGTTGAGCCACAATGCAATTCAATAAATTTGAATTTGCATATTATCATTTTGATAATATGCAAAAAAAAAGGACGAATAAACATAAGCAAACAAAGAGAAACAAGTTAAGAAAAATGAAATAAAATATGCAAAGCAAAACATAAATAAATATATTTTTTTTAAAAATCATTAATCATGTAATTCTTAAGATGATGATGAAAATATATTTAAACACAGGAAGCAGATTAAATATTAAGAATTTAAAGAAATTATTAATGCCTTTTTTATTACTTTAGTTCAGGTTGTTGTTTATTATTTCATCTTTTATTCTTACTTTTAGCACTTTCAGTCCTCCATTGGATGAAAATACTCTTTAATTATTTCTTACCTAGCCCATTTGATGAGGTATGGCAGGTGATTGAGCAGGCTGAAGGTGTAGAAGGAGTAGCGGATAATCTCTGTGACAGTCCAGGCTGTGACAAACAGCAGTACACTGTCCTCACTTTGAACCTGCGCACACACAGAAAAAGAAGGATGATGGAGGGAGAACAGGCGAACAGACGGCCTTGCATCATGTTACAGTAGTTACTCTGCTGTAGGCCAAACTTGACTTTCCCCCCTCACAGAACCATGCTGTTTGTTTCAGATGCTCAGATCACACTGCAGGCCAACATTCACTATCCTTAAATATTATTTTAAAAACAACGTACATTTTATGTTAAAGAGACAAGCGCACTATGCATTAATTCACTCTTCTAAATACACCCTAGAAATGCATTCACGTAAAGGGGAAGAGAGAACAGTTTGAGAGAAATGTCAGTGCATCATCATTCAGACAAACAGGAAATAAAACCCATCAGAGATTAGACAGATGCTGTCGATTCATTCCTGCAGCCTTACAGCAAAACTGTAATGTTACTTACTCGTTTACTCCTCTTCAAGCTACGAACAGGGCAAACAGTAGATCAGCTGGTCAATTTTGAATTTAAGTGAATGAAACAATGTAGAAGGACGGTGTAATTCAAGTTCAGTTTACACAAGTAGCAAAAGGAAAGAAACTCGCTGTACCTCTTTGACACTGTGCGTGACAGCCCACGTGAGGAAGACCCGGGACATGACCTGGAATCCAGTCAGGACCACAGAGGATGGTACGATTCCTGGGAGATGAGGCAACACACAAACACTGAACATATAAGCATGCAAGACTACTGGTTTTAGTACAGCTGACTAAAACTGTCCTCTCTTTGGTACACCCTTTCAGCTATACAGAAAATCTATTCATGTCTACACAGTCACTTTCAGAACATTAATTGTAAAGCGCGGAACATTTCTGCAATGCACCAGCTGCCGTCCATCAGCTATAGACAGGTTAACCTTGAAAGCCTGCAGACGCTCTGCATGTACACTGTGTTAACTCACACTTCACATGTTTTAGCTGCTCCTCTGTACGGGTCAAATGCATGGCAGTCACCAAGAGCTCTGTTTGCCCAGTGACAATTCCAGTAAAGTTTGATCGAAAGAAAGAAAGAAAATAGATGAATCTGTCCTAAGTGATGACAAAAAAAGAAGAAAAAAAGACGAAGAAAGAATATGTTGTTTTCAATAGTTAATTCAGTTTAATTCTGAATATTAAACGTGTTACACCTGTCCTGATGTATAGTTTTGTTTTGTTTTTTACTAGCAGTATGTAGCACGTAAGGGCTTAAACTGCTATAAGGAAATATTAAGCACTTTTATTATATTTTTGTATACTTTGTATACAACTTAGTTACAAATGTGTAACACAAACAAAGGTCCATACCAAACAATGAACCATTTATTAACATCTGTGCTCCTTTAAATCAATATTCGGCCCTGCAATCATAGATCAGAGCACAACTATATTTGAGCCCACGTTCATTTTGGCCTCAGCTACACATCTGCAAAGCTTTGTGGCGGTACCTTGCACAGTTATGACTTTACCACACTAACAAAATGTGTCCACAGAGTGACAGACAGACATGTAAACACTTGCCACAATGTCTAACCACCTTTGTGGGAGTTCCTAGGAACCTCAAGGGTCATGTGTTGTTATGGTGGGACTAAGCTTCCATTCACAGTCTAAATGTAGCTTTTCACTAAAATTTAAAATTGCTAATAATAATAATCATAATAATGTAATTTTTAAAGTAGTACATTTGAGAAAGATGCTGATGAGAGACTTTGTGAGTAACATATCCACATATAGGACAGTTATAAATGATGATGCAGTGTGTGTGTGTATGTGGACAGCAGCCTCGGGTAGCCTGTTTACAGTATGAAAGGTCAGTTAGCTTTAGCTTCAAATCCCAGATAACGGAGAGAAAGGTTTGTGCATTACAACCGTGGCCAACCGGGCCACAGCCACTCTCCTCATCACATTAACGCCACGTAAGCAAACAGCTTCTCTGCCCTCTTTTTTTGTACACACTTCAGATGTGAAAAGGTTTTGTTTGTCTGTACATATTTACATCTGACTTACATCTACAAATACGATTTCACGACTCATAATTATGTCTTCTGTCAAAACTGTAAACTGAGATATCAAGCTTTGTTATCCGATTTGTCAATATGAGATCTGCAAACATGCGTTGCCCAGTAAAAAAAATGACGTTATAATAACTGACGTGTTTGAGGATCAAACAACAAGGTGCAACTGGGTGTCTGTGTTCCAGTAAAGATGAGTTAACTTGGTTGTGAAGGTCAAAGATTTCACAAATTAAACTACATTTTTCAAACCTCTGGAATAAATAGCACTGGTTTAGAAAAGAAACGAGCCAACTACAAATTTAAAACCACCCAAATGTGTCATTAACTAAACAGCCATCAAGGTTACTTCATATTCTGTTCGGAATGTAAACAACAAACATCTGATACTCGATTTCTCCAGCATCTTTAACATATTTCACCCTGTAGCAGAGGTAACTGAAGGTCATACTGAGAAAAAGTGAAGTAAATTTGAGTCACTAGAAGAGTTTTAATGCTCGCTGGATCTGGACTATCTGGAACTGGTCTAATGGGAAGCACACCAAACAGTCTCCCAGAGGATGTTCCCTCTTTTGGGGATAAAATCAGAGAGCTGCCTAAAATACTTACACCATATTAAACGCTGAATACACATATTTATGTGCCATGGGTTTAAGGCATGATCAAATTTATAAAATACAAACAATCAATGTACTCCATTTCTGACACGGGTACCTAGCTTACAATATGGAAGAGGAAATATGTGAAAAAGTTCAAGGGGCCCGAATACTTTTGCAAGCCACTGTATTTGCTTCTGTATTTATAACTGTGTTTCAGTGGGCAGCGTGTGGCTCAGTGGTAAGGACTAACGCCTGGGAGCTTCTTCTGTGTGCAGACAGTGTTCCCTCACTGTGCTTGTGTGGGTTTTCTCCAGGAACTCGGGCTTTTCCCACCATCAAACAAACCCACATTAGGTTAACACTGCCTCACAAACAAAGGTCGTTCAAGAATTTCCCTTCCTTGTTTAAAAAAAAGAAGCTTAATCAAATTAAACAGCTGTTTTTAAGCATTTCTGCACATTACCCTTTGAAGATATATAAAACTTTAGTCCTGGGTACTTGGTGAGGAAGCTTTACCTAAAAGGATGACTGAATGGATGGATCTAAATCTAATCTGTGCTTCACTGGTGACACGAAGCAAGTGTAAGTGAGGGAAGGTGCAGTCTGAGGAGAAACTCACCTACAGCACAGTGCAGTATCTGTAAAAGAGGAAAATGATCATAGAAATTGACTCAATCTGTTTCTGGAATAAAGTACACGGACACATTTTTAACTCTAGCTACTGTTGGTCCAGTTTATACGCAGAAGAACTCGAAGATTTCCTATAAAAAATGTTCCAAATACCTACCCCGTTAATACATTATATATTCTATTGAAACAAAATGCTGAGAGTCACTGAACCAAGTCAAAAATCATTGGTCCTATTTTTGATCACCTAACTAAGCTGAGGTCGGTAGTGCATGTGTCATTTGATGAATGGAATATATTGACTTTAAGTATACAGTGCGTATGGACAGCATCACTGCAACACCTCTAACACTCACTACACACATCTGGGTCAGTATGTGTGTTAGCATGACCACCCTAAACACATGTAAGGCTAAAAGAATGTCTACATACATTTTTTAACCTAGTGTTGAAAAACATTAGAAAATGATATTCATTTGTAGTTTGCACCAAACGATAATTTTAGGATCTTAAAATACTTAAAATAGAAACTAAAATCCTTAAGTCATTAACTGTGTGGCTTCAACATGGTACGGAGAGGCATGTTAAGTTATCAGTTATCAGGGCATACCAAACTCTGAAGAGAATCAAAGACACTGTTAGACACTGTCCATTATTAGTTTGCCCTATATGTGTCAAAAGGCTAATGCTGGATTAATAAAATGGTTTTTTTCTCATTACTAGTCTCTACATACAAAACTGATAGTGTGTGCTGATATGAGCAATAGTAGTGACCTCTGAAATAATACCACATATTCAACAGACCATACACCTGCTGCATGCTCAGTTTTTATCAGTTATGCCACACCTTTAGTGGTTATCTCACCTCGAGAACAGCTCCAGTCTGAAAGAACTTCAGAGGTTTCTCTATGGAGTAATACAGCCCATGGTAGCTTCCTCTGGCCAGGTAAGCTCGAACCAAACCCACAGCTATCACCAGCCACCTAAACAGTAGAGGAAAATGCAATGCGGTCACTTCATAAATGAAAAACAAGGCCTACCAGATGATCTTGCTGTAGAAATAAACATCTTATGATGCGTCTGTAGTTTATGTGACATACAGTCAAAAGCAGCCATTAAAACAGCTGCGATTTTTGCATCTTTTGGCAAACATGTGCACACAGACAAACACAACACACACACACAGGTAACAAGTTATAGAAAAAAAATATTTAAGAGGTCTTATTACTGGGTGCTTAGTGGTGGTGCTGGACCACCTTGTGCTACCATTCTTTGTATATATTTTTCCTCATTTCAAGGATTGGTCCCTGAGCTGGAAATGTCAGACGCGAACTAAATAAAAATAATGTAGTTAAGATTAATTCAGAGAAAGTTTCATTTCACACTCTGGTTTTAATGACTCTTAATCTCCGTCTTGGCTGCATTTGATATCAACTCTGGGGCCAGTTAGGCAGAAACTGAGCAGGTCTGCTTAGCGGCTGTGGCTGAATATGCAAAACCGTGCCTGCGAAAAAACACCCTAAGTGCTCAGCACAAAGCAAGCACTGTACAGGCCGTCAATACTGAGGAGGGTAAATGTGGCCTAACTGGTTGAAACAGTCAGCAAACAAGTCACCATTCAATTGTGCAACAGTCTGAAAATCAGAGCAATAAAATCTGCAAAAGGATTACTGTGTACACGGTTCAAGATAACTACCATTTGAAAAGCTAAGAAAATATGTTTGCATTATTAAAAATGCAAAACAACAACCTCCATCACAATCGTATTCTTTCTCCAAACATACACTTTAAAAAACAACAACAACAACTCATTTGTAGGTTTAAAAAAAATCTCATTTAAATCACCGAATTGTCTTTTCAGTCCTTAAAAAGATTACTTTATTTTAATATTATAAACTATCACATGTGGTTTTGGTAACATTTACGATAATCTTTCTTTCATTTTCATAATTCTCTCTCATTCATTTGAGCGGGTGCTAAATAAACAAAAATCAATCTCAGTAATCCAACAAAACAGCATGTCCAATGCGTGAATCCGCACTTTCTGACATAAAACAACTAAAAAAAACCCGCACACAATGAATATCTGTCATAATATTCCTGTACTGTATGGAGTAGCGTCCCGTCAGTCACAATTAATGTCCACGCCAGGTGGCTGTCTGTTGCTCCTCTAATGTTAATCTTTGTAAGCCCTTGGATGCAGGAGGAACAACGTCCAAAGTTGTGCTTCTCCTTAGCGCGCTTAGGCATGTTTATGACATTAATAACTGCAAAAAAACTGGAAGAATATTAACGCTGTAACACTACAATGGGGAACTCCTTCGCCCATTATTTAGCACAGCCCATCAGCACCACCAGAGACATTTCTATCATCCACCACCCAGCAGCATTAGCACGAGGAAACACGCTACGTACCCCGCTGTCATAACAACGTTGTAAATGACGAGATATGCCGTGGCCAGGGCACCGGGTCCCTTCTTTCTCTTCGCAGCCACATCGCCGTGGGCCGCCTTGCTGGTTCCCGAAGCAGCTGCCGACATAACTGCAACTATCAACGGTCTCCGCTCCTGAACGACGGCGGGTGTCAGGAAAGGAACATGGGCCACACCAGGAAGTGTCGTACTGAAACGGGATGTTCGCTCTACCTCACTTCCGTCTTCGTTTTGAGAAGCGTAGTTTAAAAATAAATAAATAAAAACAATTAAATAAATATTCATTTTTTAAACATCAAAAATATATATGTATTTATTCTCTTATTTAAGTTTATTATTTTAAAATATTTTTATTTGCCTTATTTAACTAAATTACTGCCCGCAAAGTGTGCAGGATCACTGAGTTATCATCGTCAGGTCCTGTGACTGCAGGTGGCGGTTTGTGCCACCCTGTTTCAGGGGCCCGGTTTGTGTTTCTTCACATTGCCTTATTCGTTTTCTAAATAATGAATAATTTTCTGCGGCAAATAAGTGGCACAGAATATTTGATTGTTCTGACTTGGAATTTCTAATCAGCAATGAAAGTATCGTTATGGAGGACCCAATGTTTAAAATATTTATTTATTTATGTATTGCTTCTGAGTGTATTCAACCTTTAATAAACCCCCAGTTTATTGTTCTCCTTCTGATTTGATTTAATCTTATTTACTTTATTTTTATTTACTTTATATTTATTTTTATTTACTTGCGTACTTATTCTTACATACATTTATTTATTTATTGTTTTAGGCATTTATTTCTTTGAACATAATTACCACAGCTTGTTTGTATATGTACAAGGACAGTAAAGGCCTATTCTATTCTATTACATATTTTCAGGAATACTGAACGTTTCACCAGCAGTCAGAAACCTAATAATAGAGTTGGGCCAGCTTTTAAGAACCGGGGAAACTAATTTGCTTTAAAAATGGCAAGTAATTTTCTCACAAACAACCAAGCAATTGATTGTGAAACTGATAGTGGACAAATCTACAAACAAGCCCAACAATGATTTTTGCTTATTGCGCTTGGCAAACACCACAAATACACACTAACAGATCCACAGCCAAAATATATCATCAAATTCAAGTTAGTTCCTCAATTCTCTATTCCTCCTGTTTGACCTGTTGCCCCCACTAATAATAGGTCATTCAAAACACAGATCACCAGACTCATGAGCAGATTCTTCCCCAAGGTCATTTGGACTCTAAATCAACATACAAAATCAACATAGCTCTTGTGTAACTTTCAAAATCGTTCTTGTCAAATTTGTCATTTTGAAATACATTTTTCATTACACTACTACAATACCAAGTTTTTATTTAATTTTAACTTTGTATATACCAGCTTTGTATATACACCTATGCTTTTTACATATATTTACTCTTTGTAATATTTAGCTATTTTTTTTAATTAGTTGTGTAAAAAAATACTCCACCAACCACTTAATGCATTTTACCATTTTCAGTAACAATAAACTATTTTTTTATTACATTCTTTTATATTGTATTCTATTCCATTCTTAAGAGGTTAAACTGACCTGAACTACATCTAGATAGACACCTGTGCTTATGCTTTAGGGAACCATACTCTACAATAAAACGGCTCTTATGATGGCTTCTGCACTTTTAAAGAATTTTATGTCACTGTCATTGAAACTGAAGAGTCACAATTGACTGTACAAGAAGATGATTTTGGTTTTTGATGCTAGTGAAATCTGCATTAAAAAGAAATGCCTGAAGGTAATGCCCAGTTAATAACGTTTCACCATAGTGACTCTTAAAAATACCAGTTTCCCCTTTTTGCTAAGGATCACTGCACTGTTGAATTTTTAAATAAATATGAGGACCCGTGTAGAAAAATTGTGGTGATATATAATAATTTATTTACCTAAAAGCTAATACTTTGTGGATGTATCATTGGGGCAACAATGCTGAGCCCACATCCATTATTACCCCACTAGATGCCAGTGTTTCTCTTTAACCATAAAAAAGGTGTCACCCTTAATTGCTTAAGTATATGTAATGCCACAGCGCTATATTTCCACTAAGTAAAAATGTAAAAAAAAAAAAAAAAAAAAAAAAACCACAATTAAAGGAAAAGGTGCTACAGACTCAGTTGCTTAGTATTTTTATTTCTTATTTTTGTTTTTTGTAAACAGGCATTATTGGAGACAGCCAAATTTCCGGAAGAGCAACTGGTGAGAGTTAGATGGACGAGGAAGCGATATTTGTTTAGGTTTAGCTTGAAGAACGCACGTACTTTTTTTCATCACAAAGTCTGCCTCTTTATAAATAGTTAACATGCCTTTATTTTCCCAAAATCCATTTGACCAAGATGTTGGTAAGTGAATTGTTGTCTCTTTGGCCCTTTGAGTGTGTCACAGCCAGAAGCTAACGATAGGGCCAGTCACACTAGAGGCTAATGCTAGCTTAGCTCGAGTTGTTTATTCGCTAGCGCTACGTGATAAGTTACTTTAGGGCTGCCAATTTTTGTTACAACACCATATACCAGTCCTGCTAGCCTTTGCTAGTTTGTACCTGACATATCGATGTGTTGTCGACCTCTTTTATTAAGTTTCCAGTTCATTTGTTAGTATCAGCGATTGCTTTGTAAGAAAAAAAACTTGGTGATTCATATAAACTCACAGGATAACCGCCATTACAAGATCAGCTGATCCCAAATCAACTCAAAATACGTTTATGGTTCTATTTTTATCTACTTTATCACACAAATACCATTCGTTTAAATCTCCTTTATCTTTTTTCTGTTTTCGTTGAAGCGTATACTTTGTTGATGCTCGAAAACAGTGAAATCCCCATTGCGGTTCACTTGACGTCTCACTTGGGAGGATTTGGTGTTTTCCTTTGTTTTATGTAGAAACTAAATGAGGTTTACATTTTGGTGTATTGGTTAGACAAAAAAAGAAGTGGATTGAAGATGTGTCCGTGGGCTGCAATTGTTAGTGATGCCTGTTTTCAGTATTTGGAGTTGATACGTCATTGGATAGTTAAATGTGAAAATAATATAGTAATGAGTCATTAATGATTACAGTTGTTGAAACCTTTTTTCTCTCCGGCTGATGATTAATTAGAAAAGCTTGGTCAAGACTAATTAATCAATCACTCTCTGGCCTTTCGGGTTTGGTTGTTATCTGTCTGTATTCAGATGGGTGTAAAATTAAAGGAAAACTCTGAATGTTTCACCCCAGCATGGCGATAATCCTGCTGATTTAACATATTGTGGCAGTCTTCTGCTGGCATTGTTTGGGTCAGCATGTCCCTTTAGCGAGAACTGTCAGTGAAAACAAATGTAAGTTGTTCGCAATAATCGCTGATGTCCTATGACCTTCCTGTTCTGATGAATAGTCTCTTCCCACATGACAAACGGGTTATCTATAAGGTATATGAGTTAAATAATATGGACTTCACACTCGTGAGCTCCTAACCCAGTTGAACATTTATGGAAGATTTTGGACCAGTGTGTTAAACCTCACTTTCTACCACCATTTTTTAAACATAAAATAAGGGGATATGTATGTTATTTATTTATTTATTTTTAAAGGGTGTTGTTTTCCTGTAGTTGAGGTCTAGAGTCTTGGAAAATCCATGCCAAGCCTTTCTAATGACCCAGCACCTTTCTAAGACATTTTATATCGTGTTTCCCTTTAATTTGTCAGCTATCCTATGTGTTTTCCTAGGCTTATCCTATGTAAATTTTCATAGACACTTCCTGGCTGAACAGCTTTATCTGACTGTGCAACACTATAGTCCTTGTATGACCATACAATAGAGCACTATTGCACTAGAGAGTCATGGGAGTGACACTATGAGTCGGAAACGTCATACAAGTAATTTGCTACCAGAATATTATGAAACAGTGGCAGGTCACTTTGCATGTCAGAACACCACTTAACATCAATATAGTTTATGTTGTGATTTTTCTTTTAACTCAGAAGATAATGCAGTTCAGTTGTTAATGAGGCTTTTCTTTTAGCTTGTCAGCTGCTGAACGGGTCACAGTTTAAAGTACTTAAATATTTACATGGGATTTCTAAGTGTCTTGTCACAATAGGCCGTTAGGAACAGGTTGCACAATAAAAACAGCAACATGTAGTTGGCTTATAGAACTCTTCCACTCTCATTTTGAGTTCGATAGGTGACAGTATAACATAAATTAGATGTACAATGTGCCAGTTAAGGGCTTGCGGCTCATTTTTATATTACACCATGCATTTGGCATGTCTTCCCACATTTTCTTTGGAGATAAGCAGCCACAATGCCATTGGAGTTATTTTCTCACTGGAGCATATGCACTAAATCCGCATTTTACATATTTCCAGAGAAGGCAACCAATGAAAACAACACAACAGATGACTGGGCACTTATCATGGACATCTGTGATAAGATTGGAACAACAGCCAATGGGTAAGCTTGAAAGAGCCATCTTCCGTTGAATATTAATGGCACATTTTGATTTGAGCAGCCCAGTGGCCCCGGACACTTAATTTGAAAGTGTTTCATACTTGACGACATCAGCAGTACCCCCAATCCACAGGCTGTGTTCCCTTCTGTTGCAGACCAAAGGACAGCTTAAGATCCATTATGAAGAGAGTCAACCACAAAGTGCCTCATGTGGCGATGCAGGCTCTTAATGTAAGTTTGTTGCTTTACTATTTAATTTATTGTATAAAAATGCCATTACAAATAACTGCAAATGTTTAATAAATCAATAGATTGGGTCAAACACCTCTCTAGTTTTGGGGTTAGAAGTACAGTTTACTGGCATTTGGGCTGCAAACCCATTTCCTTTAAAAGGATACAGGAAAGTAGACCCTTTCCACGCCAGTATTATTTAAATGAAATGAGGACTGTGAGACCTGTTTGTCTGAGTCATTGTGAGCTAATACTGTCACATGACCTGCTCTATTCTTAGATTTCTGTCTTTAAATTACTGAGATAATTTCAGACTGTTGTCATCAAATCCCACCTCTAAACTCACCTGCTGTTAAAATGTGCTGTAAATAATGAGTGGCTGTCTTTTTACTGCGATACTTATTTCACTGTCTTGGCTTGCAGTTGCTGGGTGCTTGTGTATCAAACTGTGGCAAAATATTCCACCTGGAAATCTGCTCAAGGGAGTTTTCCAGTGAAGTGAAGAGCATTCTTAACAAGGTATGAAAACTTACCTGGTTTGCGTTTCTTTTTTTTTTTCTTCCTTTTTTGGGGTGGAATCTTATCCAGAGAATTTCTTGTCCATGTAGTCCTTCAAACTCAGAGGAACTTTAAGTTTAATGTTACAGTTAAAATCTTAACCAATGCCAGACTCCATAGCTGTTTGTTTTCATGTCTTCTTTAGGCACACCCTAAGGTATGTGAAAAGCTAAAGGCTCTGATGGTTGAGTGGGCAGAGGACTTTCAGAAAGATCCACAGTTGAGCCTGATTGGGGCCACCATCAAGTCTCTGAAAGAGGAGGGTGTCAGCTTCCCATCCCCATCCTCACAGGTATATTGACATGATGATTCTGAGAAATGTAACAAAGTCATTTAGAAGTCTTATACAGTCTTTACTTTGCAGCAGCTGCAACTGAGTTTTTATTTTATAATTCTTTGTCATACTTGATGCCAGTATAACAGATAAACAAAGTGTAAGTATACTGTATTTGCAGCATAAATAAAGGCCTCTTTTTGTAAAGTATCAGATTTTACATAAGCTGATGTTCTGTTAAACAATATTTCACATCACAATATAAACATTTTACATTGTGTTTTATAGTGACCACACAATCTACCTTCTTTTTTCTACTTGGAAATAGTTTCTTCTTTTAAGCTAGTAATATACATCCCACATCCAGTAGGGTTCACTAGCGTGCTGAGGCTGGAATTGTAGCCATGATTTGACCTCAGGCTAGTGTAGTGATTGTGAAGGTTCAGGCTGGGTGGAGTTTGTCTGTTTTGGAGAGTGTATATATGAGAGGAGCTTAGAGTGGAATTTCCTCTTCACATATTTCACATAATTCTTTGGAGGTTTATGTCATAGAGTCTGACTTGGTAATGGTAAGAGCTGCTTTCTAGTTTCTGTTCTGCTGCTTAATGTGTGTGTGTTTTTTGTTACGCAACAAATCTGTATGTGCCACAGATAAAACTGGACTTTGACATCAGTTTCTCATAAAGCATCTGACATACTTGAAGACTTTAACGCTAATAAAGCTGCCACTGAGGGGATAACTATTGTAGCCTTCAGTAGAAATGTAAATGTGCAACACATCCTTTTCCGCACAATAGACAACTCAGAGCATTAAATAATAAACAACGAATGGCAGTGATGTGAGTTAGGGCTGCGCTGATTTAAGTATTTCGAATAATTTGATGAAAAAAAATTCTCGACACACATTCTTTGCTTCGATGGTTGGTTTAAGGCACGGCTCTGTGGCGCACCATTGTTACAATGGAAACGCCATAAGACTACAAGCAGACCTGCAATACAAACTTTTTTAAGGAGCAGCGTGTGAATAAAAAGTTTGATATTAAGCGCACGCGCACTGATAACACAACAGCAGCAGTGATGATGAAGCTGGTGCAGTTTAATGTGGAGCCAGAGTCTGTTTACACACTGCGACGAGCACATGCAGTTGAACTGTTAACTTAGTCTGAAACATGTTTAAATTATACAGCTTGCTGAGCAGCCGTCCCATTTTACAGGGGTGAGTCTAAAGGGGGACATGAGGTGTACTAGACCATGTTTATTATTTATTAAGATTTTCATACAATTTTTGAGATTTGAAATTGAAATGATGTAAAATACTGTTTTTTTTGGGGGGGGGGGGGGGGGTGCGTTAATATTTAAAAAAAAAAAAAAATTACATCTTTTTTTCCAAGCCTATAAAAATATACATGGCCCAGTAAAACTCTGAGCCACTGATCTGAGGGTTGTTAGGTTGGACAGTGAATTATTGTTAATATTAATTAACGTCTACACCATCATAACGTCTTGTTTTCAGGAGCTCAAAAACTGTGCAACAAAGCAGAGGGCAAACATCAGAATGCTGATATGCTCACTTCTCTTCATAGAAGCCACCACATTCTGCTCTAAAGTTTGCAGTGAATGAGAGTTTGTGTCTGTAAAGACACAAACTCTCATTCACTGCAAACGTAAACAAGCAGAAACACATGTACACAAACTCATAAAGCCTTTGAGGAAGACAGAGTAAAGGTAAATGTTATGGCTTTGACTCTACTTGAGATTTAGAGATATCTTTGCATTTAGGAAAATGTTTTCTTTAAAAAATAAAATTGAGTATGACACGTAAATACAAAGGGTTTGTTTGTTTGTTTTTTGTTGTTCATCATGGATGAAACATACTGAAGTAGTTGATAGCTGCAGCCCTAATATCAGTAGTCTAAAATCCCTTCGATTTTATTTGCTTTCTCATCCTGGCTTTGTTATCACTGGCTGTGCTCCATTTGGCTCTGATGATGGTGCGCTGCATTTCCTTTTTCGGGATAGGCTGGCAAATGTGCCTCAGTGGAGAGCAGGTGGCTCATGTGGCAGCAGGTATGACATTTAATCTCTGTCAGCTAAGGGGAAAAAAGCAGCAGGCAGCGTGACTCAAGCTGTGGCAGCGTTTACCTGTTTATTTATTTACTTATTGTCAGTTTGGATTTGGCCGCACAAACTCAAGCTGTAATGAACCGGTTTTCATTTTTCCCGTTTCTATTGTTTAGCTTCTGGACATAAAATAATTAACGAGACTGCTCCTGGGAGTATTTGTGTCTAAAGGCTAGAGACACATTTCTGAACAATATGTGATACCCAGCATGAACTCCAGGTGGCACCGTGTTTTTAAAAACATTTTGGTTTTTCATTTAAAGTCTTTGTGCTTCATTCTCCCTCAGGTGCACTTATTCTGCACTCTGATCTGACCTTGTCTTTCTATACTGACCACAGGGTTCCAGCACAAAGGCCAACCCATCAACTGCAAGCAAACCAGTGGATGATGACGATCTTGCCAAAGGTAAAGTTAGTGTATTCCATTCATTTTTTTAAATCCAAAAGCTCTACACAGATTTCATAGAAAGTAATCTGATAAAAATACATGTGAAAACCTTTAAATTGATTCTCCGTGGCTGAAAATGTGATTGGAGCACCTGCCTTAGAGCCATTTGCATTTTGAAAATTAAATGAATCTGGAATGTGTGCCAAGTCTGTCTGTGCTGAATACCCTTTCTTCATTTCCACTTCTCTTGTTTATTTTCTTCAGCTATCGAGCTGTCCTTACAGGAGCAGAAGCAGCAGGCAGAGACACGCCCCATGACCATGACCTCTGACCCTCCAAACTATACTAATGGCAGTGGGGGGCAGGAGGCTCGGAAGGTGCGTGCGCTGTACGACTTTGAAGCAGCTGAAGACAACGAGCTGACCTTCAAAGCTGGAGAACTTATCCTAGTGTTGGATGACAGGTAATATTTTATAACACTTCCTGTCATGAATCAGCTCTGCTATATCCTCCCAACCAATAGATAGCACCGTTTTACCGACATTGAATGAAGATCTGGATGTGCAAAAATGAGTTTACTGCAGATGAGTTGTTTACGTAGCTAAAACTGAAAATGTTCATTATCCAGAGAAGGGGACAGGTCTGTCAGGTTAGAGGGCGCATTCAGCCATTAGCTTTGATCTATACTTTACCACTGAAAGTCCCAGAGTATGCACGACCTTTAAGATCAGACAGTCATGTTGCTATATCTTCATGGATGTTGAATATAAATACCATCCCTGCCTTGTAATTTCAGTAATAACCCAAAAATTGATGTAATGTCTAAATAAAATATAAAAATAATATATAAATGAAATGATCTGATGTCAAAAACTAACCTTTGATAAGTTATTATGACATGGCGGTAACCACTCCTCCATGCTCATTAACTGTTTTGAAACAGAAATTTAATCAGTGTGGTTCAAAGTACATGCAGTGCAATAGTAACATCTGTCAGTGATAATAATGTTACAAGGTTTGTTTGCCTGTTGGAGATTCATCCAGAAGTGTGAATATTTTTAATATGAGATATTATTTTTAGGACTTAAATGATCTGTAAATTCTGTTCTGCAAGTAAAACTAGGCAAACGTCAAAATACTTTTTCATACCAAGAGCTCTGAAAACTCACCATAACCGCCTTTTCTGGAGCTGCCAAAGACCACATCAGGGCGAGAATTTTTAGACTTCTTGTTGTAATGGTTTTGACTGGTATGAAGCTTAGCCAGACGCTAAGTATGGCTTTCTCTCAGCTGCTCTTTGACTTTGGTTTTATGTTTCCGTTTACAGTGATCCAAACTGGTGGAAAGGAGAGAACCACAGAGGAGTTGGGCTTTTCCCCTCCAACTTTGTCACAACCAATCTGAATGCAGAGCCAGAGCCAGGTTGGTAGCTCCTTAAGGACAGACTCTTGTTTGTACCTCCTGTTGAGCATATTGATTTTATTTCTAATCAAATTATTTCTAGAGCTGCTAATGTAATTGAACTTTTTCTTTCATAGTTACTTATGTTGATAACCCGGCGACTCCAGAAGAGACAAGCCTGGAAACCAAAATAGAGCCTGAGCCCGTCTTCATTGACGAGGTAGCACATTTCCTCAGCGATTCTTCATTTGCAAATCCATCTCTCAGTTATTTTACCAACACGTATCCGCTCACGTCTTTCTGCAGACAAAGATGGACCGAACGCTGGCACTGCTGCAGAATACAGATCCTGCAGATTCCACTCCTGACTCCCTAGAGCTGATCCAGCTGGAGGGTAAAAACTTTAATGCCACTCTAAATCTAGTCAAACTGTCGCTGTCAGCTGCAGTCAGTGTGAGCCGTGCTTTTGCTTTCTAACCTCATTTCTCCTTTTCTCTCCGTGGATGTAAACAGGTGCATGTGCACAGATGAACCCACTGATTGATGAGAAGCTGCAGGAGATTGACAGGTAATGTGTTAATTATATAACATTTCTCTATTATTAATCAGATTGATCATAATCACGATATGCATAGCAAATGCAAAAGGTTCTTCATCCAGTACTTGGGACTAATGTTTGTTTGTGTGTGTTGCAGGAATCACTCAGAGTTATCAGAGTTGAATGTGAAGGTTTTGGAGGCACTGGAGCTTTACAACAAGCTCATGAATGAGGCTCCATACTACTCGGCCTACTCCAAGATGCAGTCACAGTATCCTCCAGCCAGCTCTGCTGTGGGCATGCAGGTCAGAATAGTCTTACGTGGCTCTGATTGCTAAGAGTGACTCTCAGTCGTAAATGACGTCGAAGCTGAAACCTTGTATACATCCGTGATGTTTAGATAGCAAGCCGAATAGAAAAAATAAACAATGGCTGTTGGCAAAATATTGTTTGTGTATGTAAACATATGGAGAATCAGCAGGACGCAGAGCTCAATCATGCATGTTTTAAGGATGTCTCTAACATGTCTCATTCACACATGTTTTGCCTCTAAACTAGTTACTAATCTTAGACTAGTCCTGATGGCTTGATATTCAGTCAGCATTTTTTTTTTTTTCTTCCCTGGAGAGCGTCACAGGCCGCCGGAGCTTTCTCAGCAGATGCTGTTTTCTTGGTGGTGATTAATGTCACAGTCTTTCCCTGGAGATTTAGAAAACTGTCCACTTCGCATAGCAGGCAAACACCAGAGCTCCTTGCAACTTATTATTTTCCTTTTTCCAACTGTCAGGATTTTATTGCACCTGCAGTAACGGGGACTTGGTTAAAAACAAAAATTTAAAATGACAAAAAATTCTGAAACTGTTAATAATTTAAAACGAGTGTTTTATCAGCATCATTTCTGTATGCTGAATAAAGACTGAACACAGCAGGTCTTCTGTCTGAAGATTATGTAAACTCAACTCTGTTTTCCAATATTATTTAATTTGTAATTGTATAACTGTTTTTTATATTATTGGTATTTGTTCTTTGAATATCTCTGTTGGTGCACGTTTCTCTAGAGGCTGGCTATTTGTGTAACATAGCTCACCAAATCTCATTATTTGGGGCAGCTGCTGGTGACCTGCTACTGACTGAGGATGTTTGTAGCATCTCAGACAATGAAGGTTGTAGTTTCTGGATGTAGCAGTCTCCAACTAGAGCTTAAAGGGTGGTGAAACTAAAAATAGCTTCATTATATGTCTTGAATAAATTCAAAAGATAAGGAAATTGTCATCATAGAGATTTGGATTATACAATTCTTGCGCAGTTCTCTTCATTTGTAATTTGTTTGCATTAATTTCAAGTAGCTTATACAGATTTCTAGGTACAGATGTCCCATAATCACACTGCTATAGGTTTTGGTTGGAGCAAAAACAACACAGCATCAGTTTATATAACATGAAGGATTTTCTTTTTCTTTTGGGGGGGTGGTTAGTGGTCTGAAAGATCTAAATGACTACAAGTTGACTTAAACAGGGCTAGTCGAGGACTAACTCATGCCAATTTTTCAGCTGTCTGTTTAAACAAAATGCAACCAGAGCAATAGGAATGTGTTACAAGACTGCTTTATACCCATCACACTAACACTACTAACTCTACAGTAAGCATATTGCGAGAACTAGCTGTTTATTTAAAAAAATAAGCTACCCATATTAACCACGTGTTATACTAAATAGGCAAAGGGAGAACTGTTAGCACTGTGACAGTCAGGAGGTGGCCAGTTCAAATGAGTTACCAACACAAGATAAAACTGGAAAATCTAATTTACATGTAGATATGAATGCATTGTGAGCAACCCTTCTCCTAATTTACCTTCCTCATGTCTGGTGGCTTAGATTTGGATGTTACAATTTATAAACTGTTAAATATTCACTAATAAATACTACAAACCGCAGTATCGTAGCGTGCCGGCAGCTGCAGCATAGGTGTAGTAACAGGTCAGTATAAACGCCAAAACAAACCAAGCAGCACCTGCTGGGAGTGGTCAACCAGTTTTTCTGGCTCTGTTCTATATTTACTGGGAAATAAGTTCACTGCCAAACTCTGTTACATCCTTTCAGTGCATTCACTTATCAGCACGCTCCTCTCCTGCTCTTCTCAGGGCTACCTTGGACCAGCGGCACCCCCTTATCTTCCCCCATCCATGCCTCAGATCCCCTCTGCACAGCCCTACAATCTGCCCAGCGACCAGCCTGGACCTCTACACTCACTACCGCCAAATGTCTCAGCTCCACCCAACACCTTACCCAACAGCCAAACTGCTCAGCCGCCCTACATGAGGTAAGAATAACACCTCCACCCTTTTAACGAGGACGTTGAAAGTCAGATTTTTAATCACTTGATGTGTCTCCAAATCACCAAAAACATTTTAATTTGTACATCATAATGAACAGTGTAATTGTCACTGACATAGCCGTCACATCACAAGGGAAAATAACAAAAACTTGTGATACGCTTTTCTTCTCTCATAAATATACAGTGGTGTGAAGAAGCGTTTGCCCTCTTCCTGATTTCCTTTCTCTTGTATGTTTGTCACACTTAAATGTTTCAGATCATCAAACAAATTTACATTTAAACAAAGATAACATAAGTAAACACAATGGAGTTTCTAAATGATGGTGTTTATTATTAAGGGGGAAAAAAACAGTACCGAAGCATTCGGGCACGCACATCCAGACTGTGCAACAGCTTTTTTCCACAAGCCATCCGTCTCCTCAGCAAAAAGGGACTGACTGATAAACACGCACACACACACATACACTAACATTATCACTCAGCTTAACTCAAATACCTCAAAACATTGAGACTGGACTGACTAACCAACACAAGCGCAAACACACTGACCTACACCACCAAACCATCGCACACACCAACCTGTAAATGCTCTTTTGCACAATATTATTACTAGATATATTATATATTATTATTTTTTTTGCACTAACTTGTCTTGTAGCACCTTGGTTCCTGGAGGAACGCTGTTTCGCCTCACTGTGTATTTTTAAACTGTATATGGTTGAAGTGACAATAAAGTTGAACTTGAACTTGAACAAAGTTATGATGACCCTGTGTGAAAAAGTGATTGCCCCCTAATCCTAATAACGGGTTGGGCCACCATTAGCGGTTTTACAGCCCCATGGAGAAATTTTAGCCCATTCATCTTTGCGGAATTGTTGTAATTCAGCATGAACCACGTTTTTGAGGTCATGCCACAGCATCTCAATCAGATTCAGGTGAGGACTTAAATCCTGACCTAAATCCAAGTCTTCATTTTGTTTTCGTAATCCATGCAGAGGTGGGCTTGCTGGTTTGTTTTGGGTCATTGTCCTGCTGCAGAACCCAAGTGAGCTTCAGCCTGAGATCACAAACAGATGGCTGAACATTCTCTTCAGGGTGTTTTCTAGTCTTCCAGGTCCTGAGGCACTAAACAGCCCCAGACCATGACACTACCACCTCCATATTTTACTGTATGATGTTCCTTTTCTGAAATGCTGTATTACTTTCACGCCAGATGTAACGGGACACACACCTTCCAAAAAGTTCATCTTTTGTCTCGCCAGTCAACGGAGTATTTTATTAGAAGTCTTTGGGGATCATCAAAATCCCCAAGTCTTTATCTTTTCTGTCAAACCTGAGACGAGCCTTTAGGTTCCTTTGGCTCAGCAGTGGTTTGCAGGCCATTTTTGCCCAGTCTCTTTATTATGGTGGAGTCATGAACTTGCAGGCATGCAGTTCTTTGGATGTTGTTCAGGGGTCTGCTGTGATCTCTTGGCTGAGTCGTCACTGCGCTCTTGGGGTAATTTTGGTCAGCCGGTACCTCCTGGGAAGTTTCACCGCTGTTCCATGTTTTCGCAATTTGTGGATAATGACTCTCACTGTGGTTTGCTGGAGTCCCACAGCTTTAGAAATGTCTCTGTAACCTTTTGTAGACTGAGATTATGTTGTTCTTATTGGATCGTGGCATGATGTCTAGCTTTTGAGGATCTTTTGGTCTACTCCGCTTTGATCGGGCAGGTCCTATTTAAGTGATTTCTTCATTGAGGAAAGGTGTAGCAGCAATCAGGCCTGGGTGTTCATAAACACTTTAATTTAGAAACTGCATTTTGTGTTTACTTGTGTTATCTTTATCTAATATTTAAATTTGTTTGATGATCTGAAACATTTAAGTGTGACAAATACACACACAAAAAAAAACAGGAAATCAGGAAGAGGAAAAACACTTTTTCACACCAATGTGTTACTATGGAAACACTCTTTTAGAAAACCGAATTTGATCACTACTAACAAAATCATATTACCTACCAATCATATTTCTCTAGAGGATGTATTGAAATGATAGATTCATGAATTTGTTGACCTAAATGTCACTTGTGGATTTATTTCACAGCAGTGGTTTGAACGCTCCGTACATGAGCCAAGCCACAGGAGCTCCTTACCCACCTCAGGCAGGCATGACCATGGATATGTCAGCCTACCACAACTCCAGCATGCCTCCTGTGTCCTATCCTGTAGCAGCTCCCCCTCACCAGGCTCCTCAGCAGCAGCAGCAGCAGGCAGCATATTATCAGCAGCCTCTTCTGTAAAACTAACACAGGGCAGACCTGAGAAGATGCACCCTTCAGATATTTCAGTTGCTAGTTGTGTGTTCATTTGGTTTACCTAGCACGCATGTGTGTGTCAGGTTATTGCTTTAGGAAAATTCCTTTGGCTTTTTGTTTTTGTTTTTTGTTTTGTTTAGTTTTTTTGTGCCTGTCAAGCCGAACAGGACACCCCCTGGAAAGCTGAAATAACTGATGCGTGTATGTAACGCAGGTCTGCTATGCATCCAAGTCAAAACTCGGCTACTGTATGTGAGGCTTAACACGGCACCGAGAGTTTTCTTAGTCTCCTCGTTTATCATGGGTGACTCAAAGCAATGCTGGTTTTCTCAAACATCATCAGTCGGCACGAAGAAGAGTTGGTTTTGCTGTACAGGACCATGCAACAAGCCGTCATTGTCTAATTTGTTTAGGAAATTAGCATATTACAAATAATACATCAACACCATGCTGTTTCGGAATTGAACTGCGAGTCTTCTTATTGGTTAAAGAGGATTAGTCCACACTAGCCTAGATGAGATAAAATGTTATTTTCTTCTTTGTGTATGATCTGTTCACACAACCTTGTCTGCAGACGCAGCATTTTGGCAGCCCTTAAAGCCTAATACATCGACGGTGCGATAACGTGCTCAAGTTGGAATAAAATCGAGTAAAGTATTCCTTGTAGCTCTGAGAGTGAAATGCAAGCAGCGTCCAAGTCTTGTGCACAAGTGTGGCTATCAAAATCTCTTTCCTGAGAGGGATCGCTGAGAAAGCCAGCAAAAAAATTAAACAGCCTGCAAGCATGTAGAGTAAATGTGAATAAAAACACAATCATATGTTGTAATGTAGGCAAGGAAAATGGAACAGTTACTGGTTTGTTTGTTTTTCTTGTTTAAGTCTGCAAGTGGATTCATATGAAGGTATGAGCCGTTTATCCTGATCATCATCTTGATTGCAACACTCAGCTGATGTAGTTTATTCATCTGCAAAGACTGAATTCGTGAGTTCCAGCTCAGGTGCTCTCTTCAGCACAAACATGTGCAGGTACTTAAAAGGCCAGATCTCCCATTTCACTGTTCTCATCACCAGCCACCAACGCTGTAGCTGATCAGTGTCTCTAACAGAATTTAGAAGTGCAAACTCTATTTCTCAATTGTCAGATATGTTAACATTGTAAATAATTCAGAAATGACGTTCCCATAGACTCTTTGCCTTGTGCATTCTATGATTACATTTGACATATTTAATTATGTGTGTGTGCACATTTGTTTTTTTTTCTCCATGTTTGTGTGTGTTTGAATACTTTCCCAAGAAGAGGTTCGTTGTCAATGTAAAGCGACACTGATTTTCAAAGGTTTGGGTGAATGGATAATAGATAAACGTCTGAATGGGTTTGGTAGTCTGGTAAAATGCTGCATCTCTTCATGGTTCTAACATCATTCTGTCTCTTCTATGTTTTATGCAAATCCACAGCACATTCTTTAATGTGTATGTACTAAAACGTCATAATTGTCATCAGCATTGCCTGTACTTTGATATATATATATATATATATATATATATATATATATATATATATATATATATATATATATGTGTGGAGACATGAAAAAAGTGGGTAATTATTTTTACTGGGCTTCTGCTTTTACTTTTATTTTCTTGGCAAAATGTAAACAACAACATTTTTTTAAATACACAAAAAAATCTTTAGTCAAACTGAAGAAATAGATGTTTTTCCCTCCACTTAAATTAAGAGCTCTCATACAGTCTTTTGGGCTGCTGCAGTAACTCCACACTTCTAACTTTAGCCAGAACTCAATTTCTGTTAAGCACCTCTAATGTTAAAGGCAGTGTATATTAGATGTAAAATATCTGGATTTGTCAGTGACTTTGGCATTGCACCTTAGCTTTGTAAACATTTTATTTTACCACTGAATGCCTTGTTCTTCTGTAGAAATCAAACACAACGTTGGGAAGCGACTTCTGTCTCTGAATCCTCTGGACGTGTATAATTGTTTATATTTGAAATATCCCAGGAAACGTTGTGTCATCCAGGATTTTAAAACTGCTTTTGTAACAGAGCAAACTGTATAATATTCTTCAATAAATATACTTTGAAATAAGAGAAACGGCGTGTGTGGAAGTTGATTTTGTTCTTTTAGCGCCGATTCCTCTGAAGCTGTTGAAGTAATTACATTTGTACAATTAAGAGAAGGGTGATTAAAATAGAAACTGTCCACCTACAGTAATTAGCCTCTGCTATTCCCTGCACACATCCTCATCTGCATGACACGTACAATCCAATAATATGCTCTACCCAGAAGACATGATTTATTAATTGCACTTGGCCTTTTTATAGCTTCTTTTTTTCTTTCTATTGGATACACTGGAGGTTATGTGAATGCTAGAGATGGTTATGGGTAGCAAAGTGCAGGTAAAACTGTTCTTCAGTTGCAAAGTCAGATTCTTGCCTGCTCTTCCAGGATACGTGGGAGTGTGAATAAATGTTTTCGAGATTGTCTGAAAACAGCACAGCTGGTGCCTTGGTCTGCTGAGGATGGTTGAGAAGATTCCCTCATCTGTTGTTTGTCCTCGTGAGATATTTTTGAGTTGAAAATTGGCCTGTTTTTAAGTGAAGAATGCGGCACGAAACTGGTGGAAAGTGATTACGTAGGGCTGCAAATGTGTTTATTGGAATATTTTAGTTTAGCATATAATTTTACCTGTTTACAGTTACCACTTCTCATGAAAACATTTGGAGAAAACGCACTTGAATATTCATGACTGAGTCATTCTAGCAGTGTGCCATAATAAACGGTAAATAAGAATAAATAATAAGTAGGACCGTGGTCGATCTTTATGGAGGATACTGTGGTTTTATATACCTTATGAGGGTGCTCTATCAGTACTTTACTGCAGCCACCTTCATTTTGTTGCTTGTCTGTGGGTCAGATAGATCACAAAAATGACCATTTGTAAAACGCAAGCTTCTGAAAAGTTGATAAAGAACCTGGCATCAAAGTATGGACCAATCTGAGAAATCAGAGTGAAATTAAATCTGTAGAGCAGTGGTGTGAAACATAAGGCCTAGGGACCAGGATCGGTCAGCAAAGATTCAAATCCGGCCCACTGAACAGCTTTGAAATAATGTGAAGGAGGGCATAGATTTTGGACTTGCAAGAGAGTCTGAACAGTAATTTACGGCCAGGGGCGGATCTTGAGAAATTTTCTTAGGGTGGCATGAGGGTGGCAAAGAAATCAAATGGGGTGGCTAAATCGAACCCCCCCCCCCCCCAAAAAAAACAAAACCCCACTCATGCAGGTGGTTACATATGGTTAAAATGATTCAAATGCAGTAAGTATACAAGTTTTTCATATAAATAAAGTCTATAACTTAATTATTGGCTGTTGTCCACATAATTACACACTTTAGTTACATAAAACATGTGAGTTTTGACCTTATGTACTGTATAGCCTGTATGATAAATAAATATGTAGCCAATAAGTATAAAATCCAGAAAGTTACACAACATGAGGTGCTTCATTTACAAACACAAGTCTAACTTAAGTTTCACTGTTTTTTGTTATAAAACAATCACATTGTTACAGCTTAAATTACACAAAATGTCAGAAATCTGCACTGTCATGAACAAAAATGTAAACCTAATTTTTCATGATTTGTTGGATTAACCCACTGAGGTCTAAAATACAACCGGCCATTTTTGACTCCTTTTGAGTTTACGTTTGTATTTCACCCTCAGATTGTTTAATTTTATTTTTTCTTTTCAGAACTCTTTTCAACTGAATTTATTTATTTATTTATTTTACTTTCTTTTTATTGTTTTTCTTTAAACATTATACATGGGGTAGGGGGGTAACAACAAAACAACAACAACAACAACAAAAAGATAAATACAACAGGTAGGATAACAAAAAAACATGTTGGATCTCCTTGTTTCTACAGTTTGATCATTTCTCATTATCAATATGTTGGTCTTTAACCTGTTGGGTTTATGTACTCAGTCCATTTCTCCCACTTTTTATGGTATTGATCTTCCTGAGTTCTTATTCTGTAGGTCAATTGTTCCATAGTTTGTATTTCATCTATAATTTTGATCCATTCGTCCTGTGATGGTGGGTCTATCTTGTTCCATTTTCTTGTAATTGCCTTTTTACAGGCAAAAAACAACTACATTCAGCTCAACTGAATGTAGTTGTTTTGACTGACATACTGCATTAGTATTACTGATCTGAAATCACACAAAGAACTTAAGCTCCTAGTAGTATTTTTTACTGTAAAAAAAAAAAAAACACAGACATGTTGAGTAAATTTTTATAACTTGAAATGCAAATATAAATTGTACATTTTGTAAACATATACAACTATTTATCTAAAAATGCAGCCAATACACCTGCCGTTTTTTTCATTTTGTACAACCATTTAAAAATATTACTGAAACTAAAATGAGAGAACAATCAGGTGTCGCAATAAGATGCCCCACAAATGATGTGTGTCAGTAAAAAAAAAAAAAGTTTGTCCACCAAAAGACAGAAGAGCACAGGGATAAACCTGCAGGCCTGACAACAGGAGGTGTATCACTCCGCTGGTTTTCTACTTAGTAACAGTGTTTACGTTGCAAATGTGCCTTTGTGACATTCATTAGTGCCCTCACTGACACACAAAACAAAACGACTACATAACAGAACAACTACACAAGACAACACAACACACTAAGTATACACTCCACACTAAACGTCACAAATCTCCCACATCAAAAATTCTCTCTCTCTCTCTCTCACTCGCTCGCTCTGTCTCGCTGCTGTTACCTTCACTCCTAAAACTTTTCCCTCTTCCTAAACAACCAAATCCCACGTGTTGACTTTTTTTTAAATTGGGCAACATGGTACATTTTTCCACCGATAGGAAAGAGGTGGCTTTTTTCCTTTCTTTACTGTTTTCGCGCTGTCCTTAGAAAATGCTTAAAACACACGCACACAAACGTGATGACAGTATTTAGAAAAAAGCGTGGCTCATATATATTATCATAACTCTGGATTTACTGGCCTGTAATTAAAATTAAAAAACTTTGAAGTCCGAACTTTCAAAGTGGGCTGAATGCAGCTTGTTGCTATGTCAGCTTATATCAGTCATGTGATTTGGAGGTGCAGCGTGTCCGTGGACCACAGAGGGTTAATAACACTCATCTTCCTTCCATTTCCAGAGTTTAACATCCAACCACCTGTGTAAAATCCAAAATTCCCATGGTGTTGTTCAAAATGTGCTCTGGCACGATCATAAACATCGCTTGCTACTGAAAACAAGAAAAAAGCAGGTCCTGCTATGGGTTGAACCATTTGTTAATGGTGCAGGGGGGGGGAACACTATGCAATATATTAAGTTTTAGCATTTATATTCGCTGTTGACTGCAACTACGCTCAAACTGTTAATGCTATCTTATTTTAATAAACAACACTGTCATATGCAAAACTAGGGTGGCACTTGGGGTGGCAAGGGATCATCGCTGGCTGATGGTGCGATATGGCAGCCTCGCTTCTGTCAGTCTTCCCCAGGGCAGCTGTGGCTACAACCATAGTTTGCCTCCACCAGTGTGTGAATGCGAGAGTGAATGAATAGTGGCATTGTAAAGCGCTTTGGGTGCCTTGAAAAGCGCTATATAAATCCAATCCATTATTATTATTATTATTATTTTAGGGTGGCACTTGCCACCCCATGCCACCCTTCTAGATCCGCACCTGTTTACGGCACATTTATTTATTTGTGATTCCTTTCATTTACTACAAAAGCATTTATTTATCGTGTAGACGAACCAGACTTGCTGTTAGAACTGCACTTCTTTTTTTATGTATATAAAACTAGATTAAATGTGTAGTTAAACATCTTCACACCAAGAGAAAAGGAAGTTTCGCTTGTTCGGCCCACTGACTACTTAAGATGAAAATGATCTGTATGTGGCCCAGGAAGTAAAATGAGGCTGACGTCCCTGCTGTAGACAGTGTTGGGGAGTAACGGAATACATGTACCGCCGTTACGTATTTAAAATACAAAATATTAGTAACTGTATTCCGTTACAGTTACCGTTTAAAAAGGTGGTATTCAGAATACAGTTACTTTGTTGAAATAAATGGATTACACTGCGGTACTTTCCTGTTTCATATTGTCGCGGGTCAGGACTGTTTGGGTTTTGTTTGACAGCTACGTTCTGTTGTTCCAGGCAGCAGCAGCGTTACGGTTGCCATGGTTACAGGGCAACGCTCTCTCTCTCTCTGCGACTTAGTGTTTCCTGGGTGAGAGAGCCCTTTTTGTTGTTGTTGTTGTGCTAAGCTAACAGGCAGAATGCTACAAGCATAGCTCTAAAGAATGTAGCATCACGGGCAGTATAGTCCGTGCTGCAGGGAGAATGGACTGCCATACACGTTATGTGTCTGTGAGCGCGAGGAGGGAGAAAAAGGGGAGTGGAAAGGTACGAGTTGTCATTAGGGTTGCCAACTCCCTGAAAAATAAATAAGGGACACCTCGTGGCCAGGGCCGGGCGACCCAGTTGTCTTCACCCTTCCCAGTGTGGTGAATTTTCTAGCTCTTTTTTTGTGTGTGAAATTATTTTTTTAACCATTTGACTTGAAGTTGATTTAAGTAGATGCATATTCTATTCTTTGTGATATGAACACATGTGAAACAAATGATCATTTAGCCATTTATTTTTAGCTCAAAATGACAACATTAACACAGTAAAACAGGTCTCTTTCTTAAACAGAAGCCTGTCATGCTTAACTTTTGAGAATATAAGTAAATCTTTCTTTAAAAGAACTCTGTCCTGCTTAACTTAAAATAATAGAAAACAATAGAAAGAAATATATTCTTGTAACAGTGCACATTTAGTGCATTTAGTACAATTGGCTTCAGTTGAGGTATTATTTCAGCTTTTCTAAAGCTAATCAGCTGCTCCTGTTTGTAAACCCGCTTGTTCCCATGATTACGCATCTTAACTCATCATCATTATTCATCTATGTATTACTTTTATGTATTAGTCATCAATTTGTTGTAATCATCTATCCTTGCAGTTGTTTATTACACAAAATAAATTATATTATCACACTTCTGGCCACATAGCGCTGATATTCACTGCACATGCCCATATTAACGTTTTCCAGCCAGGTGTTTTCCTTTTCCCATTCTTCCCTTTGTCTGAGGGGAACAAACATTGCTGCTCTAACGCTGGGCTCACACTGTGCGATTTTTGGCCCATTTTGAGCCGATTTTTGAGTGATCGGACCGATTTTGGCCTTCATCGTGCGTCGTGTAGTATACGTGGGGTAACGAGAAGTGATTAACACCTCACGACCAGCTCCCGATCATCAATCGCTCGTGAGGGTGTCACCACAGCCGCTCACACTGCTCACGCGCAAACGTAAACGTTGGTGAAAAAGATGGAGCAGCACAGCTGTGCAGCGTGTGATCTGGACACAAGCGATGGAGGCACAACTTGTAGAACTTTGGAAAGCTCATCCGAGCCTTTTCGATGTGGCCTCACAAAATTATCACGACCACAACAACCGTGAAAATAGTTGGATCTACACTGCTGCTCAATCACAGCTGCCTGATCAATGTTTTTCATTAGCAATTTAGCAAAGTTGATGGTGGTGGTGTGTCTGTGTGAGTGAAAGACAGAGAGAGCGAGCGACAGATTTTCTGTTATAACCTTCATGTTATGGAGGCACAGTGTGAGCACTCAGGTCGCATCAGAGCATCGGGCGGTATAGTGTGAGAGTACATCGTGACATACGAACTTCTAAACTGCGGTCAAGTGAGCCCTCACTTACGAAGTCGCAGTCAAGCTAGCCGCCCCGCCAGCCGCACCTAAAATGTTGTTGCACTACTCTTACGCATATTACGGTATAGGTGCCGACTGGCTTAGAAACGCAGTGTTTTCTGTCCTGACACTATTTTACTTCACAATCCACTCCCAGTTTTGGTTAATCTCCACTTTCACCCCTGTGATCCACAGCCCAAATTACTGTATGATTCAGAGAAAATTAACAATAAAATTTACCCAATTTACTCAACTATACTTTTAATGTCCTCATCTTTGAGCTCAGATTACAGGAAAACTGAAAGAGGTGACGCAGATATCTCACTGGATTCTGACTCTGGGTGACCCCCACTCTGCATGCTGTGATCCACAGCAAAAATTACTGTATGGATTTTGAGAAAATTCATAGCAAAATCTTCCCATTTTGCTTTACTGTACTCTACATATTGACATCTTTGATCTCCGATTACAGGAAAACTGTAAGAGGTGACGCAGATATTTCACTGGATTATGAATCTAGGCCATCTCCAGTCTTCACCCTGTGATCCACAGCCAAAATTACTGTACGGATTTTGAGAAAATTGATAGTAAACTTTGCACAATTTACTCTACTGTACTCTATATATTCTCATCTTTGAGCTCAGATTACAGGAAAACTGTAAGAGGTGACGCAGATATTTCACTGGATTCTGAATCTAGGCTGTCGCCACTCTGCACCCTGTGATCCACAGCAAAAATTACTGTACAGTTTTTGAGAAAATTCATAGTAAAATCTTCCCATTTTGCTTTACTGTACTCTACATATTGACATCTTTGAGCTCCGATTACAGGAAAACTGTAAGAGGTGACGCAGATATTTCACTGGATTATGAATCTAGGCCATCTCCACTCTTCACCCTGTGATCCACAGCCAAAATTACTGTACGGATTTTGAGAAAATTGATAGTAAACTTTGCACAATTTACTCTACTGTACTCTATATATTCTCATCTTTGAGCTTAGATTACAGGAAAACTGTAAGAGGTGACGCAGATATCTCACTGGATTATGACTCTGGGTGACCCCCACTCTTCACCCTGTGATCCACAGCAAAAATTACTGTATGGATTTTGAGAAAATTCATAGCAAAATCTTCCCATTTTGCTTTACTGTACTCTACATATTGACATCTTTGGCCTCAGATTACAGGAAAACTATAAGAGGTGACGCAGATATCTCACTGTATTCTGACTCTAGGCTGTCGCCACTCTTCACCCTGTGATCCACAGCAAAAATTACTGTACGGTTTTTGAGAAAATTGATAGTAAACTTTGCACAATTTACTCTACTGTACTTTTAATATCCTCGTCTTTAACCTCAGATTACAGGAAAACTGTAAGAGGTGACGCAGATATTTCACTGGATTATGACTCTGGGTGACCCCCACTCTGCACCCTGTGATCCACAGCAAAAATTACTGTACGGATTTTGAGAAAATTGATAGTAAACTTTGCACAATTTACTGTACTATACTCTATATATTCTCATCTTTGAGCTCAGATTACAGGAAAACCATAACAGGTGACGCAGATATTTCACTGGATTATGAATCTAGGCCATCTCCACTCTGCACCCTGTGATCCACAGCAAAAATTACTGTACGGATTTTGAGAAAATTGATATTAAAATCTTCCCATTTTGCTTCACTGTACTCTACATATTGACATCTTTGAGCTCCGATTACAGGAAAACTGTAAGAGGTGACGCAGATATTTCACTGGATTATGACTCTAGGCTGTCGCCACTCTTCACCCTGTGATCCACAGCCAAAATTACTGTACGGTTTTTGAGAAAATTGATAGTAAACTTTGCACAATTTACTCTACTGTACTCTATATATTCTCATCTTTGAGCTCAGATTACAGGAAAACTATAAGAGGTGACACAGATATCTCACTGGATTATGACTCTGGGTGACCCCCACTCTTCACCCTGTTATCCACAGCCCAAATTACTGTACGGATTTTTAGAAAATTGATAGTAAACTTTGCACAATTTACTGTACTATACTCTATATATTCTCATCTTTGAGCTCAGATTACAGGAAAACTGTAAGAGGTGACGCAGATATTTCACTGGATTATGAATCTAGGCTGTCGCCACTCTTCACCCTGTGATCCACAGCCAAAATTACTGTACGGTTTTTGAGAAAATTGATAGTAAACTTTGCACAATTTACTCTACTGTACTCTATATATTCTCATCTTTGAGCTTAGATTACAGGAAAACTGTAAGAGGTGACGCAGATATCTCACTGGATTATGACTCTGGGTGACCCCCACTCTGCACCCTGTGATCCACAGCAAAAATTACTGTACAGTTTTTGAGAAAATTCATAGCAAAATCTTCCCATTTTGCTTTACTGTACTCTACATATTGACATCTTTGAGCTCCGATTACAGGAAAACTATAAGAGGTGACGCAGATATTTCACTGGATTCTGAATCTAGGCTGTCGCCACTCTGCACCCTGTGATCCACAGCCAAAATTACTGTACGGTTTTTGAGAAAATTGATAGTAAAATCTTCCCATTTTGCTTTACTGTACTCTACATATTGACATCTTTGACCTCAGATTACAGGAAAACTGTAAGAGGTGACGCAGATATTTCACTGGATTATGACTCTAGGCCATCTCCACTCTGCACCCTGTGATCCACAGCCAAAATTACTGTACGGATTTTGAGAAAATTGATAGTAAACTTTGCACAATTTACTCTACTGTACTCTATATATTCTCATCTTTGAGCTTAGATTACAGGAAAACTGTAAGAGGTGACGCAGATATCTCACTGGATTATGACTCTGGGTGACCCCCACTCTGCACCCTGTGATCCACAGCAAAAATTACTGTATGGATTTTGAGAAAATTCATAGCAAAATCTTCCCATTTTGCTTTACTGTACTCTACATATTGACATCTTTGGCCTCAGATTACAGGAAAACTATAAGAGGTGACGCAGATATCTCACTGGATTATGACTCTAGGCTGTCGCCACTCTTCACCCTGTGATCCACAGCCAAAATTACTGTACGGTTTTTGAGAAAATTGATAGTAAACTTTGCACAATTTACTCTACTGTACTTTTAATATCCTCGTCTTTAACCTCAGATTACAGGAAAACTGTAAGAGGTGACGCAGATATTTCACTGGATTATGACTCTGGGTGACCCCCACTCTGCACCCTGTGATCCACAGCAAAAATTACTGTACGGATTTTGAGAAAATTGATATTAAAATCTTCCCATTTTGCTTCACTGTACTCTACATATTGACATCTTTGAGCTCCGATTACAGGAAAACTGTAAGAGGTGACGCAGATATTTCACTGGATTATGACTCTAGGCTGTCGCCACTCTTCACCCTGTGATCCACAGCCAAAATTACTGTACGGTTTTTGAGAAAATTGATAGTAAACTTTGCACAATTTACTCTACTGTACTCTATATATTCTCATCTTTGAGCTCAGATTACAGGAAAACTATAAGAGGTGACGCAGATATCTCACTGGATTATGACTCTGGGTGACCCCCACTCTGCACCCTGTTATCCACAGCCAAAATTACTGTACGGATTTTGAGAAAATTGATAGTAAACTTTGCACAATTTACTGTACTGTACTCTATATATTCTCATCTTTGAGCTCAGATTACAGGAAAACTGTAAGAGGTGACGCAGATATTTCACTGGATTATGAATCTAGGCTGTCGCCACTCTGCACCCTGTCATCCACAGCCAAAATTACTGTACAGTTTTTGAGAAAATTGATAGTAAAATCTTCCCATTTTGCTTTACTGTACTCTACATATTGACATCTTTGAGCTCAGATTACAGGAAAACTGTAAGAGGTGACGCAGATATCTCACTGGATTATGACTCTAGGCTGTCGCCACTCTTCACCCTGTGATCCACAGAAAAAATTACTGTACGGTTTTTGAGAAAATTGATAGTAAACTTTGCACAATTTACTCTACTGTACTCTATATATTCTCATCTTTGAGCTCAGATTACAGGAAAACTATAAGAGGTGACGCAGATATCTCACTGGATTATGACTCTGGGTGACCCCCACTCTGCACCCTGTGATCCACAGCCAAAATTACTGTACGGATTTCTGATAAAATTAAATCCTATTCCATTACCAAACAAAATGAGTTCATTGAAGTATTTGCTTAACTACAAGAAATGTCTTTCCACACACAATTTAAATTTTTCAAAATGTCATTCACACACCACCTCAAGTATCAACTTCAGTTTTAGACATTATTTATTCAGTGCTTAATCACAACAATAGTCAACTTAAGGCACTTACATAATAAGTTAAACCTTACAATAATACATACAGAGAAAAACCCAACAATCATATGACCCCCTATGAGCAACAGTGGGAAGTAAAAACTCCCTTTTAACAGCAAGAAACCTCCGGCAGAACCAGGCTCAGGGAGGGGCGGCCATCTGCCTCAACCGGTCAGGGTGAGAAATTACATTTCTCAGATTACTGATTTCTCATATTACTACTACACAGTTTAGATACACTCAACAAAAATATAAACGCAACACCTTTGTTACTGCTCCCATTCCCCATGGGATGGACGTAGAGACCGAAAATTCATTCCAGATACACAATATAACCATCCCTCCCAAACAGTGGTCACAAATCAGTCCAAATGTGTGGTAGTGGGCACATCTGCCATATTGAGATAATCCATCCCACCTCACAGGTGTGCCACATCAGGATGCTGATCTGACATCATGAGTAGTGCACAGGTGTACCTCAGACTGCCCACAACAAAAGGCCACCCTGGAATGTGCAGTTTTTTGCGCTATTGGGGGTCTGGGGACCCAGAACCGGTCAGTATCTGGTGTGACCACCATTTGCCTCATGCAGTGCAACACATCGTCGCATGGAGTCTATCAGATTGTCAATTGTGGCCTTTGGAATGTTGGTCCACTCCACTTCAATGGCTGTGCGAGGTTGTTGGATATTCGTGGGAACTGGTACACGCTGTCGTATACGCCGGTCAAGCACATCCCGAACATGCTCAATGGGTGACATGTCCGGTGAGTATGCTGGCCATGCAAGAACTGGGACATTCTCAGCTGCCATCTGCCCTGAACAATGTGAACCATGATTCATCCGTGAAGCGCACACCTCTCCAACGTGCCAGATGCCATCGAATGTGAGCATTTGCCCACACAAGTCTGTTACGGCGACGAGCTGGAGTCAGGTCAAGACCCCGATGAGGACGACGGGCATGCAGTTGAGCTTCCCTGACACGGTTTCTGACAGTTTGTGCAGAAATTGTTTGGTTGTGCAAACCAATTGTTCCAGCAGCTGTCTGGGTGGCTGGTCTCAGACGATCTTGGAGGTGAACCTGCTGGATGTGGAGGTCCTGGGCTGGTGTGGTTACACGAGGTCTGCGGTTGTGAGGCCGGTTGGATGTGCTGCCATATTCTCTGAAACGCCTGTGGAGACGGCTTATGGTTGAGAAATGAACATTCAATGCACGGGCGACAGATCTGGTTGACATTCCTGCTGTCAGCATGCCAATTGCACGCTCCCTCATTGCTTGTGGCATCTGTGGCATTTTGCTGTGAGACAAAACTGCACATTCCAGGGTGGCCTTTTGTTGTGGGCAGTCTGAGGTACACCTGTGCACTACTCATGATGTCAGATCAGCATCCTGATGTGGCACACCTGTGAGGTGGGATGGATTATCTCAATATGGCAGATGTGCCCACTACCACACATTTGGACTGATTTGTGACCACTGTTTGGGAGGGATGGTTATATTGTGTATCTGGAATGAATTTTCGGTCTCTACGTCCATCCCATGGGGAATGGGAGCAGTAACAAAGGTGTTGCGTTTATATTTTTGTTGAGTGTATCTAAACTGTGTAGTAGTAATATGAGAAATCAGTAATCTGAGAAATGTAATTTCTCACCCTGACCGGTTGAGGCAGATGGCCGCCCCTCCCTGAGCCTGGTTCTGCCGGAGGTTTCTTGCTGTTAAAAGGGAGTTTTTACTTCCCACTGTTGCTCATAGGGGGTCATATGATTGTTGGGTTTTTCTCTGTATGTATTATTGTAAGGTTTAACTTATTATGTAAGTGCCTTAAGTTGACTATTGTTGTGATTAAGCACTGAATAAATAATGTCTAAAACTGAAGTTGATACTTGAGGTGGTGTGTGAATGACATTTTGAAAAATTTAAATTGTGTGTGGAAAGACATTTCTTGTAGTTAAGCAAATACTTCAATGAACTCATTTTGTTTGGTAATGGAATAGGATTTAATTTCATCAGAAATCCATACAGTAATTTTGGCTGTGGATCACAGGGTGCAGAGTGGGGGTCACCCAGAGTCATAATCCAGTGAGATATCTGCGTCACCTCTTATAGTTTTCCTGTAATCTGAGGTCAAAGATGAGAATATTAAAAGTACAGTAGAGTAAATTGTGCAAAGTTTACTATCAATTTTCTCAAAAACCGTACAGTAATTTTTTCTGTGGATCACAGGGTGAAGAGTGGCGACAGCCTAGAGTCAGAATACAGTGAGATATCTGCGTCACCTCTTACAGTTTTCCTGTAATCTGAGCTCAAAGATGTCAATATATAAAGTACAGTAGAGTAAATTGTGCAAAGTTTACTATCAATTTTCTCAAAAACCGTACAGTAATTTTGGCTGTGGATCACAGGGTGAAGAGTGGCGACAGCCTAGAGTCAGAATACAGTGAGATATCTGCGTCACCTCTTATAGTTTTCCTGTAATCTGAGGCCAAAGATGTCAATATGTAGAGTACAGTAAAGCAAAATGGGAAGATTTTGCTATGAATTTTCTCAAAATCCATACAGTAATTTTTGCTGTGGATCACAGGGTGCAGAGTGGGGGTCACCCAGAGTCATAATCCAGTGAGATATCTGCGTCACCTCTTACAGTTTTCCTGTAATCTGAGCTCAAAGATGAGAATATATAGAGTACAGTAGAGTAAATTGTGCAAAGTTTACTATCAATTTTCTCAAAATCCGTACAGTAATTTTGGCTGTGGATCACAGGGTGAAGAGTGGCGACAGCCTAGATTCATAATCCAGTGAAATATCTGCGTCACCTCTTATAGTTTTCCTGTAATCTGAGCTCAAAGATGTCAATATGTAGAGTACAGTAAAGCAAAATGGGAAGATTTTACTATCAATTTTCTCAAAAACTGTACAGTAATTTTGGCTGTGGATCACAGCATGCAGAGTGGGGGTCACCCAGAGTCATAATCCAGTGAGATATCTGCGTCACCTCTTATAGTTTTCCTGTAATCTGAGCTCAAAAATGAGAATATATAGAGTACAGTAGAGTAAATTGTGCAAAGTTTACTATCAATTTTCTCAAAAACCGTACAGTAATTTTGCTGTGGATCACAGGGTGAAGAGTGGCGACAGCCTAGAGTCAGAATACAGTGAAATATCTGCGTCACCTCTTATAGTTTTCCTGTAATCTGAGGCCAAAGATGTCAATATGTAGAGTACAGTAAAGCAAAATGGGAAGATTTTGCTATGAATTTTCTCAAAATCCATACAGTAATTTTTGCTGTGGATGACAGCATGCAGAGTGGGGGTCACCCAGAGTCATAATCCAGTGAGATATCTGCGTCACCTCTTACAGTTTTCCTGTAATCTAAGCTCAAAGATGAGAATATATAGAGTACAGTAGAGTAAATTGTGCAAAGTTTACTATCAATTTTCTCAAAATCCGTACAGTAATTTTGGCTGTGGATGACAGGGTGAAGAGTGGCGACAGCCTAGATTCAGAATCCAGTGAAATATCTGCGTCACCTCTTATAGTTTTCCTGTAATCTGAGGCCAAAGATGTCAATATGTAGAGTACAGTAAAGCAAAATGGGAAGATTTTGCTATGAATTTTCTCAAAATCCATACAGTAATTTTTTCTGTGGATCACAGGGTGAAGAGTGGCGACAGCCTAGAGTCAGAATCCAGTGAAATATCTGCGTCACCTCTTACAGTTTTCCTGTAATCTGAGGTTAAAGACGAGGATATTAAAAGTACAGTAGAGTAAATTGTGCAAAGTTTACTATCAATTTTCTCAAAAACCGTACAGTAATTTTGGCTGTGGATCACAGGGTGAAGAGTGGCGACAGCCTAGAGTCAGAATCCAGTGAGATATCTGCGTCACCTCTTATAGTTTTCCTGTAATCTGAGGCCAAAGATGTCAATATGTAGAGTACAGTAAAGCAAAATGGGAAGATTTTGCTATGAATTTTCTCAAAATCCATACAGTAATTTTTGCTGTGGATCACAGGGTGCAGAGTGGCGACAGCCTAGATTCATAATCCAGTGAAATATCTGCGTCACCTCTTATGGTTTTCCTGTAATCTGAGCTCAAAAATGAGAATATATAGAGTATAGTACAGTAAATTGTGCAAAGTTTACTATCAATTTTCTCAAAATCCGTACAGTAATTTTTGCTGTGGATCACAGGGTGCAGAGTGGGGGTCACCCAGAGTCATAATCCAGTGAAATATCTGCGTCACCTCTTACAGTTTTCCTGTAATCTGAGGTTAAAGACGAGGATATTTAAAGTACAGTAGAGTAAATTGTGCAAAGTTTACTATCAATTTTCTCAAAAACCGTACAGTAATTTTGGCTGTGGATCACAGGGTGAAGAGTGGCGACAGCCTAGAGTCATAATCCAGTGAGATATCTGCGTCACCTCTTACAGTTTCCCTGTAATCTGAGCTCAAAGATGAGAATATATAGAGTACAGTAGAGTAAATTGTGCATATTTACTATGGATTTTCCCAAAAACCGTACAGTAATTTTGGCTGTGGATCACAGGGTGCAGAGTGGAGATGGCCTAGATTCATAATCCAGTGAAATATCTGCATCACCTCTTACAGTTTTTCTGTAATCTGAGCTTAAAGATGAGAATATATAGAGTATAGTACAGTAAATTGTGCAAAGTTTACTATCAATTTTCTCAAAAACTGTACAGTAATTTTGGCTGTGGATCACAGGGTGCAGAGTGGCGACAGCCTAGATTCATAACCCAGTGAAATATCTGCGTCACCTCTTACAGTTTTCCTGTAATCGGAGCTCAAAGATGTCAATGTATAAAGTACAGTAAAGCAAAATGGGAAGATTTTGCTATGAATTTTCTCAAAATCCATACAGTAATTTTTGCTGTGGATCACAGGGTGCAGAGTGGGGGTCACCCAGAGTCATAATCCAGTGAGATATCTGCGTCACCTCTTACAGTTTTCCTTTAATCTAAGCTCAAAGATGAGAATATATAGAGTACAGTAGAGTAAATTGTGCAAAGTTTACTATCAATTTTCTCAAAATCCGTACAGTAATTTTGGCTGTGGATCACAGGGTGCAGAGTGGCGACAGCCTAGAGTCAGAATCCAGTGAAATATCTGTGTCACCTCTTACAGTTTTCCTGTAATCAGAGCTCAAAGATGTCAATATGTGGAGTACAGTAAAGCAAAATGGGAAGATTTTGCTATGAATTTTCTCAAAATCCATACAGTAATTTTTGCTGTGGATCACAGGGTGAAGAGTGGCGACAGCCTAGAGTCAGAATCCAGTGAAATATCTGCGTCACCTCTTACAAGTTTCCTGTAATCGGAGCTCAAAGATGTTAATATGTGGAGTACAGTAAAGCACAATGGGAAGATTTTGCTATGAATTTTCTCAAAATCCATACAGTAATTTTGGCTGTGGATCACAGGGTGCAGAGTGGGGGTCACCCAGAGTCATAATCCAGTGAAATATCTGCGTCACCTCTTACAGTTTTCCTGTAATCTGAGGTCAAAGATGAGGACATTAAAAGTATAGTTGAGTAAATTGGGTAAATTTTATTGTTAATTTTCTCTGAATCATACAGTAATTTGGGCTGTGGATCACAGGGGGGAAAGTGGAGATACACTAAAAATGGGAGTGGATTGTGACGTAAAATAGTGTCAGGACACAAAACACTGCGTTTCTAAGCCGGTTTTCACCCATACCGTAATATACGTAAGAGTAGTGCAACCACATTTTCGGTGCGGCTGGCGGGGCGGCTAGCTTGACTGCGACTTCGTAAGTGAGGGCTCACTTGACCGCAGTACTTCTAACCCCTGCGAGTCAATCGTCCAGTTTGAGCAGGAGCTGAATAACATGACTGAAAAAAATCGCACAGTGTTTGCCCAGCTTTAGGTGTACTGTCATCCGAGACTTGCACCGCAGTGACGGCGTTTGTTTCCCTGTTGGCCATGCTTCTTGTTGTGGTCATCTGTTGTCTTCCGGTATTTTCTCCGCAAGCGACCTTTCCTCGACCAATGAGATGAGCGGTAATCTGAATTGTCATACTCGAATTGTCATAAGTGTGCTGTCAGCTCATTGGTCACAAAGCAGGAGAGGGGCTGGGAATTATGTTTTCAAACAAAGTGTTAATTCCATAAACATTTATAGACTACTTTTGATTCTCACTGTATTACGGGACAAAGTGCGTCCCTTATTAGCTCAATACGGGACGTGTACTTTTGTTTCGAAATACGGGACGATTCCGTATTTTAAGGGACGGTTGGCAACCCTAGTTGTCATCGAGCAAAAACGGGCGCTGGAAACATGTAAATGTAATAATAACCACTGCAGCCAAGAAGAGTGCCTGACGAGCCCAGTTGTAAGTAAGCTATTAAGACTCGACTGTACACCGTGTTCGTGTTTTCCTCCGAAAACAATAAGTTCTGTTGGAGCAGTCTTTCAACGCCTCTCTCTGTCTCTCGCAAGCAGAGTTGACCCACACAACAAAGTAAAGCTATTTTTCGGCTATGAGCCGACAGGGACCCCGCCGTATTAGTCAGAGGTCCCTTTACTACAGTTCGGAGTCGCGGACCTTCAGTAACAGTAATAAATCACACAGCAATAGTACATTCACGTTGTTGTAAAAAGCATGATAATATATTAAGTAATCCAAAGTATTCAGAATACGTTACTGTCATTGAGTAACGTAACGGAATACGTTACAGAATACATTTTGGGGCATGTATTCTGTATTCTGTAATGGAATACATTTTAAAAGTAACCTTCCCAACACTGGCTGTGGAGGATAGAGTTAAGTTGAATATCATATATAAAGTAGGCTATAAAAAATGTTGTTGTTTTTTTTACGTGTGACATAAACACAAGTGTGAATGTTTTTAAATATATTATCTAATTGAGTTTGACTTTTGACGGCTGCCCTCCAAATGACACACGCTGAGTGTACGAAATTCTCAAGTTCTACTTCGTCCTTGAACGCAGCACTCCTGTAACCCTGTGTGATGCGTGTGGGAGGAAGAGGAGGGCTACATCTGATGTACGTGCCCTGTCCACTCCGTAAAGATCTGCAGGAGGACACGTCCGAGCTGCCGTCCAAGTCTTTTCTCTTCTGCTGGCGTGAATCGGAGTAAAGCTGGAGCCGGCGGTTCACTGTCCGCCGCCCGAGGAGCGGCACTTCCAGTGGAGTGGCACCGAGCGCCAGCCTCCGCCTTGGACCGACGAACTGGCTGAGATGTCCCGGCACATCTACACCCGTCACGGGATAGCAGAGGGGATGCAGAAGCCCGTGTTTCAGGTAGAAAAGGAAAAAAAAAAACATGACGTGAAACAGCGAGAATCTGTAGCAAATGTTTTAATGATGAAGACAAATCTTAAAATATATGCAAATATGCACGGGGGGATAATGAAGCCCCCTTACTCCACACTACGATGACATACCTAATAATAATAATAATAATAATTGGAAAAAAAAAAAAAGTCATCCTGCTCGTTGTCTTGGTGAGGATGCATTCATTATCTTCAACTAGTCCTCGAGGTGTTATTAGTCAAACTGAGACTGCACGGGATCTGCAGCGTGGCGTGAATTTGATTTATTCAAAAAGGAATGAAATTAGGTGCTCAATTATTAAGCACTTTATGACGGAGCCCAGCTCGTGATGCATGAGGTAGTTTAAAAAACTTTTCCAGAGAAGGGAGGTACTTTACCCCCTCCCATATTTTTTCAATGTTACAACATTTGCAGATTGTTAATGTAACTGTGTGCGCACTTAGATGTAATGAATGGGAGTGCTGCTATTTGATTACCAGGAAAGAATCAGATAGGAATCAGATATTATGAAGCATAATAATCAATGAAATAATTAATTTTCCCAAGACTATGTAGCCTAATAGTTGTGGTCAGAAATTCATCCTGCTCAGGATGGTTCAGGCTCGGGCTTGAATCACATTTCTTTGTGTTTTTGAACTGCTGACGTCACTAACTTTAAGGATTTTACTCCGGGTGGGGGGAAATTTTTGAACATTCAGTACATTAATCAGGCAAATAAAACATTATCTACTACAGAATGTGTGTAAATACAGAACTCAGCAAAGTGGCCTCGTTAGAGACCGTTATACACAGCAAAGGCACTTTTGCTTTGTGTTGTGATTTTCTGAAGTTATAGTTTGGCCATCCCTGCAATTTAAAATTAAGATGGGATCACTGAAAGTGATATTCCTCCCTCTGCTGTCACAAAGGGATATGATACCAGGCGCAAGAGTGTCATATGAGCCAAGCGCTGCAACCATTTACTATATTTCACCTCATTTCCTGCTCAAGTGAAGTATGCCGTCGCTGCACTTAAACAAATTGCTTGTGTGTGAAAATAGGTCAGAAAAAACTGAATCCGTACATCGGGGCAGTGTTCACGCAAAGCTGCACTTATCATAGACCTTAGTGTGACAGTCCGAGAAAGCATTAAAAGACCGGCTTCTTATAATCAGGTCATCACAGCAGACAAGAGACAGCTGGTTGGCATCAACGTCACTTTAACCAGAGAGACTGAGATGCTGGTTTTAACGGGGTTACTGAAAGGAAGGTGCCCTTGGGTTTGTCCTGTAGAGGAGAGGAGGATAAATAAAGGGAAGGGCCAACAAAAATACAATCACAAATATAAAATAAAAGAGCAGAGTTCATTCGCGGGTCTGTTTTGCCTTCATTAGGCTAACAGGGGGACTTACTCCAGACGCAGTCGACTGAAGAGGTCCGATGGCAGCACCACTTCCACCAGCTTCATCCTCAGACAGGTAGGACATGACGAACTTGAACTTTTAGAGGTCAAGCATAAACCTGACTGCATTTCTGCTTCGTCGAGGCATAGATCTGGTTAATACTGATGAAAGCTTCACCATGTAGCGCTGCACCTGGCTACAACACATATGACAAGCGTCTTTAGTTTAGGCAGCAACTCAGTTCAATTCAATTCAGTTTTATTCATATAGCACCAAATCACAACAACAGTTGCCTTGAGGTGCTTGATATTGTAATGAAAAAACCCTACAATAATACAGAGAAAACCCCAACTGTCAGATTAGGAAAAAGGAAGGAACAACTCTCTTTTAACAGGAAGAAACCTCAGGGGTCACCATCTGCTGCAACTGGTTTAGGGGTAAGGGGAGGGAGACGGGACAAAAGACACTGTGGAAGAGAGCCAGAGATTAATGGTCTTGGCAAACATCCTAATTGTGTCTTAATAGCCTACCAGGTCCTTTGGAAAGGAGTTAAAGAGCTATAAACAACACTATGAAGCACTTAAGACCAATAATTGATGCAAACCCCAGCTCTGACAGTGAGTGGTGAACACTTGCTGTTTGAAGATTTCCCTGGTGGAATGAAGTGTTTTTGAGAGCTCATCTCTGGACCACTGTTGATTTCTGACCTCAATCCATCATTACATAACTTTTGGTTAGACTCATATGGGTTTGGCTCCAATGTGAAGAGAAAACACTGTGGCAGCAGATAACATGTTGTCAGTCTAGAAGATGTTCTGCTGTAGTCCAGGGAATAGATGGCCTTGATTTGGTCTCACTTGGGAATTTAGCTAACTGACCTGCTTTTGAGTCATCTACCAAACTTTCACGAGTCACGGGAGCAGCGCCAGGCAACACTGTTTGGATGCACCGCCTCTTTTGTATATGTCACAGTGAAAACAAAATTCAATTTCTTAAGTCCCTTCTTTAATTCATAATGTGCTTGCGCCAGACTACTTTACAGTGCTTACCGTGGACTTTGACATCCTGCTGACAAGTTACCAAGGGAACCAAGGCTGCAGAGGCCATACAAAGATACAAGAATAGTTCATCTGTGACTACCTTTGTCCCAAAGCCCCACTCTTTCTCTCCCTTTTTCATGCTTTCAAACCTGACCTCAAACAAACTTGGTCACACGTGCTCTTTGGAGATACAGTAAATCAGGCCAAATCAAGTTGGAGAAAGAACTGAATCATCAGATGTCAGTTATGATGGTGTAGCCCTTCATTAGTCACAGAAATCATCTTTTTGTACATAATTCCATTTGAACAAAACTGAGCATAACACCAGATGATTAGCAATGTAAATAAAATATAAGATCTGTATTTTATTGAGCAGCACACTAATGAATGCAGTTTGTGTTCAGTGTAAACATCATCCATTAATTAGTGAATGCCTACTGCTTGACACTGGAGTAATAATATGACTCACAGGAAGTGAAGAAGGTGGAAAAGACAGTTTTGCAGACAGACCTCAAAGAAAGAAAGAGTAGACAAAAAGAAGGAGAGGCAAAAAGTAAAGCACAAGGACAGTGGAATGAAATGAAAGCTCTTGCCCACTCCATTTACTTATTACACACTCAGAGATTTCTGTAACGCCCCCGCTGTGATTTGTGTCATGACCGGTGTGATCGTCATCAGGTAAGAAGAGAAGGAGTGGGCTCTCTCTCTTTGATGCCCACGTGTATCCATAGTAACAGCCTTCAACAACAACAGGGGTCAAGCTGACAAGGTTGATTAGCAGAAAACTGCGCCGCCTCCTTTCTTTTCACAAGAAGGTAACAGTTTTTTTTTTAATTTATTTTACAGCAAAAACTCAATGAAAGGAGAAAAAAGTGAGATGAAGGCATTCTTTACAGCAGCCGAGGTAGATATCGAATGTTTTTATTGAACGTTCCTCCTCTACAGGTCATTTGTGGACATTACAGAATCATGGTCAACATTATAAATCTTCCCTGGACTCTGGAGTTATTAATGTTAGTTTGTTCAGCTCTGCAACGAGGGAGAAAAGGATTAGGCGTGATCCATGCGAATACCAATTTTTGTATCGTTTTCAAAATTTGGTTTTTAAATATTAGCCTTTTCTGTTGCAAATTGTGATCTTAGGCCAGTTCAAATGTGGCTATGTGATGTTAAGAGTCCAAGAAAGACCAAAAAAGTTGCAGTGTCACAGTTCAGTGCAGCCATTTACTGTCTGATCAATTTTTGTGGTTCCAAAGACAGATCACGTTGTACAGTACAGTAAAATGATGGTGATACCAGATGTCAGTAATTTACTGTAAATTACTTTGAAGTAACATTACATCACTCGTAACCTTGCAGTATTTCACTTTACAATGACATTACGATTGGAAAAAAAGAAAGAATAATGTTCATTTTACTGTGTGGGTGTGGTTTGACAAGATATGACAGGTTGTGTTGGCAGCATAAGCAAACAGCAATCCAACTGTCACCAGAATGCAATATAAATATTGCTCTTCACCCACTTCAAACCAGTAGGAGCACAAATACAAAATTTTTCATCTGTGTAATAACCAAAGATTGGCAGAAAATAGTGCATTTAACTAGGAGACCACAGGGATCAGGGCAAGGCGAGGTGGGGTCTGCCGTCTTCTGAATGACCTCTGGTGCTTGTCTTACAAAGAAAAATGAGAGAAAATGACTTAAATTAATTGTTTGCTCCAATGGACGGCTGTGTCACAATACAGGGACATTATGTTCCAGGAGATATGGATGACGAGTCTGAGTCACTGCATGTGATACCGAACAGATCTGCTGCCGAGATGGTAAAAAACTGATTCTCCCAGATGGTACGCAGAGCACCTACACACAGATGTTTATGTGTGCTGTTGGCGAGTGGATACCTGATCGAATCCTGAGCCAGGCTTTAAGGTCCATGAAAGGATTATTTATAAGACAGACTTGTAAAAAGGCCTTTAACCTTTCCTCCATAGCAACAACTTAAAGATGCAGATAGACACAGAAGATGAAACATTCAGCTTTTTTATTGTCTGTTTGGATTTGCATCTGTTTGCAACCAGTTTGCACTTCTCTCTGGTCACTTAGCATTTTTGTAGCAATTCTTGTAATGTGAATTTTCTATCTCCTTATGCTAATTTGTCATCTGTTTCTGTTCAGTTTTTGTCTCTGTACACAGTTTCAGGTTCTTTTGTCTGTTCAAAATCGTTTTGCAGCTGTCTGTATTCATCGCACCTCTTTCTTCGGCTGGCTCTATTTGACCCTCATGCATCTAATTATGTTTTGTTTTTAAGACTAGCTGCTGGTTTGCATCTTTGGAGGTCTTTGCAATTGTTAAATGCATTGACCTCTTAATAAGAAATGTTAACTCCCCCTTCAAACAGGGGTTCTGAACTCTTGAGGTTAGCTGGGTCTGTACTCGGGTAGGCCATTCAGCAGTTCTGAACTATGGTTGGGATTTTATCAGGAATTCCTGAATTCATATTAATATGAAACAATATATATGTAGCAAATGACAAGAAAGATCATCTCCTTCAAAGGTCCCACATTTACATTGTGTACAGCTCTCATTATCTTCGTTGTTTTTTTTTAGTCTTTCAGTTCTACCGGAATCTACTACTTATAACATAGACACTTCTCTACACATATGTATTAAAGATAGGTGCTATGAGTGGGAATAATTTTACAGTGCTGCTAACAGCAAGTACATGTATGTAATTTAATTTAGGGTTTATGCTGTCTAACAAAAAATGAGTAAAAAGCACCAACAACCGGTTGCAGCAGATGGCTCCGCCCCTCCCTGAGCCTGGTTCTGCTGGAGGTTTCTTCCTGTTAGAAGGGAGTTTTTCCTTCACTGTCGCCAAGTGCTTGCTCACAGGGAGTCATCTCATCGTTGTTGTTTTCTCTGTATGTGGGGTTATAAAGTGCCTTGAGGCAACTCTTGTTGTGATTTGGCACCATATAAATAATGTTGAATTAAATTATTCAAAGCAGAATAATTGTCATTTGGGGAACTCTGAGCTTATTAAAACCAGTCTGTCTTGATAACACAGACATAAACATATATGTATATATTTAAAAACCCCAAACCAAGCAATTTATGTTTATCATGGTTCAAAGGTGAAGGCACAGATGATCTTTTTTTCTTGGTGTTGGAATTAATAAGCCTAGGTCAAGTTAATTCCTACTCTAGCTGTCTCTTACTTACAGTTAATTCAGTTGATGCTGACATCCAAATGACGGGAAGACAAGGGGTTTCACACGTAGCAGACCTTTTATTTTGAGATGTCCTGAGGACACAACAAGAGTACAGTGATGAATTTTGGTGGACCAATAGATGTTCTCAGCAGAAAATGACCTCTTAGTCACAGCCGAATTTCCTGACTGCCTCTGTTACGTCGCCTGAATTAATTTCTTATCTCACATTCACGTCCTGGATCGTCGTGTTTTCATTCTCTAAATCTGTTCCGTTGCTTTACATGAATAAATCTTGGAATCATGAATGAATGTAAGGCTCGCAGAGTTAATTGATTGAATTCATTGTGAGATTGATAAACCTATAATGCCGTCCCGGAAATTTAATTTGCCTTGCCGACTCACGATACATCAAACAGAGGCAACTCTTTAACCTCATCTTTCAGCTTGCAGCTTGCAAAGTGATAAGGAAGAGACTTCACACTGCTAATCCGCCTTATGTAGGTCACATGGCTAAACTCAACAGCCTTTAATTTGTGAATTACTTGATGGGCCAAGCCACCGCTGCCGTCGCTCGCAGCTGGTATTGCACGCTAGTTTGTCAGCACCTCCTGAGTAGATGATGGAGACAATCTCATAAATTACAAATGAAAGGTACTTTGTTATCAGTTGGAAATGATTGCATGCTTAATTTAGAAAATGGCAAAAGGAGTGGGAGCAAGTTGGAGTGCCTTTCTAGCTGAGAAACTAAAGTTCCTTTCTGGCTTGTCTGACATTTCTTGCACTTTGTTTCTCTGGGATGTTACATTTTGTCTCTTGATTGGGCACAGCGTGTGTTGGAGACATAAAACGCCTAAACGAGTTCTCACATGTTCAACCTGTTTCTACCCTGATAGGTTTTCTGATTTTTAAAGGATCTAACTGAACTCAAATGGATGACAGTGACAGCTCGAGATATGAGTAAGAACACAAACTCTTTGTGCCTCTCTTATCCACTTTGTTCCATTATTAGTTCAGTTTCTTGTCATTTTTGCAGCCTGTGTGCGTATGTGTTTATTTTCAGTAAGGTAATGTTGCTCGAGCTGTCGTGTTACACGTGATATCTAATTATACCACCAGATCTACGTGGCAGCTCGGACCCACTTTTCTCCAGAAGCATATTTCACCCTTTGTGCTCTTTCTGTTTTGCTTCCCATCTTTCTTTATTTCTCTCTTTCTTTAAAAAAAAAAAAAGCACCCTTATATGTGATATTTCATGCAGCTTCAGCCTGAATAAAATGACCTTTATTCTGAAAGGTCTCCCTTTGATCTACTGTTCCACACGGGCCAGAGGGGGTCTGCTGGGAGCTGCTGTGCAGAATAAAGACACAGAGCAATATCTAAATAATAATGGATTGGATTTATATAGCGCTTTTCAAGGCACCCAAAGCGCTTTACAATACCACTATTCATTCACTCTCACATTCATACACTGATGTGAGAGTGATGAATGATGAGGATGTAGCACCCGGCTCTGTGCCTCCACTAAAATACGTGCAGGATAGACACAAAAAAATCAGATGTTTTGGGAAGAGCTTGTTCGGAGCAAGCTTAAAAAAAAGGAAAAGGAAAAAAGCGTGGCGATGTTGATGAAGATGCATTATCGGATCAAGAGAGGGTGCTGTTGCTCTACTATGCCAAACAAATGGCAACGTCCCAGTGCCAAACTTGTTTGAGTAGGATCATTGCTGAGTTTGTGTAACGTGTGTGTGTCTGTGTATTTTTAACAGGGAAATTTATATTATTATTGTGAATAGTATCAAGAATTTCTTTTAAAGCTCAAAGCCAAAGGAGGGAAATATGAATTGCAAAACAAATACTGTAATTTACCTTATTAATGATTTTCATGTATGTTTGTATTTCTGAGGTGTTTACTCTGAAAATAAACAGTCTTTCAGCTGCACAAATGAAAACCTTTTGTACAGCAATGAATTCAAAGTCTTTATCTAATTTGTAGCTTAACATCCTGCGGTAATTATGGGATGGTTAAAATAGGAATCTATATTTTTTAAATGCACTGTTGTTTCACATGTAAAGTAGTTATAATAGCAACAGATGCTGTCCATGAAAGGTGTCAAACTGTAGATTTGAAGTTCTCTAGCTTTTCTTGATTGATCTCCTCTGCCATCACTCTCCCTGTAGCAGATATTTACAGATTGATTTTTACGGCTCCGGTGTGTTCATGAAGCTGTAAAGACGCGGGCGCTCCTTGTAGCGGAGCAGCGGCTCGATCGCATCGAGTCTGCCTCTCGTTCTAAGTATCATCACTCAGCTGTTTGCCTTTGCTGCCGTTCTGCATGTGCAAATTAAATGTCGGTGTTTAGTGTGAAAGATTACCTCACGCTCACATACAAGGACAGGATTGACACGGCTTGCTGGTTAATGATGCTCTCAGGCTGCAGACGCCCCCGCCTCTTTCTCTTCTCTCTTCCTTATTCACAGCCAGCCGGGCTGACTGGAGCCTGCATCGGCCAATCGGCAGCCTGCATCTCACGTCTGTCATCAACCAGTGCTGGGGAAGGGATTGGCTCGTGCAATCTCAGCTTGGAAGGCAGATGAAATGCCAGGTCTGCTCAGCCTCTGGGGATAGCCAAGCTTGCCTTATAATGGGAAACAACACTTGTTTGACCTGGGAGCAGTAACATCTAATTCAGCATTAGGAGAAGACTGGACTCCAGCTTTTTTCCCTTTTCTTTTATAAATCTGTTGTTCTTCTGTGATCTGGGTTCTTTTTCATCTACCTTCATGTGGAGGAAGAGACTGCTGGTGCTCTCTGTCACTCCCCTATCCTCATCATCCATCCTCTCCAGAACAGGTTGATCTTGAGCCGTTTCGAACTATCTTTGCACTGAAGAGCTCATTTTTGGGAACCTCACTCCTCCATGTACGATAACTTGTACCTTCATGGATTTGAAGACTCGGAGGCGGTGAGTGGAGAGTGGCGTCTGGCACTTGTAAACCACGCTGTTCTGTTCCGTCGTGGCTGCTTGATCCATACATAAACTCCCACAGAATGCGTTGAGACTTGAGTGGGCTGAGCGTGCACTCACCTCGGGGGAGTTAGAGGAAGGTGTGTGTGTGTGAGTGTGCATTTGTGTGCATGTCTCCTCAACCGGTCAAAAAGAAAAATACAGTTTTCTCACTGATACTATCAGCTTGGACGCCAGTTCTCCTCCTGTCTGGGCCGGCTGTCTGCAAAGCTGAAAAGTATTGTCTTTACCATGTATGGCTGACTGGCCGGTATGCATGCTGTTTGCCTCTGTTTATGAGCATTGTGAGCACGTCTGCATGATTCCTGTGTGCCTCCACCTTTATCAAACCCCACTGTACATCATCATGGTTTATTGAAAAGGCCAACAAACATAATCAGCATTCACTACTGCGTGATGCTGATGTGCTGATGCGTGCCAACTGTTACATTCGTCACTCGCAGCATGAATGCCTTTATGTTCGAGAAACACGTTGCCATTAAGGGAATTCTCATCTTTGCCACAGATAAGTGTGCGTAGGCACCTTTAATACAAAGAGGCAGACAGCAAGAAAAATCTGCGGAAGCAGAGAAAAATGCTTACAAAGGCAAGGAATATAGAAACTGCTGCCGGGTGGGGAGGAGGGAGGGAATCCCACTGAGGCAGAATCTGTCAGAACCTTTCCATAAGTCCACCTGAGATACCGGCTGCCTCATAAAGACTAAAAAGTAGAGTTAGCATGTTCTGTCCTGTCTGCAGCGTATACAGAGAGATCTTCTGTGTTTGCGTTGTTGTTTGTTGCGACTTTGAAAAATGTGTTCATTTTTATGTGCCAAGTTTTGTAGGTGGTGTGGTATTAGTAGCTTCTCTTTGCTGTTGTTTCTTTCCTGCATTGGGAGTTATTTCCAAAAACTCAAATTTCAGGCCTTACACTCAAAAGCTCTGAGTGCCCAAAATAACTCTCTTAATTTAGTTACTCTCTTAGCTGATAGTACAGCAAGATCCAGAAATAACATGTTTATTTTTTATTATTATTATACGTCAGAATAACTAATGAGCCTGAAGACAGTTTACTCCCATGTGAGACTGCTCGGGAAATGGATTCGGGAAAATCCCAGTACTCTCTAGAAACTGTCTCATACAGGATAAAACTGGATCCATTCAGTCCTTCATTACTACTAAGTCAAAAACACACTACGTTTGATCCTGCTGGTCAATTACAGTGAATCAGTCAATGAGTATTTCTGTCAATACAGGCAGCCTTTGGTTCTGTGTACTTTAATAAGTACTATTAAATCAAACCTGGAGAACTTGTTCATGCACTCTGTTGGGCTGCTGTGTTCCACATTGTTCCATATTTAGCTGTACTGGCAGCGTCACAGAACACACCTTTGACCTTACTGACCCTGTGGTTTGCTATCAGCACTTATCTTTAGCTTGTTTTGTTTTTTTTAAAGCCAGGAATGTCACACAGACTTGTCATTCATTTCATTTCCAGCATATATTAAACTGCAGGCTCTCTTGTGTGACTTATTTTCAGTAAGAGTTTTGGAGTGACATTGTTTGACACACGAATATATTCTATGTGTTTGGCGTTTATGACCTTCCCACCTTTTTTTTTTTTTTTTTTTTTTTTTGACGATTACTCCTTCTTTTCCAAAGCTCAACATTTTCCAGCCCTCGGACAGTTTCACTAGAAATGTTAGTCAAGTAAAATTAACACTCCAAATTAAAAATCCAGAACAAGTGTTTTACCCAAGACTACCCAGAAAGCAGCTTTTTGGTCCATTTTAAAAATGTTTAGCAGAACATGCAGGACTTTCCGTTTTGTGGCCTTGATCCATTTTTATCTGATGTAATATTTAGAGTCATAGTTGGTGGAAACTTCCATATGAGTATTATTCTTTTTTTGCAGAGTCACTGTCCTTCCCTAGCTTCTGGTAGTGATGTAAACCACTTTCTACCCTTCTGCAAACATACAGTATTGTTCACTGCATGACTCACCTTTATAACAGGTATTATGAAAAACACAAAGCCCAGTAAACCTTCTGCGCTGGCTCATAGTAGTTTTACTATTGCAAATAGTAGTGCAAACGTGGAAGCAGCGCCTGAAGAAGACACTGTTTATTTCTAAACCAAGTCTTTCCATTATACACTCACTGGACCCCTTGGTACTCAAAGGTTTCATCCATTTTTCGTCTTCAGAGTTGTTTTAATTCTTTGTGGGGCAGGTTCAAAAAGGTATTGGAAACTTTGCTCATGGATTTTGGTCCAGTTTGACATCGCAGTATCAAACAGTTTTTGCAGTCGCTGTCAACAAATCACCCATTCCACCGCATACATCATGGATTGAGATCTATTGGCTTTTTGGCTGTTTAAGTACAGTGAACTTACTCATGGTAAAGTAGCCTGTTTGAAATTATTTGAACTTTGTGACAGGACACATCCTGTTGGAAGCAAAAGCAAAATGTACAGCAAACTCTGGCATTTAAAGGGTGCTGAGATGGTACTGAGGGCGATACTCTATTTTCTCTTTTTTTGGCCATGCTCTGTAAACCCAAGAGGTGTATACCCAAAACCCTGCGCTGAATCATACTTGTTATTAATCTCTGGCTCTTTTCCACAGCATGTCTTTTATCCTGTCTTCCTTCTCTCTCCCCAACCGGTCGCAGCAGATGGCCCCGCCCCTCCCTGAGTCTGGTTCTGCCGGAGGTTTCTTCCTGTTAAAAGGGAGTTTTTCCTTCCCACTGTCGCCAAAGTGCTTGCTCATAGGGGGTCATATCATTGTTGGGGTTTTTTTTCTCTGTATGTATTATTGTAGGGTCTACCTTACAATATAAAGCGCCTTGAGGCGACTGTTGTTGTGATTTGGCGCTGTAGAAATAAAATTGAATTGAATGGTTTTGTAGGAAAATCCCATAGACTGCGACCAACAATCATGCCATGCTCAATTCAGTTAACTTCAACAAGATATTTATGATGACGTCTAAATGCGTTGAATTGGCTGCTCAGATATTTGCATTCATGAGCAAGTGAACAGGTATATCTAACAGAGTGAGTACACAAGGAGCTAAAGGCCCAAAGTGGGCCAGGTTTTCAAAGAACTTAGAGACGTTTATCCCTTAAAGCTACTGGATGCAGTGTTGGTGCCAGCTGAGTGTGCTGAGGAGGGAATGCTTTTCGTCTTACAGTCTGGGACTGATAGTCACATAGGTCAGGGGAGGAAGATGATTGGAGATGGGAGAACGGACTGAGCTTCGGCATCTGGACAGATAAGGTTAGAGTGTGGCATGACGGACTCAAGACCGGCCACTTGACACTTCGATAATGAGCCACAGTTTGTGCAGAAACGAAAAGCGGGGGGTAGGAGTCTTTGCTTGTGTAATGTGCATGACAGTAATTTTAGACATGCCTTGTGTTGACTGACGTCTTTGTCATGCATTAATAACTTCAGGTTTGTAAAGTGGCAGATGTAGGGATCTGAGGTAATATGGCCTGATTTTAAAACACTACTACTAGTAACAACTGGATTTTTATTCTTACTTTTGAGATGATTGCTTCCAATAAACGTGCACAAGGGTATGAAAAATAAACTGTTATTTTACATTATAATATAATGTAAAAGTAAAGCTACTGTTTAAAACAATAGGTTCATGTTATAAACAAAGCCAGCCTCCATGTTGAAGATAAAATGTACATTATTCTGTGTTACAAAAAGATGTAGTTTGTTATTTTAAAAGAAAAAAACATACATCAGGTGATACTCTGCAGTGGGCAGCTGTGTGGTGGTTTTATTTCTTTTTCTCCACTCTTCCAGCTATAGATTTCATTTGTAATGAGGCAGTAAATAACAGTTATTTGTACCAACCAAAGACTCCCATGGCTCTGAATGGATCATTAGCGGAGACGCCTGCAAGCCCTGGACAAAGACATTAATCCACACTGTCCAGCCTGGCAGGTTGACTTCAAAGACTTATTCTAGTACCAATGCCCTGTTACACATTTTGCCCTGTTACACATTTTCATTTAATTTTTGATGTCCAGTGGGAGTGATAGTCACCAAACCCATGCTTCAAGGCCATATTCAGGATAGGAACACATCTTTTCATAATCTCTTTGAAAGGTTGCAAATGGGGGACAAAGACATTCAACTAAAAAAATTAAGGCACTTTAAAAAATAATCGAATGCATTTCAAACTGCTTCACAAGTGACAGACAGGATGGAAATATAAGAGAAACAAATATGAAGAAATCAGTATCCAAACAAGATTTTGTCTACTGCTCCATGCGAGATTTGTGTCCTCCATGAGCTCACCATAGCAAACCTGCATCAAAGTTTCTCAGGTGTACTGACCCAGTCAAACTCCCCATCTGCCACTGTCCCCCGAGTCGATCCCTGACAACAGTTGGGTGAGCCTCCTTGCCTCCTGGGGTAAGTGAGCATAAAGAGGGTGGCACGGTAGTGAGCACTGTTCCCTCACAGCAAGAATATCCCGATTCTGAATCCACCGCTCAGCCTTTCTGTGTCAAGTTTGCATGTTCTCCATGTGCCACATGGGTTCTCTCCTTGTACTCTGACTCCCTCCAACAGGGCAAAGACATGCATGGTAAGTTGGTTGGTGATTCTAACCTTAGAAATGAACATTAGCTCGAATGGTTCTGTTCTGTATCTCTACTGACGTGTCCACGTGGTATGGGTTTGTGAGCTTTTACCCTGAGACGGCTGGGTTAGACTGCCTAAATTGGAAAAGGAATTAGCAGAAAATGGATAGATGAAACATATCAAGAGATGAATGCATAACAAAAAAAAATGCATTTGATGGAAAAGTTTGGAAAGACAATTCTGAATTATTCTGAAAGACAATGGGAGTGAATTATCAGTCACTCCCATTAGCAAACCATGACAATTCCAAGTTTATTTATATAGCATATTTGAAACAACCTCAGTTGACCAAGATGCTGTGCAATGTAATTATTAACGTGCAATTATTAGCATGTTAATAATTACATTAATGTACGTTAATTACATTAATATAAAACATAATTACACATGTGTTATATTACATAACACATATGTAATATCATACATACACATGCAGCGAGAGTTCTGTTTGTCATGCCAGATGATCTTGATGACGACGGCCTCGAAGCAGTGCATCACGCCTTAGTCAGAAGTCAAGGGTTTATAAGCATGTGTCATGCTGCCTGCAGCTTTGCACCATCGTTGTCATATATATGTGAAGAATCACAGCTTTCACATATTTTAAGATGAAACTGGAATAGCGGTGTGCGTTTGGCATCTAGTTGTAATATTTCAACGATAGTAAGATATTCCCAAAACAAACTATTTTCTGACATTTGCTCAAAAAGTCTTTCTTCACCACATATGACATTTTAAGATGAGACAAATGATGCTCTTTTTATAATATGGCATAGCTGCACCCTCCTTCTTCAGTCCTTGTCCTGCATGGATAGGTTGTTTTAAATAGAGCGTCTGGCAGCATCCATGGGGGAACAGACTGTCCTGTCATCTGCTAGGTAAACATTTATGCTAAAGTCCAGTTTTTCAGCCCATTTAGCCGAAACTGCAGGACTCTGAACATCCACCAGCTGGCTACTCGGCAGAACTGAATGCTGAATCCGCCTGAGTTGATGAGCTGGAGACATACTGGTATGAAGCAACAAGGCATGTCTGTATTTAAACTGGTGTAACTGAGCACATTCACATGAATATTAGCGTGTATTAAGACTGAAATGAGGTATTGTGTTTTATTGTATTAATTATCGGCCTTTTTTTCAATCATTCATCATCTCCTGACATCTGCTTTCACAGTTTCCCCAGTTATTAAATATCATGGTGTCTGAATGAAGCTGACAGACAGAATCGGAGTGTTAGTTTGTTCTCTGTGACTTTATTTCTGGCACACACAGGAACATGATATTCTGAGTTTTGTTCTGTTTTGAGTGGATGGATGGCATGACGACTCCGGGGCACAATACTGTTTAACTGTTTAGAAAGAAGATATTTAACTCCACCTGGGCGGGGCCTTTCTGTGTGGAGTTTGCATGTTGTCCCTGTTTTTGCGTGGGTTCTCTCTGGGTACTCTGACATCCTCCCACCATCCAAAAACATGCTGTTAGTGGGCTTAGGTTAAATGGTGATTCTAAATTGCTCATAGGGGTGAATGTGAGTGTGAATGGTTGTCTGTCTTTCTGTGTTAGCCTCTCGCCCTATGGTAGCTGGGATATGGTGGAAGAGGGAGGATGGATGGATGGATGGACACTTTTTAAGGATTTTGTTTTGCTATCATATATTTCTTCATTTGTTTTGATGTTAATCAGGACACATGTTGTTTCATGTGTCACATGGTGGGAAATGAGCTGCTTTGATTGATGAACAGCGATATGAAAGAAAAGAAGTCATTAAAATGAATGAATACAGTCATGCATTACGTCATTACTCCTTCATTATACATTACATCATACCACGTGGTTTGGTAGCATAGTCGTCTTTTCAGATATTGCATAACATTTTCACAGTACGCGTTAACTGAATGTCTGTAGTGCTTTGTTCCTGTAACTATAGTCCAAGTGACAGATACAAGCAGTCAGATTTGCAAATAAAGAGATTTATTAATGCCTGCAGGCAGGTGGGTTACATGAACTGTGAGGCCAGTGAATCATAAATGATATTGACATTGCTGGTGGCAACTATTTTAGCAGCTATGTTCCGTCTCATCATTCAGCCATTTCCCTTATTTAATGCTGGTGACAAGGAGAATAACTGGCTCATGACCCTGGAGAGAAGGGTGTGCACAGCAGCCTGCAGGCCACAGAACATAGTACATTGCCTCTACCCTGAATGGAAAGCACTGATTAGCAGAAATTAACATTTGAACCCCAGAGACTCTATGCAGTCTAATACAGTGCACTGAGTTAGACCTTTCCTGCTAGTAAGACACGTGTCCAGTGTCCATGCTTATGTAATTATTCATCTGCACCTACAATAATTTTGATTACTGTATGGGTTTGGATTGTTTTCAGAAGCTTTTCAAAGACCAAAGGAGGGTAACTGACTGATATTTTGCTCAGTAAATGTTTTCTTCTCAATTTAACAACATATTAGCTGTGATCTCAAGTACTGTTCAAGTCTGCTAAGGCAAAGTTACAGTATGTTGCTTTGGCCATTTATTGGACTTTTTTGGTTTAGAACATCACTATTTTATCCACAGTGACGACACAGGATTTTAAAATGCTGTGGCTGTTTATATAAAATAGTCCTTGAAGCATTTCTCAGTCGCAGTAGTATCTTGAAAATGCCTCTGATTGCTTAATTAGGCAGTTACTGTAAAGCATTATCAAAATTAAAGTTGATTTCAATTATCGCAAGACTTTAAAACTGCATGGATTATATCAGCATTCAAAATGGTTCAAAGGTTTGGTTCTAATAGTTTTGTTGCTAAAGTAACAATTTCCTCTATAAATAAACAATTTCTAGTAATGTTTATAATCTCATGGGATCTACATCCACTACTGATGAAGTGTCCCAAATATTTAATATTATAATCTAGATCAGATTTCTAATCCCTAAACCTAACCAAGGAAGGTAAAAAGAAACTAAAAAATGGCAGAATAGCTTATGATAAAAGACCGAAACACCCTGTGAATTTGAGGCACACAACGACGTGTCCCGCTGGTAAAGTTTCCGGGTTGCCTTTCCTCATAGTAGCCATCCCTCAAGACTTTCTCCATTTGAAGGAATGCACTATAAGGGATTGTAACATATAGTCATTTTATTGAATCATCACATAACAGGACATTGACTTTTTCTCTGTTTTACTTGTGTCCATAATTTTCCTCTCGCCTGCTTTGATTCTTTGCTCATACAGAGGCTGCTAGCTTTAGCCTTGGCTACTTTGCCTTTTTAACTTAAAATGTCCATGTTCAGTTGGGTAGGTTATAATTCAGGTGTCTGATTAGGTTTGCTGTTACAGGCCCCTTCTACATTGTCTCTTACAGTGAAGAGCGTCTACACTAACGCCGTGTTAGTGGCTGCGCATGTGTGCATGTTACACATGCGTAGACTGGGTTGTATGCAAGGCTGACTGGTTGCTCACTGGTCCAAGTTAAAAACCCTGGAAACTGCCCAATACTGGTCCCTGGCGCATCAACAGGAGCATCCATCTGTCCATTTGCTTCCGCTTATAGAGCTCAGGGGAGGGGGGCTTAACCAGCTGCCATAGGGTGAAAGGTGGGGTATGAACTGGACTGGTCACCAGTCTGTCCCAGGGCTAACACAGAGAGTTAGAGAAACATTCACACCTACAGATAATCAATAACAACCATGTAACCTAATAACCTCCATATCTCTGGAGTGTGTGAGTGTCTGTTTTTGGTCACATATTGGTATTTTTAATGTTTAGTAACTCCTCTATTTGTCCCTGTAATTGTTAACTAGTCTGTTTTTAACTCAAAATAAACACTTTTTCACCAATGCATTTTTCAACTGCATAAAATTCAGTGTATTCAAAAACTATATTACCACTATAATTAAAAGATTTCACAGTGTTCAAGCACTCTGTTCTGCCATGGTGCAGTTGTAGCAAATTGAACTGTTGCCAGTTCTCCCACATGGCATTACAAACAGTAACAGTACCGGTCAGCCAAAGGTGACGTCCTCAGAGCCAAGATTTGCATTACTGCTGTGAGTTGACAGTGTAAGCAAACTATAAGTCAGCCCTGTTTGAAAATAGAGGCCTTGTACACTGTGGCTGAAAGCACTTGTTATGACTGATGGGTTTGTATTCCAGGTCCATTATCCCAACTCATGTGCAAGAAGTGTGTTCTTTTTGTTTCACTCTCATGAGCCTATAGCATTAAGCTGATATAGTCACCTTAAATATTCAGGAAGGCAGGAATAGTTTTAAATGGTTTATTCCCAGAAGTGTGGCACAGAGGCTTGCAGGGTAGCCAACAAGTAAGCAGACAGGTAACAGGAACAAACTGGAGACTGGGCAACTTCAAATCAACTGTGCATTGAATTGGACCACTGCTTATCAAGAATTAAATCATGCTAGCTGTGCTATGGCCTGCATAGATCTTAGACGATCCTTTTGCTGGAAAACCACACATTCCCAGTGAATCACAGATGTAAGTCACAATGGATAGGATGCCTTTTATTGGTGGGGTGTCCAAACCATCCTTTGTATTACTAGAGCTTTGCTGGTGTTGATTAGCAGTAGTAGCGACAGGCTCTTGGTGGAACCTTGTAATGACTCTAGTCAGGATACTGGTGAGGTCTGGCACCCAAAAAGATTTATTGTTTAGTGCATGGCTGTTACAAGAACATCAGCCCCAGTTTCCATTTAAATTGAACTTATCCATAAGCTCTTTGGTGCAAAACACCATTTTGCCATTCTTTGCCTTTATTGCTACTGTAACAGCAACACAGATGCGATCTGTTTCACCAAGCCAGCTGGCAATTTATTTGCTGTGTCTATGAACTCAAAAGCACTTTTTTCCTCCCACAGAACTTGCTTCACACAAGTGAAATGTTCTCTCCCACCAAATCAAGTTTGCAAATTGCTTCAGTAATTATTCCTTCTTAATCCTTCTTAATACCATAAGGGAGGACAAAATATCAGCTGTGCAAAATATCCTGCAGTGTGCTTCCCTCACTGCAGGATGGGCAGCTCACTGTATTTGATGCCTGGAGCCTGTTGAGTGCAATGATGTTGTAATAATTCTCTGCTGTGGGAAAATGTGCTTCCCAGCTGAGCATTCACTGTTGTTTCAAATTATGTTGACACATTTTTTTTTTCAGCTAGTTGGTCAGAATCTTGCTCTTGTTGTAGTTCACAATCATTTTATCTGCCTTGAATAAGTGGGTGGGTGTTTTTACTGCTCCTCTAGCCCAGCAGTTAAAATGCCCAACACTGACTCTGCTGCAGAGTGACAGTTATGACATGTGATCAAACTGATCTTCAGCCTGAAGCAGACTTTATATTTATATACAGGCACACATACTTAAGAATAATGCCAGACAAGAATTAGCCTGAAACTCTCCACAAACCCAAATATGGTAAAAGGGGCGACACAAAAACACCACATTGGTACTGATGCCCCAAGGAGGGAATCCCTGGGTTGAGCTAACCAACTGACCTTGCTATCTCTTCCTGTACTTGGCGCCTCTCTCAACTGTCTCTATCGATTAATCCCCCAAACCTTATATTTACCATGCACAATTTCTACTTTTCCTGGTGTCTGTATAGGAAAAACACAGTATGGAGCAAAAATGTGGACATTAATAAAATTAGAAAAGTTACAGAAAAAAACTAAAATAAATTAGTTTCAAGAAATATTTTAACTTGAACTTACCTGTCAGAATTAAGATAAGAGACCTAGTACTGTTCTCATGTCTGTCTTAAAGTAAACTTTACACAGACAATGTATAAACTCACACTTTCCCTGTGATAGACAGTTTGATTACATTCTCACATCATGTGAAACCTTTACTAACAGCAGCTAACAGAGGCTAACAGCGGCTAATGAGGGCTAACAGTAGCTAACAGAGGCTAACAGCAGCAAAGCCTGCACTTACCAACAGAAAATTTCAGGATATCCTCAGTTTCTAACTCTCATCTGACAGAAGTGAGCTTCACTGACTCATCAGACTCTTTTCACAAAGAGTGAAAAGTTTCAGAGTAAATAGATATGAACACCTGCTATATTGACAGCTGAGGTAGACAGTTAATTGACAGCCTATACTCAACACAGATTTATGGCAGCCAGCCTTGTCTGATGCTAAAGTGGCCACTATAGCTAGGATTATGCACCTGAATTGGACCTACCATTGGCCTGATAAAAGGGGGGGAGCCTATGAACCATATAAAGCAAAATAAGTGATGTATTATATTTCATAAATTGAATGTTATATTTCTTTTAACAAAAAGCATGACTTAAGGTTGTTTTAGTTTTCTCCTCCAAATCTGAGAAGGATGGTGGGTGGGAGCATTTGTTTACTATTCCTTTAAAACAATACTTATGACTTAAATAGTGCGTTACCCCTAAGAAAATAAGAGATGAACATCATATTATTCAAATGTCCTTTTTGTCACTTTTACTTGAAATTATGTTACTGTGATAGTAACGAGCCTTTTTTCAAATGAGCCTTTTTTCAAGGGAATAAAAGATTTTTGACATTTGTATTCGGTCTGCCGTGGTCTGTTTCGATTTCATCCTTTGAAATAAAAAATAGCTTCTGAATCTTTTCAGCTATTCATGCAACCGTCATCTTAGAATGGGTCAGCCTTTGATCTTGCATGGAAAGTAATTCAACTAATCACATATGACCCCCCCCCCCCCCCCCCCCACACACACACACACACACACACACACACACCTGGGTTTCCATAAAAATCTCTTTGTCTCTATATTTTTAAGAAATAGGCTCTTGCCAAGCCCTGCATCTGTCTGTGCAGGACACATGAAATTGCACAACAAAGATGTCACATTTAATCTGGAGGGCATAAAGAAAGTTATGTCACCATGTGGTTATTTATCCTTAGTACCTGCATCTATTGTGCTATTGGCTTGTTTCCACGTTTTGTGTACTCTTTTTCTTCAGGGCTCAGCTGATTCCTACACAAGCCGACCATCTGATTCAGATGTGTCCCTGGAGGAGGAGAAGGAGGGCGGCCGGCAGGAGAGGGAGCAGCAGGCCACTGTTCAGCTTGAGAGAGCAAAGGTCAGTTTCACTAGGAGCTGTTTATGGGTAACAGAGCACCATAACTGGCTGTATATCACATAAAAAAAAAAAAAGGATTTTGCATCACTGGTTGCCCTGCTAATCTGTGTTAATGGCTGTGTAAAGGTTGCCATACTGTTTCTGAACTTTTACAGTTTTCAACATTGTAAAAGTGACACCGTGTGCCAACATTCACACCGTAAATAAGTTACATGAAACAAACACAACAATGCAATTGAGTACTTCAGTGAAATGTAGCCTTTAACATTAGGAAAACACCCGTGACACTTATTACTGCATCAGTTTAGGAAATAATGGTGAAATTAAACAGTTAAGCATTAAGATCACTCAATTTGATCACTTCATTCACTGCGCAGGAGCAGATGATGATGATAATAATAATAATAATAATAATAATACTTTGGTTTTATGGCCTTGGTATGAGGCTTCCCTGCTACCTGCTGTAGATGTGGTGTGATCACTACTGATGCTGTCTTCCAGCCACTGTTGTCAGGAGGTCTAAAATAGCTTCTCTTCAGCAGTGCCCACCCCTCACTGCAGGCCATTCGTTCTGCATGTGTGATGCTGGAGCACGATGGGCACGCTGGTGCTGTACAAAATGTCACATTCTGTGATTGTCTGAACCAAATTATTCACTGCTAATATACATGGTTATTGCTACAAAAACTCGTCCCTCCTTTCTGTCTTGCAGACTAAAGCAGTTGCGTTTGCAGTGAAGACCAATGTCAGTTACTGTGGTGCGCTGGATGAGGATGTTCCCGTGGCTGGCACGGCTGTATCTTTTGATGCCAAGGACTTCCTCCACATCAAAGAGGTGCAATTCAGTTGCGGTGTGGCACTGTAGGGGGGGATTCAATTCAGCCTGCACAGTTTAGTTTTTAACCACAGGAGAAAGTGTTTTTTTAACTAAACAAAGAGTTTCATGTTAGCTATTTTGCTACTCTCTGTGTAACAACTTTTCCCATCATGGAGCTTGTGACCTATCTCTGTTTTTTTTTTTTTTTCATTGCAAGAGCCAAGAAAAGAGTCACAAGTTAATCTGATATTCATAAAAAGAGCTATGCTCAAAATGTAGCTTTTAAGTTAACAGACTGAATGTGCGTCCAGATTTCATTAATGTATCTGTATGGGTTGTCATGGTAACAACCTGAGCATCTGTAGCTATATAGCCATGATTAAGATGCAGCTTTCCATCACATAGGTTTCCCCCAAAGTGCCTGCAAACAAGTTGTTTGTTTTTTTTGCTGTGTGTGCACAGGCTGTTGTTCTTCCCAGTTTCATACATTGCTTCCTGTTAAGCTGTTAAGAGTTTGAATCCAGGAGCAGGAGCGTAGTTTGCTGTGATTCTATTGTATGTGGGGGCAAAAAACATATCTAAGCTGATAGTCTGAACAAGGCCTTGGAGTAAATACACTCTCTATCATCTTTACTTTACCTGCGCTTTTCCATTTCCACAAAAATTGCCACTCCTTAGATTTGAGTTAAACTCCATTAATATGTCCTGATATGATTGTTTGTGAGGCTTCTCACAACAACTAGTTAAAGCAAATCAATACAACTTTCTGTCTGGACACACAAAACATCAACCTGTGACTTAAGTTGGATCATGAGCCGGATGAGTTGATGTTCTGGTTTTGTACAGTTGGTGTGGTGCAGGGCTCACTAATGTGTCTCATCATAGACGCCTGTAAAAGCAGAAATAGCAGTCTGCTTTAAGGTCAGTTTGACCGTTCTTTATTTGTTTGCCCTGACTGAAATCCAGCCAGCCAATAAAAAAAGGATCCTGTCTGTACTTTGTATTATTAGTACACAGCGTTCTGAAATATTTGTGTTAGTCTATGGAACGCCAGGACTGCCATAATGAATTAATTAAATACACCATTAAATAATTAATTAAATGTGGCAATAATTAATTAAAATTGGAATTAATTAAATAAATAGTTATGACACATGTAATTAATTAATTATTGACACATTTAATTAATTATTTATGTATTTCACATTTTAATTAATTATTGACACATTTCATTAATTATTGACACATTTAATTAATTATTTAATGATATATTTATTTATTTCATTTTGGCAGTCCTGACGCCTGGCTCTCATCATGAAATAATTTTATCTGTCAGCCTCACCCATCAAACTCAGGGGGCGGGGTTAACGCTGATCGAGTCAAAACCATTGCTTTGGCCTGGTGGCCATTGTTTCTAGCACACAACAACCGGCATGTGGAAGCTAACAGAACTGAGCTTTGAAAAACCCTGTTTGTGTGTCACCAAATACCGTTTTAATATTTTTTTAGCCGAGAATGTAGTGGTTTAATCTTCATGTGTCTGGTCGGTTTGTCAAGATACAGCCTCTTTGCAAAAGTGTTTCGATGATTTCGGAGATGTCTGCCCAGTCTCACGGCAAAGCGTGGGATAGACCCGCTCGCCTCGCAAGCAATCCCACCGACAAAGCGCAGGCCCCGGTACACAGCTGTAGTAACCCCCGCTGACTTCTTTTACTGAGGTTATATTTATCGATGTTTTATTTCCTGATGTTCTTATGTGTCCTACGTGTTTCAGTCGCCAATTCTGAATTATAACTAACATTAAAAACATGTTTAAGGAGGAGAGAGAGCAAATAAATCTGTTTAACATCTGATCTTTGGGTTTTTGTTCAGTAATCAGCGTGACCTGTATAAACACATAAAAGAGATAACGTTGGTGTTTCCGTCATGTAGTAACTGCTGGCTTTAACTGTACAAAGGTTGTTCGACACTATGAAACACATACAGACTTCATGATGTTCGGCTAATATTTTTATTGTGAATATTAATCATGCTGACCTCGCTCTGTACACCACGCAGCGAGGTCAGCATATCCACGATATCCTCAGCTCCATGAGTTAACACAAAGTTTCCCAGCTGACTATCTAACTGCCAACTATTCCAGAGACGTGAAAATATATAGCATAAAGAAAAGTGTAAGAGACTCAGCAGCAGATTAGAATAACAGTTATACATTTAATAAATCACCAAATGAATCCAAGAAACGAGCAAACCTGTTCCGACAATTTGAATTTGTATTCCCTCAGCTGCAGACTCGCTGCTGTTTAAATGTTTGAAAAGGAAGATTAGATATAAAAAACGTCAAACATAGACTCAGTCTGCCTTCACATTTGATATGAGGCCAGCACGTATAGTGGCCTCAGCAGGCTATTACTGAAATACACGTGCTATATCATAAACTATGATATAAACAGGGAGGTCCTATTAACATGTTTAGTTTTAAAGGACACCTTCCTGCCTTTAGTCTCATTCATGAGCAGTATTAGTTTTCTTCTAACATCCAGAAGTCTGCACAATGTGTTTCATAGTTTGTAACAAGCCTTTGACAGGTAAACATAACATGACCGAAAAAGCAAAAAAAAAGAAAAAAAAAAGAGAGAGAGAGAGAGAGAGTTGACATAAGAAGAGAAAATTCTCTCAATTATGGAGACAGACAAATGGTTCATTTATGTTTGATGTGTGTTTATTCCTCCCTAAATATCGTCGGTGAAGTTCGCCATGCATGTCAGATTTTCCTGCGCATTTTTATACCTCTGCCAACAGAGAGAGAAAAAAAATCACATTCTAACAGACAGCTGGTGCTTAGAATACAGTTGAATAACTATTAAAAAACAGATGATATTTAGATGATAGTTCAGTCTAACACATGTGCCAGTGAACCATTAAACGTCTGTGAAACTATGCAGTTATGAAACGTAACTTTAACCTCAGCCAAACCGATTTGCTCAGTTGTAAACAAAACAGCGAAGTAAACGTGACCCGACAGACAGAACCTGAGTGAATGAAGTCCAGCGTTTAACCACTGAGAGCTAAAACTCAGCTGAGGTTTGAAAGCTGTGTGCCGGTGATTGGACATCAGCCGCTGATAAAGCTGTTCGCCTATAAAGTGCTCTGTAAGGAAACAAGCTCCAGCAGCTCTGCGCTCGGGGAAAACACTATATTTACTTATCTTGTGCAGAAAAATGCGCTGACATTGCGTTATATCGAGCACCGGCTGCCCAGTTAAACTGTGACTATCACCAGGTAACTAGGCGTGTTTCTTGAATTAGCAGCAGGTGTTAAACAGCTGACAGATGAGGAGGAGGATGCATGCAGGTAAACTGAGGGTCTGTTGAGCTGATCGCTGGTTTCGTGAGAAAAATGTCAGCTCGTTCTTTATGTTACAGAAGCACAGAGACACAAGACCAGGCGGAAAGAGACGATCGTTCGGTGAAAATGAGAATCTGCGAATGCAACATGTGGAACACGGAGAGTGGAATATGTAAACAAACCGGTTAACGTAACCCCCTCGGTGCACTCTGCATGCTAACTGTTAGCAGAGCTAGTGAAATCTCTGAAAACATCTGAGCACTTTTGCAAACATGTTCTATGTTGACAACCTGACCAGACATACGTCGCGACATTCGCGGCTAAAACACTGTTAAAAGTGTAGCTGGTGACAGAAAAACGGGGTATTTTAAAACTACACCACCACCATTGCTGCCTGTGATTTGATCTGCATTCTGGGATAACTGGCTGCCCCAAGTCTACACAAGCAATCGATTTTCTAGGATCGACCTGTTTTGACTTACTTTGCACGGCAACCAATCAAATGTTAGAGAAGCTGCATGGGCAGCGTTAACCCCGCCCCCTGAGTTTGATGGGTGAGGCTGACAGATAAAATTATTTCATGACGAGAGCCAGGCGTCAGGACTGCCAAAATGAAATAAATAAATATATCATTAAATAATTAAATGTGTCAATAATTAATTAAAATGTGAAATACATAAATAATTAATTAAATGTGTCAATAATTAATTAATTAAATGTGTCAATAATTAATTAAAATGTGAAATACATAAATAATTAATTAAATGTGTCAATAATTAATTAATTACATGTGTCATAACTATTTATTTAATTAATTAATTCCAATTTTAATTAATTATTGCCACATTTAATTAATTATTTAATGGTGTATTTAATTAATTCATTATGGCAGTCCTGGCGTTCCATATCAGTCTACTGAACACTGTTATTTGTAATTACAGCATGAACAGTGATAAAGGTATCTTTATGGACAGAGATATTTGTAATGTGGAAGCTGTTTCGCTGTATTGCATACCGATACAGAGGAAATTCACTTAATTACAATGGATTACTCTTAAGAACTAATTTAAATTCTGGGATTTTGTCGCTGAGACTTTTCTCGTTCTGTTTTTCAGAAATACAACAATGACTGGTGGATTGGACGCCTGGTGAAAGAGGGCTGTGACATTGGGTTCATTCCCAGCCCACTGAAGCTGGAGAACATCCGCCTTCAACAGGAACAGAAGAGAGGACGCTTCCCTGGGTGAGCAGGAGGAGGAGGGCTGGATGAGTGTGGCAGAGCGAAGGCGTCAGCAGCAGCAACAGATATTGCAGAGAAGAGACATGGATCAAATGGGATAAAGAGAGTTTGAAGGGTTTGGGATTGTACTGAGAGCGAGCCACTTTAGGGATGAGTAGAGGCTGGCAGATAAGCAGGATGTCAGGTGGATGAAATCCAAGTTGTGCTGTGTGGTCCAGGCTCTCGGAGGTATACCTGGATCAGAGCCACCACAGAATTTTCCATCAGATGGGATGCTGGGTTGTAGTCACTGAGACGATTAATGGTGCTGAGTACTATTATCCTTTCGCAGTTACCATAAAATACAAAAAAAGCACTTGTCACTGTGAGGTACTTTGTGATTTCTATCACAAAGCCATGTAATCACAATAGTACAGAAAGAAAAATGATGACATATTTAGGTCATATATATTTACAGTGAAAGAACAATCGACAAACTGCACGCCAGTCGTTGATTAATGCAATCGCTTTTGTCTTGTATGTATTTATATCTTTCAGTAGAAGTCTGCCTTACTTTACAGACACATCACTGATTCACCAGTTCTTTGATGTTATTTAAATCCAAGAACATAGTATAATATGCAGTTTATGACTGTAGGAGATAGTGAGTTTATTCGTGGGCGGTGGTGGTGACAGATGAAATCATCCCATTAGCTTTTACAGTAACACTGCTCTTTCTATCCGGTGTTATCCATCCAGCAGTAAATCCAGTGGGAATTCCTCCTCCAGTCTGGGAGAGATGGTGTCAGGAACGTTCAAACCAAACCCAAACTCTGCAGGTTGGTTGCACAGATCCGGTTATTTATAATAGCAAATGCTACGGTTAGATTCACAAGGGATGGTCTTGTCTTCTGCTTTGCAGTTATATCTGTGTATCAGTAGGAGCATCTTTTTTTAACCTTTTGTAGTAAAATAAGGCTTTAACATAGCTGATAGAAATGTGTGCACTTACTACACATTTCTCTTCTTTTTCAGGAAAGCAGAAACAGAAAGTGGTGAGTGTGACAGCTTATTTGCTTATTTATGTAATTAAAGGTGAACTGTCAGTTATTAGAAAAAGGCTTTGTGTCCCTTTAAAACAAAAGACCAGATCTATACATTGCGTACATATATGGACGGTGGAGATTACTCTGTAATTTTGGCAAACTTTTTATTTAACATTAAAGTGTGTTGGAACCTTATGCTATGAGCAAATGATGCCAGTCACATCGGCCATGCTGGAGACAGTGTGATCAAATACACACCAACCACTCCTGCATAAGATCCAAGACTTTCTTAAAAAAGTGGAAGAAATTGCTTGACTGCATCTCAAATGAAGAGGACGCCTCCTCGTTACAGACACTGTTCTCTCTGTTCTTTGTCTTTTATCTTATATTTTCTTTTATCTTGATCTTCCCTTGTTTACATAAACAATTAATACGACCATTAAATTGATTCACCGCATTCTTAGTCATTTAATCGTATTAATTATAATATGTTAGTTTATCAGTTTCTACCTTCTTCTTCCTTTTTTTCTCTTTTTTTTTTACAGCACCAAATCACAACAACAGTCACCTTAAGGTGCTTTATATTGTAAGGTAGACCCTACAATAATACATAGAGAGAAAAACCCAACAGTGGGAAGGAAAAATTCCCAACCATCCAGTTAAGGTTGTGAACTTCAGAGCAGGTTTTGCATCATCAGTGTTTACTACTATTTAATCTTTAATTCACAGTTTTGACGAAGCAGAAGTTGTTTAAAATCTTTGATTTCAACATCTTTCTCTGGATTGGTGCTGGCACTGGTTAAAGCATTTCTCCACTTACACTCAGACACACTGGGAGAGTTCTGGGTTGCTTTCAGACTTTAGGAAACAAATGCTAAAAATATTAGAGCTTGACTTTATCTCTGTGTTTCTGGACCTCCAGGCTGAGCATGTTCCGCCATATGACGTGGTTCCCTCCATGAGGCCAGTTGTCCTGGTGGGACCCTCCCTGAAAGGTTATGAGGTAAGAAAGACTGCTGCTCCTCCAGCAGGCTGACTCTGCCTTTTTTTTCCTCCACAAAAGATGAACAAATAAATGAGTCGTTTTTATCATGAAGGATGAATTCACTAGTCCTGGTGAAAGAGACCACTCAGAAGTCCTTTGTTCTAGACGCAGATTCTTCAGTATCCTTATGGGATCCTATTAAAAACAAGTAACACTTTGGAAATAACAAGTCTGATAGTGCTCTTCATTCAAATTCACTGTTACTTAGTGAGGACATCCTTAATCTAAGACTGTGGCGTGACATTCGTTTTACAGCAGAATACTGTATTGGGTGCTTCCCAGTGTGAGCAAACTTTGAAAGGACAGAAGGGGCTGGAGCATGCTGATGAATTCACAGCTTTTAATTGTGCAATCAGGCTGACATTTCGACAGCAGTGTGTCTTCATCAGTCAGAATGAACAAAGAAGGCAACCAAGTATTACCTCAGACCATGTCTGCAATCTTTATTGGACAGGAACGGGAATTTAAATCTATTGGATAAAGAACTCAGCAGGGCGAGTTGCCTTAACATGCGTCCATATGGGCCATGCAGACTCATGCCTTACATGAATATTACATCATGTTGTAAGTTACTGAATTTCAATCCCAGTTAATTCATTCTGCGATGAGCGTTCCCGGGGTAACAGCATCCAAATCCAAACTGCTCGTTGATAATTGGTTGGAACGACAGTGCAAAGCATAAAGGAGGCCAAGGACGCTGTGGAAGGTGGGAGTGCTGAAGTCAGTTGTCATGGAATCACAGTCCTTGTCTCCCATCCTGGTGTTGCCGTGGTAACAACCTTCTGGTTAAACTGCATCAGTCTGAAAAAGTGGAGCATCGCTTGAAATTAGAAACATAAAATAATGTGTACCATGCCTTGAGATACTTTTCATGTCCCAAACCTGTAGTTTATCTGTTCATGCAGTACCCTACAGGTTTTTTTTTGTTTTTTTTATGTGTGAGCAATAATATTATTTATTTATTTATTTTGCCAGTGCCACAGAGTTAACATGTAATCACGTGGTAATTAATAGGTGTCACATGCAATATTTCAAGGTTGCATGAAGCTCTGTGCAGTTGTACTGTTGCACAAAAAGATGCACTTTGAAAATTCCTTTAAAAAATTAAAACTCATTTGGTTGAGTAAGTGATCCATATGCACGGCAGAGGTCTGGGTTTGATTCCGCCCATTTCCTATGTGTCATTGCCCCTCGCTCACAGCCAACTTTCTTGTCTACTATCTACTACTGTGACATAAAATACAGGCAACTTGTATTATTGTAATGCACTGTTTTCATGTCTGTCTAAAGCATCTATTAATGACCTCACATCTCCCCGAAATGCTACTGCAAGGCTTTTAACTCACTCTCATAAATCTTCCCATATCACCCCATTATTAAATGAGGTGAGGCTCTGTGTTGTTGATCTACTTCACCCCTATTCTCCAAACCAGTTTTTAAGGTCCACAGATAAGGATTTTCTTGGCACCCATCTAAAGGGGGACTCACACCTCAGCACCTCAGCTCCAAAACTATGGAACAGCTTACACAGTTACACAAGTGTGACCTCTCGTCATGGCATATGTACACTTCATAGTCTTTAGGGGAGACTAAATATCTTCAAAAGTGGTAATATAGATGGATAAAGAGCACTACGGAAAATGTTTCTTTTTCCTCACCTGTCCCTTTAAGTAAATTTAAATAAGAACCTCAAATGTGAGTAGAGCATTTATGTATTTTGACATTTTAATAGGACTATTTATTCCTTACAACTGCTTTGTGTTACAGCCCAATGGCCATGAAGCCCCTGTCAACCCAATGTGACTGTCAGTGTACTTTGACCAATTTAGAGCGACAACTGGCACAATCGAATAGTCGCCTTTGCCTGATTTTATTCACGAATCCATGTATTTCTTTTCTGAGTCAAAGACCTTGGGAAGTATAAGTGTATGTCTTTGAGGGTAACTTTGTGAACTTAAACTTCTGTTTCAGTTCAAGGCCTCAGAGCTGCAAGCATGTTCACCAGCCAAGCCTATATATTCAAAGCTACACCGAGGGATTGCCCCAAATTTATCACCTGTGCACTCGTCTTTGCGACATCGCTCACTGAAGCTTTTGATCGCTTTATTTAATGTGACCCACGTTCATCAGCCAGGATGGGAAAAAAAAAAAGCTTTTCACAGGGTAGACTATAGCTTGGTCAAGTGTGTAATGTAAAAATGTGGCTCAGCCAGAGACTGACCATCAGAATGAATAATGGGGGGCTAGCTTCTTTTACTGCCTGCTCTGCTCCATAGCTGCATAAAATTGCTCATGTTATGAGCCTCTATAGCCACCTTTTGCTTGCTTGGTACTGCCATTGGGTGTGCTGTGTGGGTAGTGGATAATTTTGCAGACTCAAAGGCAGACAAGTGGATGCTGAAGTTAAACTTAAAGCGAGCCTTTTAATGCTGAAGTTCAGAGATTAACTACTGGTTAGCAAATGGTAAATAGCCTGATTCTTATATAGCACTTTTCTACTCTGCTTGATCACTCAAAGTGCTTTAAATAGCAGTGCAGGGTAGTTATAGGACATGGAAAACAATGCTAGAGAACACACAACTATGCAAACAATGTAAAATAGGACAAGAGGAGACTGACATAATATATAGACGAGAAGTGGTGCATGACCAGGAAACGGGTGCAGCTCTAAACACAGCTGAAGACAATAGCATATGAGACAGGGGAAGTAACACTCACTGCAAGATGCAGAGGACAACCATTACCAAAATAAAACAGGAAGTGGGACACAACAGAACAGGGTAATAGAATTTACTTGGCACAGAGGAGGACAAGAAGACAAGACAGGCGAACACAGAAAGGTGCTTTATATTGTAAGGCAAAACCCTACAATAAGACAGAGAAAACTCCAACAATCAAACAACGCCCCCTATCTGCAAGCGCTTGGTGTCTGTGGGAAAGGAAGGAAAAACTCCCTTTTAACAGGAAGAAACCTCCCGGAGAACCAGGCTCAGGGAGGTGCAAGACTCGGGGACCGTGACAGTAACAAGTTTGACAGCCTTCCCTATTCCCCCTGCCTTTAATTAGATTAATGTTTTAATCTATTCTTCTCTTCTTCCTCTTTTCCCCATGTCCATGTTGTTTGCGCCGCCTTCTGCGCTCCCCATTGCTGCAGGTCACCGACATGATGCAGAAAGCGCTGTTTGACTTCCTGAAGCACAGGTTCGATGGGAGGTGAGCAGTGAAAGCGAAGCAGAGTCTGTCATATACTGCATCGAGGTGCTGGCCGTGCTCTGTGTGACGCGTACAGTTTTTGTTCCAGGATATCCATCACGAGGGTAACAGCTGACATATCGTTGGCCAAGAGGTCAGTACTAAACAACCCCAGTAAGAGGGCCATCATTGAGAGATCCAACACCCGCTCCAGCCTTGGTAAAGCTACAGGAAACTCACTCAATGATGCGCATGTCTTATAGGTGATGTGGAGCGTAAATATGTTGCATATTGTTTCTTATTCATATTTGCTCTGCCGTACATTCTTTACTTTTTGTAGCTGAGGTCCAGAGTGAAATAGAGAGGATCTTTGAGCTGGCCAGGTCTTTACAGCTGGTGGTTTTGGATGCTGACACCATTAACCACCCAGCGCAGCTCATCAAGACTTCATTAGCACCCATTATCGTCCATGTTAAGGTGTCCTCGCCTAAGGTGAGATTAAAAGCTTAAGTTACTTAATTACATTAGCCTAACAGGATACTATATATTATGTTAATTTTTTTTAGACTGATATTATTTAAAAACAATGACAAAAAACTTTATTGTGTTGTACTTGACAACATGCCAAGTGTCAGTGTAAGCTGTGAAATACCAAGAAACCCTTCAGACAGTGAGAGAAAGTCATAGTCTTGACTGTAATGTGAGTTTGGAGCAGTGACAGGCGTGCCATTGCTTGTGTTGGCTGGATTTTCTAGAAAAGAATCTCTTGTCACAAACCTACATGTAACAGAGTCCAATTTCCATGGGCCTGCTACGACTCGTCTTCTAGTTTCTTAATTTTTAGACTGTTTTTGTGTCACCCACAGGTCTTGCAGAGGCTGATCAAATCAAGAGGGAAGTCTCAAAGCAAACATTTGAATGTGCAGCTTGTTGCAGCAGAGAAACTAGCACAGTGTCCTTCTGTGAGTAATCATCACCCCTTTTTTTTTAAATTAACTTAGAAGCTGTTGCTTCCCTTAAGTTAGGTTTCATGATGTAATCACAAGTGGTGAAAAGAAATCCAAATGCAGCAGCAGATTACACCTTCCTCTCTTCTTTTCCAACCTTAGGAGATGTTTGATATTATTTTGGATGAGAACCAGCTTGAAGATGCTTGTGAACACCTGGCAGAGTACCTGGAGGCGTACTGGCGTGCGACGCACACTTCGCTTTCCATGCCGCTCAACCCCCTCCTGGGACGCAATCTGGGCTCCACTGCTCTCTCCCCGTATCCTGCTGCCATTCAGGTGAATTTCTGAAGTTAAAGAGCAAAAAACTGTCCCGGGTTTCTTTTCTTCTCATTGTTGTTTTACAGAATCCCAGATTTCAGTCATGTATGACTTCGATTTACCAACCTGCCGGATAGAAGGAAATTTGGATCATTTCAGTGTGTGAATACTCAGCGTTTGATAATGCACTATGCCCTAAAGCCATAGCTGAGGTGCATGGTATTAGCAGTAAAATGTTCTAGCAACAAGATGAAAGCCACACTAAAATCTTTCGAGAAACAAAGGCCCTCCTGCTGTCTTTAAAGTAAAAAGCTTGCAGCTCCTTTACTGATGTAGATCAGAAGCCTTGAATGCTTAGAGTGAGTTATAATGGTTTGTTGTCACATTTTCAATGCTGGAAAAATATCCACAGCAGGTTTTAGTGGACAACAGATGAGTCCATTATCTACCCAAATCCCCAGTATAGCCCAGGCACCTAAAGGTTAGTAGTAGTTAGGGTATAGTGAAATAAAGTAAATATAATTTTTGGTACCTACTTACAAGATGGTTTAACAGTGAAATGGGGTTTAACACTATTTTAAAACTTTTTACATTTTAATCTATTGTAATTGTAACTTCCTCAATACTGTAAGTGAAGAAACTATAGAACCTTTAATAACTAAAGTTGTAAAAGAACTTAAAGTTCTGTGAAAAAGTGCATGTGAAACATCACACTTGTGTTTAGGACAAACTGACCTCCTAGGTGTACGTATTTTTCCGAGTACTTGGCAGGTAGTTTGTTTTTGTTCCAAGAATCGGCTTCATTCTTCTGTGTAATATAATCCAAGGCTATGGGATCAGGGCTCTGTGGGGGTCAGAACTCCTCGTTCTTATTGTCTGATGATAATTCTTTGAGTTTAGCTGTATGTTGGCACTGATTTTGGATGAGATGACTCACTGATGGCACTGAAATACAGATATGAATATTATCTTATATCCACCTTATTAGCAGATATGATGTCCATAAACTGCAAAGAACCTCTACCAGAGCCTTTACCTTGCCTGTAGACTCTCATCTCTGCAGTACTCTCTAGCCTTTAGGCAATCTGCTTCAAGTTGGAGCCAAATACTTTAAACTTTGATTCATGACTCCAGAGCAGCTGGCATGTTTTTTACACAGATTCTAGTGTTTTTTGAACGTAGGTGAGTCATTTGGCTTTTGTTTCCACATCATCATTAAACAGTACATTTGCACAAAAACAGAACCTAGACCACTTAATGAACAGTAGGCTGTGAGGTCAGTTCCTTAATCATTAATATGCAAATTCTCATGACCATTGATCAAGAAGAAGAAGTCACTTGGATGAATGACGAAACGTTTGCCCCATTGAAAACGCTACGTCCAGATGAACAGAATCAACCTTTTGGTATCTACAGTGATATATTTCACGGGGACACCAATGAAGAAGACTCAAAATAACCATGAGTAACAAACAATTTTATTTGATATGATTTTATTTTTTTATTTACTCGTTTACACTCTGTCTGGCTCCATTCAGATTAGTTGCAAAGTGCCCTCTGGTGGACAAACTATAAAATCTCAGCACTAACTATTGAAGTGTTGAAGGGTGTTTCTCCCATCTTTACTTCTTGGATTTTTCAATCATCAAATATCTGATATGGACCGATAATACCAGCCCACTGATAAATCTGTTGGACTCTAATGCAAACATATTAAAAATGCATAGTTATGTTGATTCTGTTCGAGTGTTAACAAAGCAAAACGCAGTTTGAAATCAGCATTACTTCTCTCAAACAGGCCCAAAGAAACCGGAACAGCAACCACACGACGACAGACCATTCGCCCGTTGAACGTCGCAGTCTAGTGCCTGCCGATGAGAACTGCCATAACGAGCGGGCACGGAAGAATCGCAACCGTCTCTCCTCAGGCTCACAGCACAGCAGGGACCACTCTCCTCTGGTGGAGGAGGACTACCAGGACCCCTACCAGGACTCTTATAAGCCCCACCGTAACCGAGGATCCCCGGGAGGCTATAGCCAGGACTCCAGGCACCGGCTCTGAGCTGTGGCCTGCTGTTAACAAAGTATAGGCCTGTGTCTCTTCAAGCGACCACCGTGAACACAAGGGGAAAGTTTGCTATTACATGATAAATCTCTTACATTCACGAGGACTGAAACCACCTTTTATTTTGTGTAGTACCTCATATCTACTTTGGCCTTGGCTCCTGACAAATGAGCATTTGAACCCAAAAATAAGAATCCTGCTCTTGCTTTGATGTGAACAAGGTACTGGATATGAAAGTAGCACAAGATCAGTAAAGTTATATTTAAGAGGGAAAGTTGGACATTTTTTGAATATGTCACCAGTATGACATGTGAGTGAAGTAAACTAGGCCCTTCTGGACCATTCCCGCTGTCTCAGCTGTTACTGTAGCATGCAGGTAGGACTGTAATTACAGGGACCATCTGACTCAGGCCAGTGCCAGACAGCATCCAGCAGTGATGATCAGCGCAGAACTTGTTTGCACGGGTCCAGGAGATGGTAGAAGGAGAGTTTAATGCATCTTTAATGTGCCGCTGTCCTTGATGTGTGTGATAAGTCCTGTAAAGCTTGCTCCAGAATCCTGAGTTTTACAACTATTGTTTTAAAGTGACATGAATGGCTAATTCAGGGTTCATGCAGTAGCTTCCCGTTCCCTTTCTTTTTAAACGCTGTTTTTGTCATAAATCATATGACAGAAAAGGAGAAAAATCATGCAGATACTAATACATTTCAAAGCTCCACAACCTCAGGAATGAGAGGTCAATTAGACCTAGAAGTGTAGCGTTTATGTTCTCACCCCTGATGGGAGTGTGATTCTGAGAGTTATGTTATTTTTGTGATTTTTATGATTTTGTTTCTTGAAAAAAAAAAAAAGAAGCTGTTTTTCCAGCACAGAAGTCTTTAAAATGGTCACAACAGCGCATTTCTCACATGCCATGCGTCAATTAACTGCTGTTGTCTGTCATGGGTTTCGTAGGACATGGAATAAGCAAGACTTTGGGTTTTTGTGAGTGATTTATATTGAGGGCTTCCATATATAATACACTGAAAAATAATCAAAGGAAAGAAATTTTAATTTGTGTAAGGTTCAATTTCCAGAACAATAAATTACATTCCATTTATGTCATTTTATATAAAAGCCTTGCTTACACCCTCCAACCATCAGACAAAGAAATATATTAGTAAAAGGTTTTATAAAATAAAGTAACACTAAACACTTTCCTTGAGTAGCAATTTAACATGCACCTCTTCTATATTGTCATTTACAGCTTTTCTGTGTATTCTCCTTGAGTTTTATTAAAGACTACTGATAAGTAAGAAGCTGTCTAAAAGCACTTGGGCAGGACTGCACTGCCTTTGTTAATAGTGTCATTTACATGCTACTTTTATGGAAATGTTGAGCAGCCAGTTCTCCCCCATCTTTCAATTTATATGTACGCTACCAGCTAATATGGGATTAAATAGCATTACCTTTTACATGACATCCTTGTATATTGTATTTTAATATTTAGATATTGAAAAGCTCCGTTTTATTTCAGGTCATAGACCAGAGATCTCATTGTGCTGTGATTCTGGAGAGGGAAGTTTGACGAGCAGGCTTCCGTTCTTATTTTCCTTACACAGTAGCTTTTATTGTTGTAGTTTCAAAACAGTGGAGCATAAGCAGTGATTTAAAAGATTTGAATACTGCCTGTGAGAGAATGATGGATTGATTAGAATTTGTGTGCACTGTCATTTTACAACTGTAATGAAATAAACTGCTGTTATGCTGTTGTATGGATACCAGTGGGGTGTTTTTGTTTTTTGCTTATAGAAATATTCATAAAAAATAATTTACCTGTTACTGTATTTAATAATTATTAAACCTGTTGTGTATGAAGTTTTCATATCATATAATATAATATAATAAATGCTTTTCCTTCCTTATAGCGCTCCATAAGATACTAGACACGCATGCGCAAGATTGACAGCGCAGGGTACTTCACAACAGCCAGCTGATACGAACTAGCAAGTGACAGTGTTAAGCGTTTTCGGTTTTGTTTCATACAGTAAATCAGTCGTCGGACCTACATTTTCACCTCGTAGGTCATGTAGAGTAGAAGTCAGTTCATATAAGTATGGCAGTTGTATTTGAATGCTTTGACAGGTCATCGTCGTTGTAGTTAGCAAGTTAGCTAGCTAGTTGAAGTTGGCAGGACTGAACAACAAGGCTGGCTAGCTAAGGTACATCGAACTATTACAAGCTGGCATCGAAATTCATCACCGTCAGCCATGGGAATACTATTTACAAAGTTATGGAGGCTTTTTAACCACCAAGGTAAGAATGGTGCTGCGGCATTCATCATGAAACTGTCGAAGGTGTAGGAGCTAAGGGGGCTCCGTGGTCAGAGAAGGCCCGCTGGTCTATTCTCTCATAATTAGCCGTGTAACCAGTTTCTGTCCCTAACGGGACGTTTACTGTTTCATTATTGGTATTGTCGGTGAATTTAAAAGTTACCTCATGGTTTACCGTTTATATTTAACGATATGGTCAGCATTTCACCAATGGACCGGCAAAGATGATAGTTTTTCTGCGAACATGGCGCTCCATTTCTGAATTAACTTTGTGTTAGATTATTTATGCTCTCGGGTTCTAGAGCGCAGATAGGCAAAACCAAGTAGATTCCTGGCTAGTGATCTTGAATCCGTAAACAGGTCCTTGCGAAACCTCTGTAACCTGAACCCCGAGGTACAGTGTGATGCTGTGTTCAGTCCGGGTTGACACCGGCATTGAGACTGGAGATGGCTACACCAACAGAGCACACAGAAGTCAGCTACATCAGCAAAATTCTCCAGTTAACAAGGCGATTGACTTTAGACTGAATCACACTGACTTTGTACTGCCAGTGTGATTACTTAATCTTATCAGATTAGTGTCAGGAGTTTTCTGATAGGTGACAAATTAAAGGAAGAATCTGAACCCTTGACACCTACAGTAAGGGGATCCAGCAGCTCTGTTGGGAACCGTTTCGTTGGTGAGTTGTGTGGGTTCGCTTGTCCACTTAGAGGGAAGGATCACAGCAAATACATATGTTCTGAGTGATCACACTTATCCTGCGATAAAACAGGTCTAACCAGATGGGTGTGGTCTCTTCTGTAGGGGCACAAAGGTGTGTATGAAAATAATGTGAATCATAACATAAAACAGGTCTTTGCAGTCACCTAGCTTCACTCTAACTCAAGTTAACTCAACACATATGGGAGACTTTACACTGATGTGTTAGAGAATGTCGTCATGTAGGGGAGACCGGGGATAGTTGTAACATTTTTGACATTTCTGTCTGTAAATTGGAGCTCTTTTAAGGTAGTGGATTCAAAATGTAATGCAAAGTATTTACATGTCTCGGCTATTAAATAGTGCAGCTATTTTCTCTGCAGCACAATTTCCCAATACCCATTGCATGGTATGGTCTCAAACACAAAGAGTGAAATGTTACAATTAACCCCATAGTCTGGGTTAGTTGTAACATATCCTGGGGTGAAATGTAACACAATGAAATAAGGGTACTAACAAAACATTAACATGTAATCTTTGTTTATTCAACACATGAATGCACTTAGAGCCATTTATGTAGCTCTGTGTGTGTGTGACAGAATGCAGAAATCTAGCTTTTGAACATATTCCAACCCCCCCAAAAAAGACAAGTTATGGAATTTTCTGCAACTGAATATTTCATTAATTTTGGTTGGTCTTCCTTGAGTTTGGCTTCATTGGCTCAGTGGGCATTATAACCTACAACTCTTGCACCAATTTTGAACATAACAATGAAGCTGAAAAAATGTAGTTGTTCACCAGCATCGCAATTCCATTACTTTTTATCATGGCTTACCTTGGTGTGGTTTGCAAAGTGCTTCAGAAAGATGAGGAAATCTGTTTCTTGCACCCATCCTGATTTATTTCCACTACCAGTACTTCCTACTGGTCCATCTCTGACACAGTGGTCTGCATAATGTATGTGTGGGAACACAAACAGTGGAGGAATTGTGTTGCCAATGGCATTAACCGCATATACAAATGCGACCAGTGAACCTCTCTCTGCTGATGTCGTTGCCCCAACTTGTTTAATATAAGTTAAAGTAATAGTGTGGTAAGTTGTAACATCTGCATTATTGTTACAACTAACCCAGACTGTTGCTGTTACAACTGACCCAGACTCCTATAGCCATGAACTAGCTAACATTACAGCCAACGGCTAAAACATTAGCACTAAAGACCTACACAGAATATATCCCCATAGACATACAAATAACACAATTTAAGTTTGATGAGTTTAACTGAAAAGCAAATAATGCTATTAGAAATTGAAATAAAGTAGAAAAACTTTTTGGCATACAAATTACTTTTTTTCGTGTTAAATTGTCTGTGTTTGACAAATGTGCTGATTTTTCACATGTGATAGCAGAACTGAATTGGGCATGCACAGGATGAGTCACATCATTTGAAACTTAGCCCTGATTGGAGAAATTGGAAGTGTTACAACTGACCCACGTTACAACTATCCCCGGTCTCCCCTACACAAAAAAGTAATCCCTGTAAGGAGTAGTGTTTTAATTATCTGCCTGACGGCCAGAAACATGTAGGAGTAATGTTAAGATGCATATAAGCTGTTTTGTGGCCAGACAATACTATAATAATGCATCTGAGTCACAGGACCAGACATTTGCCATTTGTTCAATTCTAAATTATGCTCTTATTTTCTTGTACCCATCCTGTCCCTGAAGCCTGAAAAGCTTTTATTGTCATCCCTGGATGTAGCCTCAGAGCTGCGCTTCCAAATCTCAGAAGTCTTACCATTTACCCAGCTGACTGAGACAACCCAGTGGAAGAACAGAAGCACATTAACATACATGGCATGTTGACATGACATGACATTTTTGTGTGTGGTAGAATGCACATATAAAGCTCATTTTTCACCTTGCACAGATCTGTTTGCAAAAGTTTTCGCTTCCTCAGTTTTGAGGTTTTAGTTTTGTTAGCTGAAGGCTTAGCTGTACATGATTACACACTGATTATGGACTTTTTATGATTTCCTTGAATTACAAGTTGTTTTGTCAAAGGTTAGTTTGGGGATCCATGCAAAAACCGAGTGTGGTAATAGATCTAGATACAATAATATGATATAATAGGCATTCCTTTCTTCGCTGTCTTCCAAAAAATATTCCAGAGCACACAAATTATTTTCACCTTCTCTAGTGTAAGCAAATGAACGCTTTTTATGTTCTGTGTTCTTCAGCATAACAGATTATAGATCATATGTGCTAAAAGGCATAGGAGTATTTAAAACTTAAGAGCCAATAGGTCTCAACCGACAGGCTGATATTTGTCTATGTATCCAGTTTAAATGAAATGTTATAGCTTTTAAGTGGCTGTTTTATCTCATGATAGCAGTTTATTCAGAGTAACACAGGTTGGGTTTTCCATCTACATTTACATAAACAAAACTATAACAGGGTTTTCGAACTTGACTAGCTTGTACAGATAATGCTGTAGTTGGAAGAGCTGCAGTAGGGCTGGGCGATATGGCCTAAAATCCATATCACAGTATAATTTGAAGCACGTGCGGTAACGATATATATCACGATATATTCTTTTCTTCTGTATAAGGTATTTCCCACACTATAAGGCACACTTAAAATCCTTTAATTTTCTCAAAAATCGAGAGTGCGCCTTATGTATGAATTCTGGTTGTGCTTACTGACCTCGAACCGATTTTGGCGTGCAGAAATCTGTTAAAAAATGTTTTAGTACAACTTTGTTAAGCTGCACTGCTTGATGGATTGTCAGAGCATTACGGCTGCCGTAGTGAGGAGCTTCGCGGAGTAGTCTGGGTCCAAAACTCCGTCCATTTCAGGTCCCAAAGTCAAACGAACACTAAGAGTTAAAAACGGTCTAAATTCTTTCATCTTTAATTAAATCATCAGCGATGCTGCTTTACCAGGTGTAACAATTAAGTTTAACATCCAGGCATCCATGAAAACAGAATTTATTAAATTTAACGGAGTTAGAAGTTAACAGGAAGTTAGCTCGCTAGTTTCCACCTAAACATGACATACCATGTTCTGACTGAGAGATTTTTGAAACTAATTCAAACGTACAGCTCTGCTACCACTTCCAACATAAATGCAGACAGAAAACTAAACAGCAGTGGTGTTTGCAGGGTTACTGAAGTTGGACTACCTGGTATATAATGTTGTGCTACGTGATTGCTAGCGACACAGCTATGTTAGCATAACATTAGCACAGTGAAGCTGGAGGATGAACGCCAACTTTTTTTCCACTCGATAAAAGTTAACGTGAGGGATTCTGGTGGTCAGGGACAAGTGAAATCGCATAGCAGGCAACACGGGCCAAACTTCAGTCAGGAGAACTATTGATATTATTCATCCACAATACGAGGTTAGTTATCAATATACTGCAACAACATGGGAATAGAACAGCTGCGAGAGAATTCAACACTAATGAATCAATGTTACGGAAGTGGAGGAAGTGCAGTTTTTGGCTTTCCCCATATTTCAACAGTACTTCATCTCTTTGCTATGACTGTCGCCGGAGACAGTCATAGGAAAGAGAGACTTAATGCAGGCTTTGTGTATTTGTCCTGTGACGCAAGTTTTTCTATAAACAAAACAGGAAGATAAGTCTGTTAAGCTCAGCTTAATACAAATAGAAGGTAGTGCATGCTTTTTCTGTCATGTACTAGTTTTTTTTCTAATGACATCAACCAGTCTTTGTTCCTCCTCAGTCCTCATCTCGCTCTCTTATAGAGATAAGTTACTTAATTTTGTAAAATGTAAATAGAAAATGATTTGCAAATCTCATGACTTCATATTTTATTAATAATAGAACATAGAAGACATCAAATGTTTCATAAAAGTAAGCATTACTAAAAAAGAAACAACTGGAGGATTTTATTAGGTAACTAACTAGGTTAACTGGTGACAGGCCAGTAACTTAACTGAGTAGAGCAGTGAGTTTCTCAGAAGTAAAAATGAACAGAGGTTCATTATTCTGCAGAAAACTGCATCGACAAATTCTAGAACAACTTTCACAATAATATTCATAATAATGTAAAAATGTGAAAGCTTTACCCAGTCTGTATTCAACATTTTTCTGTGCCGTCATGCTTTTTAAAGTCTCTGCCCCAGTTTTCTTCTTATTCACTTACTTATTATAATAATCTTATTCACCTTACATTTACCCTTGTTCTGTCCTTCATTCTAGGGCCACATTACTATTTAGTGCAGTTATGGCAGACAGTGCAGTTGATACTGGCCCAAGGACGTGCTGTAGTATGTTGTTGTTCCTAATAAACATTTACATGGTTTTATAAAACTCTATTTAAATATTCAAATATTTTTAGTTTACTACTTGTTGCAGCCCTCACATCAACACTCATAACACGGTTGAATGATGTTTCTCTTGTCCCTTCTTTACTTTTTTTTTTTGTCGTTTATTGGCCATTATAAATACTGGTACCAGTATATCAGCAAATACTACTGGTCAGGCTCTAGTTAAGCCATACATCTAGATAATAGAAATTGGAAAAATTCCTGTTATTCAAGAAATTATGACCAGTATACCAAATGTACTCTTATACCAACCAGCAATATTGGAACATCATTTTTTTCATAATTTTTTTTTTTTTTTTTTAAGAAAATAATAATCAGCGCTTTGTTCCTTCACTCTAGGCTAAAGTTAAAACCTTACCTTTGTCTTATGCTTGTGTCTGCTATTGGACTTCTTGCCTTCTGTTTGTATCAGCAGCAAGATGGAAATCGATCCCAGCTGTCACTTCTTGTTTATCTTTTTCACTAAAGCTTTTTTGTGCATTAGAAAGATACGTCTGTATGTTATATCCACAGCCGCTGATGGCTGCAGCCTGACTCTACAAGCTTGCTTTAAACCGCCCACTAACTCATCTGTAGCTGTGAAGGTACACTGTTCGCAGCATCACAATGTCCCACTGATGCTAGATGTGTGAAGCTACACAATTTGTACCAAAGGACGGTATGGATTAGTAAAAAGTTCATTGTTTGAGTCTCTCAATTCAGACATCTTTTTGAAGCAACCACTTTGTTTACATAAGAGCCATACATCAGTTAGTCCTTAGCAATTAAACCCAGATATTGATGTCACTGTTAGTCTGTGATTTCTTTGTCTTTTTGCCTTTCAGAGCACAAGGTTATTATTGTGGGCCTGGACAATGCTGGCAAGACCACAATTCTTTATCAGTTGTAAGTATCCAAATCTGACTTGTACAGTAAGCGTCTTTATATTTCCTTTTTTTTTTCCTCAAGTCATATAATTTATTAAAAATAGTCGTGGCTATTCTGTAAATGTTGCTTGTCAACAGAACCTAAAGATTGTTTTTATGTTAATAGTTCAATGAATGAGGTGGTACACACATCCCCAACAATTGGGAGCAATGTGGAGGAGATAGTCGTCAACAACACTCATTTTTTGATGTGGGACATCGGAGGCCAGGAGTCTCTTAGGTCATCGTGGAATACATACTACACAAACACAGAGGTATGAGATTATGTTCACTCTGACTAAATGAAAGAAAACTCTGAAAACCTCCCCTTACAGTGCTGTTATGTATGACTGTGCCTGTGGTTTGGCAGGGGTTGTTATTTAATTACTTGTCCATTATTTCTCCCTTTCTTCTACGACTAGTTTGTAATTGTGGTGGTTGACAGCACGGATAGAGAAAGGATCTCAGTAACCAAAGAAGAACTCTACAGAATGCTAGCACATGAAGTGAGTACCGTTTAAAAAGTGACAAAGATCCTTATAATTATAACGTAATTTTATTAGATATATTCAAATTAATATTAATGGATTGTTGTATGAAATAATGGAAACCATGTGTCCCATGCAGCAGTCATTATTTATGAGGCTCTGTCACATGTCAGAATCTAGTAGAAATTAACTTGATCTCAAGGTGCTTCATTTTTAAATTTCAAATATTACTGAAAATATACTTAAGTGTGTAGCAATATTATTGTTTTCTGGTTCATTGTATGTACACTGAATATGAAATGTCTTTCTGAGTTGATGCTATCAGTCATTTTTCAGTAAATGAGATTTTGTCTGTACTGTTAACTCATCACAGTGTTAAAAATACACATAAAGCAAACAAATGTTTCCTTATCTTGGCTTCTCTGTTGATGTTTCTTCTCTGGCCTCCAGGACTTGAGAAAGGCAGGACTGTTGATCTTTGCCAATAAGCAGGATGTGAAAGGATGCATGTCTGTGGCTGAGATCTCCCAGAGCCTCCAGCTTACCTCCGTCAAAGACCACCAGTGGCACATCCAGGCCTGTTGTGCCCTCACAGGAGAGGGGTGAGGATATAAACTTGTTATATGAGGAAAATTTAATTTACGTATGCATTAAATAATTATATAGTATTTGCTTTTATGCAGGGAAAATGTGATGAAGGGTCAGACTTACTAAGCAGGGCAAATTAACATGAAGCTAAAATCTCCAAATTGCACTGGAGGGAGTGGAAAGTTGTGAGGGTGATCTACTAACATTGCTCTCATTTATTAACAAAGAGGCAGCCTGTTCATTTGAGAAATGACTCTCCTTCTACCAAAAGCTGCACAAATTAGCCAGTCATAAACAAAGCAGACCCAATGAGGAAGCAAATAATGTACCAGCCACAGTATTACAAGCGCAGCTTTCATGCATGTGATTCTCTCCAGAAACAGCAATTCAGATCAATGAGAGTCAGCTAAAGTAGAATCAATATGTTTCTCTTCAGTTAGAAATAGCTGGGGGCTGTATGTGGATAAATCTGACAGCTCAGGAAGCCTAACAGTGTCTTTTTGGAGGACACAAAACATTATTTAGCTTCAAGCCTCAACCCATTTGTACGTTAACGAAGTTACTGTTTTGTGCATAAATGCACTCAGTGGTCCTTCTTTTTTCTATTTCCTTTTCCCTGCATGCTGTTTGACACGGCAGGTATTTATAAATTGCAGCAATAAGTCCCTTTAACTGCTGTATTCTGGCAAACGTATTAATATAGTGTCACAGATCTGATAATAGAAAGTTAAAGCCGAGCTGTAGCAGAACCGCGTATATGTACTACTGAAAAAACATGCAGAGGCTTTTGTGCACCCTAGAGCTTTCATCATGTTAATTATGGAAAGATCTCTGTGTACAAATTTGATGAAAGACTACAAACCCATCAGCCAACTGTATAAAATAAATTAGCTACCTATAATAATACACAAAACATCTGTTTTATCAAGATACCAGTATTATTGCGGAAATATGTAAGTGGCCTGTATTTGTATTGCGCTTTACTAGTCCCTAAGGACTCCAAAGCGCTTTACACATCCAGTCATCCACCCATTCACACGCACATTCAAACACTGGTGATGGCAAGCTACATTGTAGCCACAGCCACCCTGGGGCGCACTGACAGGCGAGGCTGCCGGACACTGGCGCCACCGGGCCCTCTGACCACCACCAGTAGGCAACGGGTGAAGTGTCTTGCCCAAGGACACAGCGACCGAGACTGTCTGAGCCGGGGCTCGAACCAGCAACCTTCCGATTACAAGACGAACTCCCAACTCTTGAGCCACGATCGCCACGATATGTGTGACTTGGCTGTAAAGATTTGGGATGGGGGCTTAATGATGACTTATAGGACAGAGCCAAAGCTTTGGCGCTGGTGCTCAGTTCTTTTCAGTTCATGCCAGTTATGCACTTGAATACTCCTAGCAACACCTACCACAGAGCCACATCAGGTGCAAAATAAGAGATGCTTATTAAGGGTGAAATTTAGCAGACTTAGTATTTTGTGATTACTTTAAATATTTTTTCATATTCTTTTACTAAATAACACCAGTAACAGGCCCAGAGTATTAGCAATTAGTTTCCCTTAAACTTTTGTTCTTGTACGGTATAAAATTTTTTATCTTAATGCTTTTCTCTTTGTTTTTCTCTCCCACTCTCTTCCACCAATGTCTTTCTTTCTTTTTTAACCTGTAGGTTGTGCCAGGGTCTTGAGTGGATGATGTCACGGCTGCGTGTGAGATGATGACTTTGAAAACGTTCATTAGGAGTGTGCCCCTTCTCTCTTATTTTTGCCTCCAGATATGAAAATGAGGATGGGGGTAAGGTCAGTTGATGGATGGCCCTCTCCTCTTCCTTGTGAAACTGACATGGACAGACCGCTGCCAGAACTTTATGTACTTCTGTAATAATTTATTTTACAAAAGTCATCTGAACTGAGAACAAAAAAAAACATTACCTTTCCAGAAGGACGTTGAACAACAAAGAGACTCAAATTATTTAAAATGAAATTTCTGCACGGTTTTCCTTTGAACAAAACACAGAGGTCAGCAACGTATCTGCCTTGGAACTCTACATGGACTTATTCTTGAGCTACGTGTGAGTCTAGCCCATGGTGGCCTTGCAGTATTGCCGAACTGGCTGTGGTGGTTTTTAATTGCCTCTCTGTGTGAACAGTCCAGTATTCTCTTCAAACTTGGTGCCTGCAGCAGAATGTTCAAGCGATTATGGTTGATGACGACTGAAACATGCAGAGGGGAGGGTAGAATCACAGTGTGCCCTCTTCCTTTCAGTCCTTGTTAATAATCACTGAAATAAAGTCTTTTTATTTGTTTCAGGTGAATTGCATTGTGTCATGAATGAGTATTTCTTTCTGGCGACTCTTTTGAATCTGCTTTTTCCAGAGACATCTGTGAACCATATTGAATGCTGTGAGTGTGACTGGACGTTTTCTTTTTTTAGTCCTTTAGGGGGCAGAATGCGTCACACGAGCTTGTGGTCCCTGAAGCTTTTCAGGGACGATGACGAGCACCTACAGAAGTACAGTGAAGAGACAGCCAAAGTGTAGGAAGGCAGAGGGATTCAGAAAGAGAAGAAGGGACCAGGTATAAAATGTAGGCAGCACACAGTGCCTGATTAAGAGGAAAAGACACAGTTGTGTAAGGACTGCATGGCAGGGTTGTCACAACTGAAACAGAAAAATTAAAACCAACAGAAACCAAAGCCAGTCTATGTTATAGGGTTTCCATTCCTCTTCCATTGGTTTAATTTGACATCTGACCTCAACTGACTCCCAAATTTCTTGCCATGGTTTGACTTGATTATCTTTTTGGCTCGGACATTTAAATAAATGTTTGGATATCTGTAGCGCTGAGGTCACATTGAGGTGATTTAAAGCATTAGTCATTCCACGAGTTTGCAAATACTGCTATAACAAGTCCTGAAAGTGTCACCAGAAGTAGTAATTCCACTTTTTTCTAATTCACCCAGCTCTGCACTTCTTCACTTGTTTTTATTCTAATCTGTTCTTCAAAAGAGACTAAATAGTCTTTCTTGAAGCGAAACCAAAGAGCAGTAAGATGCTTTTCTGTATGGTAAGTCTTGACCAATTTAATTGCAGTGAAGTCCAACATGACCTGCACAATGGAAAGTATTTGCAAATGTAGTAAAATCTAAAAATAAACACAGACACTTCATATTCACTAGACACGAGCTGTACTTAGGAGTTAAACCCTTAGATCAGGTGAAGGAGTACAGCATGTGAAAAAGAATAACTTCTAACAATAATTTATATTCTTTGTTCCCGTAAATGTGTTTTATTTGTGAGCATGCTGTGATCTGCTGACCCGTGCTCTGTTGACTCTGAATTTTACTTTTACTCTTTATAGATTTAGACAGCACAATTTATCAACATGTAAGAAGATATTAAATCTACTGTCGTGGCAGATTTTACATTTATTTATCCCAGTGGTTTTCTAGCTTTTTCAGGGATGCCGCACTTTAGAAGCTGGTATATATATATATTTTTGGATATATAAATTCCTCTCCTGTCCTCTCATTGACTTACTGACGTCTTTCTCTGACTCTCAGATGTTTTTACCCCTCAGCCAATAGCTCATGCGGTATTATTGTCACTCTGCCAGGGGGGCAGGCAGCCTGGACACCCAAGTTTGTAAATGCAAGAACTTGAGAATGAGGCGACATAGGATTTTGAAATTCATACCATAGGTCCAGCTACTAAAAATCCCTGTGAGTTTGAATCTCAATGACCTCAACCTCAAGGTCAGAAGTCAGCTTTTTTGAAAATAACATAGCATTTTCTAATTTACTCCATAGGCGCATCTACTAGGAAGTAGCACTGGTGGCCATCACTATTTTTTTTTCTTCCCTGGGGGACGGCACTTTAAGCACAGTTGCTCTCTTTATGCTCACTATATGTTGAAGTTCCACAATCCCAACTTTATGTTCACCTGCACCTTGAATGAATAACAGGCATTATATTGTGTTGACAGTGTCAGCAAGACAGTGGGATAATGTTTGCTTGTAATTTACTGACTACATTTTCCATGCCTTCAACTGGAAACAACACCAGGCTGCAGCACACTGAAATTTAACTCACCTATTTGATTATGCATTAAGCGGAAAAGCTGGAATGTCATTCTGGATCGTTCTGTCCTGCTTTAACCTCTGGATATACAGGGAGTGCAGAATTATTAGGAAAGTTGTATTTTTGAGGAATAATTTTATTATTGAACAACAACCATGTTCTCAATGAACCCAAAAAACTCATTAATATCAAAGCTGAATGTTTTTGGAAGTAGTTTTTAGTTTTAGCTATTTTAGGGGGATATCTGTGTGTGCAGGTGACTATTACTGTGCAGAATTATTAGGCAACAAAAAACAAATATTCCCATTTCAATTATTTATTTTTACCAGTGACACCAATATAACATCTCCACATTCACAAATATACATTTCTGACATTCAAAAACAAAACAAAAACAAATCAGCGACCAATATAGCCACCTTTCTTTGCAAGGACACTCAAAAGCCTGCCATCCATGGATTCTGTCAGTGTTTTGATCTGTTCACCATCAACATTGCGTGCAGCAGCAACCACAGCCTCCCAGACACTGTTCAGAGAGGTGTACTGTTTTCCCTCCTTGTAAATCTCACATTTGATGATGGACCACAGGTTCTCAATGAGGTTCAGATCAGATGAACAAGGTGGCCATGTCATTAGTTTTTCTTCTTTTATACCCTTTCTTGCCAGCCACGCTGTGGAGTACTTGGACGCGTGTGATGGAGCATTGTCCTGCATGAAAATCATGTTTTTCTTGAAGGATGCAGACTTCTTCCTGTACCACTGCTTGAAGAAGGTGTCTTCCAGAAACTGGCAGTAGGACTGGGAGTTGAGCTTGACTCCATCCACCTCCACCTTGCTGGCATCTGAGTCGGACTGGAGCTCTCTGCCCTTTACCAATCCAGCCACGGGCCCATCCATCTGGCCCATCAAGACTCACTCTCATTTCATCAGTCCATAAAACCTTAGAAAAACCAGTCTTGAGATATTTCTTGGCCCAGTCTTGACGTTTCAGCTTGTGTGTCTTGTTCAGTGGTGGTCGTCTTTCAGCCTTTCTTACCTTGGCCATGTCTCTGAGTATTGCACACCTTGTGCTTTTGGGCACTCCAGTGATGTTGCAGCTCTGAAATATGGCCAAACTGGTGGCAAGTGGCATCTTGGCAGCTGCACGCTTGACTTTTCTCAGTTCATGGGCAGTTATTTTGCGCCTTGGTTTTTCCACACGCTTCTTGCGACCCTGTTGACTATTTTGAATGAAACGCTTGATTGTTCGATGATCACGCTTCAGAAGCTTTGCAATTTTGAGACTGCTGCATCCCTCTGCAAGATATCTCACTATTTTTGACTTTTCTGTGCCTGTCAAGTCCTTCTTTTGACCCATTTTGCCAAAGGAAAGGACGTTGCCTAATAATTATGCACACCTGATATAGGGTGTTGATGTCATTAGACCACACCCCTTCTCATTACAGAGATGCACATCACCTAATATGCTTAATTGGTAGTAGGCTTTCGAGCCTATACAGCTTGGAGTAAGACAACATGCATGGAGAGGATGATGTGGACAAAATACTCATTTGCCTAATAATTCTGCACTCCCTGTATATATAATAAAATTAGGAAAATTTAGAGACATGGACTCATGTGCTTTGCATACTCTTTCACTTTTCTCATACCTATGCTGATTTGTTTATTTAATGATGCAAATGTTTCAACAGATGTGTCATTGTTATTAAAGCTCACGCAGAGGTGACTTTGGTCTATAGCTTCTCATATTGTCAGACTGTACATGTTTCATTAAAAGCAGATTTTATTGTGGTGGGCATGTCAACTCAAAATAAAGCCCTTTCACCAAAATACCAATAAATAGTGTAGACAGCACTAAACATTTCATAAATACACAGTGCAGAATAACAGACCAGTGTCCTCACTTTATTTTGAGTATGTGCCAGCCACTGCAATTCCCGCAGAAGTGTGTTTGAAAGCTGGTACATTTTACAGGTACTGGGTTGGATCACCTTAGGTCTTCAAAACTGTCTTAATTCTTTGTGGCATTGATTCAACAAGGTGCTGAAAAATTCCGCAGAGGTTTTGTCAATATTAACATCACAGCATCACACAGCTGCTGCAGATTTGTCAGCTGTGGATCCATGATGCAAATCTGCAGTTCCACCACATTCGAAGGAGCTCCGATGGACTGAGATCTGGTGAATGTGGAGGCCATTTGAGTACAGTGAGCATACTGCAATATTCAAGAAACCAATTTGAGATTATCTGAGTTTTGTGAAAAGACACATTATCCTGCGCGAAACATCAAGATGGACATGGTCAGCAGCAACACTCAGGTAGGGGGCCCAAAGTGTGTCAGCCTGAACTATCTATTTAAGGCAGGATGGAGACATGTTTTCTTGTTCTTTAAACCAAATTCTAATACACCAGAAATTGAGGCTCATCGGACAATATTTTTCCATTCTTCTTTTGTCTTGCTTTGGTGAGCCTCTGCAAAATGTAGCCTCCCCTTCCTGTTCTTCGCTCACAGGAGCTCCACCCGATGTAGTCTTCTGCTGTTTTAGTCCAGCTGCTTGAAGGCACTGTGTGTTCAGAGATGCTCTTATGCATAATTTGATTATAAAGACTGGTAATTGAGGTACTACTACCTTTTTATCAGTTTGAAGCAGACTGAGCGTTACTCTTTAACGTCTGGCATTAGAGAGACATTTTTTCACAGAAAACTGCAGCTCGCTACATATCTTCTCTGTTTTAGACCATTCTCTATGGACCCTGAATGGTTGTGTGGGGAAATCCCAGTAGATCACAGTTTCTGAAATACACAGATCAGCCTATCTGGCACCTTTCTTCTTAATTCTGGTGCTCTCTTTGTATTTCAGCAGGTCGTTTCTACCATGTCTATATGTCTCAGTACTTGTTACTACCACGTGAACGGCTAATTAGACATTTGTGTTAATGAGCAGTTGAACAGGTGGTCAGTGAGTGTCTTCACAACAATGATGCTAATATTGACTGTTCAATCATCAAAAAAGAATAAAAATTTTATTATTAAATCAGTCCAGCTCTTGCTTACAAGAACCAACCAGCTTATTGCATGTGTCTTATAGAGCTAGAAAAAGTAGGGTATATATATCATCATTTATACATTTTGATAGGTTATTATTTGTGATATCACCTGCATCTTTTTGGCAAAGTCCCTCTATGACTGACCATCTAGTTTAATTTTAAGCTCTTACCTCACTGGGCTTCATACTTATCCTAGGTGCTGGTGGTTTATCATTGACCCTTGGCAGTGTTTGTGTTGTAGCTGTCTGTCTTGCAGCTGTTGTGTTCTGGTTTCACTGGTCATCAGTCGTTTTTGTCCAATGACTATGCATCACATAGCCACCTCCTTGGGTGTCTTTGGCACTGGGATGGCAGAATCATAATTATCTTCGATGCACCATAAAATCTGAAATTTAAATAGTGCACACGCTTCCAAAAGAAACTGCAACTATTAAAACAGTTGTTTGTTGTTAGATTTAGAAAATCAATAAGAAACTATATTTAATAACTATATTTTGTTTTTCATTCTTCTCAGGAGCAATATATTTCACTCTATGGGGACAAGCAAGAAATATCCAAAATTTTAAAAAAAGTAAAAAAAAATCAGAACTTGGAACTGAAATATAAGGCCTAGAATATTTTTATCTGTCCTCATCAGATCCTGTATATACCATGGGTAGATATCTCTTGGGGTAACTGGAAAAGTGAGCTCACTCAAGTTGTTGTTTTGTTTTAGTTGCAGTGATGTTGGCAATGAGGACCAAGCAGCAAGCATCCAGTTCATAAGAGAATGGAGGGTCACCACCACTTTCGAGAGAGGCACACTGAGCGAGAGAGGAGATATTCAGCTGCTGCTGTCCATCTCGTCCTCGGGTAGCACCCTGCTCCTGGTGCAGTGAGTGAGAGTAATGATATAAAATACCAGAGCGATAGAGGCACATCATCTGAACAGAAAATGCAGGGTACTTCTTGGTCTTCTATACATTTACAGTGAATTGCTGTGTTAATTATAGCTACCACTGGACCTCAGCTGTATGGTTGAGGTCCAGAAATAGTTCTTGATTTATTTATAATAGCAAAATGCTTTTTTCTTTTTTGTTGCATGTGGCTCACACGACACCTGAGTGTTCTGCTGTACCGGCCTGGAAATTCACTGTTAAAAAAAGTACCAGCTGCTTCACCTTTGAGGTGCTAAACTATATTACTCTGTTTTATAGAATGAAAAAGGAGGACATCTAGAGCTGCCCCTGTGATGGCAGAAATATTGATTTCTTCTCTTGGTGTTTTTAACTTAATAGAAAGCAGTGGGCAGCTGTTGAATTGGCCATTACAGCTTACAGTTTAAGCATTAATTCAAACTTCCAAACAAGGTTTAAAATGTATTTTCAGCAATAGGAATTGCAATATTTTGCACTTTTATGGTTGTTCATGTTTTGAAAATGTCTTCATTTGATGTGCACAAAAACATGTGACAGTGAGGAATACAATGAATTTAAAAATCCTAAAGCTGTTTTCATGGCAGTAAAACAGGAAAGATGTATTTTAAAGGATTGCAATGCAAAAAAATCATTTAAAAATATATTATTTAGATGTTCTCAGTCATAATTTCAATACATTAATCAAGTCTTTCTTAGACATTTTAATTTCTAAGAGGCTTATTTCTGATTCAAGGGGCATTGGTGGTGTAGTAGCAACACCTTCGAGTAGCTATTCATTTTTAATTTGTACTTTTTGGAGGCATATGCTCATTTCTTGGTTTGTATCCTCAGCTTGATGTTGACTTGGTTCTTAACAGGATGTAGTCAGCTCAGGATCAGCTGATGGATGACCTCAACAGATCTGACACTGAGAACCATGCTCTGCTTTAAGCTAGCCTTCTCCTCGCCGGCTCACGCCTTGGTCATACATACTTCCATATCTTTTACAGAAAATTGCTGCTTGTCAACATTACGTCTGTCACAAAGCCATTCGCACTGGGTAGCACTGTCACAGTCTGGCTTTACTTTTGTGTTCCTGAGACCCCACTGCCAGTGCCCACTGCCTTCCTCATAACTGTACCGCTGATGCATTACCCTCAACAGGTGCTCTTTTCTGAAAGGATCAGATAGGTATATTTAGATTTTGAAACTCGAGAGCAGTTCTCTGTGATTGGCTGTGTCAGCCACATGATAACCTGGGTAGAAACCGCAGCTGTGTGCTGTCGCCCAGCGTTTCTCTGGAGGGAAGCTGGGGAGGCTTTGGTGGCTTGGGAGACCAATAAACTTTAACATAACCGGTAAGCAAAGGAAAGGATACAAAAAACAACAAATATCCATGTTGTCTGCACCCTGCATGGCTTTCCATCTGCTTGGAGATCCATATTTTCCATCCTTGGCTGCCATCTGGATCCAAGCATACCCTGCTGAGGAATAAGGAGTGTGAACAATCTTTTACACATTGAAGGAGTAACCAAACAATCCAGAACTACAAGACTCTCCGAGTCACTTGAGACAAGGCCATCTTTTGGATGTATCTGAAATTTCAGCAGGAGTCTGAATCTTTTTGTTTTATTTCCATAGTCTCTGAAGCTTTCTGGCTTTTTCATCCTTCTACCTCTATGATTCTGGCGATTTCTTTAGTTCTTTTGCAGAGAAAATATAGATATATTAATACAAAGGGAGAGCATCCATGTACTAAAAAAGGTAGTTAGTATGCAATCCTATATTTAACCTGCAGCCTCAGAAGGTATTGCATCTCCATTTGCTAAACAGAGTCAGCCAATCAGGCTGTGGCATTAGCTTACATGTCAAATAGCTGGAGCGCTGTTGGACAGCTGTCGCCAACCTTCAGCCAGGAGGCACAGTCCTTTGAACTGTGTTGTAGCACATAAGGGAGGAAGGGTGGCAGTCACATATTCAAAAATCAGATGCCTATTAAAATTAGTCAGTGTCTCACCTATTACAGTAAACTCTGCAGATCTCCCTGTTTAATTATTCATTGAATAAGTTGTAAAGTGTTTTACACATTGTGTTATTGTTTTGTTTAGGAATTGGGCAAATCACAGAGTTGGACTGTCAGTTTGAGGCCCTGTTGGATGGAAAGTGAAGCTTCCTTACTGTCAGAGATTACTGCGAGACACCTTTGCTGGTATGGCAAGGACATTGTTTAAACGCCAATATGCTGCTGTTATAGTTTATATATATGTTTACATAAATATTACATATACAAAAAGAGGAGGGTTGAAATATCCCTGGTGTAGCCGTCCTATCTTCTCTAAGTCCCATTATATCCCATTTAAAATTTTTGATTTTATTTTGAAAGAACACGTAGAACATTTATGTTTCACTACACTGTGGTGTTTTTTTTTAATTTATATATATATGTATATATATATATTACTCCCTCAGAGTAACGCATACCTGAAAATGTGATCTGTGTTTTGTGTAGAATCTCTCAAATCGTCTCAAAATGACAGAAATTGTAGAGGAATATGAAGAATATGAGGAGGAGGAGGAGGAGGAGGAGGAGGAGGTTGTGGAAAGGGTAAGTGGATCCCTTTTTAATTGCACATGTAACTAAATCCTAAAGTACTCTTGTTGCATTTTTTATATTTTGGCTTTTGATCTGGATAATAGAACTTCAGCTGTGATATCATTTAATACATTTAAGTGTGGGATCTCCAAGTCCAGTGGAAGGCCCTATGAATAGTTTGGTTAGTGACGATACCTCTTACAGTCAGCAGTTCATGGAGGGAGACATACATGACTGCTGGTATATCCTGTTTCAGATGGACTCCTTCTGATGGCCTGGATTGCCCTTAACAGTCAATTATGGAAAAATAGTTCTATTAATTATATAATGTTGCATTTTATTTGTGTCCTTTTGGCATTGCAAATACCTTTACTTGAGCCTTTGACATATGCCAGACAGCAACACATGTAAAGCAGATGTAATCGTACAAGTCTGACATGTAAAGTGACTTTTTTCCATAGATCCCAGCATTTGATTTCACTACACTGCTTGAGGAGGAATATATATTGCAATGATCTATTTGCACCTAAATCCCCATAGCGTCCCTCCTGTGTATGATAGACACGCAAAGATTGGATTACATGCAGTTTGGGGGTGTGCCAGTTTCTGGAAGTTACTATTTTCCCATGTGAAATATTTCTCCAGATTGAGTGCTCACATCCCCCATGATTTCATCACAGCTTTGCTGCTTTTAGAGTCCCTTTTGTCCCTTTACATTCTCTGTGACAGTGTCTGATGGAAGAGTGAAAGCAGAAGGCTAACATTTAATCCCATATTTCCTGGTGAACTAGGATTAAAGTTAGCCTGGTATTTGTTCAAACTTAATATTGCTGATATCTTATAGGGGAGTCTGAATGACTGCTCTTGGTTGTCAGAATATCCAAACCAAGCAAACATTTTTTAAAAAATCATTTAACTCCCATATAACATATCAACTGTTTCAAACAGATTTACTACCTTTTGTGAAGAGATGTAAATCGTTTGGGAGGTAGGAAAGATAATTACGCTCAAAATCAATACACTCTGATTTCACTAGAACTTTCATCTGTACTGCGGAGAAAAGATGCATTGTTTTCAATAAAATGTAAGATGGCTTCGTATTTAATTTACAGAATGGGGAGAAACATAGTGCTGTCCAGGTCAGACATAAAACATATGATTAGTTTAATACATAATACATAAACATTGAAAAACTCATTATTTAAGTTATTTCTTTTCAAATTTCTTACTTGTTTCTATATCATAATAATAATAAACGCTAAAAAGGGAAAAAAAATGACTTCAATTCTCAGGTCATTAAGGAGCAAAGTGTACAGTTCTCTATCTGGCATTCAGGCAAATTTAGAAATGGACTTCTGGAGCACGTTGGCAGAGAGTGGAGGAAGGAGGAAAGGGAGGGGAGAAAATTAGACGGGCCACTGTGCTGTAAATCAGCCCCTGATAGGCTGGAACAGGTTAATATCACAGTGCTAGAAATTCGCTTATGGGAGGTGGATGCGTGGAAGAATGTGGCCTGCAGACAAGGAGTGTTTTTGCATTGAACTGTAGGGATGCTTAGTTACAGTGGTTCATCTACACCTATGGTTCTCTCCTGTCTGAGAGATTCATATACTGAAGCCGCTTACGAATGTTGATAAAAACGATTGAGATGTTATTTCTCAGCTCTGGCTTTTCTTTCATTTAACCTAAATTTTAAGGTCTCTTGTCTCTTAATGTTCAACCTTATGTTATGTAAACGCTCTTCATCCTAAGAAGAAGGAAGTTAGAAATTAGAAGTGCTATTCCTGGATGGGGATGTATGTGAGAGGCTGTCAGTGACTAAGTTGTCACTAGAAATTACATTTAAAAATTCACATTTGCATTTTTACAAAAAGTTAAAAGAAAACCCTCTAAATTCTAAATTAACTGAGGTGAGTGGGACTTTTCTTTTATTTAGTGTATTTATATGTAAGCCTCAGAAACTAAATACAGCACCCCCGCATTATATTAAGTTGAAGGTAGAACGCTCTTTGGTGAGATATTTCAAAATCCGAGCTAACAGAATAAAAACATCCTGTATGAATTGATTTTGTTAGAGCTAAATTGTGGGGCTTTTTTCTTGTTTTTTTCTTGTTTTGTTGTTTGGCTGAATCAGTGCTTTAAACCCATAAGACCTATGTGTGAACAGCCGTGGAGATTACAAAGCTGTCCAAACAGCTTGTGTACTGTTGTATCCTGTAGCAACTGATAACAAAAGCATTTGTATATGAAATAACAAATAAGAATAGAACAGTTGTCATGTGAGTATGCAGTGTTTTTAGACTTGGTCAGACGATCAAAGATTCAGGCTGTTCGGGCTCACATAGAATATTAATGCTTCTTTATCCTCTGTTTAAAATAAGCTTAATTAGACAGCAGCCATACTATTTTCACCTTTGGAAATTTTGCCCCTCCTTTAGGTGACTCTATTTGAGTGGACCGGTGATAAGTAGGTTACACCAAAAATCCCCGATGACAACCTTCTCTGTTTCTACTTATTAGCCTGCCTGGGGGCATTTGCTAGAACAGCTGCTAACACGATACAGTGTAGAGTGATTTCTTACTCGTAGTGCTGAAAGTGGCAGTGGCAGTAATTGATGAATGCCAGAGCTGTGGAAAAATCACCCTCAATCCAAACAAATATTTTGCTGTTTCTCCCATAATCTGTCCTGGAAATTTTGAAAAACCAGAGTGTTTCCTATATTTGTAATATGTTGAGCAGATTTCAACGACGACTGTCACTGAGCACAAGACTCAGTTCTTACAGGTAAAACACCTCCTCCCAGGCACAACGGTTCAAGCAGGGCAGGAGACCCTTGTCTCCCATGGCTTATGGTGCATCCCCCTTCTTTCCTGCATGTGTATATAGAGTATAGATAATGTGCTGTCTTGTTTGGCTTTGGCAGGTTTTTAGAGCTAAATAATAAGTTAAATATGTTAAGATTCAGCATTTTTACTAAGACAACACATGGCTTTTGTAATTTGGTTTCCTGCAGCTTTGCTGGCCAACAAATATAATATGGTAGTGTAACCTTTGTGGATATGTGCTGCTCAATGTTGTGTTGCATTCAAGTCATTTAAAATGTAGGTGTAAGTGCTTGCCTTGGGTTTGTCTTTCATTCATTTACATTTCAGCAGGCGTAACCTTAGTATACAAAATCTCCATTGTCCAAATAGAATAAATCATTGATGATTAAATAATTTCACTAACTCGAGGTGAGTAATTAGAGCAGTGGGAATCCTGCTTCATATTGAAAATATCAGATCATTGTCCAGTCGACACATTTGCATTGAAGTGTAATTAAATATCTAGAAGTTTGCTTTTTGAAAGTATCACCAGTCCTTTTGCTTTCCCTGTCGTTTTCCTTCCTGGCAATTCCCCCTACCGTAATCAATAAAACGAGATCCATGTGTTAGTTTGGTCTTTAATTGTATTCTTCTGTCCTCTCCCAGTCTGGCTTGCCCACCAGGAAAGTAAGGAAGAAGGTCAAGGTGGATACTTCCAAGTTCATGACTCCATACCTGGCCCATAGCCAGAAGATGCTGGAGCAGTTCAGCCACGTAAGAAACAAGTTTGAGTTTTTATTTGCATGTATATATACACATTTATTTGACTTTTTACTTGCTTTTACTTGTTGGTTGTTTTCCTGCTTTGTATGACATTAATTACTTACTTAAATTTTATGACCGTTGTCCCTGACAGAATAAGTATCGCCAGGCTTATGAAATGTCCAAAGGGACACCTCCTGCCATCGTTACTGATACGCCTGAAATGATTCGTATCAGGAAGGCCCAGGAGCAGCTTAGCGAGGTACTCTTTAAGATATGATGAATACACTATAAAACATAAAAATATGCCTCTGGTCTCAAATATGATTGGATCTTGCTTTACTGAGGAATAATTTGAAATAACACGCATTATCTTCAGGTTAAATACCGTATGGAGGGAAACAAAGCTCGGACAACCAGCTTGTACGACGGTGAAGCAAGAGAGATTGCCCACGTCAAGCATGTATCTGAGCTGATCAGCAAGGTAAGTTACCCAAATCTCCCAACATACAAAGAGAATGAATAAATATGACGTTAATGCTGATTGTATAACACAAATGCTGTTGTTATCTCTTATAGGTTCTGTACAGACAGAAGTGGGATGAGACCAAGGACAGGTACCTGCTGCCTCCTGATGCTCCTGAGCTGGTTCAGGCTGTGAAGAATGCTGCTAACTACAGCAAAGTAAGTCCAGTGTAGCATTCAAGGGCTGACTTTTAAGTCCAAAGTTTTAAAAAAAAATTCCAAATTACATAATTGCATAATTTAACAATTCTATAATATCTGTTAAAATGTTTTATATTCACGTAGTAAGTGATAACGTTACACCTTGTTCAGAAACTTTATACTGAGGCCTGGGATGAAGATAAGACCATGTACTACCCCTACAGTGACAGTCCTGAGCTCCGTAGGGTGGCCAAGGCTCAGGAGGTCCTTAGTGATGTAAGTAAAATTTATTATCTATATCTGTCGTGTTATTCAGACTTTCAATGTGTGTTTGTGGTTATTATATCTGCAAAAAACAAAAACAAAAAAAACACTGTATTGAGCCAGCCTCTGCTTTAATGTGTCTGTTTTGATATGTCTTATAATATGATATATACTATATTATAAGTTGTTAATTCTTCAAATCTATACATTTTAACTATCTCTGCATCATTAAATTGCTTTTTGAAAGAACAAAAACATTTTATACAGACAAATAAAATTACGCAAATTATAACATAGAATTACACCACCTAGAGCTTTCTATTTTAGACAGTTACTAGTGTTATTTCTTGTAGTGTTACAAGACAATTGACAATTACCACACTGTTAATTACAAAACACGTATGGTGTGTGTAAAGATGTTGAAATGTTCCTCTCAGTGTCCACTTGTTTGTGCTGACTCGGATGTGTCATACATCACAGTTTAACTTACATTTAGGACAATTTACAATTAGAGCCCAACTGATATGAGATATACAGAAGAGGACTAGGGTCACTGGGGAAAAAAAGTGGGCACATTATTTTTTTTTTTCTTTTCCAGAATTCTGAGGAAAATGTCAGAATTCTGAGATTAACCTCAGAATTCTGACTTTTTTTCTCAGAATTCTGAATATTTTCTCAGAATTTTGACTTTTTTCTTGGAATTCTAACTTTTTTCTCAGAATTTTTTTTTCTTAGAATTCTGACTTTTTTCTTAGAATTCTGACTTTTTTCTTAGAATTCTGAGATTAGTCAGAATTCTGATTTTTTTTTGCAGAATTCTGACTTTTTTCTCGGAATTCTGACTTTTTTCTTGGAATTCTGAGATTAAAGTCAGAATTCTGAGATTAGTCAGAATTCTGACTTTTTTCACAGAATTATTTTTTCTTAGAATTCTGACTTTTTTCTTAGAATTCTGAGATTAGTCAGAATTCTGTTTTTCCCCCTCAGAATTCTGACTTTTTTTCTCAGAATCTTGACTTTTTTTCTCAGAATTCTGACTTTTTTTCTTAGAATTCTGACTTTTTTCACAGAATCATTTTTTCTTAGAATTCTGACTTTTTTCTTAGAATTCTGAGATTAGTCAGAATTCTGTTTTTTTCCCCTCAGAATTCTGACTTTTTTCTCAGAATTTTGACTTTTTTTCTCAGAATTCTGACTTTTTTTCTTAGAATTCTGACTTTTTTCACAGAATTCTGAGATTAAAGTCAGCATTCTCACTTTTCTTCTTAGAATTCTGACTTTTTTCACAGAATTCTGACTTTTCTCTTAGAATTCTGACTTTAATCTCAGAATTCTGAGTTTTTTCTCAGAATTCCAACTTTAATCTCAGAATTCTAGAAAAGAAGAAAAAAAGACATGCCCGCTCCCCCCCCCTCTCTTAGAATTCTGACTTTAATCTCAGAATTCTGAGTTTTTTCTCAGAATTCCAACTTTAATCTCAGAATTCTAGAAAAGAAGAAAAAAAGACATGCCCGCTCCCCCCCCCCTCTCTTAGAATTCTGACTTTAATCTCAGAATTCTGACTTTTTTCTTAGAATTCTGAGATTAGTCAGAATTCTGTTTTTCCCCCTCAGAATTCTGACTTTTTTTCTCAGAATCTTGACTTTTTTTCTCAGAATTCTGACTTTTTTTCTTAGAATTCTGACTTTTTTCACAGAATCATTTTTTCTTAGAATTCTGACTTTTTTCTTAGAATTCTGAGATTAGTCAGAATTCTGTTTTTTTCCCCTCAGAATTCTGACTTTTTTCTCAGAATTTTGACTTTTTTTCTCAGAATTCTGACTTTTTTCACAGAATTCTGAGATTAAAGTCAGCATTCTCACTTTTCTTCTTAGAATTCTGACTTTTTTCACAGAATGCTGACTTTAATCTCAGAATTCTAGAAAAGAAGAAAAAAAGACATGCCCGCTCCCCCCCCCCCCCCCGGTTGCCCTAATCCTCTTCCGTACTAATCCTCTTCCGTACAGATAGGATCACAAAGTATCGATCTGATACTTTTTGACCTTATCCTCTATCAGTGACGATGATACTTGGTGATGACCAAGATTTAAGAATCGGCCAGTATTTTTTTCTTTCAGACACAGGAAAAAATTTTCTCCAACATTCGTTGTGTGTTGTTACATATGAGTTGTTATTAAGATAATATGTGACTGCAGTTTAAAGATAATAATATTTTAGTGCCATGACAAGTCGCGTAACAAAACCTTACGCTCTGCTCAGATCAGCTGGTTGGTGTGATTGTGCTGTTCCAAACACGTTGCTAACAAGGAAGTTGCAGAGCGCCCTCTGGTGATAAGATAGAAAAGACTCAAAACTCGTAATATCGTTGGAGGGTGTTTCCTCCATCTCTTAATGTTTTAATTTGATTATATCGGTAAATACCTAATATTGAAAATTATATATCGTGCATGGTGCTATATCAGGTCAAGCTCTTATTACAGCTGTTATCTGTACGTCTCCTTCCTCTTGGGTTCTGTGTTGTTAAACTTTTTTCCCGATGCATGGAAATTACCAGTCTATTTAGGTAGAGGCAAACTGTGCATGAAAGTCAGGTATTGATGTTGACGAATTGAGCGTCTTAGTAAATGTTAACTCCTGTTGTGATTGACAGGTTCACTATAAGAAGGGCCACCATGAGCGCAAGGCTAAGTATACTTCCTTGCCTGATCCTCCTGAATTGGAGCTGGCCAAGAGAGTGTCCCAACAGCGCAGTGATGTAAGTAACAATTTTAAATCAAACAAAAACCAATATCACTGAGGTAGATATACTGATGAATTTTTCTTGTCATTAAGCTATAAATATACATAGATCAGATATTTAAGTCCACAAACTCTTACTGAAAGCAATGTTCAGTGCTTTCAGTTAATAAGAGTAGAGGAGTATGCACTACAGACAGTGAGCAGTGATTGGGGCAGTGCAGTTTTAGTTTAGATCAAAATCCAAAATACCATAAATTCAATATGAGACCAGTACACAATTATTTAATCCATTGTATAGTCTATCCATCTATCTGTATAGTGCATCTGTTTTCGCTAGACTCATCAACTTTTCTAGGATTAACAGTGTTCATCCCCTAACTAGACATGGGAGTAATAAATATCTTTGCTTATTTTAGAGTCAGAAAACTGGGCCTTGCACAGTGTAAGCACTGAAGCAGGAGCCCCAGACACCAACCAACCCTGAGAAAGGGATCAGTCCACCTGCTCTCTGATATTAGTAGCAACACTAAGCTGGGTGGGAGAGGCTAACAATGACAGGAATTCCAATCATTCCTAATGTGTTTATATAAACATATGAGATTTATTCATTTGTCCTTTAATAAAAAAAAAACCTTCTTATGTTAATTGCCATCTTTTCCTCACAGCTTAAGTACAAGGAAGATTACAATAAAAATGTAAAGGGTCAGTGGTGTGAGACTCCTTACTTCGACGTGGCGACTGCCAGGGTGGCAATGGAGAACCTCAGCGACGTAAGAATTCACTATTTAAAGGAAAGGATTTCAGATTTCTGCTTTTCTTTGTCCTTTTTCTGTACATAACTGTTGTGTGTTTTCCTTTCAGAGAAGATACACGCAACATTATGAGAATACAAAAGACCAAATTTATTTCATGCAAACAGAAACACCCACTTATGATGCAAACAAGAAGGCTCGTATTGCTGCTAGTGAGGTAAGCGCGAAAACACGCACAAACACAAAGGTAACACAGTATTTTTATAGGCCCGATCTCATGCGGAAGACACGACAGAGAGTTGACCCATGTCTCAGAGCAGTGTGTGAGTCAAGAGACTCAGTCCACTCTGACGCAGGGATACACTGTATTGTGCCCACACTGCATGACTGAGAGATCCACATTTGGTTTACTGTCACCATGCACATTACTTTACTAGCACGCAGGAATAAAATGCGAGTCTGTGTGACAAAGCTTTTCAGTTGCTCTGCACCTCATAGCCACCCACACGTTCACACACAGGGGAAACATGCATCGTTTTCAAGAAATGCGAAAGACACACTTCTTAGCTGGCCAACCAACTGTGCCATCATTTTGAACCATGTGAACACACCTCATTATCACACTTTCCTCTCTTTTTTTACTCACAGTGATCTGTTTCTGTCTTTAGGTCCAATACAAGAAGGAGTATGAGAAGAAAAAAGCACAGTCTGACTACAACACGCTCCCCGCCACAGAGAATCCTCTATTGAGGCAGCTCAGATATGCTGGCACTATCCTCAGTGATGTAGGTGTTTAAAAAGCCCTGTGCAGAAAGTTTATTTTTCTTCTGTGACAAAAGATAGACCTTTTGCCTTTTCAGGAAAACTAAATTATAAAATCTTAGGCGGTTGTTTAATTATTGCTTAAATTACCGGGCCAATTGCCCTGTTATTGTTGGGATAGAGTCCAGCCCCTCCCCACGACCCTGAATTGGATAAGTGGAAGTGAAATACATAGTGTTTGCTTGTTGTTTGCAATTACTCTCCTGTAGTTTTTCCTGTACCACAAGTATGTATGTAGCTGCTCATATATTTTTTTTATCGTTGTTTGACTTTGTTTTGTTTTTGCCATTTCCTTTCCAGAAAGTATATAAGGCTAGCTATGAGAAATCCAGGGGTTTCAGCATCAACTACTGTGACACGCCCAAGTTTCAGATGGACTCAGTACTTAAGCAGTTCTCTGATGTAAGAGAGCTCGTTGAGTTAAAATTTCTTTGAATATGAACCACTTATGTTTCTCTTTTAACACACGTTTTGATTTTCTTTTAGGCACATTACAAAAATAAGTATGAAAATGAGGTGAAGGGCCACTACATTGGAAGCTATGAGGACCTTTATATGCTTCACTGCCAGAAAGTCGAGGAAATGAAAAATGAGGTTTGTGCATTAAAAAATTTGAGCATGTATTAATATATTCCTCATCAAGCCTTTCCTCATAACACAATATTTACTTTTTGTATTTCACAGCAACTATATAAATCTGATTATGAAGACATTAAAACTAGATGCTTCTTTCCTCAAACACTTACGCCTGAATACGAAGCTGGGAAGAAACTTCATCAATGCAACGATGTGAGTAGTCGCTGATTATAAAACTGTTCTTTGCAATAAAATGGATCCAGGTTCTTTTTGGATTTCTTATATGTATATGGACAATTATTATTTTTGTTTTGATCCTTTGGTTTTCAGAAAGTTTACCGGCAACATCCAGACACAGTGAAATTTACACAAGTGGTGGATTCACCAGTTCAAGTTCAAGCCGCCATCAACGCCAAACAGCTAAGTGACGTATGTACCTTTTTTGGACCACTTCCTCTTGGTGCTAATGTAGGAAAGTCTAGAATTTAAACTGGTACAGTAAAGCTAACAAACACGCACTGAACATTTAGGTGATACCTGCATATAATAGTAACATTAATGTGACTATTTTGTTTTCTCGGTGTCCATTTATGGCCTGGAATTCTTGCAATCACCAGCTTGTGTCAATCCAATTCTCCTAGATATGCAGATCACCTTTAAATTTGCTCAATCATCTATGAAGCCCAGCTGTCTTTCTATGGGCGCCATGGAAACTGGAGAGCCATTTCTCTGTAGTATAAATAGAAACAAGCATTCAGTTGGCCCAGAATAAACCCTGTGATCAGACAGGGGTTGGGGAGGTGGAGAAAGCAACTGTCACCATCTCTGAGCCCTGATAGCACACTACTGCCCTCCAGTGACAGAAAGTCAAATAACAGCTTATCAGAAAATATACCCTGAGCAGTACTGACACAATAATATTACCATTTTGTTCTTCTGCAGTTAAACTACAAGGCAAAGTACGAGGAAATAAAAATGAAGAACAGTCTACCCCCAGACTACCCCTTCTTCATTCAGTCCAGAGTTAACGCTTTTAACCTCAGTGATGTAAGTAACTGTGATATTTGCATATCTCTAAAATTTAACTCGTATCAGCTTTGATTTCTCATACTGTCGATTTCAATTTCCTGAATGGCACACTTTCTTCTTGCAGAACTGCTATAAGTATGATTGGGAGAAAACCAAAGCGAAAAAGTTTGAGATCAAAGGGGATACCATCTCAATCCTTGCTGCCCGTGCTCACACAAACGCCATCAGTGATGTAAGTATCCTACTTCAACAACTGCTTCAACAGATAAATTACCTGCAGTACCTGTTATGTATTCTAATCCATGATAAATTCTGTTCATTACTAGGTTAAATATAAAAAGGAGTATGAGAAGAACAAGGGAAAGATGGTTGGAGCCCTCAGTATTAACGACGATCCGAAGATGCTGCACTCTGTCCATCTGGCCAAAATCCAGAGTGATGTAAGTTATTAGTTGATGTCATATTTTTAATAAATATTAATTTATGGGGGTTAAAAAGAAGGGCAACTGAGTAATCTCTTGTTTATATCTTCACAGCGTGAATACAAAAAAGACTATGAAAAAGTAAAGACCAAGTATCATACACCACTGGATATGTTGTCAGTCACCTTGGCTAAGAAATCCCAGGCAATTTCCAGCATGGCTGGTTACAGGAGCATCAGCACCAACTATTTCCTTCCACCTGACAGCGTCCTGCTGGATCTGGCCAAGAAAGCCAACGTTATCCAGAGTGATGTAAGTCCAAACAGACTTTAGAGACTCCAACTGCTCAGTTTTGCTAAAGTTCTGCTTTTTTCATCATAATATGAAAACATGTCCTGATGTGCTATTGTGGGCTTAAATATTCATCAACATTTGTTTTGGTTTTGTGTGTTTCTCTGCACCAAAGAATGAGTATAAGGCTGACTACAACAGCTACACCAAAGGTACTCCATGGGTCCCATATGGCTCATTGGAAGTGGAAAAGGCTAAGAAAGCTGCAGAGATCCTCAATGAGGTATGTGTGCAACATGGCTTCTTTACATCTGCTCTCATGGTAATAACAAAATGCATATTTCAGAGCTGATAGGTCATTAAAATAATAATATTTATTTACTCTTTTCCTTCAGAAAAAATACAGAACACACCCAGACAAGATCCCATTCACATCTATCGACGACCACCCCATCATGATGCAGGCCAAAGTCAACCAGCTTCAGAGGAGCGATGTGAGTCAAGTGTCACTGTTCATACTGGAGAACGAATTCCTTCTGCATTTTTCCAAGATCCCTTTTAGGAAGATTCTTGTTTGCTCTTACTTTCTTTTAATTTCTGCTCTGTTACATTTATTCTTTTATAGCTGTTCTACAAGCGAGGTCTAGAGGAGATCCATCAGAAGTACTCTCTGCCCCCGGATGTCCCAGAGTTCCTTCAGGCCAAGTGCAATGCCTACAACATCAGCAAGGTGACGAATGCACATAAAAAAAGCAAAATAAATAAAATATTTTTTCAACTCACTTTTAAAACTTATATAACTGTATATCGCCACAGTATGTGTGTGCATCTGTTCATGTTTGCGTAAAGCTATAATGGATACATGCCTTAAACATTGTTTATATGTTTTATGTGATTTCAGAATTACTACAAGTTTGCTTGGCAGGAGCTGATTGCTAAGGGTTATGACCTGAAGCCTGATGCCATCCCTATTGTTGCTGCCAAAGCTGCCAGACATGCTGCCAGTGATGTAAGTTTTCTGAAAGACCAAATTTGCTGCACTTTTTAAATAATTGTTACATATAAAAAACTAGAGAAGCTCCATGTGCTTTAACTCCTAGGTCCAGTACAAAAAGGCTTATGAGAAGGCGAGAGGCCACCATGTTGGCTTCCGCAGCCTCCAGGACGATCCTCTGCTGGTTCACTACATGGAGGTGGCCAGAATGCAGAGTGACAAGAACTACAAGAAGGACTACCACAAGGCCAAGCTGAAGTATCACACCCCAGTGGACATGCTCAGTGTGGTTCAGGCTAAACATGCTTCAGCAGTGCAGACCTACATTGGCTACAAGCAGCACCACCATAAATACTTTCTTCTCCCTGATGCTATGGGTCTGCAACTTGCTCGCACCATGAACTACAATTCCAGCGATGTATGTTATTAACAATGCTTGTGACTTAATAGCAATATAAACCGTATGGACTCTCTAAAAATGGTATTTGGTCTGACAATAGTTTCTTGTTTTCTGGGTTTTTTTCTATTTCTCAGCACAACTACAAGATGGATTATGAGACCTCGGTCAAGGGTATTGGCTGGGTTCCAATTGGTTCTCTGGAGGTTGAAAAAGCCAAAACGGCAGCAGCAGCTCTGAATGAGAAAAAGTACAGACAGCACCCTCAAACCATCAAGTTCACCAGTGCTACTGACTCCATGAGCATGGAGCTGGCTAAGACCAATGCTAAGATCATGAATGTGGTGAGAAGGACAAAACAAAATAATGACTTATGCTACATATCTAAAATTTAGTCCTTTTCAGAGAAGAAATAAATTCTTGCCTTCACTGTAATTACACAGAAAGAGTACAAAGCCAGCGGAGAGAAGTTCATGCACACTTACAATCTCCCTCCTGATGCCCCCCAATTTCTGCAAGCTAGATACAATGCTGCCAACATCAGCCAGGTTAGCTGCAGATTGATTTAAGCACATATGAAACATACAAAGAAATTTAATTGTGAATGTTTTTGTAACAATATCGCTGATTATCTTTTTGTTTAGAATTATTACACTTATTCTCACCGCCAAGATCTGCTCAAAGGACATCACATGAAAGAGGATTCCATTCCCATCGTAGCAGCCAAAACTTCAAGAAACATTGCCAGCAATGTAAGCTGGAATTATGCTTTTCATAATAATTTTTAAATGTTAATACATTTAATAATATTACTTATATTGCATTTTATTTAATACAGTACAAGTATAAGCTGGCCTATGAGAAAGAAAAGGGCCACCACGTTGGCTTCCGCAGCCTCCAGGATGATCCTCTGCTGGTTCACTATATGCAAGTGGCAAAGATGCAGAGTGACAAGAACTACAAGAAGGACTACCACAAGGCCAAGCTGAAGTATCACACCCCAGTGGATATGCTCAGTGTGGCTCATGCCAAGCAGGCTTCTGCTGTTCAGACAATGGCTGGATACAAGAAGATCCCCCACAGCTTCTTGCTTCTTCCTGACAACATGCACCTGCGGCTGTGTCGCAACATGATGGAGATTCAGAGTGACGTGTGTATTCTTTTCATCTTATTATCTTTATATATTGGTCTCATCCTGGAACAACATATATAGCATTACATATATGTATATATTTGATTATGACCTTTGATTAATTTAGATTTTCTCTAAATACCCACAGAATGTCTACAAGTCAGATTACAACAGCTACTCTAAAGGTATAGGATGGGTCCCTATTGGTTCTCTGGATGTTGAAAAAGCCAAAACCGCTAAAGCTGCACTGGATGAAAGAAATTACCGCCAGCACCCCAGTAATTTCAAATATACAAGCAAGACCGATGCCATGAACATGACTCTGGCTATGGCCAACACTAAACAGATGGACATCGTAAGAATCCCTTTTCTTAACAGAAGATACTTATGTAGAGATTCTTTAAACATTCACTGTTGTTTCTTTTTTCTGACTAGACTACATACAAAGCTTCTGGAGAGAAGTTCATGCACACCTACCATCTGCCATCTGACTGCCCCGAGTTTCTCCAGGCTAAGTTTAATGCCCAGACTATTAGCGAGGTTAGAGCACAAATTATTTAACTGAATATGCAAGTTGAAGCAATAGCAATTTCCTGAGGTTCAAGGTGTATATGAGCATAGTTGTGCAAAAAGTTGTTGTAACACTTTGCTGTTTATTTGCAGAGTCATTACAGGCACAAGTGGGTGGAAGACATTGCCAAGGGATATGACATGAAGCCTGATGCTATTCCCATCCTGCATGCCAAGCACGGCAGGCATATTGCCAGCAATGTATGTAATAAATGCATGTAATAAATTTAACTAAATTTAACTGTAAAAAAGAAAGAATCAACACATCACTTTTTCTTTTTTTTTTTCTTTAGGTCCAGTACAAAAAGGCTTATGAGAAGGCGAGAGGTCACCATGTTGGCTTCCGCAGCCTCCAGGACGATCCTCTGCTGGTTCACTACATGGAGGTGGCCAGAATGCAGAGTGACAAGAACTACAAGAAGGACTACCACAAGGCCAAGCTGAAGTATCATACCCCAGTGGACATGCTCAGTGTGGCTCATGCCAAGCAGGCTTCTGCTGTTCAGACAATGGCTGGATACAAGAAGATCCCTCACAGCTACTTGCTTCTCCCTGACAACATGCACCTGCGGCTGTGTCGAACCATGAACCTCCAGTCAAGTGATGTAAGTAGCAAAGATAGTCATATGTATGCCATTTTAAAAAAATAATAAAAACCAGATTTGAACTACAAAAGATCATTTATCTTTACTTTGGAACTAATTTGCGTCATGACTTTTTTTTCCAGAATGATTACAAATCTGACTGGAATAACTTTGTCAAAGGCACTGGATGGGTCCCTATTGGCTCGCTTACTGTTGAAACTGCCAAGGTTGGCGGTCAGATTCAGAGTGAAAATAAGTACCGCACTCATCCATCAAATTTCAAGTTTAGCAAACTGATGGACTCCATGGACTTGGCTTTGGCTAGTGCCAACAACCAGATCATGAACAAGGTGCAGTATTTTAAGATGTGTTGTATAGGGTCTCAAAATAGAGATAGTCTTGTTTGTGATAAAAATTGTGATTGACCCCTTTCACTGATTTCTTGACCTACAGAAAGCATACACCGCAGCCTGGGAGAAGGACAAAGTGACCACCCATGTCATGCCAGACGCTCCTGAGATTCTGCTGGCGAAGGCTAATGCTCTGAACATGAGCAATGTAAGGCATTACAAATTATATTTATTATTATTTATTCAATTATTTATATGATTTAACATCTATATCTTATCTAACCATTATGCTGTAAGCCATGGCTATATAATATATGTATGATCCTTAACTGTAGCGTGACCTTTCTGTCATTGTATATGTTTTCACAGAAACTTTACAAAGCTGGTGTTGTGGAGATGGCTAATAAAGGCTACAACCTCAAAGCAGATGCTATCCCCATTCTGGCTGCCAAGGCTGGCACCACCATTGCCAGCAACGTAAGTAGACAATAAAGCAAATCTAGCAAGTTAAGAAGTTTATTTCCTACAGCCCATTACAGATGCTGACCAAGTGCACATTTATTGTTACAGTACAAGTACAAATTGGCTTATGAGAAGGCGAGAGGTCACCATGTTGGCTTCCGCAGCCTCCAGGATGATCCTCTGCTGGTTCACTACATGCAAGTGGCAAAGATGCAGAGTGACAAGAACTACAAGAAGGACTACCACAAGGCCAAGCTGAAGTATCACACCCCAGTGGACATGCTCAGTGTGGTCCATGCCAAGCAGGCTTCTGCTGCTCAGACTATGGCTGGATACAGACACATTCAGCACACTAATGCTCTCCTGCCTGATGCCATAAACCTGGAACTTGCTCGTAACATGCAGTTTATTGCCAGTGATGTATGTATAACAATTTGAATAGATAACAATTTTACACAGTTACTGCCCTTATTGTGCATAGCTGTGAAAAAACAATTGTGTATTCCCCTCAGAACCAGTACAAGAGTGAGTATGAGCACTGCATCAAAGGAATAGGATGGGTCCCTATTGGATCACTTTCAGTTGAGACTGCTAAAGTTGGCGGTCAAATTCTTAGTGAAAAGAAATACCGCACTCATCCATCCAACCTCAAGTACAGCAAGCTGATGGACTCCATGGACTTGACTCTGGCTACTGCCAACAATCAGATCATGAACAAGGTGAAATCTTTTAACTTTAATTGGAGAACAAAGCCACACAATATTGTCAAAAACATTGTTCAGAACTGACACTAATATTTGATTTTTCTAATGATTTTTTCTTGCAGAAAGCATACACTGCTGCATGGGAAAAGGACAAACTGACTGTTCATATTATGCCAGATGCTCCTGAGATTCTCCTTGCAAAGGCTAATGCCCTCAATATGAGCAATGTAAGGGGAATCCGTCAAATTAATAAACCTGCTGAGTCTTGTTATTTATTAGGCTGTTAATAATGCAAATCACTTACCTTAGTCATATGTAATTTCAGAAACTTTACAAAGCTGGTGTTGTGGAGATGGCTAATAAAGGCTACAACCTCAAAGCAGATGCTATCCCCATTCTGGCTGCCAAGGCTGGCACCACCATTGCCAGCAACGTAAGTAGAAAATAAAGTAAATGTAGCAAGTCAAGGGGTTTATTTCCTACAGCCCATCACACATGCTGACCAAGTGTGTATTTATTATTACAGTACAAGTACAAATTGGCTTATGAGAAGGCGAGAGGCCACCATGTTGGCTTCCGCAGCCTCCAGGACGATCCTCTGCTGGTTCACTACATGGAGTTGGCAAAGATGCAGAGTGACAAGAACTACAAGAAGGACTACCACAAGGCCAAGCTGAAGTATCACTCCCCAGTGGACATGCTCAGTGTGGTCCATGCCAAGCAGGCTTCTGCTGCTCAGACTATGGCTGGATACAGACACATTCAGCACACTAATGCTCTCCTGCCTGATGCCATGAACCTGGAACTTGCTCGTAACATGCAGTTTATTGCCAGTGATGTATGTGTAAAAGTTTGAACAGATAACAATTTTACACAATTGCTACCACTGTGAAATAAACATTTGTGTATTCCCCGCAGAACCAGTACAAGAGTGAGTATGAGCACTACATCAAAGGAATAGGATGGGTCCCTATTGGATCGCTGGATGTTGAGAAAGTAAAATCAGCAGGGAAGGCCCTCAATGAGAAACTGTATCGTCAGCCTCCTACCAACTTCAAATTCACCAAAGATATGCACTCTATGGACTTGACACTGGCCACTACCAACAACCAGATTATGGATAAGGTACAGAAGAGAATCTGTCATGAACAGTGTTGGGGAGTAACCGAATACATGTACCGCCGTTACGTATTTAAAATACAAAATATGAGTAACTGTATTCTGTTACAGTTACCGTTTAAAAAGGTGGTATTCAGAATACAGTTACTTTGTTGAAATGAATGGATTACACGGCAGTCTTTTCCTGTTTCATAAGACTATGAACTCTATATTTCTGGTAATTCCACGCTGGTGGAAACCCAAACAAAACACGCATTAAGAGCCTCTAATGCCCGTGTCTCAATCTCGCGGCACATGTTACCATTTACTACAGTTCGGAGCCGCGGACCTGTTTTATATATGCGCGGAACAGTTTTCTATACAAGATCGCTGCAATAAGTGCAGCCTTACCTAATGTCCACCTACTGTTACTCATTTTATATCAAGATTTAAAAATCTAGTTGGTATTGGTATGGCGAGTAACCTTCAGTAATAGTAACACAGCAATAGTTCATTCATGTAGTTGTAAAAAGCATGATAATATATTAAGTAATCCAAAGTAATCAGAATACTTTACTCTCATTGAGTAACGTAACGGAATACATTACAAAATACATTTTGGGGCATGTAATCTGTAATCTGTAGTTACATTTTAAAAGTAACCTTCCCAACACTGGTCATGAATATAACTGAAAAGTACTTTCTCTTTACTTTATGTGAAGCTGATAATTACATTTTGCTTCTTTAGCAATCCTACATCAAAGCCTGGGAAAAAGACAAGACTTCAGTCCATGTCATGCCTGATGCAATGGACATTGTTCTGGCACGGGAAAACAGGAAGAACTACAGTGAGGTATCGTATAATATGCAGTTTCCTGTCTGTAATGATATGGATGACAGTTAGGGAAACAATTACACTAATACTATTAGCATGTCCATTTGAAGGTAGACATGGTTTCCTTGTTGACATTATTTCTTGCTATAGAAACTGTACAAGTTGGATCATGAACTATCCAAGAAGAAGGGCCATAATCTTCGTAGCGATGCCATTGCCGTCCAAGCTGCTAAAGCTTCCACTACAATTGCTAGTGATGTAAGTGTCAGTTTATATTCTCTTTGCTGTATTGCTTTATGTGAACATTTATTCTAATATGCTGTTTGGTGACTAAACGTCACACTATTGCTTTTTTAGTACAAGTACAAGACAGGATACCGTAAGCAAGTGGGTCACCACATCGGTGCTCGCAGCATCCAGGATGACCCTCTGCTCATGCTGGCTCTGAACTCAGCCAAGATTGCCAGTGATGCTCTGTACAAGAAGGACTTCAACAGGTCCAAGACCAAGTTCCACCTGCCAGTGGACATGATGGCCTTTGAACTGGCCAAGAAGAACCAGATTCAAGTCAACCATTTCAACTACATCACCCGACTGCACAACTGGACATGCCTGCCAGACTCCAATGATGTGGTCCAGGCCAGACATGCATATAACATACAAAGTGATGTGAGTATATTTTAATAATTTATATTATGAAAATATTATTATATTGCAGGACTCGTGTTTTTTTTACTATATATCGTTTTTGTTGTCCACCAGATTCAATCATTGCAAATCATTCTTGGTTTTTGTTTTTTCTTCCAGGCTGTGTACAAGGAGGATCTGAAGATGCTGCAGGGTATTGGTTGGGTGCCAATAGGTTCATTAGATGTTGAGAAGGTGAAGAAAGCTGGTGAGATCCTGAGTGAGAGAAAGTATCGTCAGCAACCGAGCAACTACAAGTTTAAAATATCCATTGAAGACATGCCCATAGCACTGGCTAAGGCCAATGCTCAGGTTATGAATAAGGTATGAAATCCCATTTAAAACCTCCATCAGCCATACTGGATGTTGTATGTAAATTAAGTTATTGTAAAATTCACACAGAGGTCACAATGTAAGTACTTTTTGTCTTTTTTTTTTTTTCATTTTTGTTACTGCAGAAAGCATACATTGAAGCCTGGGAGAACGAGAAGACAAAGATCCATCTCATGCCCGATGCTATGGATGTCCTTCTGGCTAAAGCAAACAATGTTAACTACAGTGTGGTATGTAGGCATTTGTGGTGTAGAAAGACTCACATCACTTATGAATTTTAAATGTATATAACTTCCATCTGTTGGATCATTGTGTTTCCTTACAGAAAAAGTACAAGCAGGCATATGAAGACTCCAAGAAGAAGGGCTATGATCTGCGCAATGATGCCATTTCCGTCATTGCGGCGAGAGCTTCCAGGGACATTGCCAGTGATGTGTGTCTTTAATCTGAATTATTTACATAAAAAAATATACTAATTGTATCATAATAATAGTGCAAATATATTAGTTTTGATATTGATTTATAGGGCTTATTAATGCATACATGAATTTTTTTAAATAATAAAACCCATTGTACAGCATGTATAAAACTGTTTAAAGGCAGTGATGATATTATTTTATTTTTCATCCAGTACAAGTACAAGACAGGATACCGTAAACAGGTCGGTCACCACATCGGTGCTCGCAGCATCCAGGACGACCCTCTGCTCATGCTGGCTCTGAACTCAGCCAAGATTGCCAGCGATGCTCTGTACAAGAAGGACTTCAACAAGTCCAAGACCAGGTTCCACCTGCCAGTGGACATGCTCAATCTGGAACTGGCCAAGAAATGCCAGATCCAAGTCAACGACTTCAACTACAGAACTCACCTGCACCAGTGGACGTGCCTGCCAGACTCCAATGATGTGGTCCAGGCCAGACATGCATATGACCTGCAGAGTGATGTGTGTATATATTTATAATTTATATATATATACAGTTTCTATATTCTATATTTCTACATATAGTTTTTTGTATATCTGCCAACTTTTGCCACAACACTTTCTTTCTTTTTTTCTAGGCTGTGTACAAGGAGGATCTGAAGATTTTGCAGGGTATTGGTTGGGTGCCAATAGGTTCATTAGATGTTGAGAAGGTGAAGAAAGCTGGTGAGATCCTGAGTGAGACAAAGTATCGTCAGCACCCGAGCAAATATGGTTTTAAAATATCCACTGAAGACATGCCCATAGTACTGGCTAAGGCCAATGCTCAGGTTATGAACAAGGTAAAAATTCAATAACACTCAAAATGCAGCAAAGTATAACTAATACAGAATGACTCTGGTGAAGTACTAATGCTGACATGGTAAAGAAATGATTCTGTGCACAGCTTCATGGTTGATAGTGTTTACATTTTTCCATGATTACAGAAAGCATACATTGAAGCCTGGGAGAACGTGAAGACAAAGATCCATGTCATGCCCGATGCTATGGATGTCCTTCTGGCTAAAGCAAACAATGTTAACTACAGTGTGGTATGTAGGAAATTAAAACGTTTTACTGTTTAAGCAATTTAAACATTTGTTTTGAATAATTAATTCAGATCATTGAATTTATTGCATTAATATCTTGATAAGATGTCAAGGCAGGTATTTAAGTATTCATGATTCTGAACACTATTATTTTTTGTTTTTATTACATGTTTAAAATCTGTTTTTTGTGATCATGAACAGAAAAAGTACAAGCAGGCATATGAAGATTCCAAGAAGAAGGGCTACGATATGCGAAATGACGCCATATCCATCATTGCAGCCAGAGCTTCCAGGGACATTGCCAGTGATGTAAGCTCACTGGATCTGAACAATGATAAACTTTTATATTTAAATATCAGACCCCGCTAACTCCAATCATTATTTTCACAGTACAAGTACAAGACAGGATACCGTAAACAGGTCGGTCACCACATCGGTGCTCGCAGCATCCAGGACGACCCTCTGCTCATGCTGGCTCTGAACTCAGCCAAGATTGCCAGTGATGCTCTGTACAAGAAGGACTTCAACAAGTCCAAGACCAGGTTCCACCTGCCAGTGGACATGCTCAATCTGGAACTGGCCAAGAAATGCCAGATCCAAGTCAACGACTTCAACTACAGAACTCACCTGCACCAGTGGACGTGCCTGCCAGACTCCAATGATGTGGTCCAGGCCAGACATGCATATGACCTGCAGAGTGATGTGAGTCTTTGAATTTCAGTGGTGTAAAATAATCATGTTAATTAATAAATATATTTTCCAGTTTTAGAATATTTTTAATCATAATAAATCCTTTTTTCCTCAAGGCTGTGTACAAGGAGGATCTGAAGATTTTGCAGGGTATTGGTTGGGTGCCAATAGGTTCATTAGATGTTGAGAAGGTGAAGAAAGCTGGTGAGATCCTGAGTGAGAGAAAGTATCGTCAGCACCCGAGCAACTACAAGTTTAAAATATCCACTGAAGACATGCCCATAGTACTGGCTAAGGCCAATGCTCAGGTTATGAACAAGGTATGAAATCCCATTTGAAATCTACGTCAGCCATACTGGATGTTGTATTTAAATTAAGTTATTATAAAATGTATATATACATTTACAAGTAGTAATGTAAACAGTTGCTCATTATCTGTTTTTGTTACTGCAGAAAGCATACATTGAAGCTTGGGAGAACGAGAAGACAAAGATCCATCTCATGCCCGATGCTATGGATGTCCTTCTGGCCAAAGCAAACAACGTTAACTACAGTGTGGTATGTAGGCATTTGTGGTGTAGAAAGACTCACATCACTTATGAATTTTAAATGTATATAACTTCCATCTGTTGGATCATTGTGTTTCCTTACAGAAAAAGTACAAGCAGGCATATGAAGACTCCAAGAAGAAGGGCTATGATCTGCGCAATGATGCCATTTCCGTCATTGCGGCGAGAGCTTCCAGGGACATTGCCAGTGATGTGTGTCTTTAATCTGAATTATTTACATAAGAATAAATAATAGTGCGATATAGGTATAATAGATTTGATACGGCACTGTAAAGGGCTTGGTAATATGTAAATGTATAAGAAAATAATAATCAATAAAATTCATCATACACAATGTATAAAACTGTTCAAAGACATTGATGATAATATTTTATTTTTCATCCAGTACAAGTACAAGACAGGATACCGTAAGCAGGTCGGTCACCACATCGGTGCTCGCAGCATCCAGGACGACCCCCTCGTCATGCTGGCTCTGAACTCAGCCAAGATTGCCAGCGATGCTCTGTACAAGAAGGACTTCAACAAGTCCAAGACCAAGTTCCACCTGCCAGTGGACATGCTCAATCTGGAACTGGCCAAGAAATGCCAGATCCAAGTCAACGACTTCAACTACAGAACTCACCTGCACCAGTGGACGTGCCTGCCAGACTCCAATGATGTGGTCCAGGCCAGACATGCATATGACCTGCAGAGTGATGTAATAGTTGTTTTCATGATTCTTTTTATTGCTTTTTAATTCTGTGTTTGTGCTACTAAAAGTATATCACAAGGCTGTTCTGCCGTGTATGTCAGGCTGTCTACAAAGCTGACCTGAAGTGGCTCCAGGGCCTGGGTTGGGTCCCCATTGGCTCGCTTGATGTGGAGAAAGCTAAGAAGGCTGAAGAAGTTTTGAGTGAAAGGAAGTACCGCCAGCATCCCAGCAAAGTTCCATTTACCAGCCCAGTAGATGCCATGAATCTTGTGCTGGCAAAGAATAACGCCCTAACCATGAACAAGGTAGAATTCTTCATTAAAGACTTTCAAAGCCATTTCTATCTGGTTATCACTTTTGTCAGAATCATTAATTAACGCTGCATTATTTGTGTTTTTTCCAGCGCCTCTACACTGAAGCATGGGAGAAGGACAAGACCACGCTGCACATTAAACCTGACACTCCTGAGATCGTCCTCTCACAACAAAATGCAATAACCATGAGCAAAGTTAGTATCATTTCAGAGCATGATTTATTATGTCAACAAGAATACTTTCAAAATATTTTCAATATTTATAATAATTTCAAAAAAATGGAAAATACCTGTTAGGAGTTAAGTGTACTCATTAAGACATTAAGCTTCATTCAGAATGCTTTGGCTTGAGTTACTAGCACACTGATATTCTTACAGTAGACTTGGCGAATATGATCCCTTAAGCAAACCTTATCACTTTATAATTAGGTGCCAAAACTAGAACATTGAAAGTTAAAGTAAAGGTTGAAGTTTAGTTAAAAAAATGTGCATATGTCTTATTTTGCAGAAACTATACAGACAAGGATATGAAGAAACTATCAAGAAAGGCTATTTCCTCCCTGTGGATGCAATCTCTGTAAAGGCTGCTAAGGCCTCCAGGGAAATCATCAGTGACGTAAGTGGTCATACTGTACCAAGTGTCTGTTTACTGACACTTTAACATAATTTAAGCATCGTTCTACTTGTAACATAAATTTTTTTTCGGCTAATTTTATCCAGTACAAGTACAAGACAGGATACCGTAAGCAAGTTGGTCACCACATCGGTGCTCGCAGCATCCAGGACGACCCCCTCGTCATGCTGGCTCTGAACTCAGCCAAGATTGCCAGTGATGCTCTGTACAAGAAGGACTTCAACAAGTCCAAGACCAAGTTCAACCTGCCAGTGGACATGCTCAATCTGGAACTGGCCAAGAAATGCCAGATCCAAGTCAACGACTTCAACTACAGAACTCACCTGCACAACTGGACGTGCCTGCCAGACTCCAATGATGTGGTTCAGGCCAGAAAGGCCTACGATCTCCAGAGTGACGTAAGTCCTTTTGCGGGATACTCAGTGAACCATGCTGCTGATTTTGTCACTATTCTTGTGTTCTGATGTTCGAATTCATGTATACTTTTCTAGGCTGTATACAAAGCTGACTTGGATGAGGTTGTTGGTGTTGGATGGATCCCCATTGGATCACTGGACGTGCTGAAGGCCAAGAACGCTGCAAAAATCCTCAGCGACCACCTCTATAAGCAGAGACCTGACACACTGAAATATAAGACAGACATGACCTCCATGCCTTTAGTCTTAGCCAAAACAAATGCTGATATCATGAACAAGGTAAAGTGTATTATGTTTGTAATTCCATTGATTTGCCTTCTGTTAAGTCCTCTTGTTTGCACTTTGTTTCATTCTGTCTTTTGTGTTTCCCACCACAGAGAACCTACGTTGCTGCTTGGGATGCTGAAAAGATTAAGGTCCATGTGCCCCCTGACACCCCTGAGCTGTTGCTTGCCAAAGCTAATGCTTACAACATCAGCCAGGTACTTTTTGTCTGCACAAATGATTAGGACAATAAAATCCAAGTAGATAAAATTGATTTTTTTAGGGGTTTTTTTTCTTCATGTGCAGATAAAAATATTCTCCTATGTCTCAATTTGTATTTTTGCATTTGAAATGATTCAATGATTATTATCAAATATAAATATGTGATTCTTGAAAAGTTTATAAAAAAAAAACAAGAGTGGCATATTGAAGGGAATAGTAGTTTGTCCTCTGTGTACTTGCTAACATATGACTTGCTAAAATTAGCTTGAGAATTCCCAGATTAAATGTAACTATTTATTTTCTCTTTCCTTCAGAAAATATACAAGGAAGCCGTTGAGGATATTTTCAGAAAGGGCTATGACCTCAAGCCCGATGCTGTCTCTGTCGTTGCTGCCAAACATGGAAGAGAAATCATCAGCGATGTAGGTGACATTGTTTTTCCTTCTCTGTTATTGACTTTATTTGCTTAAATTTATTGTCTTAACTTTGATTTCCTTCCTGCTCGCCACACAGTATAAGTACAAGACGGGATACCGAAAACAGGTCGGTCACCACATTGGGGCTCTCAGTGTCCAGGACGACCCTCTAATCGTGTTGGCTTTGAATTCGGGCAAGATCGCCAGTGATGTTTTGTACAAGAAGGACTTCAACAAGTCCAAGACCAAGTTCCACCTGCCAGTGGACATGCTCAATCTGGAACTGGCCAAGAAATGCCAGATCCAAGTCAACGACTTCAACTACAGAACTCACCTGCACAACTGGACGTGCCTGCCAGACTCCAATGATGTGGTCCAGGCCAGAAAGGCTTATGACCTGCAGAGTGATGTGAGCACTTATCACTTTTTGCTGAATATTAGCTCCAGTCTCTGTCTTCTGTGGCTTATCTGTAGCTGTGACCTGTGGTTCTTCTTCTCCTTCGGCTTGCAGGCTGTGTATAAGGCTGACATGGAATGGATCAAGGGAATGGGATGGGTGCCAATTGGTTCAATTGATGTGGAGAAAGCCAAGAAAGCGGCAGAGATTCTGAGTGAGAGAAAGTATCGTCAGCATCCCAGCAACTTCAAGTTCACTGCTAATACAGCTGACATGCCATATGCCCTTGCTCAGGCCAATGCCCAGGTTATGGACAAGGTACAGATAGCACATCTTATCCATTATTGTTCTGTGGGAGCCAGGTCTTTAAAAGTAGTGCATCAAAAGTATATGAGGTTCTTTTTGTGTCACACCAATGACACTAACTTTTTATTTTGTAGGGCTTTGAGTCATTTTATGTATACTGAGTATATTAATCTGCTTTTTACAGAAAGCCTACATTGCTGCCTGGGAGAATGATAAGACCAACATTCATGTAATGCCTGACACCCCAGAGATCATCTTGGCCCAGCAGAATAAACTCAACACCAGTCTGGTAATACAGTCTCTTCTTGCATAGGTTTTACAACATGTTAGCATGGTACAAATGATTATGTTTTCATAGGTACTGCTCTTTGTATTACAGTGTATAGAACATGAGACCCTAAAAGCATTATTCTTTTATCTCCAGAAATTTTATCGTGAAGGCTATATGGAAATGATCAACAAAGGCTACTACCTTCCCAAGGATGCAATCTCTGTTATATCAGCCAAGGCTTCCAGAAACATCATCAGTGATGTAAGTTTATGTTTCCCACTTGCTCCAGTTTGTCTTTTTGTTGCTTCACCACAGTAAATGTAGGGTTATTTTTGAATTTATTTTGAAACTGATGCATTATTTCTATCCATATTTCCAGTACAAATACAAGGCTGGTTTCCGCAAGCAGTGTGGCCATCACATCGGTGCTCTCAGTGTGAAAGATGATCCACTAATTATGCTGGCCGCTAATGCAGGGAAGATTGCCAGCGACAATGTCTATAAGAAAGACTTTAACAAGACCAAGACCAAGTTCCACCTCCCAGTAGATATGCTCAATCTGGAACTGGCCAAGAAATGCCAGATCCAAGTCAACGACTTCAACTACAGAACTCACCTGCACCAGTGGACGTGCCTGCCAGACTCCAATGATGTTGTGCAGGCTAGAAAAGTCTATGATTTGCAGAGTGATGTAAGTACATGCTATTGTTGTAGAAAGCACTTTTTGGATTTTAATCGATTGTTCAATTATTTTCAGAACATTTAAGCCTCTATCTGTCTCTAACTGATTAAATAGACCTTTTTACATCCATTTTGAGTCATCCCACAGTTTGTCAAATTCAAACCATACATGAACAAATTCTGTATTTAATTAGGTTCAAACTGATTTTTGTGTTTGTAGGCTGTGTACAAAGCTGATCTGGAGTGGCTCAGGGGATGCGGCTGGTCACCTCAGGACTGTATAGATGTCGTCAAAGTGAAGCATGCCCAGACTGTCCTCAATGAAAGGCTCTACCGCCAACACCCAAGTACGGTCAAGTTCACCAGTGTCGTTGACCTCCCAGCTATTGTCTTGTCCAAGCAAAATGCTGAAAACCTCAGTGATGTGAGTAACATCTTTCTGTAGTTTCTTGGATTTTTTTTTAAATTGTGAAACCCAAATATTTGATAAAAATATCTATTCAAGTGGATAAGATGAAGCAGTTAATGTTTTTTTTTTTTTTTTTTTATCTCTGACAGAGGAAATATAGGGAAGTCTGGGATAAAGACAAGCTCACCATTCATGTGCCACCCGACACCCCCACCTTTGAACTCGCCAAGGCCAACGCTGTTAATATCAGCAATGTACGTTTGTGTTTACTTTACCAGTGTTTACTTTTTAACTTGTCTGTGCAGACGCACAATTTTTGTTGATTTATTTGTTGATTTTTTTAAAACTTTATTTCTTGTTCTGTGCAGAAATTGTACACAAAGGCATGGGATGACCAGAAAGCAGGAGCCTACCATATCAAGGAGGATGCTATCTCTGTGCTAAAGGCTAAAGCTTCCAGAGATATTATCAGTGATGTAAGTTAAAAAAACAAAACAAAATTAACATTAAGAAATGATCTACTTGCTGACTACGTCTAGTCCTACTTGCATTAACCTTTAATTTCTGCTCCCTTTAGTACAAGTACAAGACGGGATACCGAAAACAGGTCGGTCACCACATTGGGGCTCTCAGTGTCCAGGACGACCCTCTAATCGTGCTGGCTCTGAACTCAGGCAAGATCGCCAGTGATGCTCTGTACAAGAAGGACTTCAACAAGTCCAAGACCAAGTTCCACCTGCCAGTGGACATGCTCAATCTGGAACTGGCCAAGAAATGCCAGATCCAAGTCAACGACTTCAACTACAGAACTCACCTGCACCAGTGGACGTGCCTGCCAGACTCCAATGATGTGGTTCAGGCCAGAAAGGCCTACGATCTCCAGAGTGATGTAAGTTTATAGTTGCACATGTGGGTAGTATTCTACCAATCAATAGTGTCAGTGTAGTCAGAAAGTAGAGAACAGATCATAAACATTTATTAAATGTAAATCCTTTTACTCGTTTTACTCATTCGGCAGCCAAATACACTTTTTACTGTTTTTACAGTGGATAAAATACATTACAGTTTTTCCTCTAATACTATTGTTTTCACTCTTCAGTCCAGTTCATCCAGTAACAATGTTTCAACTTTTGTCCTATAGTGTACAGTTGCATAAATTATCTGCCTGCTTTCTTTTCTCAGGCTGTTTACAAAGCTGATATGGAGTGGATACGTGGATGTGGATGGATGCCACATGAGTCCGTAGAGGTGTTGAAGGTGAAGCATGCGCAGAAGATCCTGGCTGATGTAAGTTTGTACCTCACTAAGACTTAAAAACAAATAAAAAGTATGTGTATGCACACTGAATAGTTTCTTCCATTTCTTTCTTGTATAGAGAGGCTATCGGATCAAGTTGGATACACAGCAATTCATGGTTCCAGCTGACAGAATTGACTTAGTCCGTGCCAGGAATGCTGCTGAAGTCCTGAATGAGGTGGGGATGATTGCCTGTCATCAAAATGCTGCTTGGTTTTGACTTTTTGTTCTTAATGTGAACCGTGTGGCAAAATAGTGCTAGTGGCAAATCCCAGTAGCTGAATTTTGATCTCCCACGTTGCTCAGGCTAAATATCGTGAGGCCTGGCACCAGGACAAGACCAAGTACTCATTGGTGGACACACCATCTCTTGCCACAGCCAGAGAAGTGGCGAAGAATGTTCACCCGGTAAGACTGATGGCATATATGATGCATTTTCTGCATATTTTAACTCAGCAAATTTCAGCCTTGTGCAGTTCCTGCTTTATTATTAGCAAAATAAGTGATACATTATCTTTTGTAGAAACTGTACACCAAAGAATGGGATAAGGTCAAAGCTACAGGATACTTCATGCCTCCAGATGCTGTACCAATCAAGCAGTGCATCCAGACAACTAAAGTGCAAAGCAAAGTAAGTAGTAGGATAAAATTTAATCAGGTTTGATTTAACTGACAACTTAATAATGTGGTAAAAATAAGTTCTTTCTTTTTTTTTTTGCCTGTCTTGTAGCATAAATACCTGGAGGGATACCGTAAGCAGGTCGGTCACCACATTGGTGCTCTCAGCGTCCAAGACGACCCTCTGCTCATGCTGGCTCTGAACTCAGCCAAGATCGCCAGCGATGCTCTGTACAAGAAGGACTTCAACAAGTCCAAGACCAAGTTCAACCTGCCAGTGGACATGCTGCAGTTTGAACTGGCTAAGAAATGCCAGATCCAAGTCAACGACGACAACTACAGAACTCGCCTGCACCAGTGGACGTGCATGCCAGACTCCAACGATGTTATCCAGGCTCGCAAAGCCTATGATCTGCAAAGCGATGTAAAGCACATTTGTAACTATTAATCATATTGACATAATAATCTGACAGAAACGTCTGTCTTGACTTCCTAACATGCATCTTGCTTTCGATCTCTAGCACGTCTATAAGTCAGATCTGGAATGGCTCCGAGGCTGTGGCTGGGTAGCAGCTGACTCTGTTGAACATGTGAAGGTCAAGAAGGCCCAGGAGATTCTCAATGATGTATGTTTACTGCATTACATGACATTCAGCCTCTTTTTCAGTTGGTTTTTTTAATCACATGTTGTGTCATTGTGTCTTGCCTCACTGCTCTGTTTTATTTACAGAGACTTTACAAGAAGACTGCCCAAGAAGGTTTTGGAAGATTCACCCTGGTTGTGGACCGGCCAGAGATAGTTTTGGCAAAGATTAATGCTGCCAACCTGAGTGATGTATGCAAAATCTAATATTTAAAATGACTCTCGATCGGAAAACCGGTGAGCAATGATCTGAAAAAAAGTTATTTTTTCTCTAATAGTTGAAGTACAAAGAGACTTTCAATGCAGAAAAGGGTCATTATATTGGCTCAGATGATACTCCTCAACTGGCCCATAGCAGGGAGGTGGCTAAGATCATCAGTGAGGTAACGTAAAAATAATAATCAAATCCTTTCTAGATTTCTAATTTATTTATTGTAAGTTCTGTGTTATATACATGTATTGTGCCAGGCTTTTCTTAAACTTTGCATATACCTTTTGTGGTTTTAGAAACTCTACAAATCAAACTGGGACGAGTCGAAGGCTTCAAGCTACCAGCTGAACCATGAATACATCCCACTGGTCATCTCCAAGAAGAGCAGGGACATTGCTAGTGATGTGAGTGTCTTATATTTCTTTAGAACTGTGATAAAATTAAATCTAATAACATGATATATTTTATTCTTGCACTACTGCAATTTTTATCATTCTAAACACCATTAGGTCAAGTACAAGGATACCCACGAAAAGGCCAAAGGTCACTACATGGCTGGAACCCTGGTGGACTTCCCTGAAGTGATGCGCTGTGGAGACCAGGAAAAGAACAAGGCACTGGTGAGATACTACAAAATATAGTACAGTATAAAAAACTACACCACTACACAATGCACTGAGAAATAAGAAACCATTAGTAACAACAGGCACTCAAAGAGGCAGCTCACTCTCTGGACAGTATTTACTGTTAAGGAAACAATGTTGTGTTTTGTATCTAATAATTTGGTTTTCTTTGTTGTTTTTAAATATACTATGAGAACTTTGTAGTGCAGTAAAATACAAATAAAGGGAGCATGACAGATGTTGATGTTTTGACTGTATAAACATTATGTAGGAACAATATGAAGTTATTATATAATACTATGATACTCATAGTACTATATAATACATATTATATCATTAAAAGATATAACACATTTTGGGGCCCACCTGCAAGAAAGGCAGATGTGAAATGTAAAAGTGAGGTCAGAGCTCAAATGTGACGTGATAACTGGATACAAATTTTAATGTAATATTCAGAATCCAGATACAACAGTATAATTTCCTAAATGTTGACAATACAAACAAAGGCAGCAGAATTTTTATGCAAAGTTTTAAAATAAAAGAGCTTCTACAAAAATACATGAAAACTTGATGATTTTTAAGTTGTTTTTTCTCTTGTTATTTCAATTATATTTGCATGTCCGAAATAAAATTCTATCTATCTATCTATCTATCTATCTATCTATCTGTCTGTCTGTCTGTCTGTCTGTCTGTCTGTCTGTCTGTCTGTCTGTCAGTCAGTCAGTCAGTCAGTCAGTCAGTCAGTCAGTCAGTCACAAGTTGTGCTATATGTCTGAAACATAACCTCCTCAGCAGAGGTAATAAAACACATTAGACAGAAGGATAGCAGCAAGACTGAAAGGGAAGGTTTACAAGACAGCAGTGAGGCCTGCTGTGATGTAGGATTTGGAGAATGGTGACGCTGATGGATAGATGGAAAAAAAATGAGTATATTAGAAGAACAGCTCTAGTCGAGTAGTTTGGTGTCGAATTAGTCAAAGTCAAGTCAAAGTCAAAGTCAAAGTCAACTTTATTGTCGATTCTGCCACATGTACAGGACATACAGAGAATAGAAATTGCGTTACTCTCAATCCCTAGATAAATAGCAAATGAACATTTAAATATATTTAAATATAAAAGTGATTAAAAATGCAAGTAAAATAATTAAAAAGTAAAAATTTAAATAAATACAATTTTACATATAACAAGAAAGCTATACAATATACAATATAATGGGTAAGTGACATTGAGTGTAAACCAGGCAGAGTAGTGCAAATAGGCAAATAGTGCAAATGGAGATTTAGTAGTGTACGGTAAGAGAAAGTGTAACAACAAAGTCTTATGAGGTAATGGCAGTCCAATGCTCCACAAAGTGACTGGTAACTGGTGCAGGCCAGTGAGTGAGTCAGAGAGTGTGTGTGTTTGTGTGTGTGTGACAGAGTTCAGTGAGACCGTGGAGGAGAGAGGGGAGAGGGGGCAGAATCGGGAGGGAGTTAAGCTTCCTGACAGCCTGATGGATGAAGCTGTCCTTCAGCCTGCTGGTCCTGGCCTGGAGACTCCGCAGTCTCCTCCCCGACGGCAGCAGCTTGAAGAAGCTTTGCATTGGGTGCGTGGGATCAGCCGCTATGCAAAGGGCTTTTTTAGTGAGACGGGTGCTGTAAATGTCCTGGAGGGAGGGGAGAGAGACACCAATGATCCTCTCTGCAGCTCTCACTATGCGTTGGAGGGTTCTATGACAGGACGCATTGCAGGCTCCAAACCACACAGTGATGCAGCTCGACAGGATGCTCTCGATGGTGCCTCTGTAGAAAGTGTACATGATGGGGGCTGGTGCTCCTGCTCTTCTTAGTTTGCGGAGAAAGAAGAGACGCTGCTGTGATTTCTTGGCCAGTGCTGTGGTGTTGTACGTCCAGGAGAGATCCTCTGTGATGTGCACACCCAAGAACTTGGTGCTGCTCACTCTCTCCACAGACGCTCCGTCAATGGTCAGAGGAGCATGTTGGGTGTGCATTCTCCTGAAGTCCACAACAATCTCCTTCGTCTTCTCCACATTCAGAGAGAGATTGTTGTCAGCACACCACGTGGCCAGGCGTCTCACCTCACTTCTGTAGTCGGTCTCATCCCTGTTGCTAATGAGACCCACCACCGTTGTGTCGTCCGCAAACTTGATGAAGAGGTTGGAGCTGTATGATGGAGTGCAGTCATGGGTCAGCAGAGTGAAGAGGAGGGGGCTCAGCACACATCCCTGCGGGGCCCCCGTGTTTAAAATGATGGTGCTGGATGTATTACTGCCAACCCGTACTGCTTGAGGTCTTCCGGTGAGGAAATCCAACAGCCAGTTGCACAGTGAGGTGTTGAGCCCCAGCTGGACCAGTTTTTGAATGAGCTGTTGGGGGATTATGGTGTTGAATGCTGAACTGAAATCTATGAACAGCATTCGAACATATGAGTCATTTTTGTCCAGGTGTGTGAGTGCCGAGTGGAGTGCAGTGGAGATGGCATCATCGGTTGAGCGGTTGGGCCGATACGCAAACTGGAAGGGATCCAGGGAGGGGGGCAGGACAGTCTTGATGTGTTGCATGACTAGTCGTTCGAAGCACTTCATCAGGATGGGAGTAAGTGCAACAGGACGGTAGTCATTAAAGACTACCTCCGTCATTAGAGAGGCAAGGCTGAGATGGTTTGGCTACGTGCCGATAAGGGACAGTACATATGATGAAGCTGCCGAGCAGGAGGAAAAGAGGAAGACCTCAGAGGAGGTTCATGTTGTAGTGAGGGAGGACATGCAGTAAGTCGGTGTGACAGAGGAGGATACTGGGGACAAGGTAAGATGGAGTCAGATGATCCGCTGTGACGATACCTAAAGGGAGTAGCTGAAAGAAAAACATGGTGATTAATAAAATATGTTAGATGCCACTATATGTGTATTACAAGTATATAGAATCAATAAGTCTCAATGTATTAATTTTATTTTTGAGATCATAGACTGCATATAAGAATAGAGAAGGGGGCGGTTGTGTAAATTGGTAATTAATTATTATTGTTTCTAACTCATCCTAAGGTCAATAGATATGTATTCTGACCGTTTATTTGTTTATCAAAGTGTTTTAGTTACCCTTGTGGATTGAACTTATTTTTTAATACGTGTAAACTTTATTTCAAATTAATCTCTTTTGCATCGCTAATCAGTAAGTTTCTATCGTGTGTGTCTAAACAGAGGGTCTACCAGAAGGACTACAATCAAACCAAAACCAAAATCCACATCCCATCCGACATCATCGCTAACCAGGTAGCTAAGCGGTGCCAGGACATGCTGAGTGATGTTCTTTACCGCACCTACCTGCACCAGTGGACTTGCCACCCTGAACAGGAGGACGCCATCCGTGCCCGCAAGACCAACGAAATCCTCAGTGATGTAGGTCCTTCTTCTGTGCACGTCTGCCGCCTGGTTGTGCCTGATTGTTGTGCGAGATCCCGTACAAACTTGTATTACATGAAGTATTACATGAAGCATTATCTAGACATTATACAAAATCTTTTATCTTTGTATTTATATAAACGCCAGAAATGTTATTACACGTCCCACATTAATAGATGTTTCTATCTGCAAGCAAATATATAATGTTGTCTGGGTTTATTGTCATTTGATAGGTGTTCTATAAGGATGACCTGAACTGGATGAAGGGTATTGGTTGCTACGTTTGGGACACACCAGAGATTCTTCGTGCCAAGAAGTCCTATGACCTGCAAAGTGATGTGAGTAAAAACATGTGATTCCTGAATTGTGTGTGTGTTTATGGGGATTTGGATTTTTTCTATTTGTGTTTGATAATGTACTTATATAATATGCTCCCGTATAGCTTAAATACAGAGAGAACGCCAAGAAGGAGTTCAACAATTACTCCATTGTGACAGACACCCCGTCTTATGTGACTGCTGTCCTGGGCCACACCTGGGCCAGTGAGGTGAGTGAGCTGCACTTTTAAAAACTACAAAATTAGTGTTTCAGTTTTGAACTCATACTGAGTGGATTAATGAAACATTCATCACTGACAGCTCAACTACAGAGAGGCTTATCAAAAGGAGAAGCACATCTACACCACGGTTCTGGATACCCACGATTACGTCAGATGCCAAAACTTCAAATACATTTTCAGCAACGTAAGTGGAGATCCAGTAAAAATGTCTGTCCTCCTGTCACTGATAAGAAGTGATAGATATCTGTAAATGACATGTTTATGGTGACGTTCTGGCTTTTTCTATCAACAGAAAAACTACACTTCTACCTGGGACAAAATCAAAGCGAAGAGTTACCAGATTCCACATGACGCAAACGCCTTGCAGCACGCTAAACAGCAGAAGATTATTCTCAGCAATGTACGTTTCAATTTTTATTTCATATTATTGTTATGATGATGTTCAATTTCTGATCTTTACAAGGCAATATGAATCCTCTCTCCCGTTCAGGTGAAGTACAAGGAGGACTACGAGAAGTTCAAATCTCTCTACAGCCTGCCCAAGTCACTGGAGGACGATCCTGGAACTGCTCGTTGCGTCAAAGCTGGAAAACTCGTCCTAGATGTAAGCTCCATTTGTTTTGCCCTTACACCTTCCACATATTGACATTTCTCTTGATGAGCAATAGAGCGGCTGTGTTGTTTGATTAGCTCTATATTACAAAAACATGCATCCCTGTGTAGATTTTATTGTGCATATGACAACTGAAAGAACCATCTGTTTTTCCATCATTGCAGCGTCTGTACAAGGAGAACTATGAGAAAACCAAGGCCAAGAACCACATCCCCCCAGACATGTTGGATATCCTGTCTGCCCGTAGTACCCAGAATGCCGTCAGCGAGATCAACTACCGCAAGTATCTGCACCAGTGGATTTGCATGCCTGACATGCAGGTGTACGTGCAGGCACGCAAAGTCAATGAACAGCTCAGCGACGTAAGTAGCAGTCCTCAGCTTTGATATTCTGTGCTTGTTATTGCTTATTTTGTCAGCTCTATCATTCTCTGTGCTATGATCCTATATGTTTACATTTTATATTTTTTCTTATTTTATTTGTTTTTGTTTTTCATTTTTGTGAGAATATTGAAAATCAGTTAAACCACACTGAGTTTTTTTCTATTCCTTTTTTGTTTATTTCTTAAAAAATATGAAAGGTCAGGATGTTTTGTTGCCTTATTGTATGTAAAAGAAATCAAATAGCTACATTCTTGAATCCTATGCACTGAAACTAATTTCAGCCACAACATTTTACCTCTCCCCAGATCTTCTACAAGGATGATCTGAACTGGCTCAAAGGTATTGGTTGCTATGCCTGGGACACGCCAGAGATCCTCCGTGTCAAGAACGCTGATAATCTTCAGAGTGAGGTTAGCCCAAGCAACACACTCATTCTCCATCCTCTTCATTGTTTTAAGTTTCTAACTTTAGTTCATCTCCTTTATAAGGATTTTGTCCTAACAAATGATTGCTATGCTTCATTTTTGATTCTAGAACAAGTACAGAGCCAAAGGCAAAGATGCTTTCAAAGAATATTCAGTGGTGACGGAGACTCCAGTGTACGAGACCGCCAAGCAGAACGCTCAGAACCTGAGTGACGTAAGGGATTTTATTGTCTTAGATTCATGCTAGCTCAGTAGTTTGTTAACACTCTCTTTGTACATTACAAACGAAAAGAAGTAAGATCGCAAATCTCATCTTTTTTTTCCATTTGTTTTCCCAGCTGCACTACCGCTATGATTACAACGCCAATATCAAGGGCACCAACACCGCTCCTGCTGTTACCATTGAAACAGAAAGAGCCCGTCTGGCCAACTACATCCAGAGTGATGTAAGATAACGTTCCTTCATATTCAGTGTGATTGTTTAACAATTATTATCATATATTGTATAGTATCAATATTTAAAATTTTTAACAACATCTCTCATCATGTGTGTTGACTTCTCTTAGAACTGGTACAAAGAAGCTAACAAGAGCTTCATGCCAACCGGTTATTCACTGCCTCATGACACCCCCCTCATCAAGCAGGTCAAGTTGAACACTGTTGTCTCCAGCAATGTAAGTCAAACACACGCTTGGGCAGATCAGAACTTTTTTATTTTTACGGTAATTTGATGTCTCTGAATGACACACTTTTGTTTTTATCCTTGCAGGTGAAATACAAGGAGGCCTATGAGATGGTGAAGGCTAAAGGCTACACTCTTCACCCAGAGGGTGTCAACTTTGTCACTGCAAGGAAGGCTAACAAGATCATCAATGAAGTAAGATGACACACAGCTGTTATACTTAAGCCAGACCCACTGTTGTAGATTAATGTTTCATTTCCTTGTGATGGATGTTAAATGCTGCATAAAACAGTGCTGTGCATGTGTTTCTTGCTCCTCCAGCGTCTGTATCGTGAGACTTACCACAAGCAAAAGGACAAGATCCACACAACCTATGACACTCCTGATATTAAACAAGTCAAGATGAACCAGGAGCACCTCAGTGACGTACGGGCACCCACAGATTACAACATTCATGTCCTTTTTTTTAAAAATTCATGCTGTAAGATGGACTTTTTTTGTTCCCTTCTTACCCTAGTTGTGCTACAAAGAGAAATACTACAACAGCAGAGGCCAGCTGATATCGTTGCCCATAACGCCTGAGCTCATGCACTACCACCACGTCAATGAGATCACCAGCGACGTATGTAAAGAATAAAATTAAAACAAAACCTCTACAAGGTGGAGTTTGAAGATGTTTTTTAAAATAATTTTTTAAATTGTTTTGTGTTTTTAGCTGAAATACAAAGAGGACCTGATGTGGCTGAGAGGCATTGGCTGCTTCTTGTATAACACCCCAGAGATGGTCCGTGTCCGCGACGTCACCAAATTCAGGGTACGTCTTTTTGGATAGAATGGATTCCTATTTTTCCTTTCCAATGCATATTCAGGCATCTGCATCATTCATATAAACTATTTTTTCTCTCTTATAGGTGAGCTATCCAGTGGAGGCTAAGAAGAACCTTGCTAAATTCTCTGTGGTCCTGGACACGCCTGAGTATAAGCGTGTGACTGAGCTGAAGACGCACATGAGCAACGTGAGTTGGTTTCCTAAATGTGCTTCATCGTATTATAGCTTCATGTGATCTGCTTTCCAAACAAAAATGAGCTTGCAGTATATTCTAAAAAACAAAAGCCACACGTTTTGACATTCGCTCTGTTTCTTTCCAGCTGATCTACAAAGCTCAGAGCAAGGAGGACATGGCCAAAGTCACCACAACTGCAGACTCTGTGGACATTCAGAGAGTCAAGTGGGCCCAGCAGCTGGTTAACCAGGCAAGCTCAAATAAACAGCATGAATAACTGAATCTATTATATGTATGTGTGTGTCTTTCCTGATAATCTAATCCATATTTTTTCCCTTCTGCTACAGTACCAGTACGTAGATCTGGCTACCAAACAAAGAGCTCATTTCACTCCAGAAATCAATACTCCAAATATGGGCCATGCTAGAAAAATGAAAGTGTTCTACAGTGATGTAAGTCTGATCCTTCGTTCTCATTTAATGCCGCTGTCACTGAAACCTCAACCTAAAATTGTTTGTATTTTATTTTGTTTACACTATTTACTGTAGCTGCTTTCTATATACTCTTATACTTTGCCAAAATAATTGAAATTACAGCAATTGCAGTCTCCTCTGAAGCCAATTTCTAAGGTGTTGTCTCAATCGTTTCTTCCCTTAGAACAAATACAAAGAACAGTATGAGAAGATGAAACACCGGTACACTGCCATTGCTGACACACCTCTCCTGATCCGTGCCAAGAAGTCCTACCTGCAGTCCAGTGATGTGAGTTTGCTCATTTAGGAAACTTGTGATTTAGTTTGAAACTGTTATGCATTCAGGAATTATAGGAGTCAGACTGTTTGTTAATAATTTTTCCACTGAAAACGGTCAAATTTAAGAGATTTCATTAACTAATAGTGAATTTTATCCCATGTCAAAATATAAATATTCTTTATCTGTTTATCTGATTTTACCCTTTTGTAGATGCTATAAATCACATTATGTGTGTTTGATGAATGTATATGACACGTTTTCTCCTTCGTTTCTTCAGCTGCGCTACAAAGAAACCTTTGAGCTTTCCAAGGGACACTACCACACAGTCAAGGATGCTCTGGACATCACTTACCATCGCAGGGTCACTGATGACATTAGCGAGGTCGGCAGTTGAAATGATCTGGCTCATTGTTAACGATAAATGTCTTTATAAATGTACATGTTTTGAGCTTTTGCATCTCCATCTACTGTTTTTTTCCTCTCTTATCAGGTTAAATACAGAGAGAAGTATATTAGCTCTCTGGGGACCTGGAAGTCCATCCCCGATCGTCCCGAACTCTTCTTCAGCAAGATTGTCAGCGGTAACGTTAGTGACGTGAGTACTCGTGACTTTATTCACCGTGTGGTAAAATGTTTACAGTTCATTAAAGAGTATTCAGTACAATGAGCACTGAGACACTACACAACATTTCAATTTAATTTAATCTTATTTTATGTGTTTTTTTAGGTCAAGTATAAGGAGGACCTGGATTGGCTGAAGGGTATTGGCTGCTTTGTATGGGACACACCTGAGCTGGTGCAGGCTGAGAGGAACAAGACGCTCTACAGTGAGGTAAAGCATCAGTGACATTAAGCTTCATTTTTATTTATATGGCACCTGTTTATGATTTGCAGTATCGAGGTATAGTTTCTGTATTTTCTTAATAAAAGTTGTATTGTTTGTCTGCAGAGACTGTACAAAGCCTCCTTTGAGAAGAACAGAGGCAACTTCAAGTATACCAGCGACACTCCATTCTTCCAAGCCGTCAAGCAAGCCTCCGTTCTCATAAACGATGTGAGTCCCGTCATTCTTTAACCTCCAGCAATAAATAAAAATTGGATTTAGTTTGTTAACGCATTTGTAAATCAAATGAAACAGTTAACCACATTTCTATTTTTCTGTGCTTCTCTATTGGACTCTCAGCGTGGAGGTAAAAAAAAAACAGGAATTCACTGTAGTATTTTATAATTGCCTACACTGTTTATCACTGACTGTTTTTGTGTTTACCCTTAAAGTCAAGTGTTTAAAATGTTTCCCTTTGTTCTTTACATCAGTCAGTTTTTACCTTCCTTAAATTCTTAAAATGTTTCATCCACATGACGCGAGATGAAACATTTTGTTCTCTGGGGACTCCTTTTTAACTACCTTCTGACACTTTGAGCAGAGGGCTTACAGAGCAGACTATGAGAAGACCAAGGATAAGTTCACCATAACTACAGATGATCCTAGATATCAACTGGCCAGGGAGAACAGGAAGATGAGCCAGGTAAACGCCCTGGTCACGTTGTACCACCGGCCTGCCACCTCCGGTCTGGTCCCCGAAGAGCCCTGACACCGGTGCATGAGGTTGTCAGCAGGACTGCTGATGGTGGACATCGCATGGCATTTATAGAGCTCCCAACTCAAAAAAAATTCTTTCCCTTTTGTATCAGTTTCTTCATTTTGTCCCACACAGGTTGCTGTTGAACTGCCACTCAAACAGCAGCTGGAATGCTGAGTGTTATGCAGTGTTGTCCTTCATCTGCTCCATCAGAAATGACAGTTTAATCACTAGCACAGTGACAATTCAATCCACTGAGCCGATCGTCTCACACTCGCTGTAGATGATCATCCCTGTCACTCTGAGGGCACAGATAAGGACAGACAGCACCATCGTCACACTTGGATCCGGAGTTCTTCTCCAGTCCTCCCCCATGTTACTGCTGTTTTCCTTTTGTGTCCTCAACTATGGCATGCTGTGTGTGTGTGTGTGTGTGTGTGTGTGTGTGTGTGTATGTCATTGTGTATGTGGACAGAAAATGTATAAATCCAGAGCAAAGGATCTACTAAAGGGTGGCTGCAATGAGCTACTCCGCCCTGACATCCTCACAGCCCTTTACCAGACCACTATGGGCAGTAAGGTAAACAAAGAGAGAAGGGAAGCATGATAACTTTGATCTCTGTCCACAAACAGGCACAAAATAGACCATGTGTTATATATCATAAGACTCAAGTCATAGATGGAGGTGACTTTGTTCCTCCCTGCTGTTTGTGGACAAGGTCTTATCACATAAAATCCCCATCCTGCAGAAAATCTTTCCATCCAGTCATTCCATTTAAAAGTGGCTTTAACTCCCACATAGTCCATCCTTCTTCCATGCTCTAATCCCTCCATCGCTCATTTGCTTTTCTTCATGGGCAATTCATTACCGAAGCTTTAACACTGTTTGCCCAACTGCCTTTGAGCAATTTGGTATCTAAAGTCAGAAATGCAGTAAAATTTAGTACATTATAGCTTCTCCTGGAATTTGTTAGTTTTGACCAAAATAGCAATCACAGAGTCTTCTCTTATGTTAAACTATATATATATAAATCAAATATATATCTATCTATATCTATATATATATATATATATATATATATATATATATATATATATATATATATATATATATATACATACAACATCTTAAACCATGTGGGCACTGCAGACTTTCATGATGGTGGTAAGGCATTTAACTGTCTTTATTGTCACATGAATAATGCATCCCTCTGTGCACGTGCACGTCTCTCATCGAGCATGCCTATAAGCTTTTCCATTGCTTTGTTTCACTCAGTCGATGTTGCATATTGATTTAATTATAACTACATGCTAGCCAACTTGCTCCGATAGTGTTTAAAAGCTATCCAAGAAAAAAAAAAGTAATTAATTTTTCCTTAAAATTAGCTATAATATGCTATAACGCTAGCGATGTTTTAAAATTAGCGCTATCATCTCAACTGACTCTTAAGAAGCTGAAATAGGACTTTTTTAAAAATCTGCAGTAGGGTTGTATATGTATAGTGTCTGCAAGACTTTTTCAATGTTTTCTTGGACAGTTTTTCTACCACTTTAGAAGTTGCTTGTTATATTCATAAAGACAACAACAACAAAAAAATTCATAAAGACAAGCAAATTAATACAGCAGCAATTTCATTGCATGATGCTAACTTTCTTTTGTTTTCACATTATCCTTGTTCTATCAGTGGAAGTATAGAGAGCAGTATGAACGTGCCAAGGACAAGTTCACCTCTGTTCTGGAGACTCCTGAGTATGAGGCCCACAAACGCAGCAAGAAGATCAGTGATGTAAGTGTTGGGTTTGCAAGGTTTTTATTATTATGTTTAGATTTTTACAAGAACTTGTGAAGAAGCAGTGGGTTTTTTTGTGTTTAAATTTCACCTGTTACTATCTACATCTGCTTAGATCATCTACAAGATGGAGTATAACAAGACCAAGGCAAAGGCTTACACCTTACCTTATGACACTCCACACCAACAACACATGAAGAAGGTCAAGGAGATCACCAGCAATGTAAGTCTGCACTGCACTTTTAAAATATTCTTTCATACACTGGCACAGGAAACCAAAATACAAAATGTACTTTTGTATATTTTATGTGTCTTGCAGCTGAAGTACAAGGAGGTGTATGAAAAGAGCAAGGCCCACATCAACATTGACCCCGAAGCTCACGAGATCCGTGCCGCTAAGGAGGCCTACAAGAACATCACCAATGTGAGCATCTCGAGTGCCAGAATTTTCAAATGACATTTTTAAACCCAAATTTGTGCTAACATCCAGTTTTTGATTCTGTTTTATTTTGCTATATTTCTAGCTTGACTACAAGAAGAAGTATGAAGCAACCAAGAACCAGTGGATCTGGACAGCGGACAGGCCCGACTTTGTCAATGCTGCCAAGAACTCCTTGCAGCAGAGCGATGTGAGTTGGGACCTCTTATTTTAATGTGTGTCATTTTAGCAACATGCAGCACTGTTGCTCTCTTTTTTTCACCGCCATATTTTACCAACAGGTTGAGTACAAGTACGACAAAGAGATCATGAAGGGCTGCGTGATACCTGTGGTCGATGACAAGTTAACCTTACTGTGCATGAAGAATGCTGAAATGGCCAGTGAGGTAAGTTTCCCCATTCTTTATTAGAGACACCATATTTAGTTAAAACTACTAAAGGCCAGATAGTGATGCTTAAGAATGTGATGTTTAATGTCCTAAACTGCTTCTTTTTTCTTTTGCCCATCCCAGGTGAAATATAAACAGAAGTATGAGAAGGAAAAGGGACACTACATGCCTGTCCTGGACACTCCTCAAATTCTCCATGCCAAGGCTGTGCGTGTTCTGGCTTCAGAGGTAAGAACTGTTCAGCAAAAAATTAACTGTACTATAGGGTATATATAGTATACCCTTAGGTAAAACTTATGAGTTTTTAAATGTTTTTATTCTTTATTTTATTGTTCATCAGAGCAAATACAAGGAGGCCAGTAAGAAGGAAATGCAGTCCGGCTCATTCACCACCCTGTCCGACACTCGTGATACTGCCCACAGCAGGACAGTCAACAAACTTGTCAGCGGGGTATGACTGTCTTACTATTACATGCGTTTCACAAAATGAGCTCAGCCAGCGTGTAACCCTGGACTGTTTGTTTGCAGCTGGGCTTGATGTGCTGTTCTATCTTTTTAGAAAGTGTACAAAGAAAAGTTTGAGAAGGAAAAGGGCAAGTCCATATATAACCACATGATTGTGCCGCCTGATGTTCAGCATGCCATGGACGTGGCCAAAAATCAGAGCAATGTGAGTCATTTCCACAAATGGGCTAAAACAGTTGGGGTAGTTGGACTTGGGGGTAATTTTTTCAGCTTTTCATAGTTGTCTGTGGATGTGGAAGTCAGGTTTACTATATTGCATTTCCAATTTTGTCCAACTGGACAGGTGGCCTACAAGAAAGATGCCAAAGCCAGCCTGCACTACACTACTGTAGTCGACCGTCCTGACATAAAGAAGGCTACCCAGGCTGCTAAACTCATCAGTCAGGTAACCATGAAGTACACTGATACTGACTCACCAGCTCAGTACATGTAAATGTGTTTAAAGGCTCAACTCAAGACAAAAGAAGAGAAAAAAGGAGCATCCCTATAGTACCCATCCCTGTACTGTAGTTTCTACATGATCAACTGACTCTTGTCGGGTCTTGTGCCCATCAGATTGGCTACCGTGAGAAAGCACGTGAAGAGGCCAGCCGTGGAGGCTCTCTAGCCCACCGCCCAGATATCGCTTTGGCAACTGAGGTGTCCAAGCTGACAAGCCAGGTACACTAAATGAATTTGCTCACCTGTCTCATCCAGCCCTGGACAGTCGGGTTCCTTTGCCACTGGGTCGCAACGATTGTCATCTCATAGAAAAGGCTTCCCTTGTTTATTAATTTATTCATTCATTTAATTATTTATTTAGGTGGCAGCCAGTTGGAAAGATCAGCTGCCTGGATTTTAACTGTCAGATCAGCTTCCACAAGCTAATATTAGCAGACTAGTAGTGCTGTGGTAGATGCTTAGCAGCAGTCGTGTTGGCCTAATGATACAACTAGCAGCTCTTCCACTGCGCTTCCTCTGCCATCCTGCATTATAATCCATGTTACTCCATGAAAGTAGATATAGATGTTTAACCATACCATTGTACATGTCCCACCACCATCCTTATACCTGTCCTCCTCTTCCTCCATCCTTCAATACTATAACTCTTCTTCTCAACCTTAATCTCTTTCCTCTTCTGTCTACTTCCATAACATCCTAGTCTGTGTGTTCTCATCCCTCCATCTCACTGCGCTTTGTAGGTGGAGGATAAGCCCTCCCTCCATGGAGCAGCTTCCTATGATACCCCCCTGATGCGCCACATTAAGAAAATGAGTGCGGTGACTAGTGATGTAAGGAGGTTTATGCCCTAAAACTGACGGACTGCTGCTGCTTGTCTGTCCTCTCTGTCTCTCTGTCCCCCTTCCTGCTGACCCACAGACTGGCTGAATACAGGGTTCACTGAGCCTTTAAGATAAACATCTGGAACTTTTGAGAAAATATTGATTCACAAATCAAATCTTACAAAGTTCCTATTTGATTTGCTCTTTCTTTTCTTTGCAGTGTCCACCCTCTGCTTTTTTTATATTTCCATTACAAGATGTGCCTCATTGCTAAGCATAGAGAACAGCGTTACTGCATTAGCTGCCTGGCGCTAATACTATGTGTTTATTTAAACTGTCTTTTCAGATTTTTCCCATTATTTCCCTTTAAGTCTCCATGTCTGTTTGTTTCTGAATGTGACAAAAGGCTTTTCTAAAAATGAACTTGAATTGTTCTTAAAAACATGTGTATGTCCAGTAGTTCACCGTGCTGTGCTCCATTTTCATCGCAATCCTAAGGGGTGGTGTAGGCCCTCCTAAAAGTTTGGAATACGGTTACAGTTAGATATACACATGTTTTTATAGCACACCTTTTCAAACGTGTTCCTGTGTTCTGCCTTCACTCTAAAGTGGTTTGACCTGTGGAGCCAAACCACACCTGACCTGCGTCCACAACCACACCGCCTTACCTTTTCCATATATATTTTATTATATATGAAGTTCATGTTTGTGTTTATGTGAATTACAGGATGCTTTATTTGCTTATGTTTACAGTACAAAGCATCTTGTCTGATCAGTTTGATCAACTTTAAAGTTAATAAATGCATCAGAATCAGTTTTACATTTGCAACCAATCTATTACACACTTTTCATTACTGCTCAACATATTTATGAAAGAAAAAACAAATTAAATACTTAAAATGTGGCGCAGAGCCTGTGCAAAGCTTTTATAAAACTATCTGCGAGGAATCTGAGTCACTAATCAAATCCAAAAACTGTTGTCCTTCAGTTGTTTTTTACTATGATGGAGACGTCGGCTGATGTTGGTTTCCTCTCAGTCAATACATAAACTAACTTGTACACATATCCTACGCTAATGAACAGGTGAAGTACAAGGAGAAGTTTGATAAGGAGATGAAAGGAAAGAAACCTCAATATGACCTGAAGGAAAGTAAGATTTACAAGACTCTCAAGGAAGCCAGTGTGCTGGCCAGTGAGGTGGGTGCTCACGTATCTTATCATCACTTCACACCGTTTTTATCATAGGCCAAAAAAATCATTCATTTTTTCCACAGTTGTTATACTTTTGTATAGTTTATCTGATTGGTTTATCTATGGGAGTAAAGCAATATCTGATTTTGGCATCCTGGTGTTGTTACTAGAACAGAGACAAACTAAATGTATCCTAGTAATTCTTTACATTTCTGTGAAATTCACCATTTCAAACAAATATCGCCCATTATATATTACCATAGTGTCTAATTAATGTGACTGCTGTCAATATAACACACAGGTGAAGTACAAGGGTGACCTGAAGAAGATCCACAAACCTGTGACCGACATGGCCGAGTCCCTGTCCATGAAGCACATCACGAGCACCAGCAAGCTGTCCAGCGACGTAAGCTACCTGTGTGACTATTAACCTTTAACCCTCTCACATTCCCAAACAGGAAGCTGCAGCGAGCGAGTTTGGTTTCGTTGCACAGTGTGCTGAACTCTGTTTCCATCACCTCACAGTAACAATCGGCAAAATGTAGCAAACTGCTGACCATCTCATGGATTTATGCACTAAGCTCCATCATAAAAGACATCCATCATTCTCTGACCTCATCTGGTAGTGATCTTTACCCATCTCACTTTTGACCTTTGACCCCGAATACTATCACCCTCTATAACCTCTACTTCTTAACCTTTTCAGTGACTTTTTTCCCCCCCGTAGTTCAAACAAAACTAGTCTTTTATTAATGTTCACTTAACACCGACTTCCTCTTCCTGCCTTTTGTAGATTGACAATTATTTTAACATAACTTTAAAAACCCTTATGTTTAAATGCTATTATGTTTCTTTCTATCATAAACTATGAGGATTTTCTGCTAAGTAATGATTCGCTGTACTGAGCTGCCTTACTTTACTGGGAATCCCCCATAGTACTGCTACAAGAAGAAATTTGAGGAGAGTAAGGGTCACTACCACATGATTCCCGACACACCCGAACAGCTCCATCACAAGGAGGCTTCTGAACTTCAAAGTAACGTAAGTGGTTCATACTCCCGTGGGGCAACGAGCACTCGACACAGTAAAAAAAAACACTATTGTGGGTTTCAACTGTGTCAGACAGTTTTCCTTCCCACTGTCGCCAAAGTGCTTGCTCACAGGTTGATTGTTGGGTTTGTTGTTGGGTTTTTCTCTGTATGTATATTTTTAGGGTCTACCTTACAGTATAAAGCGCCTTGAGGCGACTGTTGCTGTGATTTGGCGCTATATAAATAAAATTGAATTGAACTGAATTGATAATACTTTCTATGTTTATTATACTGTAACAATTTTAATGGGGTGTTTTAAAAATGCTGTTAAAATTGATATTTTAAAAAAATAAAAAATAAAATAAAAACAAAAAATACTCATTTTGTAATTGTTTATGATATAGCATATTTGGTATTATAGTTTTCTTTCCAGGGAGTCATTTCTCATATCAAGTCACTGTTAAATACCTTGATTGCATAATCAGTCGCAGTGAAGAGCCGTGCAAGCTTTTCTTTTCTGTTCTCATTTACATTAATTACAGTAATTTAACTTGTCTTGAATCTTACTGGATGGATACACCTTACAGCTTTTCTGTTTGATTTTCCCAGCGTACAGAAATGAATGGAAACCATGTGATATCCCCACAGTGTGTCTTTCCTTTGCAGACAGTTGAGTATGTTTGTGTGGGTCGTTACAGGTGAAATACAAGGAGAAGTATGAGAAGGAGAAGGGCAAACCTATGCTGGACTTTGAGACACCCACATATGTGACTGCTAAGGAGGCTCAGCACATGCAGAGTCAGGTAAATAAGCCTTCTGTTAACCTCTGCCAATGAAGTACGCACAGATGCAGTACGTTTTCCCATTGCAGACCTCTCTTAAAATCTTTAGTGCCTCCTTAAGCGCTATATTAACTTGTATTGTGTTGCCTCTTGTTGCTAGTTGGATGCAAAGCCATTGTTTATGTTATGCTTACAGAATGATTCTAAAGTATGGAAAAACATTTTACAATGCCTTTAGTAACTTTATTACACCAAAACTGCAATTCAGTAATTTTATAGTCACAAAATGTTTTAAATTGCAGAAAATTCACATCAGTAGCTCTTTACAGTCGTCCTATTGTAATACTGTGGCAGTGTAAAATGCGCTGAAAGGAAACTCACCCGGAAACTTCTGTATTGTTCACTTAATGCTATGACAGGTTATTTTCCTGTGAAGATGTCAAAGTAAAGTATGTGTTTGGCCTCTTTCCTGGAGCCTGCTTTATAGATTTTAATTACAATACGATATCCTAGTGTAGTTCCTTTTTCACAACAAACACCTCTTACACCTCCACACATGCACTCAGACACATTTACAGACATCAGATATACAGTTATGGGTGCTATCATGAGCAGAATGGTGCAAACAAGAATGAAGGGAGCTGCATTGTGAACCAGCACTGCTTGCATGTGGTTATCTGAGCTCTGTCTGTCCCTTGTGTTATCTCTGTGACCAATAGAAAGACTATAGGAAGGACTTTGAGGAGTACATGAGGGGAAAGAACCTCTCAGGCTTGGAGGTCACCCCTGCCATGATTCATGTCAGACACGCCACCAAAATAGCCAGTGAGGTAACTAAAGGACAACTTACATCTGATGGTGTCTCCTATTTACCTCACCCAAGCTTCATAATCGTACTAAGACAACATCACAATCGGTCTCTTTTTCTTTTCACCACTTTTTTTAGCCCTTCCCAGTTTGTCTTTTGCAGTATTATTAGTTTATTATTAACTTTTGCATGATTGTCTACAGAATAATAATGACCTACCCATCCTCCAGCCATCATGTGTCTTCCTAGCAGTAAAGTACTCAACTGATATTGAATAGATCTTCATTTTACAGTCCTTCACCAAGTAGTAGCTTACCACCAACTTTATGTGACAAGACTGCATGCATGTAATCATTTGTGTGAAACAACAGGGTGAAATGCTGATGTGAATTCCCATCTTGTTGATTTCCTTGTTGTTTTAATGAAGATTTTGTTTCTGCTCTTTCTGAGTAAATGTGTTTCAACTTGTTTTTTCATTAGAATCCTGCCAAAATCACCAACGTCTCCAGTTTTCTCTGTAACAATATCACCGATTGTAATGATAATACATAAAAGCAGTGAATGTGTCTCTGCGTAACTTGGAAAGACTTGGTGACTTTGAGCTTTTTAAAGGCAAGCAGCAGAACTTGCCGACTGTATCGTTTGTCTGTCTGTGTGCTTTGGCCTGGCCTGCCTGTGTGCCCTTCTCTGCAGTCTCTCTGTTCTTCTTCCATCCTGTAGAAAGAGTACAGGAAGGATCTAGAGGAGGGGGTGAAGGGTAAAGGTCTAACTGTACTGGAGGAAACTCCGGAGCTTTTGAGAGCAAGAAATGCCACTCAAATCCTGTGTGAGGTACGACTGACCGAGAGGTGATGCGAACAACATCACGCTCTCATCCGAATGACTTCCAACAATCTCGCTCTTCATGAATCCTATCCCCTCTTAACTAAGCTTCACCATTGCACTAAAAGTGAGACTGTTGGGTTCACTCGTCCTCTTGTCCCTGCTTTCTTATGTCACTAATTTCCCATCATTGCATTTTGTGTTTCATGACCATAACCTAACCTTCATCTGCACCCTATTTAATTTTGCCATGATTTTCACTTGTACTCATATTTATTTGTGTATTATGAATCCTACAAAAATCAGCCTCAGTTGTACCCAAAGCATATCTTCTCTTCTCTTGTTTTTCAAGTCAAACATGCAATGTTGAATTTTTATAGAATTTTAATGACTTTATCTTTTTTCATAAGTGATCCCGGTGCTTGCAGATCTCTTAATTGTTTTGTTGTTGTCGGTAGTGTTGTTTTTGAAAAGATATACTCTGAGTGCATTTGAGGTTGATTTGTAGATTGCAAGATAGATGTATGATGACTTAATGAACAAACTGAAGAAGTAGAAATAGTCTATTTTATGTCATGTCTCTAACTGCTGACTGCTGTTGTTTTATTTTCAGTTCTGTGTCAAGCTTCACACTCAGTCTTGTTACCACATCCGTTACGTAGATTCTGCTAACTTTCTCTATTCTCTGACCCCTCATGATTTCTGGTTTTGCAGCCCTCTTCAGTATGAATGAGTAGAAACCCCGTTTTGTGTTTTTTTTACAGTAACATTATCATGTGTAAAAATTTTAACTTTTGGTGTTTACAGAGAGAGTACAAAAAGTCTCTGGAGCAGGAGATCAAGGGCAAGGGAATGCTGGCTTTGGCTACAGACACCCCAGACTTTATGAGAGCCAGGAATGCCACGGAGATCCTCAGTCAGGTCTGAATCTTAAATGTTTTTTGCATCGCTTTCTTGGAGCAGTGATTTCCAGAATGTGAGCTGCAGGCCCCTGATATGAAATGAAGGTATTATGAATTAATTATTTATGTAAAAGACAAAAAAAATCAGAGTGATTGCAGGTTAATTTGGACTGAAAAGATTCCAAGAGTAACAAAAGTCGAACATTTAGACTAGACAGAGTAAGACTGGGCTGATGAGAGGGCTATTTCTTCACACTAGGCTGAGGCTGATTAGGGAAGGGGAGACATGTGGGGAATGAGACACGGGTGAAAAAAGTCAGCACAATGACAACATTGGAAGTAAACTTACATAATGCACAAAGAAAAATCAAGCTTTGAGGAAAATGGGAACTAACTAAAAGACAAATGCTAAATATAGAGACAGCACACAGATACAAGGGAACAGTGAAGGAAGTAAACACAAATAACAAAGTCAAAGAAAGAACTTGAGTAAATACAAAATGACAGCTCAGGTCAATTTGTATTCACGAACATAAAAACAGGCATCAAAAACTCAGAAGACAAGAACTAGGCTAGAATGGTACAATAAATAAAACTAACGTTTGGTGAAACTATGAGCACACGTCCGGTGTTAAAAGGAATATCTGTTAATATTTTCCGCTGCATTTATGATCAGTGCTGACTGGCTGTTTTTCTTTTCCAGTCTAAGTACAAGCAGACCGCTGAGATGGACAGAGCCAGCTACACAACTGTCATCGATACCCCTGACATCATCCATGCTCAGCAGATGAAGAACATCGTCAGCCAGGTAGGTTACTGAACTGACCCAGCCACCTCTCTCATCAGGATAAATCATTAGCATATATAAAAAAAATCACAAATTGTATTATCATCCAAACAGAAAAAATACAAAGAGGAGGCTGAGAAGACCATGTCTCACTATGTACCAGTCCTGGATACTCCAGAGATGCAGCGAGTCCGCGAGAACCAAAAGAACTTCAGCACTGTAAGTAACACACGAGGAGTTACGCCGCGTCCGGACAGGTCAGCACGTCCTGACTGAGGTTCTTTCAGCATCTTGTGTCTCTATGTGCGTCTTTATAGCTGCTGTAAAATTATATTTCCAGTACTTTATATGTTTGCAGGGGCGCCACCAAGGGGGGGCCACAGGGGGCCACTAGCCACACTTCAAAATTTGCTGCCCCCCCACCGAATGCCCCCACCCAGCAAGATTGTCCAATGTTGGTAATAATTCTAATAAACATGGGCACAAAAGAGAGGAAGACACCATATATTTACTCATTTAATCCTGTTTAAAACAGATTATTATGGATTTCATAATATTATTTGGTTTTCACAGAGACCTAAGCTAGGCATAATTATTCTTTTCCTTCTATGTTATTTGCCATATTTTTCAAGTAACCTACAGTGGGGCAAAAAAGTATTTAGTCAGCCACCGATTGTGCAAGTTCCCCCACCTAAAATGATGACAGAGGTCAGTAATTTGCACCAGAGGTACACTTCAACTGTGAGAGACAGAATGTGAAAAAAAAAATCCATGAATCCACATGGTAGGATTTGTAAAGAATTTATTTGTAAATCAGGGTGGAAAATAAGTATTTGGTCAATAACAAAAATACAACTCAATACTTTGTAACATAACCTTTGTTGGCAATAACAGAGGTCAAACGTTTACTATAGGTCTTTACCAGGTTTGCACACACAGTAGCTGGTATTTTGGCCCATTCCTCCATGCAGATCTTCTCGAGAGCAGTGATGTTTTGGGGCTGTCGCCGAGCAACACGGACTTTCAACTCCCGCCACAGATTTTCTATGGGGTTGAGGTCTGGAGACTGGCTAGGCCACTCCAGGACTTTCAAATGCTTCTTACGGAGCCACTCCTTTGTTGCCCGGGCGGTGTGTTTTGGATCATTGTCATGTTGGAAGACCCAGCCTCGTTTCATCTTCAAAGTTCTCACTGATGGAAGGAGGTTTTGGCTCAAAATCTCACGATACATGGCCCCATTCATTCTGTCCTTAACACGGATCAGTCGTCCTGTCCCCTTGGCAGAAAAACAGCCCCATAGCATGATGTTTCCACCCCCATGCTTCACAGTAGGTATGGTGTTCTTGGGATGCAACTCAGTATTCTTCGTCCTCCAAACACGACGAGTTGAGTTTATACCAAAAAGTTCTACTTTGGTTTCATCTGACCACATGACATTCTCCCAATCCTCTGCTGTATCATCCATGTGCTCTCTGGCAAACTTCAGACGGGCCTGGACATGCACTGGCTTCAGCAGCGGAACACGTCTGGCACTGCGGGATTTGATTCCCTGCCGTTGTAGTGTGTTACTGATGGTGACCTTTGTTACTTTGGTCCCAGCTCTCTGCGGGTCATTCACCAGGTCCCCCCGTGTGGTTCTGGGATCTTTGCTCACCGTTCTCATGATCATTTTGACCCCACGGGATGAGATCTTGCGTGGAGCCCCAGATCGAGGGAGATTATCAGTGGTCTTGTATGTCTTCCATTTTCTGATGATTGCTCCCACAGTTGATTTTTTCACACCAAGCTGCTTGCCTATTGTAGATTCACTCTTCCCAGTCTGGTGCAGGTCTACAATACTTTTCCTGGTGTCCTTCGAAAGCTCTTTGGTCTTGGCCATGGCAGAGTTTGGAGTCTGACTGTTTGAGGCTGTGGACAGGTGTCTTTTATACAGATGATGAGTTCAAACAGGTGCCATTCATACAGGTAACGAGTGGGGGACAGAAAAGCTTCTTACAGAAGACGTTACAGGTCTGTGAGAGCCAGAGATTTTCCTTGTTTGAGGTGAACAAATACTTATTTTCCACCGTGATTTACGAATAAATTCTTTACAAATCCTACCATGTGAATTCATGGATTTTTTTTCACATTCTGTCTCTCACAGTTGAAGTGTACCTCTGGTGCAAATTACTGACCTCTGTCATCATTTTAAGTGGGGGAACTTGCACAATCGGTGGCTGACTAAATACTTTTTTGCCCCACTGTATATTTCACAACTGCATAATAAAACGGGAAATTCTGTTTTTGCTGTGCTACCCCATTTTTTTAGTTGTGGCCCCCACATGGCCACCCCTATGAAAAAATTCTGGAGGCGCCTCTGTTTGTATGTACTGTTTTAATGTTCTACTCCAGTTAGTTTTGTGCCTTAATCAGGGATATACGTGAAGACTTGACCTCTTTTTTCATTGTGAAACATCTTAACTGCACTTTTGTTTTTCTCCTTGTAGCTTCAATACCAGGCTGACCTTAAAAACATAAAGGGCAAAGTGTCTACTGTAAAGGACACTCCTGAAATGCTGCGTGTTAAAGAGAATACAAAGAATTTCAGCTTGGTATCTACTCCGTAATATTTTTTCTTAACTTTTTCTAATATCACATTTTTTGGCGTTCCACATTTTTTAACAAACCTTGATATGCAGCCCTTCTTTATTTAGAGCAAATTATTTTATTTTTTTTAACTTTGCAAAACAAGCAGTTTTTAATTTGTGTAACTAACTCTTAACCCTTGGTTCTATACTTTAACCTTTACTTAAAACTCTTAGTGCAGACGTTGTGGTGTGAAACGCTTTGCTCAAAGTGTTGTAATCAGGCAAAATGCGTGTGCTTTATTTTTTAAATGTTTGTATAGATGTTTGTCTCATTCTGTGTGCTTTTGTTGACGTGTGCTCCCAAAGGTGCAAGATAAGTAAATTAGCGCTCGGTGAGGCTAACCACTCGTTTATGCTTTGATTCCTCGTCCGTGTAAGATTAAGTACAAAGAGGATTTGGGAGGAGGAACAGCTTTGCCCGAGACCCCTGAGATGGAGAGGGTTAAACGCAACCAGCGCAACGTCAGCACGGTACTCAACAGAGTGACCCTGCCCTACCTCATTACTCCTCATCCACTCCTCCCTCCATATTTCCTCCTCCTCTAGCATCAAAGAATAAAACCAGACCTGCCATCACATCTAATCTCTCCAAATAATAATTATATATTCAACTGTTTTTGTTTTTTGCAGAAACCTGTTTTTCATTCTAATTTTTTTTTGGAGCCCAGAAAGAATCCCTAGATGCTAAGAACTAGATGACCAAAAGTATGTGGAGACTTTATTGTGCCTTTGTTTGGGGCTGTTAGTTCACATTTGTTCATTTTACAGGACTTAACAGACTTGGGTACATGAAAAAAAGCCTTTTATATTTGGACCCTGACAGAACCCAGACCTCATCATGCAGGCTCAGCGTTTGAACTTATTAAGAGTCTTGTGGCTGATGTGGAGCAAATCCCTGCAAACACAACAGTAAATGCAACACATGAATGTCCATGCTTTTAAAATGCAGTCTCAACAAAACACGGTTGTATTATTTGTGTATCCACATACTTTTGGTGATATAGTGTAAACAGATGGTGTTTCCACTGTGAAATACTTTGAATCTTATCGCCCACAGGGGACTGTGAGGACTTAACAGACTCATAATTAATTTCATCTGAACCTTGAAGTGATAAACTAAACTAAGCATCACCCACATGCACCTGCGTCTGAAAACCGATATGATCAGTAACCTTTTCATTTCAGTTGTTCTGAAGTCAACACCTGAAATGTGTGCGTTCTTTGTTAAATGTTTGTATAGATGTTTGTCTCATTCTGTGTGCTTTTGTTGACGTGTGCTCCCAAAGGTGCAAGATAAGTAAATTAGCGCTCGGTGAGGCTAACCACTCGTTTATGCTTTGATTCCTCGTCCGTGTAAGATTAAGTACAAAGAGGATTTGGGAGGAGGAACAGCTTTGCCCGAGACCCCTGAGATGGAGAGGGTTAAACGCAACCAGCGCAACGTCAGCACGGTACTCAACAGAGTGACCCTGCCCTACCTCATTACTCCTCATCCACTCCTCCCTCCATATTTCCTCCTCCTCTAGCATCAAAGAATAAAACCAGACCTGCCATCACATCTAATCTCTTCAAATAATGATTTTACATTCAACTTTCTTTTTACAGATATCTGTCCTCGTGCTAATATTTCATTTTTATAACTCATTAGAGGACTTTTCTTGTTTCCACTGTAAAATAATTCACAGTTTATCATCCACAGGGGACTTTTAGAGCTTGCGTAATAACTCATTGTTAATTTCATGTGAACCCTGAAGTAATAAACTAAACTAAACATCACTCACACTGAAAACAACCTGCATATTTTTACATTAGTCCCTTTAAATATACATAAATATGTCTGGAAATCAGTATCCTCTCATTTCAGGTGTTCATGTTGTTTTCATGAATAGCTGCCTGTGTATGTGTCTACAGTACAAACTGTGCTTTTGTTTGTCACCGTCTGATTTTGCACCTGTGTAACTTGTGCAATGGGCAGATACAGTACAAGGACTCTGTGGGTCAAGGCACAGCCATACCAGATCTGCCTGAGGTGAAGCGGGTCCGAGAAACCCAGAAGAATATCAGCCTGGTAGAGGAAAAAGACTGCAGTGACCCTAATATGACTTCCTTATAATAACTCCCCCCAAACGCCCTCTGATCTCATCTTACTTATCTAGAAAACTTTACCTTTCCTGTATTTAGCGCTGGTTTTCCCCTCCTACATCCTAACCATGTTCCATACGTCATTTCCTTTTACGAGACAAAAATACCCTCCCTTTTCCTTATTACTCCGCTTTGGAATTTTTCTGTCTTTTTTAATTTTTTGAAATTCCTTCCTTCCCTCCTAAATTGAAAACTAATCATCTTTTGAGTGTGTTACAACAATAATTGACTTTTTTGTGCTGTTTTATTCAAAGCATCAATACAAAGAAGGCGTGGGAGGAGGCACATCAATATCAGAGACGCCAGAAATGGAGAGAGTTAAACGCAATCAGCAAAATATTAGCACGGTACTCCACTGCAGTGAACCCCTAGTCTCCGATTTGCATCCGTTCATCCCTCCACCTCAAACAGTGCCATAACAATTCTCCTTAGCCTCCAGTAGATCTTCCCAGTAGTTGTTGTGTGTGTCTAACATAAACCTGCTTCTTTATTTTTTAGGGAACGATGTGTGTTTAATTTCATGTTCTGTCTCTGCTGTGATTTTTGGTGCCGCTTGTGGCTTTTTGTCTGCGTGTTTTTCTGTTATTGATCTGTTACTTACTTTTTTTTGTACTTTCTCTGCACGAATCCCCAAATTTTATTTGGTTAGATAAAATACAAGGACTCTCTGGGTCGAGGAACAGCTATACCGGATCTCCCTGAAGTGAAGCGAGTCAAAGAAACCCAGAAGCACATCAGCTCGGTAGTGGAACCGTACCACGTTTGCTCCTAACTGTGAACAGTAGAGTCCTATAATAATGCCTATCATACACTTCCCCCTTCCTCATCATCTCTTGCTCATCTCATCAAGCTCCATCCAGGGCCCAGACTGCCCATCCATCTAATTTACACCCTTGCCTTTTTCTCTTTATTATTTTAATCCTCAATCATCAGTCCCCTAAACTGAATAAAATCTTCCTTTTTGGTCTGTGAGTCTACTATCTTCTAACCTGCAGCTCATCTTTCTTCACATTAAGCTGCTGTGTGCTGCTCTTAATTTCCACTTCACAGCTAAATCTCCTGCTAAAGCATTAGGGATGTTTGTCTCCACGTACAGCAGAGATCCTGGCTGCTCAGCAGGAGCTACCAGGATGGATCACTCTATAGGACCAATTTCTCAGACGCTGCTTAAATATACCAAAATAATATACCAAAAAAATGCCACCAACTAAAGAAATGACCTCTCTGAGTTTAATCAATCTCAGATATTTCCAGAAAACTCCTCCTTGTCAATGAAAGCAGTCCTATAGGTGTGCGTGGTCTGTATGTTTGAGTTTCTGATTGGCCCCTCGGGGTGCTGTGCTTCTGCCCTGTAGGTGTTGTATAAAGACAGTTCAGCCAAGGGAACGCCTGTGGTGTTTACTCCAGAGATGGAGCGGGTGAAAAGGAACCAAGAAAACATTAGCTCGGTACCTTTCAGAACCTGTAGAACATGTTCTGCTGAAGAAATGTTCTACTCCTACCTCTTTTTAACCCTTCTCTAACTCTGATGTGTCCCCCTGGCTCTTGTTAATCGTATTAATTCACCTGACTGCACTCTCTCTCTTTTTTTTAAAATATGTTTAATACCTCCAGCTGTGGTGTGCCTGTGCACATCATCACTGCTAATCTCTCCTGCTGTTTTCCCACTTGATCTTATTCCTTTCGGTCTCCCACTGAAGATTGGAAAATAACTTTATTTCCTTTTAATAATTCGCCCACTTAATAAAAGTCTCCCTGCTAATTCATCCCAGTAGTGCCATAGCTCATCCCAGCAGCTGCCTGTGTCCTCTTGGCATTAAGTCTCTCTGACCACACCTCTTGTGCTGTGGATGCTAACAGCTATTGAATGATGGTTTGGGAGTGTGAAATATTTTAGATCCTTACTACTTTTGATCTGTCATTTCTAGGTTCTGTACTCTGACAGCTTCCGCAAGCAGGTCCAGGGCAAAGCCGCCTTTGTTCTGGACACACCTGAGATGAGGCGCGTCAGGGAGACTCAGCGTATCATTTCTGGGGTAAGTTTTTGTGCTTGTTTGATTAATTTCTGTTCTAAGTGGAAAAGTGCTTTCGTTGTTACTTGACTACTTGAAGAGTAAGGCTTCAGTACTCTTTGACACCTCATCATCTCAAAATGATTCAAAACAAGAATCTGGTCGCCAGTCTTAAACAATGTTGCTACACAAAGACAAACTAAAATTAGAATTGATTCAATAATGGAGAAATAATGGGTTTGGTATAGAGAAAAAAGACAGACAACACATTTTAGTATTTTAAGTAGTTAAAGTGGAGGCTGGCATCGATGCCAGTTTGGTCCATCCGCCCTGCAGCTTCACTTACTGTATTTGTGCACTTCAGGTGAGATACCACGAGGACTTTGAGAAGAGCAAGGGCAGCTTCACTCCCACCACCACTGATATTGTGACAGAGCGTGTGAAGAAGAACACGCAGGACTTCAGCGACATCAGCTACCGTGGCATCCAGAGGCGCGTGGTGGAGATGGAGAGGAGACGTGCCATAGAGCACGACCAGGAGACCATCACTGGTAACGACAACAGCAAGCACTAAGCTTTAGGAGTTGTTAGCTTGTTAGCAAAAAATAAATAAAACTGAAAGACAAAATACCTCAAAATTACATTCTGGAGAGACATACCTGAAGCAAAACTGTAATACGGACTGTTATCGGCTGATCTATTCATCTCCTCAGATCTGCGTGTGTGGCGCACAAACCCCGGCTCTGTGTTTGACTACGACCCCGCTGAGGACAACATCCAGTCCAGGAGTCTGCACATGATGTCAGGTGATTGAAATTCTAGAGGATCGATTCAGAGAGCCAAAGCTTTAGTTATGCTCCCGATGGATTTATTCAAAGTTATCATTAAATGTCAGGGAAGCTAAGTGACTGGCAAAGGATTATGTATTGCTTCTCGTGTGTGAAGCAGGTGTGTCACTGATAGTTAAATAAATAATACGCATTTGAAATAATGTCTTAATGCTGTTCTGACAGTACAAGCTCAGCGTCGCAGCAAGGAGCACTCCCGCTCCACCAGCGCTTTGAGCGGCGTGGCTGATGAGAAGTCTGAGGTGTCCCAGGATGCTGACCACCACATGTCCCTCTACAGCAATGGCTTCATGACCTCCTCTATTGGTAACCCTCATCAGACTAAACAGCAACAAATACACTTGAGAGTGAAGAATAATTTCCCCTCTACTTAATCTGTTTGTTATTTTAACATCTTCAGGCTACCAGCATGCTACTGTGAAGACCGTGGAGCTGCAGCAGAGGTCATCTTCAGTGGCCACCCAGCAGACCACAGTCTCTTCCATTCCCTCACACCCCTCTACTACCGGGGTTAGTAACATATATTTATATTGTACATACACTCCATTCGCTTTACATGGTTTAACTTTTCTCCTGTGGGGAGTGATGCTACAGGTGATGCTTGGTGTGGTCAGGTAAAGCAGGTTTGAAACGTTCAGTGGGATTATCATTATTTTAGTACATCAGTTACATTATTTTATGGCCTGAAGAAAAGAAGCTGAATTTAAAATTTCTGCTTGTTTGTCAAGTGTGTCCATCTCTTTCCTTCAGAAAACCGTGCGTGCCATGTATGACTACACCGCAGCCGACAGTGACGAGGTGTCCTTCAAGGACGGCGACGTCATCGTCAACGTGCAGTCCATCGACGAAGGCTGGATGTACGGTACTGTTCAGCGTACCGGCAAGACCGGCATGCTGCCAGCCAACTACGTTGAAGCAATCTAAAGACAGAGCCCGCCCACGGTCCCTCCGTAGTGGGCGCGATGCATCCACAGGGCAAACTCATCGGTCTTCCTGTGATCACAGCTGTGGCTTAGTGCAATGTGTAGCTTGTAGTGTCTGTACTTGTATTTTACTTGTATTGTGATTCTCGTGGAGTCTGTCATCATTAATATGCTGCTGCCCCCGCTCCCTGTGGATGTGATATTAGCTTCATGCCATGACCCATATAAATAGATCTGATTATACATAATGTGCCTACTACGAATGACAACGTGTTAGATTGTTTTAACTATTCTGTTCCTGTCCTGGAAAAGCGAGGCTAACACACAAACTGGCCCTTTGATTTTGTACATTTCAAACATTTCATTTACGTTATTTATCATTTTTTTGTCCAACGTATTTTCTCTGAAACACAACGGGCTCGAAAAGTTTCATGTAACCCTTTTAACGGAGAGTCCATGTAGAGAAAATATGAACGTTAGAAAGGAGTAAGTCACCATCTACCTCCTCCATGATGAAATCATGAGAAGCTCTCTGCGCCAAGCCTCAGTTTTCCCTCCTTTATAACGAAGGCTGGCCACTAGTAAAATGTGTGTTTTGTTTCTCCCGATTATTTAGGTCCTGGCTAAAGCACGTCCTCTACCTTCAATCAGTAGCTAATAAAGCACACCAAGTTCCTGCACCACTCTGCCTCCTCCTCTTCATTTCAGACTCTTTCATTAGATCACTGCTAAAAACTCTTTTCACTGCACCAGTCGAACGGTAGAAGTTCCCCGAGCCAAATACAAAACAGTCTAGACACGAGCCCTTCTCAATTATCGGTTCTTACATCCTTCATTCTTTTCCTCACTTCCTCCCCTTGCATTAATCCCTCCCCTCTGAGGAGGTGGCAGGCCGAAAAGACGGGGGAGGAAACGGGGAAATGACTAAATGAGACGTGTTTGCTTTGGAGCAGGAATTTTAGATTAAATATTTGTGTGGTTACAGCTTCATCATGTCCATTGTTTCCTTATTGCCTATTACAGCTGTGGTTTATTATCTCAGATGAGGATGTGTTAATAGCAGAGCTCATTTCATTTCACAGTTTGTTTGTGTTTTTTAAATCCTACACACTTCACCTTGGAGCTGAAAGCTTGATCATCAGTCTGTTGATCATATTAAAAACTCAAGATGTATGAATACAAAGCAATAGCTTCTTGGTTTGTATGTTCCAGCTGTGTCACGCGTCTTTCATACATCGAGGGTAAAAACGACTCGAGTCCTGGTCACAGGCAGGAGGACTGAGGAGCTGAGAAAAATGAGTAAAGATCAAAGAAAACTTGGATTTATTTTTATGGGCTGATAAACATTTTTGTAGTTATAAAAAATCCAGCACTATTGGGTGAAAGGCAAAGCACGGCAGTGAACCAATAATCTCCCAACACTGAAAACATTTTAAAAAAATAAATAAAAGTCTGAGGCTGAACAATGATGTGAATCCTGCTGCTGCCAGTCTAATTTTGCTTAATAAGACGTGAAAACAGAAGTGATTTTCCTCCAACATTTTTATTTAAAATGTGTCATCTTTTTTCCTGCTTTCATTAAACGCTGATTTATTTTTCCAGTATTCTGAAAAAGCTTTCAAAAATATCTTTAATCAGAGAGCGTGTGTTCGAAAACATTTAATGTTAACGAAATAGAAGTAATAAAATTAGTCATTAAAAAAAAAAAACACTATCCGTACATATGCTAGATTTGTCCTTAATGCTGAATCATTGATCGCAAGGTTTACAGGTAAAACTTAAATAAGGCAGATTTCTGATGAGAAAGTGAGTGAGACGAAGCGTAGAGCGTTATCTTCACAGCCAGTAAACACTTTAAAACACAACAAAGTGGTGACAAATCATTGGACTGAAACACAGCTGAGCTGCAGGCATCCTTTTGGTGACACAAGAAGGTAATAAGTAAAGTTTCCCATGGCCCAGAATGGACTAAATGAAAAATCGTATGCCCGGATCCAGTGAGTCAACCACTGGAATTGGCCGGAACATTTTTCTTCTCAAAAATGTTCACAGAAAACATCTTTCTGTCCTCAGTCAGAGGTCAGAGCAGTTTGAGGGCTTAGAAAGAAACCCAGCAGTCGTGTTATCAGCACGACAAATATCACAGGTTACATTAAGGCTCTTCAGCATCACACGACACTGCTGCAGCTCGCAGCCTGCTGTTCACGTTCGAGTCAGCTGCTCGCTCGCTGCAGAGTGAGCAAACCCGCCCGCTGTTGATACTGACTCTCCTTGGCTTGTGTGATCTTGGCCGACAAATCCAGAGGCTTCTCGAAGAAGTTCACCAGCGCCTGCTCCGTGAGCAGTGAGGCCAGGATCTGAGCGTAGCTCACCGTCCACTCGTTGTCCGCTGTCGCCGAACTCCTGCTGCCTCTGCGGGCGTCGACCCCGCCCGCCGCCGTCGAGCCCTCCTGGCTGTTGGCCTCTGATCCGGCGATTTTACCGCGATGGCCGACCTCGCCGATCTGCAGCACGAGACTGGTGACTGTGGCGATAGCCTGGAAGAGCTCGTTCTCCTCCGGGTGGAACATGCTGTAGAGCGTTTTACAGAACTGGATGAACTCCGACTGCACAAGAAGGAACAAAGAGAGTTAATCAACAAACTTCTGCATGTTTGTCTGATTATTTAACGCAGAATACATATTTTTGTCTTGACTTTTTGTCAGAAATCTGACTTTTTTCATACATCTAAAAAAAAAAAAAAACAACAAAACTCTGAATTTACACAAGAAAGGTGAGAGCATGCGACTCCTATACCTGGTTCATGAGAGGCAGAGGCTTCTCCACATCTTTCTCCTTCTCTGTGGCCAGATCCTGGAGCATCTGCTTCAGCTGATCCTGGTAATCTGTCACTTCACTGTCATCACCTAAAACAACAAGAGAGAGAGTTCTTCAGCCTCACAAGTAAATCCCCCTGATAAGTGCAATAACGTGACGAGGGAGCGTGTTTGCACTGACGAGGGGGCAGATTAACATAGAGAGGTCTGTTTGTGGACAGCAGGGGGCTCTTCATAACCGAGGGGTCATCTTCAGTTTCTGTCAGAGCTGCAGATGCGAACAAACGCAAAAGGAATCAATAAATCGCCGACATGAGAGTAGAGCTCAATAACTCGTCATCGTATTCACATAATGAATAACCTGGAGGGATGTGAAGGCAGTAAAGCAGCCTTATTTTCTCATTCAGCTCCCCAAAGTACAGCGTGTCTGGAAAAAAAAACAGAAAAAACATGAGGAGACAGAGCAAAGTGAAACTTCTTTTTATTTCAGCTTTATGCATTTTCCATTTCCCCGCCTGTCCTCCCTCTACCTACCCAGCCAGCTGGCAAAGTCTCTAAAGGTGACCAGGTTGTCGCAGTCCTGGTCCAGGAGGGTGAAGGTGCGGTTGGCCAGCGTGTCGGTGTGCTGGTTGGAGACATCGGGCCACGGCACCAGCAGCCCGTACAGGCTTTTAAACTGAGGTCGGTCCAGCCGATACTGCCGTTCTATAAAGGAGCGATTCGAGTCACAGTAGTGCCACGCTGCTGCCTCTGCCGCCGCCGCCGCGCTGCTGTCCCCCCAGTACAGAGTGATGAAGTGCTCCGTCTGCAGGGAGGAGGAGGACAGAGGAAAACAAAATGATTTAAGGTCTCTTTCGCACATCAATTAGTCTGCCAGCAAGGAAGGAAAATAACCTTGAAGAGATCGTAGATGTCGGCCAAGTTCTCTGCAGGGATGGAAACATCTGGCGACACCAGTCTCAACTGTAAAGGCGCATAAAAAAAAGGGAGCATTGTAAACAGCTGAGAGCTGGGTATGTGTAATACTGTTGTGTCCTTCAAGCTTCTTTTGAGCAGCTTTAAAGATGTTTGAGATTCTGTGTCAGTCTTCTCACCGCATTTTCTTTGGTGGTGTCTTCGTGTGCCTGGAGCACCTGGATTCTGTGCCGACAGCGGAGCTGCTCAATCTGCCGCACTGTCAGGTCTCCGAATTTCTGAGGTCAGAGAGCACAGCATGAAAGATATCTCATGAACTGTGATGACTAAATGAGGATTATGAAGAAGGGCGAAAATGTAGTTGAATAAGCCAGAGGTGAAAAGCTCACTTATCTAACAAAAGGAAGCGAAAGAAAACAAGTAAAGGAGCTGGTGCACAATGTGCACAAACTAATTATTTAAGGCAAATATCAGGCAAAAAATGTGCATCTCTTACGATATAGGAGTCATTGATGAGGTCAGTGATGTTTGTGTGCCTCTTAGTGACACTGCAGCTAGTTTCCTCTGCAGCAGGCGAGGAGGACGGAAAACCGGGGCACTCTACATTTCCAACCTGGTCCAGAAAACTGGGAATCATAGGAAAGCCAACGAGGTGTTAAATTCCACCCGTGCACATACAATTATAAACCATACAATGCAGACAAAAGCACAAAGCATTCATGTCAATCAGTGGCACAATGCTTTGAGTTTTGCTTTACCAGCAAGCTGCAAACCTACCCTGTGAGAATCATAAGCGCCTGCCCGTCATCTGTGCTGGACGAAAGCTCCGCAGCATTGGCCTCCAGCACAGCCAGACCAAGCTGGAAGATGGCTTTGATTCCGTGGAAGAAGAAGCAGTCGACCACGCAGACGGCGCTGTGGAACGGCAGGACGCTCAGGAACAGGGTGAGGAACCAAGACAGGGACACAGAGGAGAGGGTGGAAAGGTCTGGAATCTGTTCAGCCAGCTCTGGCAGACGCTCCCTGATGAGCTCCTCGAACACAGACTGGTCCACCTGAGCGCCTGCAGGAGAGGGCGGTGGAGTCAGACAGTGTTGGAGCAAAGAACGGCCTTGGATGTAAGCCTGTCCAAATTTTTCTCCAAGTTAAATATATTCAAGACGTGTTATGATTCTCATAAGTCTGACCTGTTTGATGCCCATTTTTCCTTAATATATGGCTTTTTCATCATTCTGACCACTAGATGGCAGCATAAACATGCTATTCAGTCTGTGTTATTCTGCAGTTCCACAAAAGATTTTTATAGTAAGGCTTTACTTCTCTTTGCTAAATAGCTGCTGTGTTCTGTAAAGATAAGTAATGTTAATGTGGTTTCCGTGTTTTAACTAGAGGCAGGTTGTTGCCAGAATAAATATATCAATGGTTTTTGTGGGGATTTTTTGCCTCTTTTGAAACGTGGAAACTGTTTACTTTAATTTTTTTTTTTAAGTAATGTTGTGAATCTATGCTTCTACAGAGTCTCAGACCACAATCACTGTTCTTTCAAAAATAAGTGACGCCCACAAACATGTGGACATTAAAAGGAAAAGGAAATTGCTACAAATGCAACACGCAGGGCAAAAATAAACACCTTTGCAAACACAGGAAATAATGCCTATTCTGAAAGCCTGTCTCAGAAACGGTACATGCACCACAGTAACAGCAGCAACACAGTAACCACTTATGTGCTTTTTTTAAAAGCGTGGCTGCAAGCAAATAAAGCTTCTGGGCTCTTTACCTATGACCCTGCGATTGAAGTAGTCGGGCAGCATTCTTTCACACACGGCCACCAGCAGCCAGAAGGCATCTTCCTCTTTAGCATACAGCAGCAGCACCGATGCCAGGATGTTCATAGACTAGTGAGAGAGAAAGCAAAATTCACACATGCATCTTAAAGTCAGGATGAACACTTGAATCACATGAGTGGTTCTAGTATTACACTATAAGTGCCACCATTACAAAAATGACTAATACTGCTGCTTACCTGACAGTATCCGATCTTTGGGTTGCGGTGAGCATACGCAGTGAGGACGCGCCTGAGTGCAGCAATGCCCGTTGGGTTTTGGAAAGCGGGATGGTCTGGCAGTGAGCGGTGCAGGTCCCGTTCGATCTCCTCTGTGGCCAGGTTGTTATGGCCCATTGATTTCTGCACCAAGCTGGCGTAGTAGCCCTCATGGGACCCTAGGTCAGAGGATGCATCTGCACAAACCACACAGGAATTAGAGAACGGAGAATGACCTGCTACCCAGTTTTGTTCCCCAACGATATATATATATGCTATAAGAAAAATCCCAGGTTAAAATTATTCTGCACACCTGTGCCTTTTACCTTCGATTGGTTTCATTTTTAGTTATTCTTTGCGGCACACAGGAACTATGTTTGGATAAAAGGAAGTGAGAATGAGCAGAGGAACAGACCACACACCAAAATAAAATCTGACTGACTGAAAGAGTGCCATTGCCTGAGGAACAACAGATGCAGAGAAGAGGATGTGAAGCCCAGGTTGGGTTTAAACACAGACACACACACACCTGTAATTCCATACTTGTGGGGACCCTTACAGTGATTCATTGCCTGCTGGGGCCAGGACCACAGTGAGACTTAGATTTAATCTCAAAGTGTGTCTTCTTGTTTTGTGTGTGCTGGCCTACCACATCTGTGTTTTTACTCAGCAGATACATCAGTGTATCGCTCATAATTAACCACAGCGTTCTGCAGCGCCATGCAATACCCTCTGGTATGAGCCTAGTTGGGCAGGGGTTCATCCGAAAGCAAGATAATGACCCAAAACATGAGTCCAAGCTAGGCCAGAATTACCTCTGGTAAAAAGTACAAGATGATAAGCTTGAAAACATGGAGCAGACAGCACTTAAACCCCATCGAGCTGGTTTGGGATGAACTGGACACAAGAGGGGAAGCAAAGCAACCTACAAGTGCCGCACATCAATGAGAACATCTGCGACAGATATGAGAGGAACTTTCTGAACAATATTCCTGTTGTAGAAAGAACACCACGGCAGTTATATCTGCCAAAGGTGGCGACTTTGATGAGTCAAAAGTTTAGATTACATTTTGGTCAATAAATTAATTCCATGATTTCTTTTTTAACTCCAATTGCTTTTATTTCAGAGTACAATGACACATTAAACTGCATAATTTTCAATACAAAAATTGAAACATTGGGGTATGTATATGTATACACACCCCAATTTTCACATAGCATGTAGGAAATATGTTCCAGTTTTGCAGATGTGCCACAATTGCGTGCAGGCTAAAACAGCCTAATTAACTTCTGCTAATTTGACGTGTTGATGGGTATCAGAAGAGTGCATGGCCTCCTTGAACCAACACGATGCTTCACTTGTGCAGCACAGACCGTGTGCAGCGGTCTGTTATTAAGATATTTGAAATAGTTCTTATAGTGTTTTCCCTCCTCTAACATTGATGACAGTTTGAAGTCTTTTGTGGTAGTTATGGATGAGGTACTTTATTTTCTCAGATGATAAAGCTGTCCATACAAAATGCAAAATGCCTCTACTTCCTGTTCTCTTTACAGTAGCTCAGTGATATTGATGCTATCTGCGTGGTCCTATGCTATCAAGCCAAAACTTCCAGGGTATGTAAACTTTTGATCAGGGTCTTGTTTCTGTTGTCTTTATGATTTAAAAAGGGAAAACAGAGCTGTGCATAAATGATTTAACCCAACTACTGACCGTGAGTGAAAGTAACGTTTTTGTATTATCATTATTTCTGAAAAATGGACAAAACAAACAAAAAAGCATAACTTCTTCCAGGCTATGTAAACTTATTACCACAACTGTATACATATATATATTTATATACCTGAAAATATCATCCACAGCTCCCCTCGCAGTGACTCTGGTATCCCCATGGCCACAAGCTTTTGGATCTTCTCTGTGCGAAACATGTGGACGCCACGTCCGAACTCAGAGAAATGATCCTCCCACAGCCGCTCCTTCACCTGATTCGTGCTCTGACACAAATACACACATTTCCTGATCCTGACTTACTACATTCAGCTGATGGATATTGTTCTTTTCTAACTCTTAGGGAGAGACGAGCCTTTTAAATCAGATCTGAAGTGACTCTGAATTCATTCGATTGGTTATTTATATATCAAGTTACAGGTTTAGATGAACAGTGTCTCAGACTCCTCCCACCTTGTTGCCGTTGGTTCCTGGTTGATTTTGGTGGAAGGCCGTCATGAGAGCTTCACTGTTGACAGTGTTGCGCAGGACATGCTCCTCTATCTCTTCTTCATCAGAGTACCCAGTGTCATAATAGAAGGTGTAGTAAGGTGTTGGGGAGCTCTGTGGAAAATGTGAGGAACAAAAGAAACGTCAGTAATTACAAACAATATTTCTCTGACTGGATCCCTTTGAAATTAGAGCTGAACAGTGCTTGCAGTACTTCCCTTAGCCGTCATACAGGAAATGTTTCCAGTTCCACATATGGCATTTTAACTTTGATTAGAGAGAACATCATAAAGTGCTTCTAGCAACCGTTTGTCTTTATGATTTTGGTAACAACCCAGTGTACTGAACATTACTGACTAGTTCTTTCTGTTGTGTTGTTGCATTGTTTCATTTTCCATTATCCGTATAAATGGCAGGTCCCACCCAATTAAACATCCCACTCACCACGCTCCTCTTGCCCTCTTTCCTGCTGCGGAACATGGACCGTTTCCACTGCAGCGCTCGAAGTCTGGAGTTCATGTTCTCAACCAGCTCGTCTCTGTCGTTCAGCTCAATCAGCTGGAAGGCCTTTTTAGTCCGAATACTCACTATGACAGGGTTGGGCAGCGCGCTGGTGCTGTCTGCTTTCTCTATGGACAAAACCTGGTGACAAAAATGGCCAAAAGAAGTGGTAACGCATCATAACACACACACAGTTGTTCTTTGTGCAAAAACAGAGCAGGAATGCAGACTGGCTCCTGCTGCTCAAGCTGGAATCGAAAGAAGAGAAACATCTTCAAAAGTGGGAATCCAAGAGGCTGAAATTACTAACAACACTGCAGCCACGTACGAAGTATGCAGAATCAGGAGGAGCAGAGGGGTAGGTTAGGTTTGTGAAAGACAATGCTTCAATAGAAAACACAGGATTAGAAAGTATGAATGACTGAACAGATTGAACCACCGGCTAATTCTCATCCCAACCGGTCGCAGCAGATGGCCCCGCCCCTCCCTGAGCCTGGTTCTGCCGGAGGTTTCTTCCTGTTAAAAGGGAGTTTTTCCTTCCCACTGTCGCCAAAGTGCTTGCTCATAGGGGGTCATATGATTGTTGGGTTTTTCTCTGTATCTATGAAGCGCCTTGAGGCGACTTTTGTTGTGATTTGGCGCTATATAAATAAAATTGAATTGAATTGAATTGATACTCTCTTCCTTTCACAATGAACTGCAAAGACTTTATTACAAACTAGGATCTAAAAGACTGAATTCCCCCAAAATGCTTAAAGTTTGTCTTTTTCACCTTCATGTTTTTTTTACAGTTTGCAATCTGGCTGTTAATTTGTGTCAAAGAGACAAGTGCTACTAAAGCCACTTCCTTTACATTCCTGACAGAGCTAACAAAGTGTATACAGTGTGTTTTCATTTCCTTCTGCAGGGCGCCACGTGATCAACCACATGAAATCAGTCCACATGTTACCGGTTAACCACGGCAGACAGAATAAACAAAGACTCCCTGTGAAAGCTGTCTTATAGGGACAGCAAAGATGAAGCCAGACTTTTCATTAACAAGTGCATTTATGTTCAGGTAGTCACGACTAACTGTCACATGACATGGGACCAAAGGTTTTTGGGCCTTCTGTCACCTCCTGTAGACACCTGCAGTCTTTTAATTAGCCACATGGCTGCATTTACAATGCATTTTAACCTGGATTGCTGTCCATTATGTTTATTGTTTTATGAGACACTTAAAGATTTAACTTGAACTTTTGTACTTTATGAGAGCCATCTGCAGGCCACAGTTATAAATGTCAGGGAGGGAAGTATGTAATAGCTCTAATAATGTGCTAAATGGCAAGTACTGTACCTCTGAGAGGGGTATGAGCAGGATGAGGTTGCCTTCCTCTCGGCTGGAGAAACACAGATAACTGTCGGTGGTGTAGAGAGTCCCGGCTGTGTGGCAGCGGGCGTGTGGTGTCCAAACTGAACAGGAGGCCACCTCATAGAGGTTTTCACTCCGTGGGAGTCGAAACAGAGCCAGAACATATTCCCTAATAGCCTGCTCCTCTAGGATCCTGGGAGGGGGAGATCGTTAGAGAAAGAGTCAGACAATGAGGCAGTTTGAGACAGGTGGGGGAGTGAAAGCAAAAGCAAATGACATTACAAAAACTTCAGTCAGTGAGGAAACGGGTCCAAAAGGACAAAAAATATTTACGTCTCATTCACTTTCACTAAAACTACACACAGGGACATATAAACAGTTCTTAGTCTGGCTGGGAAATCAAATCTTCACATTTCTGGCAAACAGATAAATCTCTACAGAATAAAGCTCTGGTCCTTAAAGCCCTTAAACTTGTATATTAACAGCTTCCAAAATACCAAAACCGTATCAGCTGTTTGAAATGGAGTACAGAAGCTGTGCCAGTGAACGGCAACAGCAACAGTGACGCTCAACACTGAACAAACGTGCTGCGCTCAATGATGCACGACTGTGTCAACGTCACATTAAACGAAGACAAAGAGGAGCTGTAGCACGGCCTTGCTATGTGCGTGATAATCGACTGCAGTGCAAGAATAGAACACTTAAGTGCAGTGCTGCTCGGCAGAGTTTATTGCAGAGCTTTCAATCCCACCCTATAATTTTCCAAGACAAGAGAAGCGCCCTTGTTTCCTCACCGTTTATCCTTTCCCAGTGCAAATGCTCTTCATGTTTTCTATTTAAGCTGCATTTACCAATGACAGACATGACAAATCACATCACTTAAGGCTCTGTAAATAAATATAACAGAACAGTTGAGGCCAGAATTTTAAATATACTCATCATGAATGTGGTTGTAATTTTAATGATTTCTTTGAACTGTTCTTTTTGCAGAGTGTAATGACTGGACAGGCCAGGAAACCCATTCCTGAAGCATCGAAATTAACGTTAGCCCACTGCGTCAGTTCAAAAACCAGTTTTGATGCATGTTAGGTATCACTGTCATACTTCAACACTAAACTGTGTCCAAGTTTCAACCGTCTAGCTGTTGAAGTTAAATAATTGGGAGGAAGTCCTCCTTCTGCATTATTCTATCCACCTTGTGCACAAGGACCACGGGTAGCAACAACAGCCCCAGTGAATGATGCTACCACCACCATGCTCCACATGTGGTGGCACAAACACATTTTCTGTGGCCAAATAGCTCAATCTTTGTCTCATTTGACCACAAAACTTTCCCCAGAATTCATTTGGCTTGCCCATGTGGGCAGCTGCAAGTTTCGGTCAAGCTTGAATAACTTGTCAATAGTGACTTCACCAATGAAAAATTAATAGGCTTCAGCCTTGTGAAGTTAAAAGACATTGTAGAACCTTCAGCGCCACGTATGTTAGAGGCTGTCTGTGTACTTTTGACCCTGTGTGGATTAAAGAAAATCCGAAATTCAAATTCGACTGTGCTCTTCCACGTTAAAGATGTTGGTGTGAAGCAGGTCTATCGAACATGTGTCTGTAGGAGAGTCGTCTTACACTTCCACGCTTCAGTGACAAGCACCTCCATCTGGTCGGTAAAACAAACCGACCTCAGAGCTGCGGTGAGAGCGCTTGCGTTGTATTTCAGGGATGTCTGGTCACCCTTTCGCAAAAGCAAGAAATCTATTTTTGCTTTTTAACTCCTTTTGCAGAAACGTAGGCTTTCTTCTTGAAGATGCAAAACAGATTTGAAGTGAGTTTCTGCCTCCAACCTCTAAACTGCCAAGAGACAGGCTGGTTGTGCCCTGAGGAGATCAATTCAATTTTAAACACAGCTCTTTGTCCTCTATTTTGACCCAAATGTTTTTATTTCCCATCTGAAAAAGAAGACCCCTCAGCACGACTAAAATGCAACAGACAATAACTGTTCGTTGTCTGTATATATGCTATAACACAATCCTTTCACTTTACACTACATTTGTTTAAAGCGCGAGCATCATTTTTAACATTCTGCCCTGTTATTTGGATGTTTAGAGGCTTACTTCTCACATCCTGAGACATGTGCATTAGTCATGTGCATTAGGGGCGATCGTGGCTCAAGAGTTGGGAGTTCGTCTTGTAATCGGAAGGTTGCTGGTTCGAGCCCCGGCTTGGACAGTCTCGGCCGTTGTGTCCTTGGGCAAGACACTTCACCCGTTGCCTACTGGTGGTGGTCAGAGGGCCCGGTGGCGCCAGTGTCCGGCAGCCTCGCCTCTGTCAGTGCGCCCCAGGGTGGCTGTGGCGACAATGTGGCTTGCCATCACCAGTGTGTGAATGTGTGGATGACTGGATATGTAAAGTGCTTTGGAGTCCTTAGGGACTAATAAAGCGCTATATAAATACAGGCCATTTACCATTTTTACCATTCAAATGTGAAACACAGCACAGCGACTGGCGTGCAGATTTATGTGACCTCTCATAATATATATAGAAAGAGTCCAAATAGAATAGAAACTGAATTACTGCAGATGTTTTTATGAGTGGGCTATGAATGAGGAAGAGAGGATCCCAGCAAAGAAGTATGTTAATACTAACGTCCATGGGAAGTCCCATTTCTTTTTCTCTTTGTGAATTTGGCTGCCTTCATCTGCCACTTGTGATTTCAGTCTCATCACCACACGTTCAGTTCCTCTTTTGCTATTCATCATCCTGCCCGTTCTGGACCCTCTGTACTTTCAAGCTCTATTCCTTCCTCCTCTTCTTCTTCAAACACATGCATGGACACACACATATAAAGCAGCTACTGTGATGTGGTGTGTTATCCAGTCGGGATAACACACCACATCACTTTTTTTTTTTTAGATAAAGCTTTGAACCTGACTTCCTGTAATGGTTTTGAGGTTTGTTTGGGTTTTGTTTCTTTCTTTCTTTTTTTAGAAAAATAAACAAAGTGTATGCCTGCATTACAAAAAAACACAACAACACAGATACACAAAAGAACACGGCACAACTTCTGTCGCCATGTTTGTTGTTGCTTTGGAAAGCTGCCCCCTGCCATGCACGCACACAAACACACACATGCACACACCCACCACAAAAACCGCTGCACCAGCAGTGCTACAGGAGTGGAGCTGTGTCACACTGTTCCTGTGATACTGAACTTGTGCTGTGAAACGGCAGCTCTGTGAGGCTGAGAACACAATGAAACCTAACGCCTAAGCAGACTTTTCTTTTTAATTCCATTATTTTTACCCAATAAAACCTACTTATTTCTTATTCTTCAGTAATACTGTTAATACTGCAGCATCCCGAGCAGGTGTGTCAGGGAGGCTGTGTTAGCTTAAATTTTCCGCTTGCTCCATCATACTGAGCAGATCTGCGTGGGCTCTGTGATGCTTTGAGCTCAGCAGCCTTCATGCTGGACTAGCAAAGCAGTGAGACTGTGAGTGAAGCGAGTAACCGAGTTCCTGACTCAGTGGGTTAGCACAGGCAGGAATCTACATAGTAATACTGCTGTGTGTAAAAAGGGAAGTAGTGAGTTTCAGGCTGACTCACCAAAGGCTTATGAGAGAAGCATAATTGCAATATTTGAATGACTCGTGCCTGAAAGGATCTACAACAGGGGTGGGCAATTCCAGGCCTCGAGGGCTGGTATCATGCAGGTTTTAGATGTGTCCTTGATCCAACACAGCTGATTCAAATGGTTAAATGACCTCTTCAACATGTCCTGAAGTTCTCCAGAGGCTTGGTAACGAACTAATCGTGTAATTCAGGTGTGTTGACCCAGGGTGAGATCTAAAACCTGCAGGACAGCGGCCCTTGAGGCCTGGAGTTGCCCACCCCGATCTACAAGGACCTGACTAAAAAAGCAGTACAGCAACAGTGTTTACCACAGGTATTCAACATGAGTTCTTTGCTAACTTTTTGGGAGGATTAGAGTGAAGTGAGCAAAGGTTTGAACTTCTTTCTGTGGATAACTTTGTTTTATTCCTAATGTTGCTTAATCTCACATTAAGAAACTCACTGTCTGTTTGTATTGTTAGCACACACCTGAACCGGCACTGACCTTTTGGTGATGCGTGCGGGCTGCTGCAGCACTCGGTCCAGCTCTAGGCCTTTGCTGTCCAGCAGCCGCCTCAGGGCAATGTCAGCCAGCTGACCTATGACTCCGAATGCCTCGTCCAGGTTCAAGAACATGGAGAACTCCCTTTGCCGCTGCCGTGTGGTGACCCGAATTGCCTCCGGCATTAAAGCGGTGGAGACCCGCTCCAACCGTGTTACCTCTGCCCAGGGAATCACAAACTTGACTGAAGGGGGAAGGAAGAAGAGAATAAAATCCCACTGAGTGTATGAGCTTAGAGCCACCTCGCACTCACTATAGTTTACACAGCAAGCTTTTCTAATACTGTTAAAAGAGAATGTGAGTTTCTCCAAATGCCAAAGTCTGAGTACCGTTATTACCAATTTGATGAACAAGTGCAGTCTTTTAGATCGAAAATGAGAGCTCTCACTTTGGAGTACAGACCTTCCTTCCCCAGCAGGAAGGAGTAGAAGGCCATGTGGTTGATGCTGAGGTAGAGAAAGCCCTGCCGAGGCACCCGGCCCTTCCAGCAGCAGCAGGAGTAGTACGTCACCAGTTTCTCTGACGAGGGGAGGCCAAAGTGAACCTCAAACTTCCGGAGCGCCTCCCTGAACTTCCCCGGGTCATCCTCCTGGGCCGCCTGGCGTCCCTGAACCTCCTCGGCGATAAGGCCCTGCAGAAGACAAAAGCTGGAGTCATTACTTCAGCCTACTTTTAAATGGGCTCACAACCACATCGTTTAAAAATCTTTGAGAAAATCACATCTTTCAATCTAAAACTCATCCTCTCTGAGTTTTTATGACTATGCCGGCAATTTACAGACCTTGACTTTTCCTTTGACGAAGCTGGCAACATCCTCCTTGTTCTCAAACACAGACAGAGAGTGAAGCAGGTTGTGGAGCAGCCAGTCCCAGTGCTTGTTCACCTCTTCTATGGCAGCTCCTGATGAAAGCAAAGAATGAGAGAATTTAACATCTCCGGCCGGTCAAATGAGTCAAGGTAAGGCAACAGAGTATGCAGGAATCTCCCAAGGCTGCAGATCACAACAGGCACACAGATGAAAACAAAACAAAAAAAAAGGCATAAGGGTTCAGCTCACCACTGGCAATGATCCAGCTGACCTGGGAGCCGGGAACTTGGAGGAGGATGCGAAAGGGAGTGACCCTGGCAGTGGAGTCCAGAACATTGTCAAGCGCCCCCACCAGGAGCCCTGCAGAGATGGCAAAGCACAGACAATCAGTAATCAGTGGGAATTCTGCCGTGTGAAAAGTCATTTCCTGGTGAGTGTTAATATTTTGTTCTTATCTCTGAATTATTTAGCAAAAATACTGCAACCTGCTGCAGCCATAATGAACCCCAAAGTAGCCATCAGTGGACATAAGAAATAGCGAAAGAGCTCAAATACTGTCTGCAGCCTTTTAAACTCTCACAGCAGTGAAGCAGCAGGTGATGGACACATACACGCTGAGAAGATCTAACACATCTATTGCTTAAATAATCACTGAATATCACATAAACCTCAACTACAACAACCAGAAAAACACAATCTCACAAGTGTACTAATGCCACTCTTCAGTCTCCCTGTCAGCGGAGTGAGACGGGGTTGAAGAGCTCTCGAACAGACAGCAATATTTCACTTCTGCATGACAGAAGGAGAAACTGGAAACATCCAGAGAGGCTGTTTCCAACACCAAGAGGACAAGACTGGTGAGTTTTATACATCTCTGGTCTTTATCTCAGATTACACTCACTGCATATGGCAGGGACTTTTCAGTGTCCAATTTCAGGATACACAATAAGCCTAACTGACGGTTTTCCATCGCATGATTTCACTCCATCCACTTTCCTTTAATTTATATTTTTGTTTTATTTTAGAATTACAAAGGGTTTTATTTTTTTATTTCTTGATAATCATTAACATTGGTAATATTAATGATGAAAATGTAGCATTTTCATCTTTTTTGGCCAACTTCTGTCAGTTCAGTATTAGCACCAGAGCAATTAATGCCTTTTCCCATGGAGTCTTTCAAAAGCCATCAAATGACCTATATGTTTGCACAGCCTTTTAGTAATGTGCCTGCACTTGCTCTGCTTGTACAGCATGGTGTAGAAGTCTTGAGCCACCCCTCTTTCTTAAAAATGTTCTTCTTGAGCAATAGTTCTCAAAGCTTTCTAAAGGTCTTTTAAAGTTTTTCTTTGGATATTTGCTGCTTTTAGCTTATTTTCAGTCCAGTCATTCTGCCTGACCCTTTTCAGGAGGGAAGTTGTTTTGTTTTGGTTTTTTTTTTTGCTTGTTTCTTAATCCGTTTAATGCTGACCTTATGGATTAATCATTCAAATGCAAAAAGGGCATTTAACACAAAGGATGAACAAATGTTGTGTATACACGTGACAAACAACTTGGCAAAGAACCAACTTAAAGTTTGAAAGCATCAATCTGGAAAAAAACTGACTGCCAAGAGCTTCATTATCAGCATGACGATGATCCCGAACACACTGACAGTGCAGTGTGCAGAAAAACACACAATGGGCCTCCCCACAGTCTGGACCTCAACATTATTGAAGCAGAGAACTGAACAAAAGGCAGCCAACGTCTAAAGAAGAGCTTTGAAGACTACTTAAAGAAAATTCAAGAAAGTCTATCGAAGAGTTGCATGTGTACAAACTCTGTTTTTACCTTATATACTGTGTTCCCATGTGTTTCAATGATCACTCCACCCATTTCTCATTTTTCTAGAAAAATATGAAGAAATGAGGGACGGTTTAAAACATTTGCACATTACTGCATGCACTGCATATTTTTAAATTCTGGTACTGCTTTTAACTCCAATATTTTGTTGATTTTAATTCCGCTAGTATGCTTTAGATGAGTTATCATAAAGCCTATTGTTAGAAGATTTTCTACATTATACATTATAACCAAATCTCTATAATACAATATAATCAAGTAAGCCTTATATTCTAACCAAATATGCCTTATATTTTGTGTGTTCATATATTTTCACATAACCAAGCCTATTGTTGAAGAATTACCTAACCAAGTTTATTGTTAAAGGAAAACTGATGCATTCCTTACCTAAGTGTTTGAGATGTTTTGACAGCATGATATAATGATGCATTCTTTCCTATAGTGTCTGTGATGTCAGATAAAGCATGATATACTTCTGTATTTTTATCCCAGTGTGTGAAAGATCAGATAAGTTGATTTAATGTTTAACCTCTTCCCTGACTGTTAAAAAGAGGAAGTACTATGTAACCCATTTTTGCCTTATAAATAAAGCAAGCGAGCCTGTGCTCGGAGTGTGTGTCTTCTCAGAGAGACATTCACCCGTGCGCACGTTTTCTAATTACACTCTGAGTCGGTCTGCAGTTGTCTCATTTCTCTTACTTGTGTTTTGAACAAATGTCTACCCCTGACACCTATCATGTCTGCTGTCTATGAGAAGCACTACACGTGTTTGCCTATTATAAAATATGGCTCAGATGATGAGGAAACCGTAGTTGGTTCCAATGGAAACTTTTCAGGCAGCATGCAGATTAGCTTCCCTCAAAGGCATAATCACAATAAAGAGACAAATAGAGCAGCAAAAACTACCACTTAAGACACATCCAGCACAGCAGAGAGGTCGAAGCCAACCTTATTACGGTTTTGATGAGTCTCATTTAAAAACAGAGGGACTTCGAATGTAATCAGGCATGTAATATCCACCCATCTCTTCAGCAGACGACTGAAACAGTTGCTCAGTTCAGTTTTAATACCAAAATCCGGCAGGAAATCTGCATCTCCACAGTTGCAATCAACTCCACAGATGTTCTTGAAGCTAAAATTGAGCCCCGAACCCTCATAAATTTGAATGACTCCGTGCATTGCAGTCGTCAGGCAAATAGAAACAGACCAGGCACACATGGTTCCACGTCCTGCCTGAAGCTTTCATCGGGTCTCAATAGGGCTACTGTCATCAGGTTTTCATCTTCCTGAACCATAGCTAATCTGCATCATGCTCTCCAAATAACTACACTCTTGGTGCCACTTTTATTCTGTATTTCCTCTGTGCAAAAAGCACACACTGAGGCAGACAATATTCTGACTTGAAATCAAGAAGTCCATCAAACTTTGAAAGAGTAGAAAACAATAAAATCATTATGATAAATAAGAAAGTGATAGCTTAATCGCCATTATAAACATAGCAAATGACCTAAGAGAACTCCAGAGGTCTTAGAGAGTAGCTACACACATTCTTCAATTTGAAAATAGATAATGACAATGCAATAAAAATAAAGACTCACAGAACCTGGTTTGTATGAAAAACTGGGTTATAAGTTTGAATTGCTTCATGAGCAGTACCACACCCATCATAAGAGTTTGAAACATAATAAAAAAAATAGGTTCCTTAAGGTTTCACATTTTCAACAACCCACACTGATGGCTATCAAACCCATTTAGAATACTATAACCAAAATAACACGTATGGAAATCGCACAAAACCTCTGGATACAGGGACTAATGCAAAGTATTGATCGTGATAAGATACGCACAGAGCTGTGTAGCCACATCCTCTCTGCAGGCCTGCAGGCGCACTTAACCATAGTCAACTAAGGACAGTCGACATTAAAAATGACACTTTCAGCAACTAGGACCAAATGGATGCATTTCATTTGTAATAGGTCAACACAGCCATCAAATCCAATATGTCTGGCTCATAGTACCCCAAAGCCCCTTAGTCTAACTTTTCTCTAATACTTTTAAAAGGTTTATTAGAAGACAAAGTTTGGGACTTTTCCCCTTAAGGTACTTTCACGTTTTACAACCCAGCTTTGCTTTAATCTATTAAAGAATTTTTATCTTTCAAAGACGCCATTATCAGTGAGATCAGCCCACCCGAGCTGAGCACAGCCCTGCTTTTCAAAGCTATGACTGAAAAAGATGAGGGCAACCAGATCTCTATCTCTGTGTTTAGCAGCGTCTTCTCTGGTTTGGTACACACACGCAGACACAAAAACAAATCTGCATGAACAGAAAAGGAACTCGCATGCTTGCATCCACGACGCCGTGATCTCTGTCTGCTCTTGAATGCATCAAAATTAATAAACGGGACATCATTTTCTTGTGCTCAGGCTGGAGTGGTGAACTGAGGCTCGCTGATCGGATGAGGAAACACTAAAAACAACACGAGAGAGGCATTAGTTTGAAATAGAAACATGTGAACGGGCTGATCAGCTGCAGATGTTACCCAGCCCTTCTCAGAAATCCAGCTGGAAGAGTGTAGTCACCGGTGATAAGAGCAGAAGAGTGCGTTTGTACAGCTGATTTCTGAGACCACATGCACAACTCGCCTTTCTATTTAATTAATAGGTGGAAACATGAAGCAAATCCAATCTGAGCCACTAAACAGACTCTGCCGCGTGGCTTTTTTTCTACAGTTCCTGAATTAGTTAATGGTAAACGACGTGAGAGCAGGACTTGACCCTTTGACCCTCTGTCTTCTCTCTATGGGAACAGCAGGAACAAACACAAAGTAAACTCCAGCCAGGAAGTCCCACTTATTCCGTTTTATGAGAAGAGCTCCACAAGCAAGAAGACAGATCGTAAAAAGGAGACAGTGGATGAGGCACATGCTCGCTTTAATGTAATTAACATCAACTAATGTAAAAAAAAAAAAGCGTCCAGTGCGCCTGCAAAGCCTGTTACACAGACGCAATACACACACAGAGGAAACCAGACGGAGGAGGCAGAAAACAGGCCAAGCTGCAGCCGCTGCAACAAGTGTGGGGTCAGAAATTTATAGAAAAATCACTAAAGAATAGAAAGGACAGCAGTGTCACAGCAGCACGATGCCACCTCTGTAACAGCTAACACAATAGGACCCTACAGCATAACAAAGCCTGTTTCCTACAGGAAATTACAGTGATAGGTCAGAGTTCAAATTCAGCTGGCTTTTGTTTGGGGAATTTTTCATAACAGGTTAGAACACAAGTCCAATAAAAAAAGAAATTTTAAAAACAGCCAACAATGCTCTTGTGATGTTTATGGTTATTGTCACCACAAGAATTCAAAGAATACTGCGCCAGGAATAGCAGGAAATGGGTTATCCAACTGTGATCTGTACAATACTGACAAACACTGAAACAAACGTGTGTTTTATGTTTTATAGCAAAGACATTTAGCAAATGCTCGGATAAAAAAAAAGAAATCACGTAAGAAAGAATCATACATCAGAATCAGTTTGTTTGTTTGCCCCAGTTTCTTTTCTGTCCTTTCACTGTTTGACAGGTTAAGTCTGATTCACAAGTTCGTGCACAAGACTCTCACAGATCGCAGTTCGTGCGATTTGTGAGAGTCTTGTGAGGCATTTGTCTTTGTCCGAATGTAACACAAGTGCTCTGTTTTAAATGGATGCGTTTGTGGTCTGGTGGTAAACATGAGTTAACCGCACGTTTCGTGGGTGTAGTTTAACGTCCCCTTCAGAGGATGCAGAGTTTGAGCAGGTGTGAGTTACAGGTATGCGGCTCGGGGGCATTCCTGATTGCTCGTGGCTGCTATAATCCAGGCATGTGCTGAACTTTGATTTAACAGATCTACGTGTACACTGATCTTTCTTTGTAGAGAACCGTCCTGAACACACCCCTTCTTTGGACACCCAGTTGTTTACCTGTGACCCCGCCTGTTGCCATTCTTTGTCCATGCTTGTACCTGTTTTATCTGCCACACACCCGTGCTTTTACCTGTCCCTCTCCCTGTGTGTGTGCCTGTGCTGGCAGCATGGCCTCCCCTTTGTTTGGTGTTGTTGCTCCAGTAGCTGACTGTTTTATTGTTTACCTGTGATCCTGCTGTTGGACTCGCCGTGGCCTCTCCTCCTCTGCAGCAGGAAGAAGTCGTTGCTCCTCTCGGTCACCCAGAGTTTCAGCACATTTTTGAGCAGAACTTCATCGGGGTTTAGCCACATTTCTTCTAACAGGGAGGGACCGGAGTGAGCCCTCTGCCGACTCGGTCTCTGCAACAGAGGGGAAGTATAAACTTTACCTGCCTGTTTTTCGGCTCGGGGGTGGCCCGATCGCTCCTACAGCGGCGGGTTTTCGGCTTTATCCATGGCCATCCTGCGCTCCTGACAGCTGCAGGTTTCGGACTTCCTCGCCCCGCGTCTGCTCCCACACACCAGACACACAGCAGCTGTACACACGACTCACAGATCGCCTATAAGAGACGATGACTCACTCGGTGGCTGAATCGACTTCCCGTAGCTTTACATACAGAGCGGAGCGGTTACGATTGAAAATGAAACAACATAAAAATATAACTCATGGACCACAGTGGTCTTTTTAGAGCAGGGGTGTCAAACAGAAGGCCCGTGGGCCAGAATGGGCCCGGGACAGACCCTAATCCGGCCCATTGGATGGCTTTGGAAGAAAGAAGGAGAGCATAGATATTTTTACTTTTAATTGTATTTTCACAGATTTTACAGCTTTTCCTACTCATAAAGACCCTCTCATGGTCATTCACACTACACAAGGTAAATAATTCATAGAAAAACAAATGACACAGAATGTCCAGCTTTTTTTCTACTATAGACATTTCTGTAGTTTTCTGTTTGTTTTTTTGAAAAAAACAAAAACAAAAACAAAGTTTAAAAAAGTAACAATAATAATAATTTCTGTGAATTAACAGAAACTTTTTTAGAAACTGTTTTATATTTACAGGAATTAGTTACCAGAACCTTTGGTGTAATTTTACACACTTATTTATTACAATTTAAGCCGAAAGAGCCAAACTGACAGATTTCTTTCATTTAGCTTCAAGAGCAGCATTTTTTTTTATCATGTAGAAAAACTGAGATGTACTGTTGAAACTGCACTACTTTTTTAAATTTTTCACTTCAGCTCAAACTGAGCTGTATGTGTGCCATGATGTAAAATGAGTGTGACATCCCTGCTTTAGAGTATTTGTTAATGTGCAGCTGTCGATGTGACGTTTGTGGAATAATTTTGAACTTAGCCACTATAGCCACAGCCAAAATGTTGCTTTAAAAAAAAGAAAAACCATTATTATGCAGAATATTCTCAGTCACATGTTTTCCTCTTCAAACTCACACGATCCAGTCAAAGAAACAATAAAAACAGTTTAACAGAATTAAACTCACCTCCCACCTTTATTTAGCCAGCTGTGCCATGTAACTTCAATATTTAATATAAAATAATGTCAAATTTCAACATTCAACAATTTCAACAGGAAAAACTTACTGTAATTTAAAAATAATAAATTAACCCGCTACAGTAGATTCTTATGAAAACAGTCTGCTTTGGATTTGATCTTTGGCTCTCCTGCAACTCTTTTAACCACATCTGCCAATTGTTGCATAAGTTTCCACATGAGAGAGGAAACTTAGATTTACTGAGATCAGCCGCAGCAGATTTTGAGCCAAAGAGCTAATAAATAAGTGAAAATGACTGTAACGTGTTCTGCAGAGTCTAACTTGTGAATGGTGGTCAGGTAAAAGCTGGAAAGTAGTTGTGGTTTGTTAGTAACTTACACAGCTATAACACTTGTACTTTGATTAATAAGTTTAAAAAAAAACGCACAGTTTGTGAAAAACGGGGTCAGAGTGAGAGCTCTTCACTTTATTTTGTCCTGTTCCGCATTTCACCAACTTTCCCTTCCGCCAGTTCCGGTAGTGAGCCAGTGACCGTTCTGTGATTGGACCTTCGCGTGAAACAGCCCTCAGGTCTGTAAAAAAAGAGTTTCTGTGAAAAGTGACACACTGAAAGACTGTCAGTGGAGTGGAAAACAGCTTTTTATGTTATAGGACTTGTAATGTATCCTGTATCCTGTATAGGACCTGGATGATAAACACTGGAAATGTGTAATAAGGAACACATAGAGAGATAATATAGGATATATTATCCCGACAGATCCACCGGCAGGTGCACTTCACACCTGCTTCCATTAAAACCCACGCTCTCTGACACTCCCACAGTGTGGGTTGAAACTGAACCACGCAAAGTTTCACTCCTGTTCTGTGTCACTGCAGACTGCGATTGCGCTTTGTACTTGTTTTATCAAACAATCTGCTGGATCCTTGGCTTAAGGTTAACTGTAGGTTGCCCGGGATGAACAAAACCTGTTGCAGCGGTGGGCGTTTGAATGAACAGTTTCACAACAGATCTAAATAACTCTAAACCTCTAAAATTAACAGAGTATATGACATAAAAATAACTCTTTTGTGGGCAGAATGTGCTTGAAGCGAACCACCCCCACAGCACAAACGACCTTTATGATAACTCGATTAAACACAGATTTTTTAAGGGGCCAATAAACCAACCCATTCATTTGAAAATAAAACTTCGGCTCCTTTATTCACAAGGGGTCGCTCGACATGTTTTGACTGGGGACTCTCTTTTTTTGTCCTTATACCGGAAGCCCTTCCTGAGGTAAGCCCAAAGGGGTTTCCTGTGATCAAACCTGGGGCCTTTTTTTTTCTATAGGCACATCTGTTAAACACCACACCTTCAATTTTTGGATATTTTAATGGTGCAACTTGACAGGCAATGTTGACATTAATGAAGCTCCCAAAATAAAATTATAAATAAAATGATAGCCTATAGGGTGAATCTGGGGCTTTGAGTAGTTCGCTTTCCGCCCTCCTTTAACAGTGACAGACCAGCAAAAAGAATATATCTATATTCATATATAGTCACATGTGATTATTTTTGAGCTCGGATGGATGGCAGTGGTGTAAAGCTGAGGAAGAAGGGGAAGAAGAAAAAGAGGAAGTTAAGTAAACAAAATGACCGCGGTCAAGCGGAAGGATCTCACTGTGTTACCAGTTTCATGCAAACATCTATGAAAATCTGTGAATAAAAAAATATGTACACCAGTACTTACTGTTATTGTGTGCATAACGTGGCACCTATCCGTATATGAATCGCTAATAACCTATTCACTAATTTTTTAGTAATGTGCTACAGGTCTACCTAAAAAATCAGTCAGACAACTACAGCTCATTCAGAACTCTGCTGCTCGAGTCCTCACTAAGACCAAAAAAAGTGGACCACATCAGTCCAGCTCTGAGGTCTTTACACTGGCTGCCTGTCCGTCAGAGGATAGACTTTAAAGTTCTGATGCTGGTCTATAAAGCTCTGAATGGTTTAGGACCAAAATACATCAGTGACCTCCTGACCCAGTATGAACCTTCCAGATCCCTCAGGTCATCTGGATCTGGTCTTTTATCAGTTCCCAGAGTCAGAACCAGACACGGAGAAGCTGCATTCAGCTTTTATGCTCCTTATATCTGGAACAAACTCCCAGAAAGCCTCAGATCAGCTGAAACACTCAGTTTATTTAAATCCAGGTTGAAGACTCACCTGTTCTCAGCTGCATTTGAATAAAGCACCAAATCCACACTTTTAAGCTTAAATTTCAAAACTTACATTTAACTACTGATTTTATCTGTTTTGATTTTATCTGTTTTGATTTTATCTGTTTTGATTTTATATACTGTTTTGTTTGTTTGTTAATTTGTTTGTTTGTTTGCTTGTTTTAATCAATTTTAAATCATGCTTTTTATTTGTTTTTGTTTCTAATGTCTCTGTAAAGCACTTTGAATCACCTTGTTGTTGAATTGTGCTATACAAATAAACTTGCCCTGCCTTGCCTTGCCTACACTTGAGAGGCTTTGCGTTGTGTGCCCTTTTTACATCCCACAGTAAATATTGTACTCTTTGTGTGTGTGTGTGTGTGTGTGTGTGTGTGTGTGTGTGTGTGTGTGTGTGTGTGTGTGTGTGTGTGTGTGTGCGGCACCTGTTTGGATTCGCTCTCAGCAGCCACAAATGGAATGCTCCGCTCTCATTCCTTATATGGGCATATTGCGCCTCAACAGGAACTTGGTGTCTCTGTTATTATTGTCCTCCCCGTGAAGCGTTTTTTTCCCAGTCCTTCTAAAATCAGGAATTTTTGTTTTTATACCACAGTAAAAAAAAATTAGTTCAGTAAATGTTTGAGACATTATATAGATAGTTACAGGGGGCTATTTTAATGCTGGGTATTTTTTGTGCGCATGTGAAACAGTCACAGGTTTTTGTTTCCTGTCGGAATCGATTTGGCTGCGCTCCTTCTATTTCCGCGTCTGGGAGGGGAACAGTGGTGTGATTTCAGAGAACTCTTATCAGTCAAAATGCAGGTTGGTAAACCTTCTTTAGTTTGTTAAAAGTCACAGCGTACCGGCTGTGAATAAGAATACTTAATGTCATTTAAAGCCGTGTAACGTGACGACTTAATTTTCTAGATATTTAGCCAGCAGTGTCTCTGAGCACTCAATAGCTTTACACTTAGCTAGCAAGCTAGCCCTGTAACACTTCAAACCAGTTAAAAGGTCTCGGAATAGTCTTGGACCAGAGTTGAGACGATTACTGTCAAACTAAAAATAAACGTTGGCACACGAAGACTTTTATATGGTAGCAGATTTGCTAAAATATTTTGTGGAAACGATAAAAGAAAATGTAAAAACTTTTAACCACTGATAAATCCAGTGACCTGTAGTCTTTTAAAAATGTTTATAGTTTATTTGAGTTTAATAAGTGTTTATTAAAAGGGTAAATAACAAATAATGTTTTGATGTTAACTTTATAACGACCTGGAGCCTATACTACGAAGCGAGTTCAACATACCCAGGGCTGTGTTTCCGTTATCTGGATTCACTCATTCTAACATTGGCTATAAAGATAAGCAGTCACCCAAAGCTGGGTATCAGCTTGCTAAGTCACATCAAAGGGGATCTATTGACCAATCTAGTAGGGACGTTTCACGGATCATGAGGCTTTTCTTTCGCAGAAAATGATCCCAATGAGTGCCCATAAAATATGATCTGCAAACAAATCCACTCAGTTTGTGATCAAATAGGAGTATAGCAGAGCTCTTATACATTCACTTTAAGCAACTATAAAACACATCCAGACCCATAGAGTGCACATGCCTTATCTTAGTCCATAGCACTATCTTAGCTTATTTGTTAGATCAAGTTAACTCGTGGAAGTAATTTGTTTGCACAAAGACTGACCTTGGAAATGTCATGTTGTTTTTTCACATCACATGGAAACCCAGATTAAAAGAAACCTTTTTCTTTTCTCTTTAGGACCCAAATGAAGATACAGAGTGGAATGATATTCTGAGAAAGAAAGGAATTCTTCCTCCCAAGGAGACACCTAAGGAGGATGAAGAGGAGGAGCTGGCCCTCCAACAGCAGTCTGTTGGTAAGAGAGATCAGTCATTCTTTGTAGCTTAAACTGCAAAAGGCAAATTTTTATCCAACCTAACATAGTTTGCAAATACCAGTTAAATGCACATGAAATATTCAGATGTATTATTTGATATGTTAATGGGGTTTTTTTCTCTGATCAGTTAAAACATATGAGGACATGACGTTGGAAGAGCTAGAGGAAAATGAAGATGAGTTCAGTGAGGAAGATGAAGCAGCCATTGAGATGTATAGGTAAACAATACAACAACTGGAGCACAACTCAAGTAGAGTGGAACAAGAATAAATAATTTCAGCTTTATGCTGGTGGTTAGTTGCCTGTTTGTTTACACCTTCTGCTTGCACCCATTAGACCTCTTGATCTGTTATTTTTTTGGTGAGGTACTGTTAAATTATCTTGGGAAAAGCTGATTTTAACTAGAATGTGGTAGTTAAAAGTATACTTAGTATTTTCTGTTGGTCATGAAAAAGAAAACATTTTTGCTAGAGAAGAAAATCTCTGTCTTAAACTTTTATTGTGGATTGATAGTCATGTGAGTTTGTCGGGGTACTGATGTAGGCTGCGTCTCCTTGCAGACAGAAGCGTCTTGCCGAATGGAAAGCAACCCAGATGAAGAATGTGTTCGGTGAGGTGGCAGAAATCTCTGGACAGGACTACGTCAAAGAGGTCAACAAGGCTGGAGATGGCATCTGGGTGGTGCTGCACCTCTACAAGCAGGGGTAGGTCATCCAGTAAGCATGAATGAGGAAAATATCGAGTGAAGTTTTTCATTTCGTGTTTATAAGGGTATATTTACCATTAATCTCAGTTATTTTACATGCTTTTTCTTTGAATAGACTTAGCACTTCCAGGTTGCTGTTATCATTAAAATGTTTTAATTGAACAGTCGGATTATGTTTGTCCAGTTTTATATATTGCAGCAATTAAAATGCTATTGAACAAAATCTCAAACAAATCTACTCTCAAAGTTAGAGAGAATTTATTTTTGGTGATGTGAAAAGCTGTTCTAAGTCCAGAACACTTCATGGTTGGAGGTGATCCTGGTATTTTGAGCAGGTAAACTGCAAACCGTTGCTGTTTAAAATACAATGTCTTGTAATTCTTAAAATTAAATTCTTTGATTTGTTAAATTACCTCAAATTTATTTGATAATGTGTTATTTCCATTCTTTATATGCTTCTGCTTAGATATGAGTATTTTTTTTTCTTTTCTTCATGCACTTGGTTGCTGTTTGAATATCTGTTTTTGTGTTTTGTAGTTTGGATAAAATAAGAAGGGATCAGTTAGCCAATGGCAATCTGGAGATTTTGTAATTAACTAACTGGCCAAATAATTAATGCCATTGGGCCATCGTTGTGGCTCACGTCCCCAGTACTGTGCCTAAATGTGATTCGTATTGGTATAACCATTCAGTACTGCTGATCTGATGCTGTCTATTTCATATTCCACACACATTCACTTGGGGCAGGAAACAATTACTGACATTAACATTAACTGACATTACATTAAAAATGAGCAACTGTTGTCACAAAGTTTACCACCAACAGGTCAGTCTGATGTTTTCTCTCCATTCATCTCCCTTACCAGCATCCCTCTGTGCACCCTCATCAACCAGCACCTGAGCACATTAGCCAGGAAGTTCCCTCAGACCAAGTTCCTCAAGTCCATCTCCACCACCTGCATCCCCAACTACCCCGACCGCAACCTGCCCACCATCTTTGTTTACTTTGAGGGCGAGATGAAGGCCCAGTTCATCGGTCCTCTGGTCTTTGGGGGCATGAACCTGAAAGTTGAAGGTAAGAGGCGACTTGCTGACAAAACCGAACATTTTTTAAGCACAAAACTAACTAACTGACTGTAGGCCTGACAGACCTATCTCTGAGTGGATACAATGATCGTTTTGTGTTAAACTGGAAAATATCAGGAAGTAGGTACACAGGTGTTGGCATTTAATCTGAAATTTGTTTTGTCATGTTTTCATTTTTCAGCAGTTGCACTTTTAGTCAGGCAGTTTGGTTTTAATGATAGGTACTGTTAGAATTCTATTAAGTCACTAAAGCTCGTTTGAGAGTTATGAATTTATTTTCAGTACATCTCAGTGTATTGCATGTAACTTTGGACGCTGCAGTTTGTCAATCTGTTGAGCGATATTGCATCGGCTATACCTCATGTTATGCGATTGAAGTGTCTATAATTCATGTTGTGTGTCCCAATCAGAGCTGGAGTGGAGGTTATCAGAAACTGGAGCCGTGAAGACAGACTTGGAGGAAAACCCCAAGAAACAAATCGAAGACAAGTTAATGTCATCGATAAGAAGTTCACTTCCTACACGAAAAGACAGTGACTCAGAGGATGAGGATTAAAAACAAGTAAACACCTGTAACTTCAACCACAAAAGCCGTGTGACAGCTACATGGAAAACACTGCGAAGACCTTAAAACCGAGCAGAGGGGGCGGCTTCTCCTTTGTCAGCATGTGCGTTGTGTGTTGTAACCATGTAGGTGGCGCTCTTATACTGGATCAGTCCTGTATTTGGACAGGCCACTGGGCTGCTGGAAAGTGTCAAACCTGCATTATGATCATCCTACAGTACATTTCAGCAGGGGAAACAACAACTGTTTTGTAATTTGATTAAACATTGAACTGTATCAACTACGTCCTCACAAAAGCATCACAGACGAGTTTTAACTTTTTTTAATACCGTTTCATGATAATTATGTCACAAAATGTACATGTACATTTAATTCTGGTAAATTAAATGTGAGTTCACCTCTTTGCCACAGCGATCAGTGACGGTTTTGTGTTGTTTTGTTTTAGATACTCATGTCTTGTGTAACAATCTGCCAAATTTGCTTGGTGACAGTTTCCGTCCAATGACACCAATTTTTTATTTATTTTTTTGCATTTGCAAGCAACAAGACACACGGCAGCTTTAGCAACACACTTCAGTTTTTTTCCAGCTGTACAATCAAATTGTTTCTGTTAACAAAAAAGTTACAGATGCTGTTGCGTGGTCCATCAGTTGATTTTGAGTGTGATGTCCGCAGGTGGATCTGCCAGCTGCTCTTCTTCTGATACGTGTGTGTTTGTTTGTTTCCTTTTACAACATCCCCTCTGGCAGACCTCGAATCTTCTGTTTAATTAGCAGGAGATGAAGAGAAAGAGTCAGTCACTACATTGAACCTGAGTAGTAATGCAATTAAAAGTGATACATGCTGGCTAATTCTTAATCACTGGTTCACTACTTCTTCACTACCTGAAAAGGTTAAGTCTTTATAGGCAGAAGAGAAATGAGTGGAAAGTATGGGGTGTGTGCGTGTGTGTGTTTTCGAGAATGTCTGCTGTATGTGCAGAGAAGAGATGAAAATGTTTCTGCTGTTTTTAGTCTTAATAATGGAAAAAATGCACATTTTCACTTTAGCGCCATAGTTTTAGCATTTATTATATCTCTGACGTGTATGGAGTCAATTTTAGAGGGGCTAAAGGACAGTTTGGGCAACTTTTTCATGTGTGCTGTGCCAAAAACATTTATTTCCCCAAATTTTAATCTAGTTTCTTAACTGTATTGTTTTGCCTACTTAGACATTTTTTAGTGAGATGAAATGAATTATGGGAGCAATAAACAGTTCCTGCTTGAGCAGCTCAAAACCCCTTCAGCTTGCAAACACTGATTAACGTGAATGGCTCACCAGCCAAAAACAGTTTACTACCTCCAATTGTTAAGTAGGAAGCTTTAAAAGTCCCTAAGCTTGAGAGATGACCTCAAATGTCTGCAGTTTTTCTATCCGCTTCATTCATAACCCTGCTCTGAAATCTCCAAGTAAAAAAATCAGTTAAAAGCATTCAGATCTGTGTTCTCACCAAAAGTACCACCTTCTTCTTTCTCCTCTGGGAAAGCTTTGGTGAAAGTCGCATGAGAGGGTGAACTGAATGAGACTGGAGGAAGAAAGGGAGAGAGCTTCATGAGGATCTGCTGAGTAGGCCAAAAGACCAGAATTTCGCTCCAGATTTCAGTATTTAAAGTCGCATTTGCCACCTGCTGTCATGCTGTATCAGCTCTGCGAGCGAGCCGACAGCATCCAAATGGCCAGCTCTGAAACTGAAACTTACTTAGGTTTGTTTGCCGTTTTCGGGGGTGAAAAAAAGAGTCTTTAGATTCGTTCACTTCAACAGGTTTTGAATAAAAATTCATAATCAACCTGAAAGCCTCAAAGCAGATATTTTGTGTTCTCCTTTTCCACCCATGCTGCCAATTGAAATGACCAAAAGCAGTTTAAGCACTGCATTAAATTAAAGCAATAACTCTCGAAAATGACAAATAAATGGAAACATCAGACACTAAGTTTGATTGGTTTGCTCATTTGCTCACCTCTTTTTGTACAGCTCCAACAGAGTTGCGTGCTTTGGAGTAATGAAACAGGAACTGGGGGGGGGGGGGAGCAGAATCAGTGAGCTGGTGCTGAACAAACAGCAGAAATGATGGAAAAGTGTAAAGACAACTAGGGAAGAAAACCTACTCTTTTGAAGACATTCTGAACCTGCTCCTGTGGGGGAAGGAAAACAATTAGGCATTAATAACAGAATTAAAGTTCTCACACTCTATCCTGCCTCCATTGACTCTTGAATACAGTAAACAGGCAAAACAGCAATAATTCAGCAAAACGTAAGAGAGCACACAATGATTCCAGCTCTGTTACTTCCTTTGGGTATTGTGGTATCATGTCATGTTGTCTTCCTGTTGACTCGGTGGCTCACCTGCCCACTCCATAACTTCAAAAAGAGATAAACTTGGGTAGCAACCCAGACACAGTCATGTTTATCCTGCTAACCAGCTTTTAGACGGTTAGCAGGATAACCGTCTAAAACTGTCTTTTTTTAGAAGCACTTTTTTTTCATCTCGTCATTTCTCCTCTTTGTACTTCTGCCTCTGCTGTGATGTAATGTTTTTTATTTAAAGGACGTGCATTTGACACAGCTTGCTGAAGAGAATTGAAATTTGACATGTGACCATCTATTGAACTGGACTTTTATTTTTTAAGGATTAGTTTGTCAGCTGTGGTTTGAAGGTATGGTTTTTCACAAGTCAAGCATTAAAAGCAGTTTTTAAAGTCATATAGTTTGTGATCATACGTCGAAAACCCCTTTAAAGTGTTAGCATGAGGCCTATAGCATAGAATAGAATAGAATAGAATAGAATAGAATAGAAACCTTTAAAGTAGCTTTAAAATGTTTGCCTACCTCATTCTGGTCTCTCCGCAAGACACCACTCAAATCATCACTTCTGATCCCTCGCACCTGCAGACAAACAGTACACTTATTTACAGCTTGAAAGCTGGCAGTGAATGCAACATAATACCTTTGACCAGTGATTTTTCTATTCTTACTTCTTATTTTCCCATAAAACACAACATCAACACTGTTTGAAAGTAAAATAGAACATTTGTACTCAAACTTCTAAGTGTCTGTATATTTCTTGTCACAGAGTTGCTCAAAGCACCGAATGTGTGGCTGAGTGCAGATGACACTGTTCATCAAACTGGCAATAAGTAGTGCTAATTACACAAGAAATGTAGACCAGAATGAGTGGATCATCCACTAAGTTAGGAGGAAAATAACAACAGCAAAAACAAAAATTGTAGAGACTTTGAAAAATGCCTCAGTGATGGAGGGATGATTGTAAATGAAGAGTCTCACTACCTTTTGTAACACTATGCCGTCTTCCCACTGATCAAGAGGACTGGCATCTGGATAAAGATACACATAATGTTAATACTTATCGATCTTTTTATAGTAGGGCAGCATAATTCAATAAATGTAATATTGTAATTGGACTGATACCACGATGTCATGCATATGTAGTCCAAAATAATAATTTAGAAGTCCTGTATCGTCATTTATTGTATTTTTATGTGTTCAAATTTCATATTATTAGTAAGCCTCTAATATGAGGAGGCTGCTGGTGTATGTTTGATGCAATACTACATATGACTGTGAGGCTCGGGCTGCTCATGAGTGACTGTTATCGAACGACATGCTGAAAACGTTCAAGCTTTCCTCAATAAGCATCTTTAAGCTGTCAAAGAAACATTTCAGAATAATAACATACAGGTTGGAGATAGTGTTATGAATTTCAGAGATCTCATTAAAAAACCTATTTGGACCGACATCCACTGGTTCTGTATCATTTCATTTACAATTTTCTCCATGTTAACATGTTGCTGTCTGCATAGATGTGCTTACGTCACTGTGCGTTTCAGAGTTAAAACAGAGCGCAACATTTTAATATGAGGTCAGGTAAATGCTTTCCATCCAGGTATCACACTCCTTCATTTAGAAGGGAAATTTATTTGATAAATCATTTTAATAGGGGATCGGTACTTGTAATAGAGTACGTTTTACATTGATATAATTCTACTGGTACTAAATTTTAATAATAAATGCATTTTTTTCTCTTACAATGAGTCATTTATAAAAGATTTCCCCAGTCTGAGCAGAGCACCCAGACTGGAGTAAGACTGTACATATTGTACCAGTTTTTGCACTTGCACACATTATGACTTTTTTTTAAAAAGTGGGATAACCTTGAGCTAACATCACCTATAGGGGAATTTATGAAGAATTATTATTAATCAGAATCATACATTATGCCTATCACATCTTGGTGTATCACCAGTCACCATTCATTACATCACAATCCATTCACTACATACCAATTTTATACTTTTGTTTAAAATATCCAGTGAAGAAGTCTTATTAATTAAAAAGACTGCGCAAGATACTGCATCTTTGAGTACAAAGCACATCAACCTATATTTATTAGCTCATTATGGATCTATACAGCACTGATAAATCATTCAGTGACAATGAATGATTGAGTTAGAACTTATTAACCATTTCAATGTTGGCTACGTTGTGTTACATTGTGGTGTTAGTCCCTCTTTAATTGCCTCTGAATCCACCTATGCATTGCTTTTTCTTTTAACATATACTGAGAGTTTAAGTGCAAGCTGAAATAGTCCTACAACTATGACTCAGATATTCCTTATTTCCTGAAACCAGTGATGAAGCCTATTTGTTATATAGTGAGCTGGAATTTTCCACTTCTTGCATCAGGATTAGTATACCATAAATAATTATTTTAAAAACTTACACTAAATGTACGACTGGCTTCATAACTTACAGGCGCATTCATAAAGATATAAAACCTTAAAAAATGCACTCAAAATTACACTTTGCTTATAAGCGATCACCACTGAAAACAACTTTTAGAGCATGATTAATTTTAGCTGCCAAAAACAACTCATGCACCTTGACGATGGTGCTGGTTTACATGTATCTGACTCAGTATCATGCTTCACCCACCTGTTGTGCTCCAACATCCAAAGCAAATGAATAAACACAGCAGAAAAAGTTGTTGCACAGCTGACAGAGTCATATCTCCACTTTCTTCTTCTTCTTTTTTCTCTCTGTGTTTGAGGAAGGTCTGCTTGACGTGGCTCTGCTCTCCGGTCTCGTCTCCTAACAGCTGTGAGTGTTCTGAATGCATTGCCCTCTGCCCGCAGCACTTTAAAAGCACGCAACTTTGCTGGCTGACATGCATCTCCTCAGGTGGCCAATCACAAACACACCAATCTGAGCATCAGCAAACCCGCTTGCGCAATCTCCAACGCACCTTGCACTCCCTCCATCTCTCTCTCCCTCTCTCTCTCTCGCTCCACTCACAGGGCGTAGAGTTGGAAAAATACAGAGCACTTGGAATGTTGAGCTCTGGGAGTATTGGGCTGTTTTGCTGTGTGGACTGACGTCAAGTTGATAACAAAGATATGACTGGTCTCCTTCAGGAAAAGGAAAGTGGATGGTGAATCTGATTAAGAAAAACAGCCAATAAACTGCATTAAATGTTAAAAAGATTACCAGCATTTAATGTGAACTCCTGCTGGGAAATCGTTATTAACGAATGATAACTGTATGAGGTACTCACATATCACCTAATTAAGATACAGAAACAAATGGACACTCTCAGGTGATTCCAAAGATCTGCAGCTATAAATGAATATGAAGATTCATGCTCTCCTGTTCTGGTCTTGATGTAAATGTTACTGGGATGCGATTGGACGGTGATTAATTTTCATATGAGGAGATTTGTATGAGCTTGAGTAATATGGTATGTTTGCTTTAGTCAAAAAGTTCTGCTTTAAAACAACCTAAAACAGCATGTTGTTGTTTCTGCTGGGTTATCACATGCTGTAGTACGTTCTTACAGGACACATTATTTCTAAATGACTTGTGTTAAATCCTGGCAACCCTGGACTTGCAATATTCCTGTCACTTCAAAGATAATCTGGAAATGTCAGGGAATGAGTCTCTGCTTCGGGAAAACCATGAATTGAGCTTTAATTTGTTTCAAAACCCTTTAGAAGCCTCAGCAGCTTCTAAAAGTTTCTGAACACAAGAGTTTCATCAACTAGGGAAGTCTAATTTTTCAGCTAAATCTTATTCTGAGAAAGTAAGACTGGCCTGGCATCTGTTAGACTGAAAACCCTATGAGAAGCTACAGGGCAAGTTAAAGCTTGCTAAAGCTTCCTGAAGTAAGCATTCATAGATAGATAGATAGACCTGAAGCCTGCATACGTTGTTGTTTTATTTAACAGATTAAGCAGCACACCTTGTGTCAGGTGGTGCTGTGACGTGGACACTGTATGTTATTCTTTCAGGGATTAACTGTTCTGATCGAGTAGACTGGAGGCAGAGCACTGCACTCATATTTCCCCTGACACCAGATTTTGTACCAAAACCTACTAATAAAGGTGAATCTGCATTGTTACACCCTGGAAACACTTAATTTTTTTCTTATTCATTGTTTTGGTTTTCCTATTTTTTTTTCCAGCGATCAACTCACAGGTGATTAACACCCGATTCTGAACCTCTGCTGTGTTTTTTAACCTCTTTTTATTCATTGTTTTGGTTTTATGAAAAAAATCTGTCCCACAAGAAGCAGATAATCTGTTATCTGTGATAGACAGACTTTCGTTGTAGACAGGCAGAGAGGAATATATTAAACCAAAGGTTACAGACAAAAATGATCTAATATTTTTTGATAATCTATGATTATCTCTCACCCCAACCGGTCGCAGCAGATGGCCCCACCCTGTCCTCAGCCTGGTTCTGCTGGAGGTTTCTTCCTGTTAAAAGGGAGTTTTTTCTTCCCACTGTCACCAAAATGCTTGCTCATACGGGGTCATATGATTGTTGGGTTTTTCTCTGTATGTATTATTGTAGGGTCTACCTTACAATATAAAGCCCTTTGAGGTGACTGTTGCTGTAAATTGGCGCTGTATAAATAAAACTGAATTGTTTTTAATACCTTTTGCTTAAAAGTCTTCATAAGAAATCTGCATAAGAAAGACGGACACTTTTCAATGATACAAATACTAATTTCGTGCATTCATATTTTGCTGTTTTGCAATATGTTTTTATCTTTCTGTAGCTTTGCTTTTATTCTGTTTTGCATGACTGTGGGTACCAGTGCATTTACATAAACCCTGACTGAAAAGCTTAAACCTTAATAAACATAATTTAAGTGATTATCAAATGAAAAGTCTACTCAACCTGCTGATTGAGCCTCTTTGTCATGCAACAAAGGGAAGGGGGAAAAAGCAATAAACTCAAACATTGTTTACTCTTGAATCTTTCAAGTGTGCGTATATGAAGATCTGGTAATCAGGGGTCATCTTGTGTGATTGCCTTGTACAAAAACAAAGGAAATGGGAATGACTGAATCACAGAGAAACAGTTGATTTGTTTCTCATTTTGAAAAATAGACATGCTCCATTCCACGGCACTTACGCAAAAACCAAATGCTTGATTTAAAACATACAGCAATGACGGATCTGATGAGAAATAAATGGTTATTTTTTCATTTGGACTTTCAGTTTAGGTAACACGTATGTACGTACCAGTTTTACCTTTGCTATTCAAAGGAAACACAAAAAACTATGATACCAAGCTAATGAAGTTTTTGAGTAGCAAACAGTGATATAGCAATAAGGAAATTTGCAAAAATGATGACTTATGTAACTTTAACATTGCCTTTTACTACTTTTAAAATAAAATAAGGATACTGGGGTTTGACACGGTGACCGCCAAGGTGATTGCTCTCTGGTTCGGTACAGCTTTTATCTGTCACACACATCTTTGTGCTAACAGACAGGTGTTTCATTAAGTCTCGCTGAGGTGGCCATACTTTTCACCCTGTCAGAAAATAATGATCATCACATTTTTCAGTAATCTACGTTTGTGGGCTACAGTCAGAAGATAGTTCTTATTTTCTGTTTGGGGTTGGGTGGGTAGTGTTTTTCCCTAAATGGTAAATGGACTGGTTCTTATATAGTGCTTTTCTACTCTGTCTGAGCACTCAAAGCGCTTTATACAACTAATTCATTCACCCAATCACACCCATTCACTTCTAAGCTTAATTGCTAAGTATCTAACATTCATACACATCCACACTCTGATGGATGCATCAGAGAGCAACATGGGGTTAGGATCTTGCCCAAGGATATTTGGCATGCAGACTGGAGCAGCCTGGGATCGAACCACCGGTTGATCTGCTCTGCCACCTGAGCTACAGCCACCCCAAATGAGCAGTAGAGACTGATATATTAGATAAATCATATCTGTTAAAGCAGAGCTGTAGCTATAATGTAGCAGCTTAGGATGCAAAACCATATTTTTCAGTCTGTGGTCTCCTGTGCTTCCAGTTCTGATCCTTTCTCTTGTGCTTGTGCTCCATGGCTGGTCTATGGCTGCCCATCTGGCACACCTATCTGGCACACCTGGCTCCAATCACAGTATCACCAATCCTCCACCCTCTCTCAATGGCATCCCCTCTTACCAGTTGCTATAGAAACAGCCTCCTCATTTGTTGTTTTAAGTTTTCTGTAATGAATTCCCTCGTGATCTGTGGCGCTCCAACGTTGACTCTGTTCTGCATGTGCCAGTCAGATGCTCTCTTTGTTCAGTCTGCCATAATCTCTTTTTTTCTATATAGTTGTGGCCAGGTTCTGACATTACTGGAGTTTTTTTTTTTTATGTTAAGAAATATAGATTTTTGTCACATAATCTTATCGTCTCCATGTGCAGGCATGATTGCCGCCTAGAAATAGACCACGAGAAGGTTTGGGTTTTCTTTTTATATGATCCTGGGCATCTAATTGCATGATGCAGACAAATAGGAGGCATGTATTTTAATCATTCTGAAAATAAAGTTCAAAATGTTAACCTACAACAGGTGTGTGGAAGACAGGACTGTATATACACTTAATAATTACACAGCAAGACACGGAAAGGAGAAGAACTTGGCTGGAAGTAAATTAAATTTAAAAAATGGCAGAAGAGTGAGCACAAGAGGGCAAGAAGGATGTGCTGAAACAAGGCAGAAAGGGCACTAGAAGCGCAGGAGAGGATAATTAGTATAAAATTGATGTAGGAGCTAAACTCAAAAGGACAAAAAAATGATATCATACCAGAATAACAGAGGAACAGAAACAGAAATGTAACAAACATGAAAATTCAAACTTCAAGCATTAGAAATGTCATTGAAATGTGTCAGTGCAGGAAAAGCAGACAGTGTGAAATGGTTCTACTGGTTCTTCTAGAAAAATATTCACTGAAGTCCCAAATATGCAGCTACTTAACTGTCTTCATCACTGGTTGTGTGGTATATGTCACACAGTGGAAATTTGTATTTATCTTGTATATTGTTTTTATTCTGATTTTTAGTGTTTATTTATGAGTGTTTTATTTGCATGGTTTTATTCTGTTTCTATTGCATGGTTTTTAGTGTTTTATGTGACATGGTTTTTATCCACTGTGGACTGGCTGCACATGGGACAAATTAGCTGATAGGGACCACCTGCTGAGGCAGGGGTGTGTCCAGAGGTGGCCTATCAGCTGTGTAAAGACCTTTTAAAAACAGGCTAGCTGGGCACTGAAAGAGAGAGGCCCCAGACTGGAAGGTTAATGCGAGATGGCCAGTGTGATGCGGCGACCAAGTCCTGACCTCATGGAACGGCAACAATAAGAGACAACGCGTGTGATTGGCAGCAGGGCAGAGGTTTACCTCTGCCTGCATTTGTGAGTAGGGTCTCTACTGTTGTTTACTGGGTGCAGCTGGATTGGGAGAGGGTCACCATGGCATGAGCCAGGGCCGCTTCTGGGACCATTGTTCTGGCCCCTATTTGTTATGTTGCAGGACACCGACGCAAGGGGAGCTGTGGCGGTGGTCACATTATGGATTCGGGTGCAGAACGCAAGCCGGGCTGGGAAGTGATGGGCCAGCGGAAGGACAAGATGGGTGGCTCTTTCTTGTCTGCTGAAGACGGGGCTGGCGTGGACTCTGCTCTAAAGGAGGAATTCCTGGCCTGCTGATGGACCCATAATGAACATGTGGCCTAATTATAGCAGGGGGGGTTTAGTGAATGTAGAAAATGGTAGTTTTACGGGTTTTAGAATTGTTTTTAGTAGAGAGCAAACATTTTATGTACATTTTAAGGGTGTTTTATTTGTGCTCCCTGGCCTAGTAATAAACTGTTTCTGATCAGACCTGCTCCCTCTCTGTGCCCGTGGTATCTGACTCGCTTTAGTGTCCGCCGCGCGTTACATTAATGTAACGCGCGGCGGACACTAAAGCGGTCGCGCCAGAATGTCACGCTAAAAAGAAAGATTCTTTAAAATACAAGGGGGAGCAAGCGAGTCAGATACCACGGGCACAGAGAGGAAGCAGGTCTGATCAGAAACAGTTTATTACTAGGCCAGGGAGCACAAATAAAACACCCTTAAAATGTACATAATAAAATGTTTGCTCTCTACTAAAAACAATTCTAAAACCCATAAAACTACCATTTTCTACATTCACTAAACCCCCCCTGCTATAATTAGGCCACATGTTCATTATGGGTCCATCAGCAGGCCAGGAATTCCTCCTTTAGAGCAGAGTCCACGCCAGCCCCGTCTTCAGCAGACTAGAAAGAGCCACCCATCTTCTTGTCCTTCCGCTGGCCCATCACTTCCCAGCCCGGCTTGCGTTCTGCACCCGAATCCATGATGCGACCACCGCCACAGCTCCCCTTGCGTCGGTGTCCTGCAACATAACAAATAGGGGCCAGAACAATGGTCCCAGAAGCGGCCCTGGCTCATGCCATGGTGACCCTCTCCCAATCCAGCTGCACCCAGTAAACAACAGTAGAGACCCTACTCACAAATGCAGGCAGAGGTAAACCTCTGCCCTGCTGCCAATCACACGCGTTGTCTCTTACTGTTGCCGTTCCATGAGGTCAGGACTTGGTCGCCGCATCACACTGGCCATCTCGCATTAACCTTCCAGTCTGGGGCCTCTCTCTTTCAGTGCCCAGCTAGCCTGTTTTTAAAAGGTCTTTACACAGCTGATAGGCCACCTCTGGACACACCCCTGCCTCAGCAGGTGGTCCCTATCAGCTAATTTGTCCCATGTGCAGCCAGTCCACAGTGGATAAAAACCATGTCACATAAAACACTAAAAACCATGCAATAGAAACAGAATAAAACCATGCAAATAAAACACTCATAAATAAACACTAAAAATCAGAATAAAAACAATATACAAGATAAATACAAATTTCCACTGTGTGACATATACACAGGCCTTGTCCACCACAGGACATCTTCACTTCAAACCCTCAGCTACTGGATTCTTCTGTCTGTCCAGAAACCCTTTAAACTCAGTGCTTGTGGCCATATTGATTAAAGAAACTCGATGAGTTTGGTATCATGTTTCTATTTATCTGTTGCCAGTTTTATTTAGAATAGATCGTGTCTGAAAAAAAAAAAAATCAGTTTCCATGTTACAGGGGGTTGAGTTGTTTTTCCAAATGTGGACATGCTTGTCAGCGACACCGGACCCATTAAAATTAATGAATTCACGTTGCAGCATGAGGTCACAAATACGGATTGCTTCTTCCAGGAAGTCAAAATTAAAAATTTCACAGGATCTCTAAAGCTGTATCACTGCTTTCTTGTAAACAAATGAAACTCCAGTTCACCGTGACTGTTGTGCATTATTTGTATACTTGAAGCCTCAAAAGCATGTTTTTCCTCATAAACTATTCGATTATGTGAGATTATTGAAACTATTCTGTTTCTTCCACCCATCCATCCCCAGCAGCCTGCTGTCACTCTGTGTTCAGCCTTTGTTGTAACTGATCATCGGTGGAATAAGGTGAAACCAATTCAAGATTATGAATCTCACTGAATATGTTCTCATGTGTGAATCTTACAGTAAAGAGGAGGCCTCCAGAGTGCTGCTAGCTGCTACCAAAAGCTTCACAGTGTAATTCTGACAGCCACTATTTGCAAGATTAGAATATTTGAAACCTGAATCCAATGAATCAGGAGACATTATAGGTCATCATTTTCTTTCCATCTTTCAAACCTTTTATTGTTATCTTCACTACCCTGTAGAAAGCGAACCATAAGTAACATGATCCACTGAATATTATTAAACAAGTGAGACAGATACTATTCAGCCTCTGAGGAATTCACGTCTGTATCACCACCTGATCTGATTTTCCACTCACTGAGGTGAGAATTAAATGCAGCTCTCTATCGTTCCACCCATTAACAAACATCAGAGCTGAATTTTCAGCACTAACACGAAGATTTCTGAACACTACCCGTCACATACATGACAGAAATATTTGTGTCACACTCTCATGGCAGTATGGCGCATGATGCTTCCCTGAACAAAAATTGCCCATTAGCATCCCAAACACTAGTGATGTAACTCCCCGTGGTCGTAGGTTGACGTTTGTGCCATGACGGTACAGCTGCTGCCTATGGGTGCACACGGCGGTGTGATCCAATGAAGAAGTGTCCTGCAGTCTCGAGGTTCCCAGTATAGCATTTAGGCTGATTGGTTTGTTGCAACAGCTGCTTCACTACTATGAATCTCTTGAGACGCTTTTATATTGGATAACCCAAGCTTGCTGCCTCTGTTTGTGTGTGTGCGCGTGTGGCTATGTGTTTGATTTGCTGCTACATCGCTACAACCTCCTAAAGGTTATGGGTGCTTGATTGCGTATGACTGCACAAAGACAGAGCACCCTTCTTGCGTTGTATCACTTGGAGACTAGAAAGACCAAAGCAGAATGGAGAGCAAAGCGTGAACCTCATCCACCCACCAGATGTCCGCTGACTTCTGCGCCAGTTTCACAGTGTGCTCTGTTTACACCCACTGGCTACTTTGTTAGTTACACTTTGCTACTGCCAGGTTTGACCTCCTTTGGCCTTCAGAACTACCAAAATTCTTTGTGATACAGATTCAATAAGTTGCTGGAAACATTCGACGGAGATTTTGGTCTTTATTGGCATGATAGCATCACACAGTTGGGCCATATCTAAGCGTCGTGCTGTGTATGTTTCACTATTCAAGATAGGACGGATCCATGTGTTCATGTTGTTTATGTCAAAATCCGACCCTACCACCAGAATGTCACAGCAGAAATCTATCAGAACAATCTTATCCAATTATCTACTGTCCAATTTTGTGAACCCATATGAAGTTCATCGGGTTCCTGATGATAGCTGATGTGAGTGGCATCCAGTCTTCTGCTGCTGTACTGACCTTACTTTGGGTTTGATTCCATAAAAAGTGACAAAAACATTAGCATCCGTTGTGCGTGGGAAGAAAACCTCTTTTTACAGCGAAAAAACCCCCTAAACTTCCAAGCAAGCACCGAGTGCGCAACGACGTAATGGGAAATTCACAGAGAAACTCGCGGATTCTTCCACTGACCGCTGCGGCACACCTGCAACAGGGTAAACCTCCGCCTACCCCACTCCTGCTTTACAGGTGAAAATAGAGCCAAAGGACCGCTAGTCTTTGACTTTATTTTCTGCTGTGTTTTACCTGCATCTATTTGAAAGAGTGAGTGTAAACACACCAAAAAAAATTTTATTTTATGTGCTGGAATGTGCAGAAAATAGGTTTAAATATTAAACAAATTTCTTCCAGTCAGAGAATGTTGCATATAATTAAATTTTTGCTTGATGCATAAAGTTAAAAGATTAAAACTAATAAAACAAGTTTTAAAAGGAGATTTTTCCATCTGATTACATTTTGTATGATGGATTATGCAGAAAAAGTAGAATTGGGCTGAAAGATCTATCGCTTTATCACCTATTCAGGTTGTAAATCGTGTTTTTAAAAAGTAACTAAGTAATTAATTACTTTTGAAAATAAGTAATCAGTAAAGTAACGGGATTACTTTTTTGGTCAAGTAATCAGTAATTAGTTACTGATTACTTTTTTCAAGTACCTTGACCAACACTGTTTGTAACAACAGAATACAGAAGAGCATATCCTGAGTTTCAGTTACCTTTCCAGCAGCTTATGGATATTTTCTCTCCTTCGGGCCAACTTAAAAATGGTTATACAATATATATGAGATCCCAGCATAGCAGCATTTTCTGAAATACATGGACCAGCTCATCTGGCACCAACCTTGTTCAGTGTCACTTACATCACTCTTTTCCCCTCGTGAAGATCCTCAGTTTAAACATCAGCAGGCCGTCTTTTCACCATGTCTGGATGCCTAAATGGATTGGATTGGTTGCGTGTGATCAGCTGGTCACAAAAGTGAAACAGAATGGTTGCCAAATTGAGACTGAATTTGCCAACCGTTGTTGAGCTTCCCTTCTGCTTTTAGTTATCGATGAAGTGTAATTGCAAAGAAATAAAGATGTAGGCCTAAGAGGCTCCAAAGATCTTTTAAATTGTTTGTCTGCCTTTCAAACCAACCAGAACAACAGGAAGCTCCTCTCCAGAGTCAGCGTTTAACAGAAAAAAAGATTCTTGATATTCCATTGTTTTCTGTTGGGGTGTTTACCACACACTGGCATTAACGAGTGAGTCCACATCACACTGTTGTTAAGGCCCATCAATGCTCTTCTCCTTATTAACCCCATAACTCAGCTTGCCCCGCCAGCAGGCATTACCTTTAAAATGACCCACAGTGTCGTATCTCACATGGTCGATGCAGCGCAAGTGCTCCTCGGGGAACCTGAAAACACATACACTTTAAAGGGCATTGCTCAACACTTTTTCGTGACCTGTGATCAAATTATACATATATATATATTTTGCTCGAGGATGTGCACAGTAACATGATTTGATGCTTTAGAAAGGAGACAAAAGTTGCTATTGTTTCTATTATTCTTTTGATTTTAAGAGACTTCTTATCACAAGAGGTAAAAACATCATGAAGCTGGAAATGTTTGATGACACCTCAAGGGACATGGCAGAGCTACAGTAATTTTCTAAAAGTTATAAAATCCAAAATACTGAAAATATTTATTTTTCTTTGGCTAGCAGCATAAACTGGGACTCACAGTGTTAACTTTGACCTACTTGTCACTGTTAAATGGAGCTGTCATGAGAATCTAACAATGAAATATAAGCAATTGGTTTTAGTTTGTAAACTCTGTGGTTGAACACAGAAAACAAGAAAAAAGGAATTTAATAAACCGTAACCTCTACCATGGGTCTGGTCCTCTGTTATGCTCACATGGTTTGGCTCTACTTGTCCCCTTAAAAGGAGGGTAATTGCGTTTATCCTGTGATGAAACATTTTCATCGTGTCTGTAGTGGTCTCTTCTAGCGACACAGCCCCATCCATAGGGTGCGGCTGAAGGCTGGCTAAAGAGTTTGAAGAGAATGAAAATGATGCGAATCGTATGCACAGTCTGCAGTTCTCAACCCAGCTGCATGTGTAAGGGAGACTTGAGACTGACATGTTACTCTCAGTCCCAATCATCAAACTAATAAATAAAATAAATTAATTAATATTTTTGGAAGAATGGTTTTACATCCCTCCATCCCTCTTTTGCACAGTTTTACTGACCTTTTGCTAACTTTAGCCTCAGCTGACCGGCGTGGTATCCAGAATGAGAATCTGCTGCTGAACCCCAAGTACAGGGTGGGCCATTTATATGGATACACTGTAATAACATGGGAATGGTTGGTGATATTAAAGTCCTGTTTGTGGCACATTAGTATATGTGAGGGGGCAAACTCCTCAAGATGGGTGGTGACCATGGTGGCCATATAGAAGTCGGCCATCTTGGATACAACTTTTGTTTCTTCAATAGGAAGAGGGCCATGTGACACATCAAACTTATTGGTAATGTCACAAGAAAAACAATGGTGTGCTTGGTTTCAACGTAACTTTATTCTTTCATGAGTTATTTAAAAGTTTCTCTTTGTTCACAGCCATTGACATGTCGAAGAGGTTAACACGTGAGGAGCGGATCTAAATTGTGTTGATATCTGGTGAACGCAGTAACCGGGTCATTGCAGCAGATTTCAATGCAAGACACCCTACGAGACCACCCATCTCCCATGCTACAGTCAGCAAACTGCTTGCTAAGTTTCGTTAAACTGGTTCAGTGTTGGATTTGCCAAAATGTGGACGCAAGAAAACTCACTAATGAAGAAACATCAGTGGCTGTCCTAGCTTCATTCAGCAAGAGCCCACAGCGTAGCACTCGCCGCATGTCACTGGAGACTGGCATTAGTCGAACATCCCTTCGGCGGATATTAGCTACTCACAAATGGCTCCCTTACAAACTCCAGCTACTGCAGCATCTCAACGAGGATGACCCAGATCGGCCACAGAATTTGCAGAATGGGCAAAACAAAAATTGGAACAGGACCCTCAGTTCACGCAGAAGATTTTGTTCAGTGATGAGACAAACTTTTCTGTGAATGGTGAAGTTAACAAACAAAACCACCGCTATTGGTCTGACACTAACCCACATTGGATGGATCCCTCCAAGACTGCTGGAACAACAAAAGAGATGGTTTGGTGTGGTATATGGGGTACAACGATAGTGGGTCCATTCTTCATCAATGGAAACCTCAAGGCCACTGGATATTTGAAATTGCTACATGATGATGTGTTTCCCTCTTTATGCACTGAAGCTGGCACGTTCCCTGAGTTCTTCCAGCAAGATGGTGCACCACCACATTATGGGTGCCAGGTCCGAGCATTCCGAGATGAACAGTTTCCTGGAAAGTGGATTGGTCGTCGTGGGCCAGTTGAATGGCCCCCAAGGTCTCCTAATCTGACCCCCTTAGACTTTTATCTTTGGGGTCATCTGAAGGCAATAGTCTATGGTGTGAAGATACGAGATGTGCAGCACCTGAAACTACAGATACTGGATGCCTGTGCTGGCATTTCTCCTGCGGTGTTGCTATCAGTGTGTGAAGAGTGGGAGAAGAGGGTTGCATTGACAATCCAACACAATGGGCAGCACATTGAACACATTTTATAAGTGGTCAGAAACTTGTAAATAACTCATGACAGAATAAAGTTACATTGAAACCAAGCACACCATTGTTTTTCTTGTGACATTACCAACAGGTTTGATGTGTCACATGGCCCTCTTCCTATTGAAGAAACAAAAGTTGTATCCAAGATGGCCGACTTCTAAATGGCCACCATGGTCACCACCCATCTTGAGGAGTTTGCCCCCTCACATATACTAATGTGCCACAAACAGGACTTTAATATCACCAACCATTCCCATGTTATTACGGTGTATCCATATAAATGGCCCACCCTGTATTTCAAATGTTGTTTGATGTGTTGTGCATTCTACATGCCTTGGTTGTAACAAGTGGTTGTTTGACCTACTGTTGTCCTCCTACAAGCTCAGGCTTTCTCTTTTTGAACCATTCTGTGGGAAAATCCCAGTAGATCAGCTGGTTTAAAATAGTCAGACCGGCCTAACAGGCACCATGCCACGGTAGGTACCTGTTCAACAAGTGGCTAAGCAGGTGTACCGAGCAAAGTGGGTGTATATAACTAATCAAAAAATGTAGGTCCTTTGGCTTTTTCGAAACCCTTTTTCTTGATCACATGACATTTTCCACTGAAGCCAGAGAAGGAAAGGAGGTATTTATAAGGCTGTGATTGTCAGGGATCCTGGGTTGCTCAGACCCAGGATCCCTGAGCAGTTATGAATTATATTATTATTATTATTGTATGTATATTTGGTGTTGCTGTCTTTCTCCCTGCTTGTGTGTGTGTGTGTGTATGTGTTTCTGCGGGCGCCTTCAGGCCTGGTGGGTGTGGCCCTGCTGACGGACTGGCCACGCCTGAAGCCACACACCTGCTGCTGATCAGGCCTCGTCGGGGGAGCTACTTAGGAGAGTCTTGGAGCTCCCACCGACCTGGGATCATTGCTTGAGACTTCTCGTTAGTCACCCCGTTGTGCTTGGTTAGTGTGTGTATGCCCACGGTTCTATGTGTCCTGACGGCTGCTTCTATTGTGTCCCCAGGAGAGGGGTGGAGTGCCAGACAGCAGCCAGCACGGGGGAGTGCTGAGACACGGGAGCGGAGAGCACAAACACTGGGAGAAGACACGACACGGGAGTCTGGGGAAAGCACGGGGATTTATTGTTGTTTAGTTTTATACACTGTAAATAAATGCACTGTTTACATACAGAGCGCCGCGCCTGGGTCCTCCTTCCCTACACCCCCACGGTCTGCCAGCCAGACCGTGACAGTGATACAAAGACATTACACTTGGCTATTTAATAGTACACTAGGCCCACCAAGGTCAAACTACAAAAATATGGCCTGCAAAGTGGAGGGTGAGTTTATATGAACTGTTATATCCTTTAATGTGTTAAAGGATTATTTCATTGACTGGCTTTGCATCTTTCTTATGAAGAAAATTACACAAACATTGGAGTTTGACGACATAAAGCAAAAGCAAGGCATTAACACCTGTATGTTTGGAGGTTCAGCTCTGTGGATTCAGCTTCACACACATTTACATTTACTTCAACACCACAGGGCAGCAATGTTTATTCTTTATTGCATGTGTGGTCCTAATTAAAACAAACCTAATTACCCTCCTTTACAAAGTGGCTGTGGCTGAACATCTGAATAAGTACTTGATCAAGTTACAGAACAGTACACAATTCACTGACCTAACTCACGGTCAATGTTCCCTCTAATTTTTCATGTGTCGGACCACTGTGAGCAACAGCAGACGTGTGCACCGTGGTCACATCTAATCCATGCAAGTTACATGGTTTACTAAAATGATCAACTACTACTTTTAATTAACTGCTTCAGTCCACTTACAATGAAAATGTAAAAAAATAATCTTGTTTATGACCTGTGTAGTATGTTAACACTATTGGAAGTAAAAATAACTTGAATTCCAATTTTGAAAACACAACTTTCTTTCGGGTTTTTTTTTTTTTTTTTTTTTTTTTTATAAAGCTCTGACTTGTATTATGAGTATGAGTCTTTGGTCTGGGAGAGAGTCCTGTAAGTCTCTCTCTGCAAAATACAGTATATAATGACCAATGTTGGGCAATTAATTATATAGTTACTTCTTCAAAAAAGTAACTGAGTTATGCAAACAACAAAGTTTTTTGCAGCTGTTTACCTAAAACTGCAGCCAACGTGGTTTTTTAAATAAATATTTTGAACTATTTACAGAACAATCAGATGTTCTGCATCAAATCTGATGCCACACAAATCATTTGTGCCACTCCAAAAAATAAATTCTGTCCACTATGTGATAAAGGAGAACAACAGCCTGATACCTGCAGGCCTGATAACAGGAGATGTATCACTCCTGTAACACCTGTAACATTCAGCAGTCGCCTCATTGTTCTGACACACACAACAAAACTATTGACTACACTACACACTAACTACACAAGATTTCCCCCCTTCCTAAACAACTAAATGCCATGTTGCCATATCATTTTTTGATTGGTCAACATGGTACATTTTTCTAGGGTGGTTTTTTTTGCTCACAGGCGGAGAGGGCTTTGAGCGCTTTCCTTATAAAACGCCGTTTCTACCGTTTCTTCCCGCAGTAAATATAAACAACGATAGTATTCGGGAAGAAAACCAAACATTGCAGATATTTTTATCATAACTCTGGTTTTACGAGGCCTATCAACACAATTTAAAAACTGGTATAAAGTCCACACTTTTTCCGTCAATTGTTCCGTCGGTCCTGCTCACATCTCCAATGGTTGTACACCCTGTAATTAGTGATGTGTCGGTCGCGAACGAAACGGCTCTTAGAGCGACGCGAGCCGTTGGTGTTTTATTTTCTCTCTCACACTTTTTTCCGCTTCACTCCGCACGCGAGCCTTGTGCTTTGCGCTGGGGGGGCGTAGTTACACTAGCAGTAGCACAGGAACAGAGCGGGAGGGAGAGAGAGAGAAAGAGAGCCAGGAAAAACAACGTCACATTAGAAAGGTATAGTAATCATCCACAACTATTTTCATTTGCGGATGATAAAGGATTCAGAAAGTTTATTCATGCAGGTCCATATGACAGAGAATGTGCATCTTCTTTTTGTTTTCATATTTTAATTTATAATTAATTGTGTTGTGATTTGCAGTGTTTTGTGTTGTTTCACTTTAAATTTGTTTAAAAGGAAAAAGCTGAAAATTTAAATAGTTAAAAGTTGAAAATGTAAATAGTTAGTTTTTGTATTATATGATTTATTTATTACATTTTATGTGGAGTGAATAAATAAAAGTATATTTACAGTGGCCCCTAGAGACAAAACACGTACAAACTCAAAAACACGTAGTCAAAGGAGCTTGCAAAGAAAAGCGTCTGGACTTCTTTAAGATGCTTGAAGACGTTTCACCTCTCATCCGAGAAGCTACTTCAGTTCTAAGGTCAAATGGTGGAGAGTCCCAGATATAAACCTAGTGGGAGTGACCCCCCACAGAGGGACAAAAGGACCCCCTGATGATCCTCTAATCGCCTGAGCCAAGGTGTGAAACTGGGTGTGGGTCCCAATCAGCCAGAGTTTCGGGTATGTTCATTGACGACACCAACTCTCTGCCATCTATAATCCAGTTTTGAGATCCCTTCCCAGACGCCTTAACGCCCACTCACATCCTGGGCCATCTGACCTCAGGAATTCGCATGATAAGGTGGGGCCAGGTTTCACAATGAACACACCCGAAACTCTGGCTGATTGGGACCCACACCCAGTTTCACACCTTGGCTCAGGCGATTAGAGGATCATCAGGGGGTCCTTTTGTCCCTCTGTGGGGGGTCACTCCCACTAGGTTTATATCTGGGACTCTCCACCATTTGACCTTAGAACTGAAGTAGCTTCTCGGATGAGAGGTGAAACGTCTTCAAGCATCTTAAAGAAGTCCAGACGCTTTTCTTTGCAAGCTCCTTTGACTACGATGACCTGACTGAGAACCTTCACAGTCAAAAACACGTACAAAACACAACAGAAGTGCTCCAGGATGCTAGGGGGCAGTGTTGAGCTTTTGTTACCTAGTGGCTACATAAGACCGGATTTGGTGTGTGGTAGTAACAGGTAAATTAACTTTTTTTTTTAATTATTTGAATATATGAGTGCTTGTGTATAAATACACAAACAATACACATATGCTTTCATGCTTTCAATTGTGTAATTTAAGTGATATAGGTAGCTGTTTTGGAAGTTCAGTTAACGCTAGAAATATGTTTTGGAGTTTGTACGTGTCTTGTCTCTAGGGGCCACCGTAAAAATTTATATATAAACATATATAAATAAAACCACATTTTTATTTACATTAGTAATTCCTTTTGTGCATAATTTTATATTGTTGTTAATAATAAATTAATTAGAGCAACAAAACAACCTGAAGAGCTGGTTGGGAGCCGAAAGAGCCGGCTCTTTTTAGTGAGCCGAGCCGAAAGGGCCGGTTCTCTAAAAAGAGCCCATCACTAGTTGTCATTAACGTGGCTTCACTGCACATCAGCCACGCCGCTTTGCAAGCTAAAACACCGGTGTCGGCATATAAGGACGTCAACGACGTTGATTAGCTGCGTACAGTGTTGGGAAGTGTTGTATGTTCACCAGTATGATAATGATGAAGCAGTAATCTCAGTTAACGTGGTTTTATTAACCAGCACAGCAGCAGAGAACTTACATGCTTGGATTCAATAACGGAATGGCGCCTATACCACTCAAAACATACACACACCTACACGGAGGTACGGCAAGCGGATTAGAACAAAATACCAAACTAACAGCAGGTTATCTACATCCCCCTTCTTTAGTACATCCCCAACCGGATATAAAGTTTAATGCATACTGAATAATAATAATCACAGCATAAAAGGTGACATACGCTGACCCTTAGGAACATTTAAATTTGCAACCAGATGGAAGAAATAAACATGACAAGAATATCATTTTGCTGTATAAAGTTAAATATGATTACTACTGAAAATCACCTCAAACAGAATTTAACTTGAAGCGTGGACATCAGTTACTGTTGGCTCAAACATCAAACCTGAAAATGTTCTGTGTTTTAACTAGTACCCAATTAATCCCTATATCTTGGATTTGGTTTGCACACACGACCAAAGCGTGTCCTGTAAACACCATCACTCTTGGAAGGTCTTGGAGAATGCAAAACATCAGAAGAGCTCTCAACATGAGTGCTGTCTTTAAACTGTTCTACATCATTGTTTTCACCCACAACCTGCAGTCCATCATAATGATGATCAGTGTCTTTCTGAACAGTAACAGGCTCAGACACAGGCAATATGTGTCTGCGATTTCTCCTGTAAGTGTTTCCATCTGACTGTACCAGGTAGGATCTAGGTTCTTTACAAAGTTCCTTCACCACACCTGTGCGGTCATAACCCTGTGGGGTCTGTAACCTCACTACTTGTCCTTCGTTGAGAGGTGGAAGTGGTCGGCTGGATCTGTCATAACAGACCTTCTGAGTCAGTCTCTTGTTGAGTAGTTGGGCTTTCACTCTGTCAGATTCAAGGTGTTGTGGTTTGAGCAGTTTTGTTGTGATTGGGAGCGTAGTTCGAGTCTGTCTGGATAGAAGTCGTTCTGCAGAGGAACCCAGGTTCACATCACGTGGAACATTCCTGAGGTTCAGCAGGTTGAGAAATACATCAGTGTCATCTCTGTGTGATTTCTCCATCAGCTGTTTAGCACTGCGCACTGCTCTCTCAGCAAGCCCATTGGATTGAGGATACTCTGGACTGCTGGTGACATGTTGAAAGTCCCACTGTGAAGCAAAGTCTTTGAAACGCTGGCTTGTAAACTGCCTGCCATTGTCTGAGATCAGAGTGTGTGGAGCACCATGAACTGAGAAGTGTCTTTTCATGTCAAATCCTTTAGCAGGTCAATCTCAAACCATCCTGAGTATGAGTCGACTACTACTAAATAGTGCTGACAGTGCCACTCAAAGATATCTGTAGCCACAGTTGACCAAGGAAGCTCTGGAACTTCATGCAGATGAAGGGGCTCTTTTTGTTGATGAGGTTTAGTGCTGTTACACACCGAGCAGGAAGTAACTGTTTGTTCAATATCTCTTGACATGAACGGCCAGAAGACGATCCCCCGTGCTCTCCGCTTGGTAGCTTCTACGCCGGGATGTCCTCTGTGCATGATGGTGATGTAGTCTCCTTGCAGTGATTTTGGGATCACGGCTTTGGAACCTTTAAGAATGATGCCATCATCCACAATCAGCTCATCCCTGAAAGGAAAATATGGATGAACTGCTGAGGGAAGGTTGTGGAGTCGTTGTGGCCAACCATGTTTGATGAACGAGCTGAGCGCTTGCAGTGTCTCATCCTCAGCTGTGTGTCCTTTAAGTTCCTCCAGGCGTGAAGAAGAGGTGCAGCTCACCGTCATGACATCAAAGTTGTCCTCTTCTTCAGGCTGCTGGAAAGTGGAGCTGTTGGGAGCATGAGACAGTGTGTCAGCCAGATACATGTGTTTTCCACATTTATATGTGAGGGTGATGTTGTATTTTTGGAGCCTTAACAGCATCCTCTGTAATCTGGCTGGTGCAGTGTGAATAGGTTTCTTTAGTATGGTGACCAGTGGCTGATGGTCTGTTTCTACGACCACAGGCTTGCCATAAATGGAGTCATGAAACTTTGTACATGCGAAAACAACAGCCAGCAGCTCCTTTTCTATCTGAGCATATCTGGTTTCAGTGTCTGTCAGAGTACGTGAAGCATATGCCACAGGTCGCCCTTCCTGTAAGCAAGCTGCACCAAGACCATACTGTGATGCATCGCACGTTAGTGTCACAGGTTTGCTGACATCATAATATGACAGAACAGGTGGATTAGACATGTGCTCTTTAAGTGCTTCGAACGCAGTCTGATGCTGTGTGTCCCACATCCACTCGCTGTCCTTGTGTGTGAGCTGTCGCAGAGGAGCTGACAGATGGCTGAAGTTTGGAATGAATTTTCCAAGATAATTGACCATCCCCAGGAACCTCTGCAGGGCTTGGACATCTGTTGGAACTGGCATCTCTCTGATTGTGGCTGTTTTGGAAGGGTCTGCTTTAAGCCCCTCGCTTGTGAAAATGTGTCCGACATAACTGACCTGATTCAGCTGGAATTTGCACTTTAATGGGTTTAGTCGCAGGTTTACTTCTCTGGCACGATCAAGGACTTTTCTCAGGTTGTCGTCATGTTCTTTCATGGTTCTTCCGCCGATGAGTATATCATCAACAATGATGGCACATGGATACCCAGCGAATATCTGCTCCATGGCTCTCTGAAACACCTCGCTGGCAGCGTTAAGACCAAAAGGCATTCTGAGGAACCTGAAACGACCAAAACAAGTGCTGAAGGTGGTTAGCATGGATGATTTTTGATCCAATGACACCTGGCAAAAAGAGTTCTTAGCATCCAAAACAGAGAACACAGTAGCATTTGACATTATTGCAGCCACTTCTTCTACTGTGCGCATGGGATGGTGTGGTCTTTTCAGAGCAGTGTTTAAATCTCAAGGATTTATGCATATCCCGATTTCATCTTTGCCCTTCTTGTTGGTGGCTACCATGGAAGACACCCAGTCTGTCGGCTCTGAGACGGGAGTAATGACGCCTAATTTCTCCATCCTGACCAGCTCTGCCTTGACCCTGTCTTTCATGGCCAAAGGGATGCGATGTGCTGGGCGAACAACTGGTTTCACATCTGGGTTCAGTGTCATGCGATAGGTGACTGGCAACCTCCCAAGCTCATCAGAAAATAAGTCGCTGTATTCTGTGATAAGCTGTTGTGACAGGTCATCTGCAGACATGCTCAATTGGTGGACGTCATTGCTGAATGATACAAGTCCCATTTCTCTGCATGCACATAGTCCAAGTATTGGCTGAACATCTTCATTAATAACAAAGAATGATAGCACATGTGGCTGCCCATGCAGAAAACACTGCAGCTTAATTACACCTGAGGTTTGAATCTTGCTGCCTCCAAATGCTACTAGGTTAACGGACTTGGGGTGTGCTTTCATTTCTTTATCTGCTCTTATAATGTTAACCGTTTTCTTGGGAAGCACATTACATTTAGCACCTGTGTCCACCTTCATTTCAACAGGAATCCCATTAATCTGCACGGTGACAAAAACTTCCTCTTTGTGTTCCACATGCACATCAGTCGCATGGATTGCATATTGCAGATTTACACCATCAACGTAGAATGTGTCATCTCCGCTCTCATCAGCTTGGTCTGGTTCCACATGATGAACTGACTTTCTGTGTCTTGCTACGTTTTGGGTAGGCTGAACAGCTCTGCACCGTTTCTTAAAATGATTCCACTTTTTGCATGCATGACACTGCTGCCCAAAAGCTGGACATTTGCTCTTTTTTGCAGCATGAGCGCCCCCACAGTTAGTACAGTTAGTGACATGCTGTGTTTCAGACCTGTCTCCTTGTATTTTCATTTTATCTCCTCTGTGCTTTCTTGTAAATGTGGGCTGGAGCACATCAACATTTGATGCAGATTGTTGAGGAAAAGCAAGTGTTTTATTATACTCTTCAGTCATTTCATGAATCTGGCAGACAGATATGGCTTTTGCTAGCGTTAAATCACTATCACGCAGTAGCACTTTCCTTAAATTGTCATTGTTGATGCCACAAACTAGTCTGCAGTGTTGGTCAAGTTACTTGAAAAAAGTAATCAGTAACTTATTACTGATTACTTCCCCAAAAAAGTAATCCCGTTACTTTACTAATTACTTATTTTCAAAAGTAATTAATTACTTAGTTACTTTTTAAAAACACAATTTACAACCTGAATAGGTGATAAAGCGATAGATCCTTCAGCCCAATTCTACTTTTTCTACATAATCCATCATACAAAATGTAATCAAATGGAAAAATCTCTTTTTTTAACTTGTTTTATCAGTTTTAATCTTTTAACTTCATGCATCAAGCAAAAATTTAATTATATGCAACATTCTCTGAGGTGAATAAATTAGTTTAACATTTAAACCTATTTTCTGCACATTCCAGCACATAAAATAAAATATTTTTTGTGTTTACACTCACTCTTTCAAATAGATGCAAGTAAAACACAGCAGAACATAAATAAAGTCAAAGACTCAGTGGTCCTGTTGCTCTATTTTCACCTATTAAGCAGCACTGCGGTAGGCGGAGGTTTACCCTGGTGCAGGTGTGCCGCGGTCAGTTGAAGAATCCGCGACTTTCTCTGTGAGTTTCCCATTACTAGTGATGTGCGATACCACTGATTTCCTTTCCGATCCGATACCAAGTAATATTCAGGGTGGTATCGACGATACTGATCCGATACCGGTACTTTGTACAAAAACTTATTTTATTCATTGTATCTCAAATTATAGCATCATAATGATTTCAGGACATCAGAGTACTTGTTTCGAACAATGACGGCAGCTGCTTAGTTTTAATATTACTCTTATTTCTCTTTCTGGGTCGCAAAAAAACTTTTAACATATTTTCAGGTGAGAATGTAGCCGTGCAAACTTCAAATATCTGAGCCGATCGACCAAGGGTGTAGATTTGGCATGGACGGAGGGGACATGTCCCCACCAATATCCAGCGATTATTGAATTGTCCCCACCAATAATTTGATCTCTTCGAGTAAAGAAAAACAAACCCAATAGTAAGAGAAAAACGATCTGTCAGCGTTTCTCCCGATTTTCCACCCGGACAACAAAACTGAAAACCATATCCCAGACTGGCCCAGCCAATTCCAGTTTCCAACAATGGCCACTATTACTGCAGCTACTTAGTTTTAATATTACTCTTATTACTCTTTCTGGGTTGCAAAATAAACTTTTAACACATTTTCAGGCGAGAATGTAGCTGTGTAAATGTCAAATAACTTAAACATGTTATCGTTTGGCCTTTTTCAGTGCTTTAGTTGTGTTTTATTTGTTGGTGAGTTTGGCTGAGATTAAAGTTATTAGATTAAATTAGATTAAATAAAACTTTATTAATCCCTCGGGATGATTCCTCCGGGTTCTCACACAGCTGAATAAACTGCTGTGTGAAAACAGCAGTTTATTCGACCATCTACGCCAGCGTCCGGTTATATTTTAGACAGCAAGGAGCAGACGGCAGGTGACGTAATTCTGAAGGCTAGACCGTCCAATTTCACAGTCGCTCATTTCCGGTCTACCCGGCTTTCGGAGGACCCGGCTCACCCGGGTCCTCAGGTGGACGCAGCCTCTGAATTTGGACACCCCCCGGCCTGTTTACGGTCGGACAATAATAACGGTGACATTTAACTTATTTTATCCGATAAATAAACACTGTAAAATTAAAGTTTTTTGTATATACATGTACATGTATACCTCCCCCCAGCCCCTTTGAATGTCTCCCTAATTCTGAGGTCTCAAGGTTGGCAAGTAGGTGCTAGGCTTGGCCCACATCAGTCTAAAATTGTATGTAACCATGAATAATGTGATGCCATGTCCACCAGGAGAGACTGGACAGTATAGATGTAAAACAAATATGCCAGCAGTTCATTTCAGCTAACGAGAGGAGCAGGCATGTGTTTGTTGTGTGGGCATGTAGTCCATGTCTGTTGCTGTAACAGTAGTTCATGTTTAGAATAAAACATCTCAGCTCACTGATCTGATAGAGGGCAATAGTGCCTAAAATGTTGCATAATGTTGCTGAGAGATCTTTTACTTTGTGGTAATCTTAGACGAGTAGTTTTATGGACAAAACCCACCAGGTCATCCAGTGTTCCCTTAGTGCTAATGTGTCAGAGATGTTGGTGTACTATAACTGAAGCAATGTTGTTAAGTCCTTAAAGTCATATTCTTTTATTGTCATGACTGTATTTGAAGCTATTTTTATTTTTGTATGATACCTGATTTATATGGAATATGACTGAAGTAAACTAAAGTCTAAAATACTTAGTCATTTGTTTAATAGTAATTTAACATTATATAATTCACATATAAAACTATGAATTGTAATTTTAAATGGTTTAAAAGCATGTAGAATAGCATATGTAGACAAGTATATTTCTCCTTTTATCAAGAAGCAAAAACAAAAAGGAAAAAATAAGAAACGGAGCAGGGTTCAGTGGTTGAATCATCCGTCCCCACCAATGCCACAATCAAATCTACACCCTTGCGATTGATCGTTTTCAAACCCCCGCGGTCTTTCGCTACTTGGGTTAAACATGATATATAAGTCACTTAGATAACTTAAAAATGTTATTGTTTGGCTTTTTCAGTGTTTTATTTGTTCGTGAGTAAATCGGTTTGGCTGAGATTAAAGTTATTAGATTAGATTAAATAAAATTTAACTTTATTAATCCCTCAGGAGGGTTCCTCGGGGTTTTCACACAGCTGAATAAACGTCAAACTGAAAACTGATTAAACAGAAGTGTGAGACGGTCGAGAGTTTACGCCAGCGTCCGGTTATATTTTAGATAGCAAGGAGCAGACGGCAGTTTCACTCCACCGAGGGAGCTCGTGCCGTATACCCGTCTTTCTTTAGACCGCGAAGGCCCGGGTCCTCGGGTGGAAGCAGCCTCTGAATTTGGACACCCCCGCTGTATCCGGACATTTAACGTATTTTATCCGATAAATAAACACTGTAAAATGTATTTATCCCCACCCCAACAGCATTTTTGAATGTCTCCCTAGTGTGGCCACAACACCTCACCTTTTTTCCCACATGTATGGCAAACCACGTCTCAGTTTTTGTGGAGGTAAAATAGGTTCGCACATGACTCCAATTACGCTCAGTCATTGTTGTGAGTGCGCACGCCAAGGGGCTGCGAAACAGACAGCCTATTTCGCAAATGACTATGAAAGGCGGAAGAGGAAGTAGTTCCTTTGAATGTAGACAATCCGAATGTTATAGTTTCTTTCCACTGTGTTCCTGTTAATGATAAACTACAAATTTACCCTAAATTACTAAAATATCGATATTTTAATGTGAGAATCGATTCTAGAACATAAATGATTGGTATCGGAGGAATCGATATTTCAGGATCGATCCGCACATCACTACCCATTACGTCGTTGCGCACTTGGTGCTTGCTTGGAAGTTTAAGGGGTTTTTTTCGCTGTAAAAATAAGTTTTCTTCCCACGCACAACGGACGCTAATGTTTTTGTCACTTTTTATGGAATCAAACTCAAGGTAAGGTCAGTACTTCCACGCTTTAAACGCTGCACGCTCATACTCTCTCCCACAATCGATATGTGATCCATTGTTGATCTGCACACAGCTGTTGTCACTAACAGCGCACTCGCTTACGTCACTGTCGTGAGACATTCTTGCAAAAAATCACGGTTTTAGTAACGCAGTGTTCCTACGGGAAAGTAACGGTAATCTAATTACCGTTTTTGCAATAGTAATCCCTTACTTTACTCGTTACTCGAAAAAAGTAATCAGATTACAGTAACGCGTTACAACTGCCCATCTCTGCTAGTCTGTCTCTTATTAGTTCTTCACTCAGATCACCAAATCTGCAGCTTTTTGCTTTAATCCGTAAATCACTTACATAGGATTCAACAGTCTCGCCGGTCCTCTGATTCCGCGTGTTGAACTTGTGTCTTTCCATCGTGACATTGGTTTGAGGGCTGCACATTTCTCTGAATTTCCTTTTGAGGCACTCAGGATCCTCCTTCGATTCTGCAGGAATGAGTACTCGTCCTCCATCGCCGGGCTCTCTCACTTCTGGCGCGTAAACAAAAGACCGCTCCCGTTCTATAGCTTCGGGACCTGCTAAGTTGAGCAATATGTAGGCTTGTGTGCGCGCTGGCTTGTCAGAGTGTGCCCCAAAATGTATTCTGTAACGTATTCCGTTACGTTACTCGATGAGATTAACGTATTCTGAATACTTTGGATTACTTAACATATTATCATGCTGCTTACAACTACGTGAATGTACTATTGCTGTGATTTATTACTGTTACTGAAGGTCCGCGGCTCCGAACCGTAGTAAAGGGACCTCTGACTAACGATGGGTTCTGTGTCGGCTCGTAGCCGAAAAATAGCTTTACTTTGTTGTGTGGGTCAACTTTGCTTGCTACAGACAGAGAGAGGCGTTGAAAGGCTGCTCCAACGGAACTTATTGTTTCGGAGGAAAACACGAACGCAGCGTACAGTCGAGTCTTAATAGCTTACTTACAACGGGGCTCGTCAGGCACTCTTCTTGGCTGCAGTGGTTATTATTATATTTACATGCTTCCAGCTCCCGTTTCTGCTCGATGACAGCTCCGACTTTTCCTTTTTCTCCCTCCCTCGCTCACAGACACATAACGGGCATGGCAGTCCATTCTCCCTGCAGCACGGACTACACTGCCTATGATGCTACATTCTTTAGAGCTATACCTGTAGCATTCTGCCTATTAGCTTAGCACAACAACAACAACAAAAAGGCGCTCTCTAACCCAGGAAACACGCAGAGAGAGAGCGTCACCCTGTAACCATGGCAACCGTAACGCTGCCGCCTGGAACAACAGAACATAGCTGTCAAACAAAACCAAACAGTCCTGACCCGCCACAATATGAAACAGGGAAACAGTGTAATCCATTTATTTCAACAAAGTAACTGTATTCTAAATACCACCTTTTTAAACGGTAACTGTAACGGAATACAGTTACTCATATTTTGTATTTTAAATAGGAAAAGGTGGTACATGTATTCCGTTACTCCCCAACACTGGCTGCGTATATATGATTGTGAAGCGCATCATTGGCTGAACTATGGAATAAGGTGGCATTGTTCTAATCCCATACGGGAGCAGCCAGTCACTTACTGACTCACACTGCAAAACAGAATTGTTAAAGTTTTAATTTTAATTTCAATTCAGGTTAGGTTTTTTTTTTTTGTGCGCAACACAGATTTTCTGTGCGCAGAGGCCGTGCCAGCAGTGTGCAATTGCGCACACGCGCAGCTTAGAGGGAACATTGCTCACGGTGCATTAAAGACACTGGTAAATCACTCTAATAGCCGAGCAGCACCTCTGACAGATGCCATCATTTAATACACAGTGACCAATGCAACTTAGTCAGCATGAGTCACAGGACACTAGGGCTGCCACGATTTGTCGACTAGTCACGATTACGTCGACTATCAAAATCGTCGACGACTGATTTAATAGTCGACGCGTCGTTTGAAGCTTTGTAAGATCACAAAAGACGCAGGAATAAGTAGCAGGATTTAAGAGTGTAATAACGGACTGAAACAGAAGATGGCAGCATTGCATGTACAAGGATGTCAGCTACCGTTAAACCCCGAAGAAGAAGAAGAAGCAGCTGTGTCCCAGAATTCATAGCGCGGCCCAGCGCAGTTTCCAACAATGGCGGCAGCTAGTTAGTTTTAATATTATTCTTATTATTCTTTCTGGGTCACAAAATAAACGTTTAACATATTTTCAGGCTTGAATGTAGCTGTGTAAACCTCAAATATCTGCTCAGTTTATCAAGACACCACATATTTTCAAAAGCGCTCCGACGTTTTCGGAGACATCTGTTACCCACTAGCTCGTTAGCGAGCCGGGGGCTAGGCTCACTAGCGCCGTGAGAACACCGGACTCCCCGCAAATCGTTTTCAAACCCACCGCTGTCTTTCGCTACTCAGGTTAAATATATATGAGTCACTTAGATAACTTAAAATGTTGTTGTTTGGCTTTTTTTTTTTAGTATTTTATTTGTTCCTGAGTAAATCAGTTTGTCTGAGATTAAAGTTATAGTTTTTACCCACTGAATAAACATCAAGCAGACAGCTGATTATCAGAAGTGTGAGATGCTCCAGAATATACTCCAGTGTCCTGTTATATTTTAGATAGCAAGGAGTTTATTAAGCTTCACCGAAACAATCTGCAAATTTCATTAAAATTTAATAAACTATCATCTTGTCTTTATTTTTAGTTAGCACAGACCTTAAACACTTAAAGCTGTAAGCTAATGATAGTTATATAAGAGCAGATGCTGCTGGTGCAATAAGCTGTAGTTTTACGTCCAATGGATGATGATCTGATTAGTCGACTAATCACAAAAATAATCGGTGACTAGTCGACTATCAAAATGATCGTTTGTGGCAGCCCTACACGACACCCTCCACTGGTGAGACAGAGGCACATGTGGAAGAAGATGCAGCCCTACCTCACATACCAGCAGCAGCTGGATGAAAAAACTTAACAAAAAACTGAGACTTTCTGTGTGTGTGTGTTCATACAGTACCGCTACATATGTGGACTTTCATGAACTCACTGTTCATGAAAGTCTGATGAACAGGCTACCAAACTCTAGAACAAAAACAGATGATGAATGAAAAAAAAATTATGACAAATATTACACAGCTATGCAATGTTTACTATTTATTTTACTTTTAACAAGTGGTTAGCACCCCACATATAAACAACAAAAGAATATTTCACCTAAACACGCTCCATATTTCTCTACATATTCTCAATTTCACCCTCATGTTTGTTTATAATCCAGGTTTGGTGCCCTATATATCATGATGTTGTTCAGATTGTCATTGTTGGAGGCTGTGTTATGGTTTGAGGCTACATTTCAGTCAGTGGTATTGATGGAAATAATTCACCATGCAACACCACCATGTAACATCCCAGCAATCATTTTGGGGTAGGGGGCTGAAAGCATCTGATTGGCTTCGTCCCACAGTCCAAAGGCATGCTGTTAGTGGGGTTAGGTTACTTGGCGATTCGGATGTATGGAATGATCCCAAACACACTGCCAGTCATGGACTAGCTTCTGCAGATGATTGTATTGAAGAAGTGTGTGAACATCTTGATTCTGCTTGGGTAATATCCCAGCAACCATTTTGGGGTTAGGGGCTGAAGTTCAGTTTGACAGACTTAGCGATCACACAAATCTTCAACCTGCTGTGTGATTTGTACTTTCAATAAGCAGATCTTTGTTTAGCACATAAACACTATATTGGCCCAGCTGATGAAGCACTTTGCTTACAGCTTCAATAAAAAGCACTTTTGTTATAGAAGCTGAAACATACTCTGGAGGACAATTCAAAAGATAATGGAAGCTCCCTCACTCTGTGTGACACTGATCCTCATCTGTTTGATAGAAATAGAAGGATACTGTACATGAAATTGTGTAATAATGTGATCAAAGACTATTTATCAACGATAACTGATCAGCTGGTCTTTGATCAATGTGCATATTAATTGTAATGAAACTGACCTGACAGCCCATTCTTCATCAGTGGCGCTAGTTTCAGTCATTGTGAGAATGTACTGTTTATTAGGTTGGAGAAACCTGCAGTCAGCTGGAACCGAAGAAGTCACCTGAATGAGAGACAAAACGTTTCTCTGACTGAAAACTCTACATCCAGATGAACAGAATAAACTTTTTGGAATTTCCTTACCTGGATGATTGAGCATGCATCGTGATATGCTCAATTTTCTTATAGTTTTTGTTTTTTCAGAATCCTAAAGCATTCCAGTTTCAGTGTTTCAGCATGCATTTCCTTCTTTTCCAGATTTTTCCACATCCTGTGGCCCAGGTGCCACATAGCCTGTTAAACTCACTTTGATGACAGTCAGACGTGTTACCATTCTGGCAGAATTTTTTAAAAAATTAATGGAAGGAGAGTGGGAGCTCAGAAAGGAAGAGTTGATTGGCTACAGTGCAGTGGCATTAGCTGTGATGTGTCACCAGCCTGTACTGTCATGATTCAAAACTCTACGGTCCTTTCACACAATAGTTCTTGACTGGCTCTAGGCTGAATCTTACTAACTGTTCAATGCACCAACAAAGATGATAAATCTCTACTAGCGGCTCACCCTTCCCTGAAAAAAACTAAGGCCTTATCTGAACTGTAAAAGGCTGGTTTATTAAAATTTCTCTTAAAAATCTGACTGCAGGGAAATTTTGGGGAAAGCTAAGCACATAGGAGATAATTGCTTTATGATTCATTTCCACATTTTTGGTGTCTGTTGTTTTGTGTGTACTGAGTTTCCATGTGATGTAGTGTGCTTTGGATTAATAATTGATACACTCTCTCTTTAACCCAGGTCAAGCCCATCTTTTTAAACCCAATAATTTAAACCCAATTATAGATGCAATGGGTTATTTAAATCCATTGCAGCTATAACAGCTTCCACTCTTCTGGGCAGTTTTTCTACGAGATTTTGGAGTGTGTCTGGAGCACAGTCATGCCGGAGCAAAAAAGGCCTTCCTCAAAATGTTCCCATAAAGTTGTAAGCATGGAACTGTGGACCCTGGACAAATCCCAGAAAAACAAGCCCAAAAATCTCATCCATTAAAGCTTAAACATGACACTGTGCAGTCAAGCAGTCTTAAAGGAGTACATGGACACAGCTTATCTACCACATATGAAGGTGGAAGACCATTTAAGGATTTAAATACTAACAGTGCCTCTTTGTATTGGATTCTGTGATGCACAGGGAGCCAGTGCAAGGCTGCTAACACTGAAGTAACAAGATCCCGCTCTCACTAATGTGAAAGCCAAAGTCACCTCCTCAAAGGCATCTCCCTTTAATCATGCCCAATCATCCGGTGAAGTATTAGCTGTTTTTAACCAGGACAGTTACAGCCGAGAGCTTCAGACATTACATTACTGACGGAGTTCTGCTGGTACACACAGTCACAGCACAGTGACTCACAGCATCCTCATCAGGAACAGCACTTTCCCAGAATCAGTCATGTTGTCTGGTAAGAATCGACTGTGAGCAATTTCTGTCGATCAATAACAGACGGCACAATAAAAGTTTGAGTATTTTTATTGGTGCGAGAGCTTATTGGCAACTCAATGACTGTATCCACTACTCACTATTACAGTTCATCGTAGGAGCATAGAAAAACACTCATTACATCAGTAGTAGTAGTTTTTTCTTTTTGTTGTATGAGCAGAGTCAGAATTAGCATAACAGAAAACCTGTGCTATTTGTGAACGTGTTTTTATTATAAATATGTTATAATTGCAAAAGAAAATGAAATAATTTCATAATGTATTCATTTCCTTTCAGGGTTTGCTATTTCCAGGGGCTCTGGCTTTCTCTCAACGAAATATTTTTGGAGGGATATTTTTTATGCTCAAGATGCATTTATGGAAATAGTAACATGTTCGTGAAAGCTCAATGGAAATACTTTCTAGACGTTGAAACATGAATAATATATAACAAGGACAATGGCCCTCAATTTGTCTGATGTGCATGAATGTGTCTCTTCCTCAGAATAATAACAATTAATTTTGTTTTTTACAGTAACATTCAAGATCAGAGGTCTCAAAGAGCTATCATATTTAAAGAAGGTGTGGTAGGATGATGCAGGAATCAAAGAAAAAGGGCTAAAATGTCCATAACTCGTGACAAAAGTGGGGAAAAAATAGAAATAGGGAAACTGATGAATGTAAGTAAACTGTGTTTCAGACGATTTTGATTAGTGAGATAATATATATATTTAAAAAATGTTCTTTCTATACATCTGTCTGAGAAAATATAAGGGGAAACCTGGACTTCTTTGAATGTAGGAAACTTCAAGTCTGATCAAATGATGTTAATGATAAAGCCTGCAATATTTTATTTGGTAATAGATTTACTTATTGATCACCTTTCAATTGGAATAATAAGTCTTTATCATTCTCTGTAAACATGTACAATATCAGAACAGCCAAACATGCACAAGACTAAACTTTGCCTATGTCTGAATCAGCTGGCGTCCTCAGAGGTCAGACTGCCATCTTGTGGTAAAATATGCTCCACTGCTTCATACTCAAAGACACATGTACACAGACAGCTTCTGGTTGTATGCCATCGTTACAGGCAACAGTGTAGTTGTCATGATCCCTGGGATGAGCTGTGTTTTTGAGTTTGTAACCTTAGTTAATACATCTAAATCTGGAGCTCCGTTTAGGTTTGAGTCTTATTTTTTAAGGGATGGATTTATTTTGGGTCTTGTCTGTGTTTCATTGATCTTATAATGCTTTTATATTGGGGCTTTTTTGCAAGTTTTATTATAATTATTATGGTTTGGTTGTTTTTGGTTTATTCCTGCTTCCCCAGCGTATGTGTCTCTGTATTTAGTCGGCTCACTTTTCCTGTTTTACTTTGACAGTTAGTTGTCTTTTGTAAGCTGCTTTAAGTTCTGCTTCCTTCCCTGTTACTGTCTTGATGACTTTTAGCCACGTCTCATTTTCTTCCTATTCCCAGTTTCCAACTAGCCTCGATGCCTGTACATACACTCATTACCCACCCAGCACTACTTGGTGATGGAAGATTTTGGTCCATATTGACATGATGCTGTCACACAGTAGCTGGATATTTGTCGGCTGCACATTCATGATGTGATTTTCCCATGATGGGGATTCGAGCTGGTGACTGTGGAGGCTATTTGAGGACAGTGAACTCACTGTCATGATCAAGAAACCAGTTTGAGATGATTTGCTTTTTGTGAGCTGGTGTGTTAATTTGCTGGAAGCAATCATCAGGAGATGAGACCAGTGTGGTCACAGATGGATGGACATGGTCAGCAACAATACTCATGTGGGCTGTGATATTTAAACAATGCTCAGTTTGTACCAAGGAGGGTGAAGTGTGCAAAGGAAACATCCCCCACGCTATTAGCCGATTTCTACCCTACCATCCAAACACTGTAATAGCAATCGAGACTCATCAAACCAGGCAATGTTTTTCCAGTTCTCTATTGTCTATTGCATGTTGGACTTTGTTTCTCTGTCTGCATTATTAAGCCTTAATAAAGATTTGTTTGGGTTATTTCAGCCAGCTTTGAGTCTTGTGTTTGGATTCAAACCTGACAGTAATTATGTATAATACCCAGTTAACACACAAAAGTGATTTACATTTGAATTGTTTCTAATTTATTCCATTTTTCCTCATCTTTCTAAATGGTGTCAGTCACCTTGTGCTGTTTCTGTGTGTTCAGGGAAAGTGTGATTTAAATATTTTAATGGGTGAGTATTATCCTGTTTGCAGGGTTTTAAGATGAGTTTTTCCAATCCAAATATATGATCTAATGTTGTAATAACTCTAATTTGCTGCATTCAGAGAGCATAATTGAATCCCTTTACAGGAAAAGAAATCCATCTAAATCTGCATGTGCAACGTAACGCCCTCCTTAAGTGCACTCATCAGGAAATGCATTCATATCAGTTACTGGTAGTTCATGTTCTATACAGTATATCTCTTTTAAATTTATTATAATGTCAAATATAAAACGTATTTGAATTAAAAACTAATGTATTATACTGTAAATACTTATTAGTACAGAAGTTTTTACTATCTTTATATTACATGTTAAATTCATTTATGTTAACAAGGTGATGAAAGGCGTACAAGGCAAAGCAAATCTGGAAACTAGTAGAGTTTATACAGTGCCATGCGGTGAAACGTAAGGTCCCATGACACTAACTATCACAGTGTTTTTGGTACTGAACTGTTCATCATATCAATAACTCAGAAAAAAAACCTCAGTTTGATATGTATTGCTTTTTAAAGTACTGTATTTCCCTGCTCATTTCAAGGACCAACAAAACACCGCATAGTTACTGCTAGAGTAAGGTGCGGTTTGCTAGACTGAAGCCAGAAACTACAGTGTTGCTGTTACAGTGCCTGTAATCACCTTTCCATCTAAACAGACGGAAATGAAAACATCATTAGTGCAGACTTCCCATTTCTGTGTCGCTGTACAAATCATTCAAGGGTGTTGTTCAGCCGAAAACTGAATGAGGAAATGTCATTTTTCTTCCTTGTCCTCGCCTTTTGTGGAAGGCACGTATGCGTAAATACGCGTGTCTCTGTGGTGGTGTGGTGGGGCTCACAATACTTCTATAAAAATAATAACGTAAATAACTATTCATTGTTGAACCCCAGTTATTGTATTGGAGTTGGGCTAAAAGTGGTTAAGCCATCCAATAACACAAACGCACACATACACACAGCCTGCTGCATGTGTGAAGGCCAGCGGAAGGAACCTCACGTGTTGCCGCTCACCGCTCTCATAGCTCACCCCTACTGACTCCACACATAAACTGTAGCACACCGGAGCAGGAAGACAGGTGGTGCTGTGAGTGCGTGTGGGTTACAGGCAGCCAGTAGCCGAGCGCGTGTGTGTGTGTGTGGGGGGGGGGGGTCTGAATAGTATCAGGGCCACGTGCCAGTGATGACGAACTCGGTGCACTTGGCAGGGACGACAGGAAGAGGTAACTAACAGTTATACAAGGCTTGCATGAACTGGACGTGGTCTGACAGCTGTGCTAAACACGGGAACACACTGTGTCGATTAGACTCAGTTTACATCAGAATAAAAATGGTAGATTAGGACAGATGACTCATTGCTTTGAGGACATCATGATACCGAACTCTCTTTCTTCTACTACACTTACAATTTCTTCAGTGTTATTTTGGATCCGTTATCCCAACGTTCATGAGGCAAGATAGGCCCTGCAAAGGTTACCAGTCAACAGGAACAGCACATAAATTCATTCACAGCAATCACAACCTATTTTAGATCTCTTTCTTCCTATGTCTTCCGTAAAATGAGATCTTTCATTAAGCTCGTTCGGTGAATTAGAGTTATGATCTTATATAAAATCACCCTATATGCATTAATAAAGCTGCCACTGTTTCCTGTCACGTTTGCTCAAGTGTTTATTCTCTCTGTCTGTCCCCTGCCTGTGTTGTGTGTCACTGAAAGCAACACACGGGACAAAGAAGGGATACTGTACCACTGAGAATGGAGACTGGCCATCTGACCAGCCCCCAGGACAGCAGAGCAAGCTGTCACATGTTGCTGCCTCGATAATCCAACTGCTTCATCCCTCCGTCTCCTTTTCACTACAAACCTACCGACACAATCAATGAAGCAGCAACTTATAAAAACCGCATGTTCCTTTCGTGTCCTGCAGCTATATCCTGAACAGAGAAAGCGACACTCACCACTTGATTCTTAGAAGACGTTCCTATCTTGTTTCTTGTTATTAACGCTAATTTAAGACTTCCTCATTCCCGAAAACGTGACCGTGAACCGTGGGTTCTTTTTTTGTATTTAACAGGCAAAATATGTAGCTGGAAACCTAGAAGAGAATTCATGCAGATAATATCTCAATATGCTTATCTGGTGACATCAGTTTGAACCTTTTTGACATTATTTTTCTTCTGTTTATATTTAAAGCATTACTTTAAGTGTGAGGAACTGAAAACAGCTCGAAGGTTCTTCGTACTGTGTGCTTCTGACATGAGGTGTACCTGACAAGGCGGGGACTGCCTGGAAATTATATTCTGGCTCGTTGAGTCACTGACTGACTGTTTAGGAATCTCAGATTATGCGTCAGGTGAGCTCTGGGATTACCGAAGGGTTTAGGACATAAGGTGTTGGCCATACTGTAGGGCCTAGGCTTTCTGTATTTACGGTAAGGTCATTTTAACCTGCACAGCCTTTTCCTTTGTCTTTACGGTAGTCAATGTACGTGCACAGAAAAAGCAAGCCAATTACGTGTATTGTTATCCCACGTGATACTTCTCAGCCAATCATATCATTTTTGTCAGAGCGCATGGGGAAAACAAACCTCCGCAAGGAGAAGACACGAAAAACCTCGCAGAAGGAAAATAAGAGAAAAGCAAGGTTAAAGGTTTGCAAGTGAAATGTAGTTAAGGAGAAGAAAACTAAAACCTGTCATTATTATTTCAAAACGCTCATTTTTTATACAAATCTTGCAGAATTTTGCAAATATCTATTTTTCATTTTTTAGCAGCATAGTATTTTTTTCCAGTTGTTTTTTAAAAGTCAGGTCAAGGCTTCAAAAGCCCAAAGGCGATATAAGGGTGGCGGCTCACAACAGTTTTTGTTTGCTACATGGATCATTTTAGTTCAGCTGGGTGTCTTTCCTTTTGTTATATTTCTTTAAGAGTTCAAAATGTGTTAATTAAATAAATAAAATGTATTTTTCTCTGTAGCACTTCATGGATTTCATAAGCAACACACCTTAGTTGTTCACACAAAGCATAAAGGTAAAAAAACAATATATACAGTGTTATCTTCATTTTAGATGTCAAAAAGTGTTTTCTTTTGCGTGGAAACTGGGTCCAAATGGCTCTTTGGGTGTTAAAGGTTGCAGACCCCTGATCTAGTGGATATAAGACTATAACTTTGCTGTGTATGGGGTGTCTGACCCATTGCTACGGGCCATTCGATCCCTATACAACCGTTGCAAGAGCTTGGTTCGCATTGCCGGCAATAAGTCGGACTCGTTCCCGGTGGGTGATGGGCTCCGCCAGGGCAGCCCTGGCGGAGCCCATCACCCACCGGGAACGAATGGCCCGTAGCAATGGGCCAGACACCCCATACTCCCGCAACACCTCCCACAGGACACCCCGAGGGACACGGTCGAATGCCTTCTCCAAGTCCACAAAACACATGTAGACTGGTTGGGCAAACTCCCATGCACCCTCAAGTATCCTGGAGAGGATAAAGAGCTGGTCCAGTGTTCCGCGACCAAGACGAAAACCGCATTGTTCCTCCTGTATCCGAGGTTCGACTAGCGGACGAACTCTCCTTTCCAGCACCCTGGCATAGACTTTCCCAGGGAGGCTGGGAATGACACCAATATTTTAAGTAGATGTTTTTAGTGTTCTGAGCTGAACAAACATAATCCCATCTCATTTCATTTTATTAGATAAACTCACTGTCTACATAACATAAGACGCTGAGGACAAATAAAGGAGTTGAAACTCTTAAATCTCATATGTTTAGCCACACAGCAACTTCAAAAGTGTTAAATGTTTTGGTGTTAGTGGTCTTCTTGCAAAAGTAGAGTTAATTTTACTCTAAGTAGAGTCACATTCTTTTAATGTAACTCTGAGGTGTAAAATGATAGTAGTTAAAATCGAGTGTTAAAAATGAGTGTTTCTAGGTCAAATCTGGAGGTGTTCAATGGAAACATTAACTCTTGACCTCTTAACTCTGAACTCCTACAGGGGCTATGACACCAATAGAGTAAATTCACAGACTCCGCCCCCAGCACGGCTCCAATCGAAGCTGAAGTGAAGCCTTTTCAGAACATTTTGCTCTACATATTTGAGTTGTTTGCCATGCTTGGTAAGTCATTTTTTCAAAGATTGTTTCAATTATTATTATTAGCTTTTACTTCTGTGGCTCTTTGGAGTTGAGACAAAGCTGTGTGAAAGGCATTAGCCATGTTGCTCGGTGATAGCATAATATTCTGTTTTAGCTAGCTGAAAGGTATTGTTTGCGGGCAAATACCACAGCCTTGAAAAAAAGCTTGCATGTGAATTTTCAGTCAAATTTTTGGTCAAATACACCTAAAACAATGTCTAGAATGTGAAATGTTGGTATAATGGTGCTACTTGAAACCTGAAAATGATCTCCCATAACAAAACGAGCAAACAGCAGTAGCAAATGTCCTGACTGGGTTCTACGTTAGCATTTAGATCCCTCCAGAGTTTTGTGCACACGGTTTAGGTAAAAATGAAAAAGGTTGAGGTTTTACATTTAGTTCAGTACAGGGAGTGCAGAATTATTAGGAAAATGAGTATTTTGTCCACATCATCCTCTTCATGCATGTTGTCTTACTCCAAGCTGTATAGGCTGGAAAGCCTACTACCAATTAAGCATATTAGGTGATGTGCATCTCTGTAATGAGAAGGGGTGTGGTCTAATGACATCAACACCCTATATCAGGTGTGCATAATTATTAGGCAACGTCCTTTCCTTTGGCAAAATGGGTCAAAAGAAGGACTTGACAGGCACAGAAAAGTCAAAAATAGTGAGATATCTTGCAGAGGGATGCAGCAGTCTCAAAATTGCAAAGCTTCTGAAGCGTGATCATCGAACAATCAAGCGTTTCATTCAAAATAGTCAACAGGGTCACAAGAAGTGTGTGGAAAAACCAAGGCGCAAAATAACTGCCCATGAACTGAGAAAAGTCAAGCGTGCAGCTGCCAAGATGCCACTTGCCACCAGTTTGGACATATTTCAGAGCTGCAACATCACTGGAGTGCCCAAAAGCACAAGGTGTGCAATACTCAGAGACATGGCCAAGGTAAGAAAGGCTGAAAGACGACCACCACTGAACAAGACACACAAGCTGAAACGTCAAGACTGGGCCAAGAAATATCTCAAGACTGGTTTTTCTAAGGTTTTATGGACTGATGAAATGAGAGTGAGTCTTGATGGGCCAGATGGATGGGCCCGTGGCTGGATTGGTAAAGGGCAGAGAGCTCCAGCCCGACTCAGACGCCAGCAAGGTGGAGGTGGAGTACTGGTTTGGGCTGGTATCATCAAAGATGAGCTTGTGGGGCCTTTTCGGGTTGAGGATGGAGTCAAGCTCAACTCCCAGTCCTACTGCCAGTTTCTGGAAGACACCTTCTTCAAGCAGTGGTACAGGAAGAAGTCTGCATCCTTCAAGAAAAACATGATTTTCATGCAGGACAATGCTCCATCACACGCGTCCAAGTACTCCACAGCGTGGCTGGCAAGAAAGGGTATAAAAGAAGAAAAACTAATGACATGGCCACCTTGTTCACCTGATCTGAACCCCATTGAGAACCTGTGGTCCATCATCAAATGTGAGATTTACAAGGAGGGAAAACAGTACACCTCTCTGAACAGTGTCTGGGAGGCTGTGGTTGCTGCTGCACGCAATGTTGATGGTGAACAGATCAAAACACTGACAGAAACCATGGATGGCAGGCTTTTGAGTGTCCTTGCAGAGAAAGGTGGCTATATTGGTCGCTGATTTGTTTTTGTTTTGTTTTTGAATGTCAGAAATGTATATTTGTAAATGTGGAGATGTTATATTGGTTTCACTGGTAAAAATAAATAACTGAAATGGGAATATATTTGTTTTTTGTTAAGTTGCCTAATAATTATGCACAGTAATAGTCACCTGCACACACAGATCTCCCCCTAAAATAGCTAAAACTAAAAACAAACTAAAAACTACTTCCAAAAACATTCAGCTTTGATATTAATGAGTTTTTTGGGTTCATTGAGAACATGGTTGTTGTTCAATAATAAAATTATTCCTCAAAAATACAACTTGCCTAATAATTCTGCACTCCCTGTATCTCAGTCCTGTCCATCAACAACACACCAAAAACGAAATAAATGTTGACATGCTACATTTGGTATGCAGGAGGTAACTGGGGCACACGTTTTTCAACTGGGTCGTTTAATTTTGGTAGGTGGAGCAGACAGGGTGGATTTGTGTTTGGAATGCAAACCAAGCTTAGGACCTAATTTTTCGTATATGTCTCATCCACTGATAATCGTTTACCTCGTTTCTCCCTGTGTGTATGAGGAAGGTAAAAACAAAACAAAGGTTACAAAATAACTTTGCTTATCTTTATATATTTGATATATTATATAAACCTAGAGTCACAACTCCAACAGAGTGACTCTAGGAGCCTGTGGCGGGGACTAAGGACAATAACGGACTATAAAGCACCAACAACCGGTATGACGAACGCGGCCGTGACTCTGGCAGACGAGCTGAACACTTTCTATGCTCGCTTCGAGGCTGCAGCTAAGGACTCCAACAATGCTAGTGTTAGCGGCGCTAACGGCTGCAGACAGGAAGATACTGCCAGCACCGGAAACGTTCTCGTCATCTCCGAGCATGAAGTAAGGAGAGCCTTCCAGAGAGTGAACACCAGGAAAGCAGCAGGACCAGACGGCATCCCAGGTCGTATCCTCAGAGACTGCGCATACCAGCTAGCTCCTGTGTTCACTGAGATATTCAACATCTCTTTATCTCAGTCGGTGATCCCCACATGCTTCAAAGAGTCCATCATTGTTCCTGTCCCGAAGAAACCCCACCCTGCTTCTCTCAATGACTATCGCCCTGTAGCCCTCACCTCAGTAGTGATGAAGTGCTTTGAACGCCTGGTCAGAGACTTCATCATTTCTTCACTACCAGACACACTGGACCCACTACAGTTCGCTTACCGTCCAAATCGTTCCACAGACGATGCCATCTCTCATCTCCTCCACACATCACTCACTCACTTGGACACTAGAAGGGGGAATTATGTTAAAATGCTCTTCATAGACTACAGCTCTGCATTTAACACCATAATTCCCTCCACACTCACCACCAAGCTGGAGCATCTGGGACTCAGCTCATCTATGTGTCAGTGGATCTCCAACTTCCTAACTGGCAGACCACAGGCAGTAAGGATGGGCGGACATGTCTCAGCCTCCACCACTCTCAGCACTGGAGCCCCCCAGGGGTGTGTCCTGAGCCCCCTGCTGTACTCTTTGTACACATATGACTGTGTGGCCACTACCAGCTCCACCACCATCATCAAGTTTGCTGACGACACCGTTGTGGTGGGCCTGATCTCTGATAACAACGAGACGGCCTACCTGAAGGAGATTAGGAATCTGGAGAACTGGTGCCAGAGGAACAACCTCCTTCTAAACGTCAGTAAGACAAAGGAGCTGATAGTGGACTTCAGCACTAAGCAGGAGAGGAACTACCAGACCCCCGTCATCAACGAGTGCCCAGTGGAGAGAGTGGACAGCTTCAAATACCTCGGAGTTCACATCACGCAGGACCTGTCATGGTCCTGTCATATCAACACCGTGGTGAAAAAGGCCCGACAGCGTCTCTACCACCTCAGACGCTTGAGAGACTTCCAACTGCCCTCCAAGGTTCTCAGGAACTTTTACTCGTGCACCATAGAGAGCATCCTGACGGGAAACATCTTAACCTGGTTCGGGAACAGCACCATGCAGGACAGACGAGCTCTACAGAGGGTTGTGCGATCAGCTGAGCGCACCATCCGCTCCGAGCTCCCTGACCTGCACTCAATCTACAGCAGGCGGTGCTGGACCAAGGCCAGGAAGATTGTGAAGGACCTCAGCCATCCCAACAACAGACTGTTCTCTCTGTTGAGGTCAGGAAAGCGATTCCGCTCCCTGAAGACCAACACAGAGAGACTGAGGAGGAGCTTCTTCCCGCAGGCGATACGGTCTCTCAATCACACCACCACACAGTACTGACCCACACATACAGTTCTTACACACACACTGGACATTCTGGACATTGTTTTCACTTCATCACTTAAATCAATTTTAGCATATTTGCACTGCACAGGACATAATGTGGATTGCACAACACTGGTCACTATATTCTTCATTTCCAGTTAATACTTGTACAGCTGCTGTTATTGTGTATATATTTATTTATATTTCTTCATACATTCTTATATAGTTCTATACTGTGTATTGTGTATTTTGTTGTACAGTTATTTTATTTTCAACTTTAATTTATATATTTTATCTTATTCTTTCCCAGTTAAATTTACCCTTCATTCTAAATTGTGTTGTACAGTTATTTCATTTTTAACCTTAATTTATATTTTATTCCTTCCTAGTTAAATTTACCCTTTTTAATTTTTCATATTTATTTCCTATCTTATTCATAGCCTTTTTTTTTCTTTAGGTCACGAGCAGTTGTCTAAGCATTTCACTGCATATCGTACTGTGTATGACTGTGTACGTGACAAATAAAAATTGAATTTGAATTTGAACCCAATGCACCTAGAGCTGTTGGGGACCCTCTTGGCCGCGTCCTTGTGCATACTTAGCAGCAGGGTCTGTACAACCTTTTCTTTTGTTTAAAAGAATTCACCCTTGTGTGGATTCCCATTACCTAAATTGGGTCACAGCTTTATGGATTATTTAACAGCACAACAAAAGCTTTACTTGATCCAGAAGATGAGGTCGTACACCAGACTTTTTTCCCCTTTGGCTTAAGCAATAGATCTTAACTATAACATGTCGTCCGCATTTTAAATCCAAAACCAGACTTGACACACTGCTTATATAAAGCATTACATAAAACAATGAATCAACTCCCACAGATGAAACTATAAGTTAAAGTGAATAAAGTAACTCAACCAGAACCGAAAGCTGCGTTCTCTTGTTTTACTCGAGGCTATTTTTGTAATATCATGTGTGAGACCTCGTTTAAATTTAAAAAACGTGAAGTGTCTTTTTGGTAACGCACACAGACACTCATTCAGCGATATCTGCAAAGGTTATACAATATTATTGAGTTATATAAGTGAGCCACATAAAGGGCCAATAGGAGCTTGTCTCGTGTGTCACGTGTGGTCTTGCGTCTGCTTCGGCGAATTGTATGCGAAATCCCAAAGCAGAACCTTTAGCAGCTCAAAGCTAGCTGGCTAACAACCAAGATGGATACCTTCGGCGAGAGCTTTGTTTTTGTTTGGGTTTCCTCGCCATAAAAGACGAAGAAATGACTTTCGAGGTCGTGTAAATGCACATTTTTGGGGGATATCGGTTCGGAAAGAGTTCCGGAGTTTAACAAACTGCGAAGTGGCAGTATGTGTTGTCCAGTTAGCCAGTAGTAACGTTAGCTGGCTCCCCGGACTTAACTGCTCCCGGGCTCTCTTATATAAACGCGGCCGATCAGCTGTGACTTCTTGGAGAAATGATGAGCTTGTGGGTCTAGCATTTATCCACTCTATATGGGACTTCTGTGGCTCGAAACCTGACCTTTATTGCGGACATTTACCATCATAACTACGAGTTAGCACGATCCATGGAAATTAAGCTGCTTATTTACTAAGCTCCTTGGATTTTACCCACCGGTTCGTACCTAAACATGCCGTAGATTCATTTTGTGTGTGTGTGGTTTTTTTCTTCTTCTAAAGAAGTTTCTGTCTTTAGACGGGACATAAATAAAACTACCTCCGCGTTGTAAAGGGAGCGATGACGTCCTCGATACGCTGAAAGTTTTTGTAATAAATAACGCCGACCTTCAACCTCCAGGTGTTTGCAGTGAAACTACATCAGATACTGGGACTTATCGAGGACCAGCCATGCTACACAGGCCCCCTGTTTTATCTGGGTTGAGGTCTTATGGATCGGACTCATGGCCATCACTGAGAGTTGGACACAACTGGAAGTCTGGGTTGACATTTAAAAACGCTAAAGATAGTGTGCAATAACTGGGGAAATGATTTCTTATGGTGGGGAGTTTGTGTGCTTGTGCCATGTTCTCAGTGACTCTCATAGTCTTCTAAGCGTCTGATTTTCCCGTCGGGAGAAGAAGATGGAGACCGGACTAAGGTCTCACCAGGGCGAAGCGTTCGTCCACCCGCTCTCCAATCCAGGAGCTGCGGGGATCTGCCCTGAAATGTTGGAGGTAGCAGAAGAGGTCAGTCGGGCCGGGGACTTCAACTTGGCCGTAGAGATCTATAGCTCCCAACTCGCAGATCTCCAGCAGCCTGACAGGGGCTTGTGTTTGAGGAAGGCCGACTCGCTATCCCGTGCCGGGCGGATATCCGAAGCGTTGGACTCGTACTGTACAGCGGCCAGCCTTGGCAAGCTGCGCCCGGAGGAGCTTCAACTCCTGGTGGAAACCATCGCCCGAACTCTGCGTGAGAAAGAGCTGGGCATCCACGCCACTGTAAACGGGAGCAATAAAAGCAGCAGCGGGGAAGACGGGTTTCAAAATAGTGGGGAGTGTGAGGATGATGAAGCCCTGGACTTGTTTTCCTGTCAGCTCTGCAAGTGTTTGCTCCACGAGCCTACAACCGTGGAGTGTGGACACACTTTCTGCAAACGCTGCACAGATGACGACTCTGTCACAAACTGTGTACACTGCAAACAAAATCTGAGCAGGAAAGGACTGCCGAACGGCCGGAGAATAAACGTTGTACTCAGTGGCCTCTTGGACAAACTGTTTGCAACTGAGAGTAAAGCTAGGAAATTATGGATCGAAGGAGAGGATTCGTGGAAAAAGCAGAATCTTTTAGAGGCTCTGGAGAAATACAACGGAGCAGTGGATCTAGGTAAGACTGCACACAGCCACTACATGCGCACCGAGAGATAACCCTGTGCTAATTCCAGTGTTTAACTTGACAGATTGCAATTAAAAGTGTAATGTTTTTGTGCAATGACCTACTTTTTAAGTCTTAACTTCTCAGTGTCACCGATGAGGGGCGCCACCCCCTCCTATCTGGATTGTACCGAGGTGTGGTGTTACGTGACGTGCCGTCCCTTTTTACCAAAGCAGTACACAGCCTACCCGTGCACGCAAGAAACAGCAAAGCGGTTGTTTAATGCTGCTTTTCTCTTTATAGTTGGCAGGGCTGTGCTGTTTTCACAGAGCTGCAGAGGGGACGTCTGTATGTAGTTCTCTGGACCTGATGTCTCACTTAGTTTTTCCACTGTTATGTGATCTCCGTTATGTAAACTGAAAATTTTATTTGCTCAGTCGCTACTGTATGAATACATTCATCAGATTTGTCTGGCCGGGTTGGGTCAGTGTCCTTCTAGAAGAAGGTCATCGTATTGTCTCTGGTTTGACATAACCCTTAACTCCTCCCCTTATGTATGGTGTTGGATAAGCAGTGTTGGGTAACGTTTGGGTGAACGGTAGTTGGTCATTAATTGTACTTAAACAGAAAAACAACAGCCTATTTTAACACCCTCATTTGCTTCATGTTTATTTATTCATTTATTTTATTTATTTATTTTTCTGGTAACTTTAAGGACAAATTGTCCTGAACATTATAAAACGGAGTGTTCTGTTATGTTGGCACATTACATAAAGGCAGCCAGTGTGTTTCATTAATCATGGGCCATGGCAAGATCATGTTGCACAGTTTGAATCCTCAGAAAGTTAAAACGGACTCCTCCTTCCCCTCCCACATCTGGCCTACTTATTAAAGCAGCTTTTAATTGTAATTCTTTTTTCAGACTCCTCTTTGGTTTTCTCTGCTGTTCTCACTTTAATGTCATTTTATAAAACTGATCAGCCTGATTTAGCTGAAAATTCTGAAATCACAGTTCAGATAAAAGGACTATGCACCATCCCTGTGGCATCCTTTCAGGCATTTCTCTCCCCAGATCAATACTGATTCATGCCTTCTGTCTTGTGAATGACTCTGGGTGATGGGAGGACAGAGTGCTTTCACAGTTTTGTCACTGCCAGCCAGTGTTTTCCCAACAAAGACAGCAGGAGGCTGTCTGGTATCTGTCATTTGGATTGCATGTAATTGAATTATAAATTTAGCAGATAATATGTCCTGATATGTGTGGTGTGCAAGGGTATGGCATGTAAAGCATAGTCTTACATTTTTGCAAATGGTCTCCATCTGTGTAAAGAGATGGAGAAAATGCAGTCAGATAAATGATGAGTCTCAAAAAATGTTATTAGTTGCGGTTTTTATGGTAACGGAGCCATGTAGTTCTTTCTATACTATACTTTCCCTCAACTATTATGTCCCACACATTGATGATAGGCTGGTCCTCTTGTTTGTTTACTGTCATACTTTGGTTGATTGTCCTGATCCTATGGGCAAAGTTTGCCAAAGAGGTTCAGACACCAGATTTCTGAACCCCTTATTAAGCTGCACGGATATTGTAGAAACTGCGTTGCTTTTTCTGCACTGAAACATTGGCTCTGTTGTGTACACATACACACACTTAGTAATGAAACTAGAAGACGGTGGCAACTGAGCATCTAAACTTCTGCAAACTTTTCTTCCTGTTTCTTTACAACCATGTGCCATTTTTAGCTGTTCCACAAATGTCTTTCTTTCGTTATGAATACCTGTTCAACTTGTATATTATGTTATGAACTAACTATCAGGTCGCTTTGAAATCTTAGATGACAGCGAGTGTTATTTTGCTTATTGACAACTAAAAGCCATTCAGACAAAGTGGGTTAAATATACTTTAGGCTGGAACTTTTTCATCCTTCTCAAAGAAACCAGTGATGACAGTTTGGTTAAGTAACGCACGACAAGTCCAACTTAGGTACAGTGTGTACTTTATCTGATCATTAGTAAAGTGCATAATTTGCGTACGTGATGCATGAAGCAGTGTGTTTATGTAGGCATGCATTCCAAGCAGATGAGACTAAATGTTAATGTGGCTGATGTCAGTTATTAGAGTTGTAACATAAGTTAGATGGTGTTCTAACACGTGTAACTGGTCTCATGCCACATGTTACATTATTGCCCTACTTCTCCTAGACCTAGAAAAAACAGTCTATTGCCTGGAGACCTATCCAATGAACTGATGTCTGTTCATCCCTGTGTATACAGTGCCCTCTTCAGGCAGACTGTTGCATCAGCGGGCTGAGTTGCACCTGGAGATGCAGAATTTCAGCCAGGCAGTGCAGGATGCCAGCAGTCTCTGCAGGCTAAAAACCCTGTGGACAGAGGTAAGATGAACAATTTGAACTGGGGAAAAGTTTGAAGTGATTTATAGGACAAAATTAAATGTACCTGAGTGAGAATGAAGACCAAGACTAAAGATAATGGTCACATTTCATATTAAGTGCTGCAGCATTCAGTAGTTGTCACTGAGAGTCCAGCTGCTCAAATGTGACCAAAGTTGCAAAAACAAACTTATATTTGCCATTTCATGCTGTCAGTCCCTTTTTATACATTCTCATTGTTATTAGTTATTGTGTAACCTTTTGGTCACAAGCATCACTTCAAACAGTCAGGCCTCTTATGATGAAATACAAATGGGCAAATTCTGGATAAGAAGCCAGCAAGATTGCAGTATTTCAATGTTTGTTGCAATTTGCTAATCCACAATTATTATACAAATGCTCACATATTCGGCTGTGACTTTGTGGTTCCTGTTCGAGGTTTGGCTTCAGTAACGTGCAGCACATCTGTTAGAAACTGCAGGGCACAGAAATCATTTTGGAAAATGGCATTTTTCTATTTGTCTTATTAACATGTGGAACTATTAGCTTACAGAACTCAAACTGAAGCCTGATTGAGATCATTATAAACTTAAACTAAAACGGTTTTTAAAGATGAATTGGACGTGCAGTCTTATTTTACCTTTATTATACTGCAGTCTCTGCCCTGTGCTGTTGGTGTCTATAATTTAATATAATTTGTTGTTTAAGGTGTGTGTGTGTGTGTGTGTGTGTGTGTGTGTGTGTGTGTGTGTGTGTGTGTGTGTGTGTGTGTGTGTGTGTGTGTGTGTGTGTGTGTGTGTGTGTGTGTGTGTGTGTGTGTTAAAAGCTCATCTAGGAACAGGTAATGCAAACTAGCTTAGGTTATAAATGCTGTGGTGTGTGGCATGGTTTGCTTAACCTACTTCTCTGTATAAAAATAAACCGTGAATAAATATTCTGCTTCCTGTATTACCAGTCATTATTTCTGGCAATAAAAAGATGCTGAAACTAATAATGGTACAATGATGTTCTTGACCTTCTGTGACACGCAGGTTCTCTGCCATAGTCAGATACCCTGGACCAGTGTCCATCCACTCAACACACATTATCGTGTGGTCACATTTTTAGAATTTGCATGTCACGAGGAGGAAAAAATGTTCCTTTTTATTACTTTATTCAAGGGGTCAGTGCGTGTACCAGTAATAGTTGTGTATCTGGGTAACAAATTCTCTAAACTGTAAATTTCAAAACGTCATAAAGGAGGGACATTTGGTTTAATCTTGTTATTATTAGAAATGTCATTATCACAGCCCATGCCTCAAAAATCAAACACAAGTTTTCTGTCATTTTTAGGCTCACTATCTGAAAGCTACAGCACTGAGTAAAGCAGGCCGGAAAGATGAAGCCTTACAAGAGTATTTCCTGTGTGTGGCACTAAAGCCCGACTGGGCCAAAGTGAAACTGGAAGCTCAGAAGGTAAGACAGAACCAGTTGTTGGTGTGAAATATGTAATTTGATACAGACTAAAACATGTCATAATTCTCAGAACCTCTTAACAAACTATAGTCGGATAAGCTTTTAAATAAACTTGCATGTCCTGGGAGCATGAGAGGAAACTGGGGATCCTGGAGAAAACTGGCACAGGGAGATCATGCTGTGAGACAACGGCGCTAACCATGCGCTGCCCACATAACTACGTGATAGAATAATTAGTTTTGCTGATGCTCAGTTTTGCAGCTGAAAGAAGGTTTCTCATTTGTAAATTCTGCTATTGCCAGTGTCATTACAAAGCCTCTCTGTATATGGCTCTACCCTTTAAAGGAAATGGGAATAAAATCGATTTTGTTCAAAATATGATTTAAGAAAGTGTAAGTGCTTTAAGTTAAAGCCTTCTGCTTTCTTCAGTTTTCCTGAGAGTGATATAAATGGGGAGTGCAAATGAGTATACAGCTGTCTTTGATCCTGTTTTTGGTGACTTTCTTGTGGTAAATTTTCCTGTGCTTACTTCTTTGCGATTGTTAATTAGCCACCTGTTTTCTTTCACCTTGAAGGTCCTGGGCGAGCTGTTCTCCTCTGTATTTGAGAATGAGGATCTTCCAACGCCGTTGCACCCTCTGCAAGGAGGCCTGGCTACGCGTCTCATCAAACCTCCTGCCTTGCTCAGTTCCCTGAGGCCACTTCCACAGAAACCAGGCTCATCCTCCTCACAGGTAACTGTATATGTATAAGAATCTGCCAAATCAAAGTACTCGCTGCGGTTGGCGCTTGTGAATAAGGAAGAAGGGAAAAAAAAGTAGCTATTTATAAGGTGTTTGAATCTTGATACATGGATATACAAGTGGTCTTAACAACTACATCTGTTGCAACCAACCCCAAAACTACTCGAGTGAGAGTTGTTGTAGTAGCATCTAATACTCTCTATAATTCTGAATATGATCTTCCACAAAGGCGCTTTTGAACTAATCATTCTTTTTCTTTTCTTTTTTTTAATCCACCTGATATGCTAACGTATTTTTCTGTCTGTGTGTTTGTGTTTCCAGGACTCAGAGTTCACTGTGACTAAAAGCCCTCCAGTGGACGACTCATCCTCCAGACTCTGTGCTCTGTCTGCTGGTAAATCGGACCCTTCTCCAGGGGAGGGCAGCACAAAGAGCCTGGCTGATGTTTTGGCTGCACTGCCAGCACCCCCTGGTGGCCTTAAGAGGAAACACAAGAGTGATGAACTTTCAGCAACCTTCAGCCCTCCCTCTAAACTTCTCAGAGCTGGTATGAAACCAAAATAATTCAGTTAAATATAATTTTATTTCTTTACATTAACCTCTGTAGTGGAAAAAGGTAAAATGTAGATATTTGTGGTAGGGTTGTTTTATCATCATTGGCACTAGAGCAGGGCGATATGGCCAAAAATATTTATCACGATATATATTTGAAAATTTGCGATAACGATATAACTGACGATATAATTGATGCGAGACAAAATACAACTCCACAACATTACTAGTGCAAAAAGACAACCTTCCATTTATTTTCACTTAAACAAGAAGCTGGTTTTTATGTACATTAAAGCTTTATAAAAATGTAACAGTGCAAATGCAAATTCCTTGCTGAAAGTTTAACCAAAAGGCATTTCCAGTAGAAATGTGCTGACATATCCTGAGCATAACCATGTATAATATCCACTGAAGTTAAAAAGAGGTGCTTTGCAACATTAAACTGCAGTGTGCAGTACGTATTTTTCGGACCATAAAGTGCACGGGATTATAAGGCACATTAAGCGAAACAAAGCAGTCAGATAAATCAAACTTTATTAAACTCATTCTTCTTGCTTCCTCCACTTCTGTACCATTGTTTCATTAATGTTGAATTCTCTGGCAGCTGCTCTATTCCCATGTTGTTGCAGTATATTAATGACTAACCTCGTATTGTGGATGGATTATCTCAGTTGTTCTCCTGACTGAAGTTTGGTCCGTTTACAGCATCCTGCCATGCGATTGCATTTGTCTCTAACCATGAAGAACCTTCACGTTAACTTTTATAAGTGGAAAAGTGTTAGTGTTCGTCCTCCAGCTTCACTGTTTATGTTATGCTAACATAGCTGTGTCGCTAGCGATCACGTAGCACATCATTATATACCAGCTAGCCCAACTTCAGTAACCCTACAAACGTCACTGCTGTTTAGTTTCCTGTCTTCATTTATGTTGGAAGTGATAGCAGAGCTGTACGTTTGATTTTTTTCAGAAATCTCTCAGTCAGAACATGCTATATCATGCTTGGGTAACTAGCGAAACTAGCGAGCTAACTTCCGCTAGCTTCCTGCTAACTTCTAACTCCGTTAAATGTAATAAATTTTGTTTTCATGGATGCCTGGAAGTTAAACTTCATAGTTACACCTGGTAAAGCAGCAATGCTGATCGTTTTATTAAAGATGAAAGAATTTAGACAGTTTTTAACTCTCAGTGATGCTGCAGTGTTGTTTGACCTGAGAAATACGGGGTTTAGGACCCAGATTACTCCCAGATTTAAGAGCATCTTAGTCCGACAAATACGACAATAACGACGGCCGCTTGCATGTTCTGCAAAAAATGTGCTTCGTCGTGTATCTGACGGACAAACACCAAACCAGTTCCACATCACTGAAGTTGCACCATTTTTACAAACCAATTCTGGTTCATCTGTTTCACTCAACAATCGGCCATGTGCGTATGAAAACAAAGGCACTGCGCATGCGCGTTTTACTCATATTCTATCGCGATATTTCATTTTCCTATCGTTGCCTAACATTATACCGGTATTACTGTGAACGGTATAATATGGCCCAGCCCTAATTGGCACTCCATATTCAATTAGGATGCTTAAAGTTGCGAAAGAAATGGAACACATAGTACCAGGAATTACTCCTTTCGGAGAATGAGTGTATTCTTCAGTTGGTGGAAATGCTGCTCTTTGGCTCAAACAGTGCTGCATCATCACATGCTCTCCCTTTCATGATTTGAACCACAGTTGATGTACAGAACAGTTTTTGCATACATAAAGACATGAATAGCAATGATGTTTTGAAGAATTTCTTTGGTTTCTTTGAAAGAGATCAGATATTGAAGGATTCTAAAAGTTTCTTAAGGAGTCCTTATTTGGGTTTTTAGGATTCTGACTCAGCCTCCAGTAACTTGAGCTAATCTGACTACTCAGGACCAAAATCTAATTTCGTAATTTAGTGTATTCACTGACATTGTGAGATACTGAATGGTTCATTTAAACTGATGAGTTACATTATGTTTTTCTTATTGTTATATTGATCATGGATTAGGACAGCAGGTTGCTGGCATTTTGCTTCTTCTCCCTCTTTTCTGAGCAGTGCAGAGGTGTTAAATTTGAACGTACACTGAGAAATCCTTAGTCGTCACATCTGTCCAGAAAATTTGCGAAAAGCTGTTTTCTATTTCAAGTGTAACAGCAAAATACGAGGGCGTAATTTTACCCAAATCTTGGCTGCATAATGAAAGGAAAATGAGTCACAGTCATGTAATTTTCCAAATAGCATTAGCATGTAGTGTTACTATTTAAAACGAGATCTGTGTCAAGAAAATGAAAAGCGGATGTTCAGAATGTAGGTCACGCAAATCAGGTTCGTTAGGTAATGGACTAGAAAGCTGTGGCGGTCTTAAACGTTAAGATTCATCAGCTACGCACAGCTCTTCCATGAGGCTCACATGTATCTACAGATACCTGCGTTACTATGCAGTATAGCTTATCTAGATGGGTATTTTATTAAATCCTCATATTTGGTGCAATATCCCCAAAACACACCCACATCTTGCAGGGGTATATTGAATTGATGACAGCTTTATGATATGGGATTTATGGTGTGTACGATTAGGTTGGATGCTTATATAATCATTATACAGCACCACAGCTGAGAAATTCCTCAGAGGGAGTTTTTTGGACATATAATCACTATTAAACAGTATTTTCTGTTGCACAGTTCTTTTCTACACAGCGTTTTACACGTTTGAGTTCATTAACATTTCCACAGTGTCTGATTGTCCTGCAGAATTAGTTTCAGCACAACACTTGCCTCTGAGCGTACCATTTAAGACACATTAGACATGCAGCATGTTAACACTAATGATTTGTCTACTGCTGGGAGGAGATTGGCTTCAAAATAAGTGTCTCTTTGTCTCAGTTCTTCATATAGCAGGAGTGCATTGTGTTTGCTCTTGGTAACAACAGAGTTTTTTTCCCTCTCTTCTTAAGATGTTTTAGTTTTGGTGTTAGCAGAAGCTGCTCTAGAGGGTATGACGATGGTGGACTGCAGCTGTTCTGTTTACCAGCCAGGGGCCGTTCTTATTCAGTAGATGAGGCATTAAATTTGATCGGCTCATTTAGAAACAGTTTCTCATCTCTACAGAAATAAGTTTTGGTCTTTTAGTTATGTTAGAAAACAATGAAAAGCAAATTTTGCATTTTCCATATGAATTAAAATGATTTATTTCAATGAATCATTTTATTCCGCTACTGAAGAAAACTCCCGAGCCTACTTTTGCCAACAATACAGACGTTAATGTTTGTACTTGATGTGCTGCTGAGGTAAAGAGGAATCTTGCTTTGCTCAAACTTGTGCTGAGGATGATAATTTATTGTGCAGATGAGGGGGAGATCCGTCAGACCACTGCTGCTTGTGGAGGTAGATCAGTTCCTGCTGAGCTGTTGGACAGTGGAGACCTGGAGTGTTCACTCTGCATGAGGTAAGCTCACCCAGTTCAGTTTCAGCATTTGCAGCTTAAGACCTGTTAAATTAGTGTGTGCAAGTTTGTCATGTTGGCATTCTGCTGGGTGCTTTTGCTCATTTGTCGTCCAGATTGTTTTACGAGCCTGTGGCCACTCCCTGTGGTCACACCTTCTGCCTCAAATGTCTGGAACGCTGTCTGGACCACAATCCCAACTGTCCTCTGTGCAAGGAGAATCTGTCTGAGGTACACTTGTTCATAGAGGGTAGTGATGTCAGTGTGACTCCTGTTTAGTGTTTTTCTTTTCTGTGTTCACAATGTTTAATGTAGCATGTGATGGAAGGTGTTTTGAACTGTCGATTAGACAAAAAAAATGCAGGTTTCACTTATTCAGGAAAAGAATGAATGAATAAAATCTTTAATAATAAATTGACGGTAATATTTTTCTTTGTAATGCTCATGTGCAGGAAAATGTGCTATTGTGTATTTTTACAGTATCTAGCTAGCAGGGGCTACAACAAGACCCTGCTGATGGAGGAAGTCCTGCAGCGTTACCTAGGAGATGAGCTGGCAGAGAGGAAGAAAATCCATGAAGAGGAGATGAAGGAGCTTTCCAAGTCAGTTTTACTAACACACCCGTGCACACATTCACGATTGTTTTAGAAAACCTATTGATTATTCAAACACACACACAAAAAGTAACAATTTCTTCACTGTGTCTCTTGCAGTCTAAACCAGGAAGTGCCCATCTTTGTGTGTACCATGGCCTTCCCCACCATCCCCTGCCCTCTGCACGTATTTGAGCCACGCTACCGCCTGATGATTCGCCGCTCAATGGAAACTGGTACCAAGCAGTTTGGCATGTGCATCGCTGATGAGCTCAAAGGCTTTGCTGACTATGGCTGTATGCTGCAGGTATTTCTTTCTTCACAGATTTTCTTGTGCGTCCCTGTGAGCAGTCAGATAGAAATCATATGAGTGCTGATATGAAATACTGTGTTTCAGGTGCGAGACGTGAAGTTCTTTCCCGACGGCCGTTCAGTGGCTGACACCATTGGCGTGTCACGGTTCAAGGTCCTCAGCCACGGCCAGAGAGATGGTTACAACACTGCTAAGATTGAGTACCTGGAAGACAAGAAGGTGGGCGTGAGGAGCGATGTGCTGATGTTCTGTCAGTAGAACCATTTCAGACACTTTACATCACACTACTGACAATCAGAGTGGCACAAAGCAGAGCTCGGGGGGGTTTTTGCCTGTCACTGTTCAGCAGTGCAAAGAAAAACAAACCTGAGTCTCTGCTAGTGTGCCACTGGCAAATGTAGTCCTTTCATATGAACGGAAAAAAAACATGTCATTGTTTGTTTGTTTTTTCTAAAACGCTTATAAAATATGTCTGTCTGATCAGGTGGCGGGGGAAGAGCTAACAGAGCTTCTGAAGCTGCACGACTCCGTGTATGATCAGGCCAACGGCTGGTTCACATCTCTGAAAGACAACATGAAGAGTCAGATACACAGCCACTTTGGACACCTTCCCAGCAAAGACCCGGACCCACAGGTCTGAAAGTGCAGTGTTGACTCACGGATTTTCATTTATAAATAAAGGCGCAGTTTGATAAACACCTTGTGATGGCAGGAAAGAAAGAAAATCAGCAACATCTCAGGAATAGTCACAGAAAATTCTTTTTGCTCTTGAATGGATGTGTGCATTTCATATTCGGCAAGGTTCCCAGTGTTTGCATGCTTTTTAATACCCTACATGAGTAACTGTTTTGGCTGCAGATGGCAAAATAGAAGAGCTGTGTGTTTTCAAACAAAGAGTTGTCTTCTAAAGTCACATAAAATGACTCTATTAGAAAACTAGGGCTTTGCTAAGTCATGTGACCACTGAAGGTTTTTCTAATCTGTGTAAACTGTTTCTAAATTGAACAAATCTTTGTTGTACTACAGGCCAGTCCCAGTGGTCCAGCCTGGTCCTGGTGGCTGCTCGCTGTTCTTCCCTTGGAAAACCGTGCCCAGCTCACAATCCTGGCCATGACCTCCCTCAAGGATCGCCTCATTGCCATCCGAAGAGTCCTCATCTTTGTCACTCGCAAGAGGCCACGGTGATGGAGGAGCTGCTTGGAAGAACCGCTCTGGCATCTATGCAGTTCAGAAACGTGTTCGGTCATTCGTCGGGTCGCTCCTTGACTGATTCACTTTGTACGTGTTTACTCGTTCATTCTCTCCTGCGTCAGTTTATTCTCAGATGCTCATTCCTGTGTCACGTAGCCCTCCCGAACGCCTGTCAGTTCTGCTGAGAGTATCAGGTGGGTCACAGCGCTGGCATGAAGGTGTTCCTGCTTTCTTTCTTTATCCAGCATCTCCCAACCAGCTTCACTACTCATGAGTGAACCCGACCACAACACACTTCTAAACCAGTGATCTTTGATGTGGCGTTTTCAGTCTTGTAGGAGGAAAAATCAATCGAGCTGAGTAGGAATGCTTTCATTATGGTCAACATGGGCTCTTTTTATGAAGGAACAAAAACCTGTTCTCACATAAGCAGTGTGTTCAGGTTCAAGAGGATTTTTTTCCTATACATTTTAAGCAGTGTTTAACAAAATGGGAACAGAGCTGTGCAGTCTTCAGGATTCACGACTGGGAACCAAAAACAAACGAACCCCAGCGATGTGTGAAGAAAGAAAATGCAAAAATACTGCATGATGGCAGCACATGTGAATGTACTGGCCAGGCTGTAGGTTGTAGATATTTTTCCTCCCCCAAGACTACACATACAGAATCAGCTTTTTGTTTTCTTTATATTATACAGATTTCATAAGGCTCACTTGTGACATTTAGGACCGCACTCCTACAGTATTTATCATGAAAGGTGTAGCTTATTTTCTAAAGAAGACAGCATGGTGGACGAGGAACAACTCGGGCAGACCAACACCCCGAAAAGGCGGCAAAAAAGAGGAGATAGAAATCCACACTTCCTGTCAGAGCTTTCAGAATAAAATCAGTGTGCATTACATTTATAATTTGGCCATTTACCCTGGAGTTAAATTACTCTGGAGTCAGATTCAGCGTTGTGATTCCATCTACTCTTCAATAAAAAGACAGATACAGGTGTTTCTGCCAGGTTGCCCGGCCCACTTGGTAAGGATTAAATAAATAAAAAATAAAAAAAAGCGGACAAACAGCTGATGCCTCGCTTGAAATCTTCCTGAGCCGAAACTCTGGTGCATAAGCATCAGTACCTCAGATTGTGTGAAAGGAAGGAATGAATGCCATGAAAGCCTTTGTGTTGAGACTGTGATTTCACTCATGCTAACATTAAAAACCATCACACACTGCGGTGTGTAAGATCAAGTGCAACTCTACATCTGCACTAGTTCTGAAGAGCGATTGAGCGTAAGACTAAAGCTTAAACCTCCATCACTCAAGTCGTGCTAGCGTTTAGGAAAGAGCAGATAACAATGCATCCTGATAATGCTGATCTGGATATTTTATTTTTAATGTCCTAAATGTAGCATATCTTTGGGACTGATGTAGTTATAGGGGCTGATGTGTATTTTTATGTTTGTTTCTCTCACTCTGCTATGCCCTTAAGTGTATGTATATGTTCAAATTTAATTTGGGTGAATTTCTGTGTATAATTGTAACTCTAAGGCCTTTTTAATGTTTTATTTAAGGAACGTTTCAACAATCTTTCTCTCTCATCCTCTTCCTGTTCATTTACATGCACACTGTAATGGAATTCCTGGATTTTTCTAATGAGCAGTTGGATATGTTGATATGAAATCACCCAAGCACTTTCTATGTATCTCTGATGCCTGACAGACATGTCGATGTGAACAATTGCAAAGAGTTAATTTTTTTTTTCTTCTTTTGTAAACGTTTTTGCTGCTACAGATCTGTTTCTGTTGGCACTTGGCATCAACAGTTGTTGATTTAAAAATCCTAAAATCGGTGCACAATATTGATCCTGTAACCCAAATTTGCATAATGTTTAAAGTTTTTGTTTGTCTTTTTTGGTTTGTCTTGTTTTTAAATTGGCCTTAAATTGGAGTTTCTTTGTACCTGGTAGTTAAATTTGGGTTTCTACCCACAATTTCAAGCTCTCACAGTGTCTGTTAGCAATAACATATGAAGCATGCCAAAAAGGGGGGAAGAAAACAAGAGCAATGGAGGTTTTTAAAAATTCATGACATGATTTTGCACGTGTGGATTTTCTTAGTGAGAAAATGAATGTAAATGAGAAAATTCTACTTAAATGTCTGAAAGGAGATTTCTATATATTTATCCTACAGATGGAATTCAGCAGTTGTCAATAATAAAGAGCGTCCTGAGTCTCTTTATGCAGACTTTTAAGCAGATTAGGTCGTGGCTATAATTACATTGTCAGTGTGCATATAAATGCATATTCTCTCTGTGTTGCCGTTTCCTCTTCAAATGTTTGTGACTCCACTGCAGTCACGTGCTCTCTGCATGGGAGCAGTGTTCACAATGTGCTGCATTTTCCTGGCGTATTTGTAAAGGGAGCTCTTATACCTATTTTTTATTGCAAATAAAGGAAAGCACATTCAGTCGTGTCCACCTGTTTTGTAGCCGTTTCTGAGTTTGTTATCTCGTAAAAGTAAGGTAGATAGGCATGAAGTGTATGTACGCCTACAATGGTGATTTAAAAAAAATAATAATAATTTCTGCTTGATATTATCAGTTGTCATATACAGTAATTTCAACTCCTACGAACAAGATCATTTTTGTATTATGCCCTGATATTTAAAACCTTAGAGGGTGTAGTTTATCTATACTTTATCCCAGTAGGTTCCTGAGAATCCCCATTTCTAGTTGTAACAGGGAACGAGGCCTGACACATCCACATCCTCCTCCCTCAGTGAGACTGCAGATTTGGCTCACTCAATCCAAACAACAAGCATCTACCTGTTTCATTCTCCTCTTAGGCTCCACTGGTGTTTTATTTATATAGTCTGTACGATGTGACTGTCACTGGGCAAAATGAATTGTGGATGTGCTTGGCTCTAGCAGCTGTGCGCCACAGGGGGGCAGTGTTTGTTGGAAGATAGCAGGTGAGCTGAATCATGGGTGCATTGAGTTCATACAGGCCTCCAGCTGAGAGGAGGCAGAAGAATATGGTAGCATCATCATCACATCCATGTAGAACATCCATCATGTTCTGACACGTCTTTGATGTAACACAAAGTGCGTTTTGTCAACATTGCAAAAGCATCATGACAGCACTGCCATCTGATAAACAGCATCGTTTACAACCACACAAATAACCACAGTATGCACACAGATTTTGGTATTTTTAAGAGATGTGGATGAACTTCATATTGAGTCTTTCTCTTGTGCCATGTTCAGGACAAAGGGATCAAAAGTGCACATACGAAACATCATACAGAGACTGAACACACACATAGTGATTCCTTTAAAGGAAAAGAAAAGTGCAGCATTTTAGAAGAAAATTAGCTGTTCCCCCTGTTCTCTGTCAGAAAACATAAATATGCTTAGCCTAGTGATATTTGTCCAGATATGTAATTTCTGCCTCCTGTTTTCTAGGTTCAAAGAGCACGAGGTGTTTTTTCTTCCCACCCCGGCCATCTTTTTCATTCATACACCAACAGGCCTTTAGTGGTGGGAAGCCATACTAGCATTGCCAACAGTTACATGTCCTGCTTCAGGTAATCAATGGGACTGAGGCCTAGGCTGAGGTAAAACTAGTTACTGTCAATCCTGCTTTTACCATTGAATGCAACGAAATGGCAAATCTTGCAAATTCAAATTCATCGACATGCTGACATGCAGTTACACATCACGACTTCAACGGCACAGAGGATGAAGGAGGAAGCTGTGGTAGATCAAACACAAGCAGAGTGTTAGCTCAGTGTTCGACCCATCCGGGTTATGGTTAGGTTTAGGGTAGGAGTCAGGGTTAGGCATTCATCTTTGATTATTAGGGTTAGGGTAGGGAAAGCATTATGCCAGTGGGAGGTCCCCACAAAGATAGCAAACCAGACATTTGTGTGTGCCATTATGTACATAAAGTGTAACAGACCAGTTTAAAAATATCAGTGTGATGAGTGGTGTTAAAGATATTTAATAGCTAACGCTCCGTGAATGGACTCATGGTTATGCCTCACCCTATAATAAAACTTGGAAAACCTGCTTATTACAATTGCAATTTGTTCTTACTCTTATTCTCATCTTATAAACCATTTTTACTTTCTGAACAGTTAAAACTGTTCAGGCTAAAACTTAGATCTTTTAAAAAGCGACATACACACAAAAGGAAAATATCTGGATCAAAGCCTTTTCTGTAATCCAGCTCTTAGTCCCTGTTTGACCTGATTAACAGCCACGGTTGTTGAGTCACTGTGTGTGAGTACCATCCGATGACATTAGAAATACAAACATGAATGTCCAGTGACAAAAGCCACTTCCTCCACCTCCAAGGTGTGGATCAGTGGCAGTGGGTGTGTTTGTCACAGGGATTAAATGGTATTGTTTGTTATTTCAGGTTCAGCCCGGTCGTGCGCGTCGTTAGAAACTTCTCCTTCTGACTTCCCCTTCCACGGCGCTGTTTTTGATTTCATCATTATGTTGGGTAGCAAGACATAACTCAGATACAGATGATACAGATGAGTAACCTGACACATGGAAAATTACCTTGTGAGAAGAGATTGCTAAAAAAAAAAAGCCCACAGACACACGTCTTTGATGCGATCTGACAAGCTCTTTGGTGAAGAACCATCTGAGATAAACATGCATTATGAAAATCTAAGAGAGAAAGCCGAAAAGAAAATACTTGCAAATGGGCAAACACTGAGGAGCCGAGCTTCAGCAAACACTGAGCGGTGCCCTCCATGAGTCACTCTGGGCAGGCTCATGAAGAGTCTGAGTATATTTTCCAGGTCTAGAATAAACTAAGCAGCCTAATTTACATGTCCAGCCTGGAATCTCCAAAATATCCCTTCTATAGATAACACATGAAAGCAGGGCACACCCAGCGGTTGATACTTTGATGTCTTTGGGTCATCCCCCTTCATCACCTTCAAAGGAAAGACTCAATCAAGCGGGCAAGACCATAAGTTTTAGGGCACAGTGCAAAATTATTTTTATCCCCAACAGGATGTGAAACAGCAGCTCATATGACCCAATTCTTGCCTTCTGATGTCTTCATACTTTGTCCTTGCTACTCCATTATGTTCCTTCCCATGTAGTCCTTTCCCCCCCAAATGTAATTGTTGTAAAAATCTGTGAATCTCATTTTCTTATAATGATGCAATCAAAGTTGTGTTTTTTGCTTTTTTATTTAAAGTGCCCCTTTTCACAATGGAAAACATGATACTGAAGGTATGTTTGTATATGTTAACTTGTACTCCAGATTCCTGTGGTTTAGTTTCATGTGGGCTAACTGATGTTCTTTTTTTCTTTGTTTTCCTTTTTTTTTTTTTGGTGTACGTGGATTGACAGTTCAAAGTGAGCGAGGCAAAACTTTAGCATCTGGATTACCAGAGAAATGTAAAACTGTAGCATAGGGATGGACATGGATATAGAAAAGAGAACAAAAATAACAAACAAACAGACAAAGTGAATTCGCTGCAGAAAACAGACTGGGGACAAATTGCAGAACAAGAATCAGGAAACTGAACTGACTGACTGAAGAGCTGCTGATGGATAAAAACAACAGATGTAAATAGAGTGCTGCAATTTAAAAATACAAAAAGTTTGAATTGTCTCATCCAAACTTGCAAATAAAATTGTCATTATTGGGACATTATTGGGTTTTATGGCTCGTGAAGACACAACAGTGCATCTACCAAGTTTTGTCATTAAGTTTCAGCCTACTAGTGTGTTCTTCCAAGTGCTAAATGGTAAACTTATACTTATAATTATTTATCATATATAACTTATAATGAGTGAATGTGTAAATGTGCTGTGTTGGATTGACATCTAGTCATTTTTCAGGCCATTTGACTACAGTGAACTCTCTGCCTTGTTCATGAAATCAGTTAGACCATCTGGGCTTTGTGACATAGCACATTATCCCACTGGACGCAGCCCTCAGAGGAGTACATAGTGGTAAAAAGTGGATGGACATGATCACCAATAATACTCAGACAGGTCATCACCTTTAAACGATGCTCTCCTGGTATTAAGGGGCCAAAAGTGTGCAAAGAGAATATCCTCCACACCATTAGACCATCATCTGCTTCCTTTTCTGATGACCTCAAAGCAGGATGGATCCATGGTTTCATGTTGTTTACACCCACCATCCAAATGTCACAGCAGAAACTAAAACTAACCTGGCTACATTTTTGTTTTGGTGTAGCCTCAGTTTCCTGTTCTTAGCTGGCAAGAGTGGCACCAAGTGCGGCCTTCTGCTGCTGTAGCCCATCTCCTTCAAGGTTTGACGTCTTGTGCATTCAGAGATGCTCTTCTGCATACACTGATTGTGGTGGGTGGTTGTTTGAGTTAATTTTGCTTTACTATTAGCTTGAAGCAGTCCAACCACTCACCACCAGCAGTGCATTTTCACCCAGAGAACTACCACAAACAGGATATTTTTCTCTTTATTGTCTCTAGTGCATTTTTCATGGTAATATCAATTGTTTTCAGCCTGGACTGAAGCCGTAAACCAGCAGACCTTTACTTCAGACATTAGTATCCACATCACATCCAGCATTAGTCTAGAGGGATGCTGGAGAACAAATTATACAACATGACTTGTAAAAGAGGATGCTGATATCATCGTGATGTGATATGTTATCAGTATGCAGCTAACAAGCGACATGGCTGCTGACAGGTACTGTAAGAGGGATGGCAGCAGGAAATAATGCAGCTCGTCTGCAGAGCAGTGACAGCAGTACTGAAATATTTATCACTGTTTCCATTTCACATGCTCTAATTGTCCTGTATCCCTGTCTGAGAAATGGGAGGATACAAACAAAAGCTGGAAGAAAAGAAGAAAGTAGGAAAACTGTTTGCGTGAAGGCAATAAACTACTAAATGAAACAGGACTTCCCAATAGGTACGCATTTACAATTACTTACATTGTAACTACTGACTAGATTTGTCATTTATCTGATTGCTCTGATTAGTTGTTGCTTTTCGCACAAGGGTCCAAAAAGCTATGTTTTGCATGACGGACTACTGGCAGCTAGGACTGTGCCTTAACCCATTATAGTCATTGATGACGTGTTAATATTGGCCCTTTTTATAAACAGTGTCAAAGGGGAGTTAGTAGGTTCTGTGTAACAAACTATCTGGTTGATGCCAGAGAGATAGTTTCCCTTTAAACATCTTACATGGTTAGATTTCAATTATTGCTCAAGTCATGTTACAACTATAACCCCATCTTTGTTGAGAGGACAAAGTAGCCAGAAGCAATATAAATATGCAGGATGGGGCTATGTCTGCTTAAATGGACTTAAATGGACTAACCATGTGTGATTAGTTTGTGTCTACTGACTTGATAGCTGTGCGCTAGCTTCTGCACAGCAATAACGGTTATCAGCCATGCTAGTATCAACTGCATCCTCATTCTAGCAATCTTGAATATACACAAGAGTTATTTTAGTTTTGTATTTTCTAGTTATTTTTATTTAATTTGAATTTTGGTTTTTATTTGGTTGGTATCAGTGAGTTTCCAGAGTAGATTTCTTGCTTAGTTTTTATTGTTTAAAAATGTTTCTGTTTTATTTTGTTTTGTTTTATAACAATTTAAGTATTATTGCATGCAATGCATATGTCAGAAGCTAAACTAACAACTAAAATGTTTTTTCACATCTAGTTTTTTCTCAGGAGGTGCACGTCGGATTTACGAGGAGGCATATGGTGCAAGGTTAAAAGGCATTTCCATTTACGTTGTAAGTCACCACGGCATTTCCTGCAGAGATTTAAATCAGGCAGTGCTCCAGCGCTAATGTTTAATAAGGTGGGCGTGGTGAAGAAGAAATAAGTAATCCTAAGAGGTGGGTTGTGTTTGTAACTGCTATATATTGTTGAACCACTTGTGTGAATGCGCATGTGCAGAAATACTTCGGGGTGGTGAGGAGGGGGTGACTTTGGTTCCAGGCCCCAGAAAATCTAGTGCTGTCCCTGGGATAAAGGGGCGGGGAATGAGGAGAAAGAGAGGCAGAGAGACATAGGGACTGACTGCGAGAGAGAGGGCGGAGAATAGAGAGAGAGAGAGAGAGAGAGAGAGAGAGCGAGCGAGCGCAGCAGGCAGCGGTCCGGCACTTGGTCGGTATGTAGCAGCAGCAGCGGAGCTTCTGTCTGGGACTATAGCGAGAAAAAAACGCGCCTTGGGTTGAAAATATTAGTAAGGGGATTAAAATTAAAACTACCCGAGGATGAGACACACGCCGTCCGCCTGAAGGAGACTAAAACACGCCGTTATTCCGCTAATTTACCACCTTTTTTAAACGAAAATGGCGAACGACTCTCCGGCTAAAAGTCTGGTGGACATAGACCTGGCATCCCTGAGGGTGAGTGTGCTTCACAGTGACATTTTCACGCTCGCGTTTACCCTCTTTCTCCCTCAGATTTTTTTAAACAAAAAAATACAATCACACAGCGAGGCAGTGCTGTTGTTGACACAGCCCTACGGCAGCTTTTCTTTGTCTATATCCGCTGGCATGAGAAGCGAACCGGGCGCAGCCGGCTCCTGCATCGAACGAACCCGCTTGTAATTGCTACGGGGAATCAATTAATCCGCTTCTGCGGTTTGTCTTTTTCTTTTAAATCCAGGATCCTGCTGGGATTTTCGAGCTGGTGGAAGTGGTCGGAAATGGTACATATGGACAAGTCTACAAGGTTGGTCTGAGCCTCCATCTCTCTCAGTGTGTGTGTGTGTGTGTGTGTGTGTGTGTGTGTTTAAGCACCATCTGAGAACAAACTGGCGGCGGAAACTGGAGCACAAACATGCATTTATGTTTTTTTCCTCTCTCACGGTCTCAGAAACACGTTTTTATAACATTACCCCCTCCCCTCCTTCACTTGGGACCAGTGCGGTCTGGACTGGATTATCTCTGATAGCGTTTTGACCTCTCTCTCTGCTTTACATCCATTTATTTATTTTAATTATTTCATCTTAATGTTATTCAACGATGCTAACATCATCCCGGTAACGTTAGGCCTATTTTGGTCCTGAAGAGATCCCTCCTCCCTCTTCTCCTCCTCTCCTCATCCACACCCCAGTGAAATATTCCTTGCACAGTGCACGCGTTGCCTCGCACTGACAGGGCCGACCCAATCCGTGCATGACAGGCTTCACCACGCTGACCGACTTGTGCGCCATTGGGTGGGCGGTGTTTCATTGCGCATTTGTGCACACCGTTGCCCGGCAGGCCTTTCTGCTGGAGCGGCCCTGTGCTGCATTAATGGGAGGGGGGAGGAGGTAGGCCTGTTCATCCCATCACACTTAGCGGAAAAGGCATTTGACGGAGACCTGGTACTCTTGCAGCCCAGTTTTCCACCTCCATAGCCTGGCAGAGATGAGCAGCAGAGCAGCGACATCACCCTGTTGTTGTTATTTGGCAAAGCTGAGAGCACAGGGGAAAAAAGGAGGAATGGGTTACAGCTGATGGATCTGCCAGAGCTTCTGTTGAGCTGGCTGCTGGAAAATAGCGTCTCACACACATGCAGCTTTGTATCATATAAAGCTTTTGCATTTCTGAATGTTGCTGTGGTTTGTTTTCAAAATATGTCACATGAATATCATGTAAAACACAAAGCAGGTAAGGCTTGGATGGCTGTGACCTGCAGTCATTTGCAACATCTGACACTTGTGTAGCACAAATTGCAAGTCAAATCTGCAATCCACTCTTATGTTCCTGAAGCTAGAAAATAGTCCCCGTATGTGTATGTTTGTGCGTTTTTTTTCCTTCCCCCTTCTGTGATGCATTCTAGCAATGGCATTGGCCCAGCCCAAATCCTTTTGGAATAACTCCAACTGAATTTCACTGAACAACAAACACCTTGACTGAGATTTGTGGTGCACATTTTCTCTCCACCAGGTTTTTTTGTAGGATTAATTGAAACTGACTTTAGGTTTTGTCGAGCTCTTTTCACACGTGAACACACATGACATTGTCTGAAGTTGTTCTTTCTTACATGTCGCACACAGTGGGAGGAGTGCGTGCCGGTGCTGTGTTTTCAGTGCTGCAAGTACACCGTTAATTTAAGTGTGTTACCTCTCTGGTACGTGCAGGAGGCATGACTTTACTTGCTAGCTGTGAACAAACCAGTCTTATCACATGAACTGTTCTTAAATCTGCGCATCTGGACGTCACACAGATTTTAGAGTAGAGAACTAGGAGGTTATAGTCTGATGGGTGAATGTCTGGGAAAAGTTCGGGGCTGCTATGCATAAGGTAAGCTAGGCAGGGGTTTAATACAGTCAGCTAGCTTAATCAGCTCTTACTAAGCATTAAATCGTGATTTAATTTGGATGACAGAATTGTTTTTGGACAGTACACAGAGGGAGGGGGTAATTCCGCCATTTAAGTATGACTGCAGCTGTCAGCCAGTGTTTTTGAACTGGATAGCAGCAAGATCTCGAATGACAAAACTACATTTTTAGTGTTTGCCTTTATTTTGGTGCCCAAAAAGACTTTAAGAAAGAGTTACATCAGCCTCATAATATGTTTAGTACTGTTGTTATGGAGGTTGTAACATGTGCTAGAAATCGTGACATGAAGAAGATTGAAAATAGATTAAAGTTATACATAAATATGTTCTCCAATCGTAGACAGTATAAAAAATGGAGGTTGCCTCCCTATCGCAAAAATGAAGTCGCTGCGTAAGTGCCTTAAACCTGCAAGGCCCACTATATGGCGATAGCTGTGGTTGCAAAAAAGGACTTCTGGTCCTGTAGATGTCTGCGGGAAAATATCTTTTTACTTGACCTCCATAAATGTTTCTGAATTTATGGGCTCAGTCACTCATTTCAAATTGAATAAGTCTATTTTATAACTCTTGGTCAAGCCTGTGTTTTAAAATTAAGGACTCCCTGCTCATTGGCTATAAGTTGTCAGTCACTAGCCACTCGGCTACTAAGATAAAGAAATGCTTATCTCAAGGCTTCAGTTGGAACCTCAGAATCTAGTGGGTGACATTATTGTAGCCACGTCCATCTTTTATACTGTCCACACCACCTAGTGGTCCTGCAATCCTGAAGTGGATAAGTAGAAAAAAAGAATGGATGGATATATGCTATGTTGTTTATCTCTAGCTGGTTAACATGCTCCATATGGTAGCAATGGTATGAGATCATGTTAAAGCCTCGATAGAGTCCATCTGGAACAGTTACTGTGGACAAAGATTTGCTTTGGCTCTGCTAATGAATACAGTCCTAAAGTGTGAATCGAGACCCATAATAAAGGTTTCTTAAGCCTGATTTTAATAAAATATAATATTCCCATATATTTATATATTGTCAATTTTCATTTATCGGCCATCATAAATGTCAATAAGGTCACATCAGCAAAAGGCTAATATCACCCAATAATATTGGCTGGGCAGTCTTAGGACTGGCAGTCCAGTCTTATGCAAGCATATTTTGTGAGCTTATGTTCGTCTGACCTCTCGTATTTACACATGTACGTTAGGCATCGGTGTTCACAGTAGAGTACAAGGCTCTACTGCATCTTTGCTTTTGGGGATTACACAAGTCGCTGGCAGCGCCGAGCGATTCCTCTTATTGAGAGGAGCGTCACTTTGAATTTCTAGTCGTGGATGGCGAGGCCGGCCCTGAGGCGAGCCTCTATAAATGCACGCTCGGTGTGTGCAGCGAAATTTCTCCTTGTAATTATACACAGTGGGTGTGTTTGTTTGGCTGTTTTTGTTTTTTCGGTGCTGCAAGAAAAACAAGACTGAATGAGATCTCGATTTACTTTGAATTATTATTTTTTTGTTTGTTTCTTTGTGGTTGGCGGGGAGTGGAAGGCGACGGTGGCTGTAAACGTTTCATTAGAGCAGGGGACAAGTGGTTTTGGAAATGCTCTGATGCACCGAAGCACAAATTAACCTTGACATTTTGAGTTTAGTTCCTCAGGATTCAATGAATCATAATTACGTGTGCCAACCAGGGTTTGAGTGAAGCTGAGGCTTTTTTTCCCTGTGCTTGTCTGTGCCGCCTGCCTCGCTAACATCTGACCCAAAAACCTATGTGTGTGCCTGTGTGTGTTTGGGTCTGCACATGTGCACTTGATCCTCCACACTTGGCGATTGGTCAGGTTTCCCAGGCTGGCGAGTAGCTGCAGAGCATGACAGAGTGAGGAGTGTTGCAGCTGTGTGCACCGACAACAGCTGTTGGGGCAGAGAAATAAAAACAGGAGAGGGAGTAGAGCGGTTGGGGAGAGAAAGACAGAAAAGATGAAATACGCAAGAGAGAAGATTTCACCATTGAGGTACCAGTGTTTTAATTTGCTTGTAGAAAATAAAGACGAGGGCCTCAGTGCATCATTCACACCGCTGTGCAAGCCACGTATTAAATTGAACATTCCAGACGACAAGTTTGCCTCCACGCGACGGGGTTTCGAGTTTAGCGTAATGTGTAGGTTTCACTGGATTTCTTTGAAATGAAAAGCTGAAACATCTGCAAAAAACATGAAAAGAAACAAATGAATATGCAGAGGTCACAGTGTTTCTGTTTCCATTTAAACAGTGGGAGGTGAGGGAAAAGTTCAATCAAAGCTGAAGAGAGGGCCTGGAGGAAATTTTAAAACTCCGGTGTAAGGCTGCACTCAGCATGTGGGGCTGGGAATCCCCCTCTCTCTGAGGAAATGGTTTAACCCATTTATGACTTTCTGAGCTTTGAGTCTCGCTGCGCTTCTTTCCTTTACTCACTGTTTCAGGCTCACCGGCTCACTCCGTATTACAAAGTTGTAACAAAGTATCTGAGTCGAGTAAACGAATAAGCTTTTTGGCTTTACTCCCCAAAGATGAAGCTTGTTACCTCATTTGTAGAGTGAATGGAAATTTGTGAGGAAGCAGTGAAACAGCGGAAGTCATCAGCATAGTGAGGAGAAGTTAATGGCTGTGCTCTGATGGCTAGATTAGAAAAACCACAGCCCTGTTCCTGTTGTTCTGTCATGTATCCACACGATGTATATCAGAGGTTTCAGATTTATAAAAATTCTGCAATAATATGAGATTTAAAGTGGAGTAGGAGACCACACTGTGGATCATGTTCAGCTTATTATCAACATGCTAGAGGGAGTACAAAATATCAGTTGAAATAACATAATTTCCACAAATGTGGAAAGCCTGGAAATATCCAGTTTTTACATGAGCAATTAGAATTTATACCCTTTAAGGCCTTTACACACCCTTAAGTATTTATTAAAAAGTACAGATGGGCCACAAGATTAAAATGCCCGACAGGCACAGTGGGTAACTTGGCTCATCTTGTTATGGTGCCGTGTTCTGCTGGGAAACCTGGCATTCATGCAGGTGCCACCTTAAGTCATAAATCAAAAAGCAAATTAAACACCCCGCCTCAGTGTGCCTCAAAAATACTGCAAAAACTGCAGGAGGTATACACCATGCAAATGGAGCAGGATACGCTGGGACAAGCCTGATCCATGGAAGACCCGCCCAGCATCCCAACCTCAGGATCCAGTGCCCATGAGCCTGGTGTCAGCAGACAGCACAGGATGGATCACCACCACCTCGATGGGTCAGAGCTTATTTAAAGGCATTTAGGGGACCTGCACACTGTTGGACAGGTGTGAGTTAAAAAAAAAGTATTTATTTATTTTTTTTATTTTAATTTTTTATTGTTGTGGCTGATCATTGGAAAATGAGTGAAAACCTAAGGTAATTAGACTTTTATGTTAAAAAAAGACTTGAACTCTAAGTGAATGATTAGAAAGAGATGTGAATAAAATGAAAGCCAGATTGCACAGCAGGCTGTTCTCCTCGTATCAGAGGTGGAATATGTACCGCCTCACCCTGGTGCAGTGTTTTGTAATCATCGTTCTCTAACCTGCCATTTCAGTGGTATGTGAGGATTTTATCTGTAGTGCTTCCAATATATAGTGTACCAGTGGAACTCCAGTGCCAGATATTCTGTGCAGCTAACAAGACCAAGTGTTCCCTGTATTCTGTTTTTGGACGTAGAAGCATCAGCACTACGATTCTCGATTTCACCTGCATCTCATGACCACGTTACGGGGAAAGATGAAACGCATTTAAAGTTATAACATTGATTTATTCCCCAGTAGGAACCATCATGAATGCTGCTACTTGTTTATAATTTAGTTTATTTCACAGGAAGCCAGTGAAAAGAACCAAGTGTAGATGTGATAACACCTTTAGATCTGATTAAATGTTAGGTTGCAACAATTTTAACAGCTGCAAAAATCAATCCTTTTTTTGATTTGTTGCATTTTGATAATAAATCTTTCTGAAGTTTAAGGTAATGCCTGCAAAATGTGCAATACTGTGATATAAAACACTAAATCATCTCACGGCTGAAAGTAAAACAAAAAATCTGTTTAGATAGAACAGATAATAAACCTCCTGTCAAAGCAGTTTCACTTCTTGTGCAAGTCTTCATCCTGACTTTCTAACAGGAAAGATGCTTGTTTTTCTCCTTGCTGATAAAGTGAAGCTGGGTGTGGCTCTCTATCAGCTGCCTGTCATCTGCTGGGTAGAGCACCATTACTGCAAGTGTCTCAGAGGAGATGCACCTCAGCGTATGACTGAATGCATAGCTGATCTGTCAGATACATGGACGTCTAAGTACTCAGGCTCTGTTTCAGGTTTCCTTCAACCTGCTGCAAGTCTACATCAGCATCTGCATCTTCCACGAGGTTCAGTTTGTTTCAATGAAGTGACTGCAGTGCTGTTTTTGAATATTAAATATTGCCCCACAGCTGCAGAACAATTGGATTTTCTTTAAATGTTTTTAAAGTAATTGGTAAATGGCCTGTATTTGTATAGCGCTTTTACTAGTCACTAAGGACCCCAAAGCGCTTTACACGTCCAGTCATCCACCCATTCACACACTGGTGATGGCAAGCTACATTGTAGCCACAGCTGCCCTGGGGCGTACTGACAGAGGCGAGGCTGCCGAACACTGGCACCACCGGGCCCTCTGACCACCACCAGTAGGCAACGGGTAAAGTGTCTTGCCCAAGGACACAACGACTGAGACTGTCCAAGCCGGGGCTCGAACCGGCAACCTTCCGATTACAAGGCGAACTCCCAACTCTTGAGCCACGATCGCCCCAATCATTAAAAACACCCAGTTCATTTGAATCACCATACCTGATAGGTAGCTGGTGTATCTGGCTTTTTCTGTGACTGAAATAATATCATGAATCTTGACTTGTAGTATCCAGTAGTAGGGCTTTGCGATATGACCAAAATCTCATATCCCAATATAAGACATCTATCGTCCAATAACGATATAAATCACAAAAATTCTACATTTTCTGTAAATTCTGTGAATCTCGGGCAGCTCGACTTGCGGGAAGTGTTTCCAGCTGGGCGTCATGTACCTGGAGTCGAGTGTTTTAACCGATGCATGAAACGATACATTTTTAGACATAAGTTGTAACGGCCGCCGTTTTCTTTGTGAGTATTTATTACACGGCGTGCTGCGGGGAAAAGCCTGTTCTAACGTTTGGTTAGAACGCTAAGGTTTATTTTTTTTGCTTCTCATCCATAAATACTCGGCATAATCTTTCACGTGATTCAGTTTATTTTGAAAAGTCTCAACAGGATCTTGAGCTTTATCGTGAAAGGTTTATGTGGAAAATAAGCGGACGGCCGATGGTTTTACCGTCGTTGTTGCTAACGACAACGCATAAAAACAGGCGCTTGTCCGTCCATAGTGTGGTTATATTAAATATAAGAGAAAGAGAGAACTTTAAGAAATTAATATAGCCACTACAGTGACCATCAAAATGATGAAAAAATATTGCCGTAAACAGTTTATTTTGCGACACCACGAAACAAACGATAGCGTAAAATGAAACGATAGACGTTTTTATATCGTCAACCGATATATATCGTTATATCGAACAGCCCTATCCAGTAGTGCTACAAACTAGGACTGTGACTAATGAGTATGCACAGTACTTGACCTACAGTAAATCCACAGATTTGACAAACTGAAACCAAAAATAATTGTGAAAACCTTTACACTGAAAGGCGTGGGAGCAGATCCATCAGCGCTTTGGTGCAACTTCTCCATGAGAAGTTGCAAATAAGTCAAATAATTGACTGACAAAATAATTTTTTATCATCTAACAACTCAACATGATGATTAATCCAAGTGGAAACTTCCACTGTTGTGTGTTTTCGTCACTACAATCTTCAATCTTGACAAAAGCCACTTCCTTAACCCTTTAAGACCTACCATAGAACCAAGTCCGCCAGAGCTTATATTATATTTTTACATGCTGTGGAGCCATTTTTGGGAGCATTTCAAGTTGCTATACATCAATACAACCATTATAGCCCAGATTTTAATAATATGTATTCATTAAGTGCATAGTAATTACATAAATTGCAAAAAAGTGCAATAAACTACAAAAAAATTGAAAATCGTTTTTGATTTTTTAACATATATTTGTAGTTAGAGAAATTTAAGAGGCTTATCCCTCAAAACTGTAAATACAAAAAAGTTGCACAAAATAGTTTCCCACCACAGGAAATTTAATTTGAGTGTCTTCATAGTTTTATTTTTGAAATACACCAATTTTTATACACTGCAGGAAAAACGAAAATAAATATTATACTGCAAATTTGCAAAAAAGCAGCATATGCATCAAAATAAACTATTTCCAGCAGTGCAATATGAGTCCTAAGCATCCCAGAAACGACACAGAAAGTCATAAAGTCAAAGATAACTTTTAAAAAGAGCAGTATAGGCCCTGAGGCCCTGATCGCAAAAAAGACTACATTTCCGCGAAAATGACGTCACTTCCGGTTTCGGCCAGGTAATGGCTGACGTCTATTCCAACGTAGGAAGTGTTTTGAACAGCTGATCGGACCGGCAAAGCGTGTTTCTGGAATATTATGTTTTTGTTCCTGCAAGCGCTTTTTATGCAGTTTTTGCAAAGCTTTATGTGGAAGGAAACCGTGACCTAGGACAAGCTGATGGCACAATATGTAAGTACAACTCCTCCGGTTTCATATGCAAAAAAAATTTTTGCGCTAGCTTACGTGGTTGCAGTGCTACCGGGATTTAAAAATAGTTACGCATAACAGAGCGTTCCCGCTCCGATCGGCTCTAAAGGGTTAATAAAGGCTGGATGTTTAAATGTGTTAAAAAATAAATATCTACATTTCACTGACTCAGAATATCCACAGAAATAATGGTGTACGAGCTTAAACCTATTAAAAAAAGATTTCATCAGGAGCACGTTATTATTATTATTATTACCCACCTCCTAAATTTCTCTTGTTTTATAACTTGTACGGGTAAAGCTATTTATAGCCGGGGCCCCGGCTCTGTAAAGTGGAGGAACTACAAAGCTGTCAGAAGGAATAGGCTCATGCAAAGCCGGCTCACCGGCCTTCCGGCTATTCAAACTGGAATGTTAGTCTTGTCTGCTGTGACCTTTCTCAGCACAGGAAGTGAAGCAGCAAAAGCCTGCCACCTCTCTATGGGGAACTTTCTTTACCATCAGAGCTGCGCTTATCTGCTGTGACCTTTCCAGACAGAAGAAGTGGAAGCTCTGCCACTGATAGCAGTAACAGGAACCCAACTGTGTCACCGTGTTTCATGGAGAAGTTGCACTAAAGCGCTGATGGAACTGCTCCCGAGCCTTTCAGTGTAAAGGTTTTCACAAAAGTGCTTCAACACATTGCTCAAGCCTGTAGTGCTCGAATCTTTTATAAGTTGTAGGTGACTTTCTCTTTTAGAAGCACTTTTCTTTTTTTTTTATTCGACTCAAAGGTGACCCTGCTACTGTTGTTAATGAATCTGTTAGCAGTAGCCAACCGTGCCTGCTAGCTAAAGTTAAGCTAAAAATAAGCCACAAGCCTCAGACAGTATCTGGGTCATGTTCTTTGATGCTCGCACTGGTGCGGACTGATGCAGTGACTGTACTGCTTCTGCTGGTGAATCTCCGAGGATCCTTTCATCCATCAGCAGAAAGATTTAGTTTTTTCTTTTGTATTTCAAGAGATTTTGACATGGATGACATTTGCTTCCATTTGTTGCGTTCATTTTTACACCATTGTCACCAGAACAAGATTGGCACTTTTAACTCTGCTGGAGATTGAATCTCTAGTCGCAAGTTTACCTCACTGCTTTTATTGATCTTTATTTTTTTGTGTGTTCTCTTGAGCACAGCATTGATTGCAGTTTAACTGATCATTAAAACAACAATATAAAAGATGAGATCGCTGCCTGTGCTAAAAAAATTGATTCTTCACAGAATATAAACACAAAGCAATAGATTAAAGTAAAATGCGACCAAAATATAAAAATAAAAGGATTATTTATGTATTTAATGTTATTATATTAATATATATTAAATAGTTTGAAATGTTTTTTCCCTTTCCTCATTTTCTTACATTTATCAGTTGAGAGAACTTCATTGTAAAATATCTAACTAATTTCAGTTCTTTATCATATTAGTTTTTAAAAAAATTTCAAGCACATAACTCATTTGACCTCACAGGATTGGTAACTGCCTTCAGTCAATTTCCTCTTACTTGCTGATACCAGTCAACCATTGTGGCCGATGTGTTGGTTGACCCAAAACTGGAAAACCTTGGCTTGATTACCTCAAGATGGCACGGAGGAGAGAGAGAGAGAATTAGGACTGATCAGGATAAAGAGAAAAAAGTGGCTACACTTGCTGCTGTTCAGCTCTTAGTTACAGTTTTTGAGATGTAATTGTGTATCAGTCCCTTTGTGCTTTTAAGTACATATTTTATGTTTCTGTTAAAATATTTTTCACAAAGCAAAGGTTTCTTTTTTCAGGAATTCACCTGAAATTGCTGAAGTGGTGTTATCAGTTAGTCTGGAAAAAAGGATTGTTTGTGTGTGTGGATGCTTTTTAAATCGAGACAAATACCCATCAAAGATGCAATCTTTTGGCCCACGTGGGTCCACAGTGAGCTGTCCACAGTGGGCCCCTCTACTGGTTTGAAATTTAGAGCACATCTGGGCGCCGCAGTGTTGGGCAGCCCATTGTGTGGGCTGTCCACATTAAGCAGAGCCCCACAATGGAGCCATGTTCACACTCTTGGTGCGGCACTGTGGTGGGGTAAGCTTTGTATCTGTGTTTTGGCTTTTCGTCCACACGTAAACAGCGTTTTGGATCACTGGAAAAAAAAAACTCCTTCCAACTCCGTTTCTGTGTTTACAGAGATTTCATTTTGCAACATGAAAGGTGTGCAGCTCCAGTAAACATCAGACTCTACCACTTTATTGTTTGTAGGCTTTTGATTGGCCAATATTTCTGCCTGGTTAGGGTCATATTGCCTCCTGTTTCTTTAACTTGCCCTTGACAGTGCTTGATATGGTTTCTTGGCTTTTCATGTGAACAGAGATATTTTTCAAAAAACTTCCATAATAGGGCATGAGGGGTGTCTACTGGTAAATCCATCATTCCTGAAGTGAGTAACCAAATACACTCAGACTGACATTAATAGACCCATTAGTGGCCTGCCAATGTAAAATATTGCTTTGATTCCTATTTGAATGCCTCTGAGGAGGATTTTTGATATATTAGATGTATTAAACTATATTTAAACTCCCCATTTGTTCCTCTGGCTCAGCTAAATGTCTGAGATGCCACATGTAAATCCAGACAGTAGCATCAGCTGTGTTTGTCTCACTTATGCATGTCTATAAAAACCCATCTTAGTTAACAAATAGCCCTCTTTTATTTTTTTTGTTTTGTGTCTGCTGGCTCCTGGAAAGGTTGTTATATAATACACTCAGCTACAGTGTGTATGCGGTGTTAGGTGGATGGATGCAAGCGTGCAGACAGTGCAAACAGATGGCTTGTCCAGAGCATTAGCTCTGCCTGTGTGCCGTGTCAAACTGTAGATGCTACATTTCCAAAAATGAGCAACAAAAGAAATGAGCCTTTGTATTGTAAATGAGTGCACCGTGGCAGCATTTGGTATGGACCAAAATGTCTGTAGCACTAAAGATTGAAAACTGCCATGTACTGAAATCTGACATGGAGCTACTGGCCAGGCTTAAAGTTCTCTGTAATCACATTTTTATTTTGTAATTAGTTTTGTATAGATATGATAACGTCTCAGAGTGCATCAATTGAAAGTCAGGGTTTGGCAAATCCCCAATTATTATTTTCACTGACGTTCAGCATGGATGAGGACGGACAGTCTCCACGCATGCTATTAACAGGTTGCATCGGGTTCCAGTTAGTACATAAAAAAAATAAATCAAAGCATAATTTGAATATTTAAATATAAAAAGATTCCATGTGGGTATGTAAACTCTGAGCTTCAATCTTTATTTAAATATCTCCACCTGTTTGACACGAGGTTTCATCTTTACTTCCTCTTTTTCTTCCTCTTTTTCTTCCTCCTCTGCTCTCCCTTAGTGTAATATGTTTTATTTGCTGATATATATTGCTGCAGTGTTCTGTTACACCTCTGTCTACAGGGGGTTTGAACTTCTTTACCCCTTCTTTAGTTTGTATTATTTTCAGTCAAACTCGAATTGTTGTTCCAGCCTTAAATAGATAAACATCCACTTAATCTCTTGTATGTGCTTCTCTTGGCCTGTACTGTGTTGTTTCTCTCTCAGCGTTAGAGTCAGTGAGCCTCAGTTTTCCTTACTCTAAGTATCTACGGATGAGAGCGATAAGAAGGCCAAATGTAATTTAAAAGCTGAGGTGGTGCAGTTGTTTGTCAGTGTGAGGAGGCTGTTGTAAGACTTGGAGTGAAGGTGTTTTGCAGTTTATTAGATTGATTAGGTCTCGTTGTGAACAGATATCCCTCTGTGTTTGTTCCTCTGTTCTCAGTTACAGTCACGCTGACACACACGATAGGCACAAGAGTCCATTTTTCTATGATCCAGCCCATAAACTATGTCACATGCCAGGACTGGCAAGTGATGAGATGTTATTAGTAGCCTTGCTTACTTCAGCTTCACCTTGCTTAATGTTTCCTGTGTGTTACATCAGTCATATTTCCCTAACTGCCAGCAATCTTCGTCCTCTAAAACTCAACAACCACAGGGCTAAAGCTAAAATCCAGATGGAAATTCTGCAGGAAAAAAAATCACTTTTAGGAAAATTTATTCCTCGACAAAAGATAACAGCAGATCCATTTTGTTTTATAGAGCAGGCATCAAATGGCATTCTTTGCTTTTCTTCTTTTTTGTTGAAGTTTTTAAGTAAATGACATTATGTTCAAATCCTCTGTCGTTGGGGATTTATAAAAATAGCCATTCTCTAAAATATTCAGTCTCATGGGTAAATGCCAATGTGGTAATAACACTGTTAGAGTTGCCCTGATTCTGGTTTTTCTGTTTGGATACTGATAACTTGGCTTTGGGGGAAATTACCATCATATATTTATCTTAATTATCTCACTTACATGGATTTCAGCTTAACCTCCTAGGACCTGGCGTCCACATATGTGGACATCACATTTTGGGTTGTCTAGACCACAATAATAAATTTTGCTCTACAAAGGCCTGATATCCACTTATGAGGACATTATACTGCCACTGTTTTATCGAAATTTAAAACAAATGTCCTCATAGGTGGATACCCTTGTAAAGCAAAATCAGGTAAAAAGATAATTGTTTGTTTTTATTAGTGCTGTCAAGAGATTAAAAAAATATAGAGATTAATTAATTATGATTTTTAATTAATTGATCTAATTAATCTCTTTTTTAATCTCACCTAAAAATAGCTGAGGAAAGCCCTCAACTTATTGTGGCAGACCAAAAGACTGATATAACAAAGAAAGTGACTTTATAAACTCATTTATTGTTTAACAAACGTTAAACAGATGCAACCATTTACATACTGTTGTATTCTTTTGTAAAATAAGTGGAAAAATAAATACAAATAAAATCAAATAAATTAAGTGCTGCAAGTTAGCACATCAGAGTTGCTCTTTTCTGAGCAATACAGCACTGAAATTCCTCTGCTTCAGATAATGAAAAATAAAACTGACATTGCAGTGCTGAATGAATGAATGAATGATTGTGATTAAAACTAAGTGCTTTTTATTTTATTTTATTTAATCTTGTAAAGAACTTTGTGTTCCATATAATAAATAAAAGTTTGATTTGATAATGAATTGGACTCATTAGTCCAGCTTAACCTTATTGTCCTACCTGTTCCCTCTTTTCTCTTGGAAGACATTTCAAATCCTTAAACCGTGGATCCAATGCTGTGGCCACCTCGAACCATATCTCGTTGCCATTAGCTCGTCGTGCTGCCAGATCCTTCTGGAAGGCATTCTTGAACTTCACCACGTAGGCAGGATCATCATCAGTAATGTCCATGACACGGTACAGATGGCGAAAAGCAGGCAGCACTACAGAGCAAGAGACGTAGGCCTCACCACCCAGCAGCTCTGTCACATACCTGCAGAGGTGGAGAGGTTTGCTAAATAAACCTAGCTGGATTCATTTAAATCAAAGTGTAACTGATTTCCAATTTAATTGTCCTTAAAAGTTCCTTGTTATGTTCATTAATTTTGATTTTACACATGTAACAGTAGTTTATATAATTAAAATGGGAAGGTGTTTATTTGAACTTACTTGCATGGTTCAAGCAGGAGCTCCAGCCTCTGCAGTTTCGCCCACTCAGCTTCGGTTGGCAAGACCAACCTGTGGTTCTGTTGGTCCAACGTAGCCTGGACAGCCTCTCGGTTACATAGGAGGCGTGAGACCATTGCGAGAGTCGAGTTCCACCTGGTGGGTACATCCTGTATAAGTTGATCGCTCTTCTTTCCGAGTGCTACTTGTTGTTGGTTAAGTTCTGTGGTACTCGCAGGGCTTTGTTTAAAATGACCAACAATCTTGCGGCACTTTGCCAGTACACCGACAAAACCACTGCTATCGAGACATACCGTGATGGTCCTCTGGAGAATGTGAGCATTGCAGGCGATGTGCTCATATGGAAGTGCTCTCATAGCAGCCAGCATGTTTGCTGCGCTGTCTGTGCCAATGGTGGATATCTTGTTTTCAATACCCCAGTCATTTGCTACCTTGAGGAACTGTTCGGCGCATTTATCAGCTAAGTGCCTGGTTTCTGTTCTCATGACGGTCAGTGCAAATGAGTTGAGGTTCCACTCACTATCAATAAAGTGTCCAGTCACCCCAAAATAGCTGTGGTTGCCAGCTGAGGTCCAGTGATCTCCGGTTATAGCAACACAGTTGGGAGAATCCTCCGCCAAAATCTCAAGTTTGTTTTTCTTTTCGCCGTCGTACATTTTGCTGATTTTGGTCGTTACTGTAGTCCTGCACGGCGGCTTGTATGACGGGTCATTGGACGCAATTTGCAACACCTCTGTCAATCCTTCGTCCTCTACTATATTTATCGGCCTACAGTTCATCGCTATCCACTTGGCAATAACATTAGTCAGCCTGTCGGTCGCAGACTTGCTCATACGAGGGGTATTCTCTAGTTTTGTTTGGCAAAAAGCTTTGCTCTGGCTTGCTATATTGCTAACGTCTTCACTGCTAGCTGTTGCTGCACTCGCGGCTGGGTGCTTTGCGTTGAGGTGATAGGCCAAACTTGAGCTGCTTCGGTGGTAAGCAAACTCCTTCTTACACTCTAGGCAGACCACTTTACCTTTGTCAATGGTGCCGTCGGGGCGTTTATGAAATACAAATTTCCCGTTCATTGGGCCAACAACTCTCAGATGCGCCTCCATATCCACACTGTAAGCTAATCACCACTTCTCACCTTGACCTCACGACGTGACTCCACCCCCAACAAGTCAAGCACAAGGAGCCCAGCACATAAAAACGGATTTTATAACATAGCAACTCTCATACAAAATCAATGACGTCAAGAGATTAAAAATTAGATTAACGAGATTAAAAAACATAACGCGCTAAATAGCATTGTAATTAATTAATCGCAATTAACGCGATAATTTGACACCCCTAGTTTTTATATTCATCAGGTCCCAATCAGCCCGAATTGCAAGGAGAAATTAAAAATGCATGCCATGAAAGAGTTCGGTTCTTAGGAGGTTAATGTGTGAGTCTTGTTGTGTTCTTGTTTTACCATCAAGCCTTAAACTGAACATAATAAGAGTTGGAGTTAAAAAGGCGAGCGAGAGAAAGAGTTGGTGTAGAGCCTTTAAGAGTTTGTGCTTAAGTGAAAAAATATTAAGCAAAAGAAGAAAAGCTGCTATGTTAAAATCCTGCCAAACTGATGTTCGCTTCTTTCATGCAGTATTCGCCCTCTTATGAGTGCTTGTTTACCGCTGCTGACCGATGACATCGCAAACACAGAAAAACATACAAGAGAACAGACTTGGCACCAATATCTGATCAAGCTTTTTGAGCCAGGATCAGACTGATATCTGAGCCAAATACAGGAGTGTTGCAGCTTAGTCACCATTGACTTAATTTACAATTTGCATCAATTCAATTTCCCAGAAATATTTTGATGCTGCTGCAGTTATTCACACTGTTAATATCACAATAGGTGTCGTTTATGTGTGTGTAAAATCAACAGGAGCATTTTTTTCATCACAGTCTTTTAGTTTTCTCCCACCTTCTTCAGATTGGAGCTCAGCTAAACTGTCGTGAGTACGAACACGTACACACAGTCATATTTCCAAGGTCGGAGGATCTGTCACGCGAGTGTAGTGTACTTAGATGGGTTTCATGCCTCTCTTCCCCCTTTCGCTCTCTCTCCCTCTTCCTAGGACTCCACCTTTATTGATTTCCACATAGCACTAGCTTGCATCTTGTACAAAGGCCCCTTCATTATGTTATCTGTGACCTGTTTCTGCCTGATAACTCTGACTAAAAGCCTCTGTTTAGGCTACCATCTAGGTAGTGGAGCATTTGTGGGATCTTTTAGAGTTGTTTTGCAGTATTTTGAAGCTGGTGCATTGCCTCTCAGGTCATACAACCATCTTTACTGATTATTATGAGGTGCTGCTTTATAATGCCAACAAATGAAAGGCTGTTTAAAAGTCGGAGGAGTTGGATATTCACTCAGGTTTTCCACATCTTTGTTGACTATGGACCTGTAATGCTTTTAGATCAGATCTGAGTTTTTGGAATTTTGGTAGATTTTTTTTTTACTTTATTTTATGCATTTGCAAAATAATGTTAATAAACATTTAATATACTAATGTCATAAGGGAAGTCTCTCATAAGGCCTGTCCTGATTTTTATAACTATGTTTTCTGAGAAAGCTACCGTAAACATAAAGACAGTCAAGACAACAGCGTTGCTGTCATTTCAGCTATATTAGTGCATAATATCTGCTTAGAAGGAGAGTTGGATGCTCTAAAAGCCTTAATGTTTTCTCTTTTATACAGTATGCATCTCTGTCAGGGAATCAAACCACAAAAATCAGACCTGTGTATGTGTGTGTTAGTTGAAAAACTTCACTGAACTACTGAACTAGATTCCCTGTTAAATTCACACTTTAACCAGTGGCCCAAAAATTAGCAGAGGACATTAATGAACTTGGGAGCTTGCTCTGACGGTAAATGATGAGCTTCAGTCTACAGACGTTCCTGAAATCTTGTTTGGAGAGGAAGTAATTCAATTTAAAGGCTTGAGATGCGTCCTTGGCTGGGTTTTGACTGGATAAGAAGGGAACTAACTGCACCTCCGGATAAAGCAGAACCCAGTGGCCCTCCTGTTGGCTTATCATAGCCGCCACCCCCCCACGAAACATACGCGCCAGCTAACTCTCAGTGTCTGGTCGAAGCTCTTGATGACAGTTGTTGGACTGTCTGAGCTTCTGTGGTTTAAACGGGTGCACACGGTGAACTCTGTGTGAATGTGTGTGTAATGTTGAGGTGGGGGTTGAGTGTATGAGTGGCCATCTGGAGGGTGGGGGGTGTCAAAGCTTCTCTTGGGTTGGCGGGAGGGGTGTTTGTCCTGGGTTACAAGCTTAAGAGAAGTCTTGGAGGGCAAACTGATGAAGAAGAACTTTAAAAGCGATGTCACCAGCTTTAAACCTGGAAACAAACATGGCAACTGTTCTGCAAGTTATGCAACATTCAATGAACCAAGATCAGCATCTAATTAGACTGGAGGTGCAAAAACGTCGGCGCATTTGCAAAGCCATGCATGTATTTTATTTTATTTTATTTTACCATTTTATTCAATAGTTTTTGCCTGCCTTGCTTGCTTTAAGTGTATCGGTCAGGCTCTTAGCCACACACACACTCGCTTGTTGCCGCAGTTATAATAAACCCTGTTTTTGTTTAATTGAGTTCTGTAGCTCCTTTCAGCCCTGCGCACAGTGAGGCCGCTGGCTGGCCGACTGACAGCAACATTAGCTTTTGTTTTCATCTGCTTCAAAACACTGTGAGCCGGTCTGATCTGTCACCTGACCACAAACTTTGCCTCATGATTGGACCACAGCGCTGAGCTTCAGCCAGCTGACCAGAAGCCAGGCATCTGATTGGGCTAGAGCCTCTCAAAGCACTTCCTCCTGTAGCCGGGCAGACTGCGAGTTCCCATGAGGACTGAAGTGTTTCAAAACACATATACAGACTGCAGTGAAGAGAGACAGTTACTGCAACTATGTAGAGGGAACCTCTGACAGCCATAGAAGAAAACATAGATGCCTTACCGTTAAGTAAAAATATCAGTATATCAGGAGCAACAAAGAGCATCTTTAGTTATGAGCTCAGCCTGAGTGAAAACCTGAAAATGATGTAACCACAGGATACGAAAATTTTTTTTTTTCATCTCATCGTGCCAGAACCTGGGAAAACAAAAACCTAATTAATGCAGGCGATGTTGTCGTGACTCGAAATCTGTTTGTGTTACTAGGCAGATACAAATAAATGCATTTCTTGCTCACGCGGGGAGGGAGAAACTGCTGGAACAGAGTTTGAACAGCAGATCAATCTCAGTGTCACATTTGTGCATCCACTCCAAGCATAGGACAGCTCAGCTCATTAGTTTTAGTCGGCAGTTTCAGTGGAAATACAGATAGGAAATGAGAGTGAGGGTGGTAGCACATACTCCTCTAATTCTCAAATTGATGACTGATAATCATATTTCCCAAAGTGCTTTGCTCCTAGGAAAAAAAAAATGTATACGATAAATCACTTTCTGCCCTTAGATTTCATCCTTGGTTCCCCTATAAATACAATTATGTAATCCAACTTTATTGGAGAAAGGAGAAGCAACCCTGCATGCATTTTACACTCATCCCTGTCACCGGCTTTTTCCTGTATTTGTCTTTCTCTTTGTTATCTTGTCATTGGAAACAAACATGTCACTCACAGTTGGCTCTGATGTGTCACACACCATTCTCATCTGAAAGCACTGCGCAGACACACACATTCTCGATTTGATGTCTTAGTGAGGCCATCTAATTGACATAATGCTTTCCATAGCCACTTACCCTAACCCTTAGTCTAAACCCAACCATAACCTAATTGTAACTCGGACACTAAAACCACATTTTGAGTCTTAAAAATGCCTTCAAACTCGTGGAGACAGGCACCTTTGTCCTTATAAGTGACTGTTGGTCCCCACAAGTATAGTAACGTTCCAGTTTTTGGTCCCGACAAAGATGTCTAAACAGGTACACACACAGATACATTTACAAAATGTGTTAAGAAGCTTTTTTTCTGGTTGTTGTGGGAATGTTGGATGATTTTTGTTCAAGGTTCAAGGTTCTTCCTTTGTCACATGCATAGTTATACAAGTATAACACACAGTGAAAGTGAAATGTTGTGCCCTCGCTGTGTTGAGCTGGCACACAGGTTACTGTAGGATCAGCTCTATACTCTGTTTTCCTAGCACCTTTTATGACCCTTACCACACACACACACACCTTCATCGTACTATCCTCAGTCAACTAGGTTTCCTTGGAGACGGGTTTGGAAAGTGTTCGGCAGACTGGTGCTTTATGTAAAATGAGGAGGGGGGTATATGGGAAAAATCTATTGCTGTGTGAAATGCTTAAAAGATGTGATTTCTGTGCTGATTTTACATATAAACTAACCAAAATAAAGTGTTAATGAGGAACATTTCTAATGCTTTTTAATGTTCATATTACTACCTTACAGTATTGTTACTTTTTAAGCCATAGATGACGGCAATCCATCTTAACCAAAAGCTCAGGCCTTCAGACTAGCTGTTAGCATAGCTCCACCCACTTTCTGTTTCTCAGACCTTCTGGTTCCAGTGGGCAGCCAATCACAACAAAGCTGGCTTAAATTAAAGGTGGCCTTAAATCAGGGATATCAAACTTATTTTAGATCAGAGGCAACATACAGCCCGGTTTGACCTTAAGTGGGCTGAACCAGTGAAACTCTCTTTTCTATCAGTATGAAGTTTAAATGCACATTTAATGCCTGAGATATCTCCGTAGAAGAAAAATAAATAAAATTTCAGCAGTGTGTCTGAGTTTTTCTACATGATAAAAAAAAATGCAGCTTTAGTAAATAAAAGAAAAACTTTTTGTGCTTAAACTGGAAGAAATAAATTGCTCATTGCCCAGACTGTCCTGTAATTATAAAACCAAAAAACTCAGTTTTTCTTTTTGTCTTTTTCTTTTTCTTTTATTTTATATGTTTTTTTTTTTTACTGTGACTCAAAAATAGTAGATGATGAAAGAAACATGCACTGTTCTAATTTAATTATTGATGTATTTCTTATTTACTTTGGTGTAGTTTGGATGCTCATGGGAGAGGTCTTGCAAAAGCTACAAAACCTCAAATACTGTTAAAAGTCCAAAGTTTATGCTCACCTTAACATTTTTCAAAATGTCAAGTGTGCCACATTGCTGAAGTGAGATTACTGGAAAGTAATAATATATTTTATGCACTTTGCATGGAGCAATGTTGCCCCCTGGGCCTTATGTTTGACACCGTTGACTTAAATGGAGAAAAGCTATTGTCAGATAAATCTAGCTACTCAGGAATTTAATGTTTTTTGTTACCATTTATTATGCAGTTTTTGTTAAATATGTTGCATTTAACTAGTCTTTCAGTATGTGAAAAGCAAAACTCCAGAGCTTTAAAGCAGCATGGTTTAACAATAGCAGCAGCAGTTTGTAGACATCTGAAAAAACTGTAGCTTTCTTTGAATCATTTAGCTTCTTAATGTATAAGTTAATGATCCTTTTTTATTACATTATTACTGTTGCCATTTAGTTCCCACAGTCTTACACAGTCTGGGATTCATTACAAGCTTGTTGGTTTAGAGTACACTGATTTTAGCTAGTTATACCTAGTAATTATCAAATGAGTGTTTGTTTCAGTGATGTACGTTTTTAATACATTTCTCACTGGTTGCATTGTTTTCTGACATGCTCTTCTGTTATAGAATACTTCCTCAAATCAAAGTGGGTCAATAGGAACTTTCAGGCACATCACCTGTGTAGGCGCAGGTGTGGTTGCAATTTAAAAGTACTTTCATTGTTCAGTGACCTGTAAGAAAGAGTTGGCTTCAGCTACTTAGAAACACATGATCCATAACTAAGACTTTTCGTTCTCATCAAACCTCACTGACACACCACAGGCTTCCAGAACAAGCCTGGACATGTCAGTGGATAGCACAGACTGCTACACCTGCGTGCAGTGTCCCTGCTGCATACTTACCCTTAATTACACCACACATCTATAGTCAGTATAGTTTCTTCTTTTCCTAACACACCCAAAAGCATATATTGTATACTTTACAAAAAGTAAAATAATAATATGCTTTGTGTGGTTTTTATCTGAATGTTTTGTGTTTATGCCCATTATTGTTTTTGAATTTCTGGCATTCCCATCAAGGTTTTATTTTGACCATTTTAAATGATAAGAGCTGATATTTTACCTGTATTTATGTGTGTATGTTTTGGTTTATTCTGTTCGGTGCCCTTTGGAGAAAATTTCACCCCCTGATCTGTGTTGGTGGATTGCCTATTTTCTCCAAAATATCAGATCTGAGAGTTTCTTTAGTTTCTCTGAGATGATATCTGAAATTTTTCACACAGGTGTTTTAGCACTTTTTTCTAACTGGCATGACTGCAGCATTACTGGCATTGCTGACCTGCACATAAAAATAATTACATAAAAAAGCGCTAAGACTTTGAAGAGTGTGTGATAATTTAGAAAAACAAAGACTTGCAATTATTCACCCCAGTTTCTACCCACTGTCAACAATCCACTGAAACAGATTTGATTAATGTGAAATTAATTTTTGTTAAATGTCATCAGCTTTGACATTTTGAACACTGCTCTCTGTCATGTACTTTCCTCTCTTTGGAGTGGTATTGGTGGAAGGTGCTGATGGGTGTTACAGGCTTCGCTCTGTGTACTCTGCCCCACATAACTTGGCCTACTTCTGACCGGCTGCTGCTGCACAGCAGTTCAAGGGTCCTTCATGCTTAACAGGCGTCATAAAAAGCCATGTAAACACTCAGAGGAACACTCACTGATTACCTGTGTGTGTGTTTTGTTATGAAAGGTAGCACCTTTTATAGCACACAGCAAACAGTCTATAGGTTTTTGATACTTATCTACTTCATTTTGTTAGGTGACAAAAAGGCCAGATTGATATAATAGTTAATTTTTTTTCTTATCTAAGTCAAATGTATTAGACTGAGGTGGCTCGTGTTTTTTGGCTCTCTAAATAAGCTTGACTTGAATGTAAAGGAATGATTGTGCATGCGTGTGTGTCTCTGTGCATTTGAAACGTGTGTGTGTGTATGAAAAAATTTACAAGCAACGAAAACATCTGCGTACATCTGGCACTTTTTCAACAATAGAAAGGACAAAATAAATAGAAGATCTGCCTAGCTATAAAACGCTGTTGTCACGTGGACACACACACAGGCACACACATGCACACACACTCGCAGTAAATCTCTCAGTTAAGCCAAAGGGCTTATTGTTTATCTTTTATCATCTTGGCATTGCTCTGCAGTGAAATCACTCTGTAATCACCCTCACTCCTCTCTTTCTCCCACTGTCTCTTGTCTTGTCTAACTGCCACCATCCCCTTCTCCTCCTCTTCCTCTGCCACCATGTGATTAAAACAAACGCTTGATGTCCACCCCTCCGCCCTGATCCTATGGCAACTTGTGGGCCTGGTTTGCTGGTTATTTTTGGCTACTCGTGATGAGTTCTGCAGGCCTCAGAGAAGAATTACTTTATGTGGAGGTGCTAACAGCAAAGTGATGCTGAGCCGCTGTAGAACTTTACATTTTAGTGGTATGACCTATATTACGTTTTATTTGTTTTTATGGCAGTATAGGTTTGGTTGTTGTGGCTCACCTTCTGATCTGATCAAAGGTGTGACCTTTAGTCTGATCCAGGAGTAATTAGTATGTTTGTTTTTTGGTTTAATGAGCCTGGAGCGTGGAGGTAAATGCCTCCACGCTTGTCTACGTATGTTCTATCTATCCATCCTTTTGCTGAAGTTGAACCACTCCCAGACCTACTGGGAGGTAAACTCTCCAATGCGTCCTGAGCCACCTTCTGGATCTCATCCCAGCTGGGTGTGCCTGGTAGACCTCCATCATCTTAACTTGCTCTTCTCATTGCAGCAGAGTAGCAGCTCTAGTCTGAGGTCCTGCTGGACAGCTAAATTCTACACGTTGTCAAGGAAGAATAAGAAGAGATTGTGTGACGTAAAATGATTAACTACCCTTATCAGGAGACTAATGTTTTCAAAGATTTCCATTTCTGAAAGCCTGTCATGTAGAGTCTGACCAATATGTGACTTGTAATACCAATATTGATGCCAATATTTGGTGATTTAAAAATCTGACATATCGTGCAATATTTTTCTTAATTTTAGGCCTACGAAAACAAACAAATTTCCCAAACGTGTAGTTATTTGTGCAATGTCAACACTTATAAGATGGTAGAATGGTGTTCTCCTGTCTCTTCTTTACTGTTTTAACATAAATTTGTCAGCTGGTATAAATACCAATACTAATGGTATGGTAAATAGCTACTGATGATATCAGTCCGCTGAGCAATGGGTCGAGTGCTACTCTCAAATTTTCACATATGATTCAGTATTTATCCAACACCCAGCATGAAAATACTCAATTCACCCTTTTAACATCAACTGGGACTTAGTAGGCTGGACAAAGGTTTGGAGTCCTTTGACTTGAAGTTGTATTCAGTTTGGCAGTTTGATTTGTTCAAAAACCAAAATTCAGGAAAAGACAATGAAGTTTGAGTGGAGATGTGACAAGATGCCAGGAGGCATAACGGATCGTTAATGGCTTCTTTCAAACCGACAACCCAGAAATAAACCCTACACGAATCCTGCAGTAATTATGAAACATGAAAAACTGGGATTGTTGCTGCTAGTTACTTCCTGTTGTTTCAGGTGTGTGGGAGCTCGCGTTGTTATTTTCTCTTGGAAAAAATGTCTTCAAAAATGCAATACTTTTCTTTTAATTAGCATTTCCTTGGTGTAAATGTTGTTACCAAATTCCTTTTGAAAAAGGCAAAAATACTGTGGCACACTTAATGTCTTTGAAGTGTTCATTTTGTATTTGGCCTTCAAGTTTGCAGGGTTTCAGAACAAGCATTTTTAGATTTGCTTTCCCCTGTTTACACCCATGATGACTCAGCCTGTCCTGGGATCACAGTCTAGATGAAAGGCCCTTCGGCAGGGAGCGCGTCTGTTGTTGGACACGACGGTTGTCTTGCTGCCAGCCAGGACGTCCTACTGTCAAATCGTTCTTTCAAGGCAGGAGAATACGAAGCAACGGGGTGACATCTTTCCTGATGTTAAAACTGAGCCAGAGGCAGATGTAGAACAGATGATGCAAACCTGTGTCAAGCCCACCTGAGTACAAAGACGAAAACCTGATGAGAATTTATTGTCACTCTGTCAGTTTAAGATTCAGGTTCTTGCAGTCTGTCCCATCCTCCTCTCCTCAGGTGTAATCCCAGCTCTCCCCTTACTTGCTAAATAAATCATACTAGGCTTTCCTGTGTTGGACTGGGCGAGGGTTCATGTTGTCAGATGAGAGGAGCCAGGCTATGGGGATTATCAACCAGAGCAGAACGAAGGGGCTTAACAGTTTTTGCTCTGCTATGGTTGTGTTCACACTGCAGGCCCTAAATCTTATTTGATTCTTCTTTACAAGAGTGGCACAGGAGTCTTTTTCGACGGGGTGAGGTTGCCTTTTTGAGCTGTGAGCTTCAATGTTGTTAACTATGTGGTATTTTTGTAGTTTGGAGTATTAAATTGTATCTGAATTCTGGTGCAGACATTTCAAGGCATGACTAATATGGAAACCTACCACCTATCGTCTGTTGACTTCACCTCAGAGGCAGCGGCCAGCGTTTTAGCTTGCCCAGAACTTCCTGTTTAGGTACCAGTTATTGTTCACAGAAGCATATTTTACAAAGCTTGGTCTTTGCCACTCAATCACACAATAGCCAGTTTTTTCTTTTTAAAGAGGTTGCATTTTGGCAAATGTCTTTCCTTTTTAATACTTTGCATGGGCTGCTTAAACATGTTCAGTAGTTCAGACTGTAAACAGACTGAAAGAGGGAGGGAAAATTCTACTGGCAGCCATGTGAAACTCACGATTTGTCTCTTTCTAACAGCACATGCTTGGATTGTTACTGGTGAACAGCCCAGTAATGGATTTTAATCAATTTATAAATGGATGATTCTTTTTGATGGACTTTGTATGTGGTGAAAAATATTCTCAAGGGACAATCCAGACAATAAAATGTAACTAAATCAAAATTAAAATGTTGATGTTTCATTAGTTTAAAATTTAAGTGAATTAATCAGCATAATTATTTAATAGATCAGTGATTAATGAGAATATTTAATTAGTTCTGGGCAGCGTTGTTGAATCCCTCTTTGCTTTATGCATCATTTAACCTTGACGCAGACGTTTTCTTTCCCTTTCATGTCGCCGTGCTTTGGGTTGTCCTAGTTTTGACTGTGTGCTTTAGAAGACAGAATGCTCACTGCTCTGTTGGCAAGCCTCTACCCCTCACTGTTGCTGTCTGTCTGCAGTCACCTGTATTATGAAGTGCAAAGGCCACAGAAGCCACATCTCTAACTAATTTGTCTGGGGGAAATAGACTTCTGTGACTTCCTGTGGTTGCTGATTGCTTACAGGTCTTTTCAAACTTGCCGGCACCTCATGTTGTCATCAGATATGAGTTATATCTGCAGGAAGAAGATCTCTGTGCTCATATTTGTTTCTGCCTTCATCCCTCTTTATCTTGCTGCACTGCACTGCCCTTTTATTCCCTCCCTCCCTCCCTCTCTCCCTCGCTGTAGGTTAAATCTCTTTCTATTTATAGTGAGCAGCAGCAGCAGTGGAGCTGGATTGTGGGTCAGTATGTTGAGAGGGAGTAGGAGGAGCTGTTTGTGCTGCGTGGTGCATTACAACTTGCTTTATGTCTTGAAAAGAAGAAAAAAGGGGCCCTGTCATGTTATGAATAAGAGGAGAAAAGTCTGTGGAATTTGCCTTTTGACTTTGGACCAATACTTTCCTTAATTGTTTCTGCTCATGCTTTTGCTGTATAATGCACTGTTGTCCATGCACAATTGCGAACTGTATTTGTCAAATAGCTGGTTGCCAGTGTGTTGATGTTGACAGAAGGAAGGGGTTGGGTCGAGCTCAATCCAGGTCAGCAGGCAACTCACTGTTATTAAAGGTGCCACCCACTGACATTGGTCTGCAGAACACAAAGTCAGCACAGTACAGCTTTAAAAACAAATTAGCAAATTATTAAATATCTGGCATGCGTATGGACGTACTACACCTCTACGTAACACCATAAGTTTTATTAGTTATATTTCGAAGGAGGGTATTATTTTGCTGTGTCCCACGGCTTAAAATGTTGTCATTTCCAAGTTTCTACAGGCTGTTTTGGACATGTGGGTTTATGATGCTAGCCAAGCCAAATCAGCCTCCCTCCCCTCAGCAGCACAGCTCATCAAGAAGTGAACCAGCTTTTGTTTGGTTACTGTTGACTTTAGGATTTGACTGAATTACTCCTAATTTCTCATAAGCACACAGCTTTGTGCATAACAGCTCTATATTGCTGTGAAGGAACATTTTTACCCACTAAACTGAACCCTTGACAGTTTCAGCTGTGTTGCCTTTTATTGCTCTCAATAGTCAGTCATGTGGTAATAATTCCTTCTTTTCAATGCATAGAGATTTCAAACAACAGAGCCCTGGAAAAGCAGTAATAATGTTTGTGACATAACTGAGAATGGAGCCAGAAAAGTGGCCGTTGTGGATAAGGTTGACACGCTGTATAGGGGAGGGTGTAAAGCTATCTGACTTACAGAAAGTGATGCAGAATGGAGCTTTTAGATCTGCAGGAAAATTAAAAGGATCTGGCATCGGTATTATGTTCTTAATTTAAATCCATCGTTGTTGACAAGTTGGTATGTGGGGGCACTTTGAAGAGAGAAATTACACACCATTATTACTTTGACCTTTGGCGTCTGTATGTTGACCTTCACTAATGTTTGCCACACAGACCACACTGGAGACAGCCTTCTTTGTGTTTCTAAGGAGCTCGGAAAGAAAAGCAACTTCTTTACGTTTCTTGAAGACGTTTGACCTCTCGTCCGAAAAGCTTCTGGGATGGAAGAAGACCACTCGCTTTTCTTTCCAAGCTCCTTAGATTTGTATGACCTGGATGACTGATTACCTACATAAACCTTCTTTGTGTTGATTTGTTCCTTCTTTAATCTTTCAAAGCTAGATTTTTAGACTGCTTCCAGCCAAACAAAATTTTTGTTTTTTATTTTTGATTAATCCGAAGCTTTGATTGGTTCTGCTAACCAAAAATTGTGAAAAGGTAAAATTTGAACCAATTTTTTTTGGGCTGTGTGGTATCTAGATTGTAGACTTATTGAAGTTGTACAAATATCACTGTGGTATCATTAGACACCATTTAGGATGAAGAGCTTGGTCATTTGGAAGGGGCTCAGAATAGAGCTGTGGCTTATTTGTACTGAAGGGAGCCAATTATTAGGCATCTGAACTAGGATGTCTTCTGAATGCCTCCTAGGAGAGGTGTTTCAGGCATGTCCAGTCCAAAGAAGACCCCATGGCAGACTCAAGTTATGTCTCATTGCTGGCTTGAGAAAGCTTTGCTGTCTTCCTGAAAGACCAGGAAGTGGGAGGCTGCCTCAGCTACCCATTTACTCTCTTGGACCTGGACAGTGTAGTGTTTTTTGTTTCTTTCTTTGTTTGTTTTTTTTGATAAAATATTGAGTAAGATCTAAACGAAATTAATCTAACGTTGTAGCTAATCTTGTTTTTTTTTTTAAATCTGTGAATCTCCTGAGTGTCAGCTGCAGACCAGGGATTTATGGTAGTGATTGAGATTTTGATGTCATCAGTGGACATTTCAAGTTGAACTTCTCACTTTGAGGTAAAATACTTCCATAAGCCCTTGGAGGATTTTATGGCTCTGTCACGTGCATAAGTGCAGCAGAACTGAAAAACATGGACCGCAGAAGAGACGGATCTCCGATGACAAATATCCAGTGTCGGCCTACCCTCAGTCTAAAATTTCTCCTGTCTCCTGCGGCCGCCACCTCATTTTTATTTTTTTTCAGCTGTGTGTTTTCACAGGCGGTTAAAACATCTCTGTCTTAATTAAGTGCGCCTCACCCTTCCTTGCACTGGAAAAAAAGAGCCGCTCTCTTTTATTACAGCCCACTGTGAATGAAACCGCCTTCAGACCTCACTCCTCGCTATTGTAAAGCCCTGTATTTAGTAGCGAGGGGAGAGCCAGAGCCCCCCTAGCTTGCCCCCTCCAAGAAAAACCCCTTCATTACTCTTGCAGGCCCTTTGAAGGGGTGATAAAAAATGCCAGGGTAGAAAGTTCCAGTGGTTTGGATATCGCCCTGCCCTTGTGTCTGAAAATGGAGGGTGTAGTTGGCATCAGTGGCTGCAACCTTGAAGTCATTGCAGGAAACACCAAATCTACAGGTTGCACAAAATGCTACTCATGGCACAATTATACAACAAACCACAAATAGCTTCCTGTCTGGAGGCAGGCGATGTCGAAGCTGAGCATGACTAGGAACTGGGCTGAAGGGATGTTTCAGAAGGGAACACGGTCCAGACTTGTGCTTTAAATGACAGAGCAGGAAAAGAAGAAGAAGATTCATGGAGAGGCACGATCGCTCTCTTTGGTCCTGTTTTAAAAAAACTTGGCACACTTTACACTTTCTTCTTTGAAGATACCCTCCCGTCTTTGTTTCTTCCTTCCTTTCCTTCCGCTTGTACGTTCAGAGGATTTTGTTTATATGCCAGCTCTTCCAGCACACTAAACACTGCAGTACCCTATGCACCATCTATCAAAGGGCAGAATCTCCAGGAGAGCCAAGGTTTGGTTTGGACCCGGGCCTAGCTGCTTTGCCCAGTCAGATGCATCTATATATTACACACTGCAGGGACACAGCCCTCCCTTCCTGTCGTTTCCTGTGTCTTGTTGTGTATCATTAGTATCAGGGGTTTTTCCTGGCTCAGAATTGGGCCTTTAGGGATGACGCTGCAATAAGTATGATTATGCTAGCTATAGTAAAGGTGGTGATTTTGTTACCATTTTTGAAAGAAATCTGCATTTCTTGTTATTTCTGTTTGGTAGCAACTTCCTAGGGGGTCTTGAAAATTCCTCTTTGCGGGAAAAAATGAGGTCACCGTTCTAAAATGTTTAGGAAAGACATTCTAATGGTGTGAATCATAGGTGCTTAAAAGTCCACAGCCTGACTTTTGAAGCAGCGTAGACCTGAGCAGTGTTTGTCTGGTGAGACTGACATGGTTTTAGGGCAACATACACACAACAGAGAGTGTTAAGCGCATCCAAGAACATGTTTATTTGGACAACAAGTAAGCTATTGTCACAATAAGGTGGGTGTTTCGTATTGTGAATGAGCAGCGGGGTGGAACTATGTGGCCACTTGCAATTACACTCAGTCCTGCTAACAACCCGCACTGTATACATGATGTAATGTGGCTAGCTTGGAACATAAACTTGACACAGTTGATACACAAAGCATTGGTGAGTAGTATAATCAACATTATTGGCCCAGAAAGGATCATCAGACTCAGGGACTGATATAGACTGGTGTGCTACCAGTAAAGAAAACTATGTTTAGATGCAAATGTCCGTCAGATGCACCTTTTTTTTTTTTTTTTTTTTTTTAATTAGAAAATTTGACACTTGTGATTGTGATCCCACGATCATAGCCATGCTTCTGATTTTCTTGGTGTGTGGATGTTTTTTTTCCCTTCTTCTTCTTCTAGCCATTGATGTTTCTGCATAGGTGAGACATGTTGCTGACCTTTGACCTATCTTTATCTGTTTCCATGGTGACGCCATGTGCTACAGCTGATGGAAAGGCTGCTGCATCATGGGAAGGAGCACATTAGTTCCCTGCCCCACACACACACACACACACACACACACACACACACACACACACACACACACACACACACACACACACACACACACACACACAGAGGTACTAAAGCAAATGCCCTACAGCTTTTTCCATACTGGTAAAAGCTAAAACATACACAGCAGTAACACTGCTGTTGAATTCTCATCAATACAAAACACCCACATTACCTCTTCCCAGTAATGTTACATTTCAGTGCACCTCCTCGCTAGACTAAGCTTTGACTATAGTCTTCATGCCAATGTTATATTTTACCTAGAAAAATTATTATGTGGATTTTTGATTTATTTATTTTTTGTCAGAGTCAGTGTTAGGGCTGTTCGATATAACGATATATATCAGATGACGATATAAAAACGTCTATCATTTCATTTTACGTTATCGTTTGTTTCGTGGTGTCGCAAAATAAACTTTACAGCAATATTTTTTCATCATTTTGATGGTCACTGTAGTGGCTATATTAATTTCTTAAAGTTCTCTCTTTCTCTTATATTTAATATAACCACACTACGGACGGACAAGCGACTGTTTTTATGCGTTGTCGTTAGCAACAACGACGGTAAAACCACCGCGTGTCCGCTTGTTTATTTTCCACATAAACCTTTCACAATAAAGCTCAAGACCCTGTTGAGACTGAATCACGTGAAAAAGTATGCAGAGTATTTACGGATGAGAAGCAAAAAACACCCGTCAGGTGCTAAATAATAAACCTTAAACGTTAGAACCGGCTTTTCCCCGCAGCACGCCGTGTAATAAACACGCACTAAGGAAACGGCGGCCGTTACAAGTTATGTCTAAAAATGTATCGTTTCATGCATCGGTTAAAACAGCGGTCCCCAACCTTTTTTTGCGGCACGGGCCGGTTTATGCCTGACATTATTTTCACGGACCGGCCTTTAAGGTGTCGCCAGATAAATACAACAAAATAAAACTAGTACCGGTACCGAAAACAAGAAGATTTATTCATAACACACGTGAAAAGACCCAGGAAAACCGAGTTAACGATAAAAACGATAACAAAATAACGCTGAAAACCGATAAAAACCCTGAAAACCATACATTTCACACCTGAGCCTCAACTCTCACGGACCAGTACCGGGGACCGCTGGGTTAAAACACTCGACTCAGGGTACACGACGCCCAGCTGGAAACACTTCAGCAACCCGAGATTCACAGAATTGACAGAAAATGTTAAATTTTTGTGAATTAATATCGTTATCGGGACGATAGAGGTTTTATATCGGGATATAAGATTTTGGTCATATCGCACAGCCCTAGTCAGTGGACTTTCTCATGGCATGCTCCCACATTGCTCTGCATGCACAAGAAAATGTGGAAATATTCACACACAAAAGCAGTCCAATCTCACACATTTACTTTGTGTTTCACTGATGACTATTTGAATTGTAATCATTGTTAAAAATAACTCATGTAAATACTGCAGTGTTATCTAATTAGTCTATAATACACGTACATGTTTGCAGGTCTTTGTTCCTCAGTTGCTAGACTGAATCTAAATAGAGCGCCGTAGCAGTGCCCAAATTGCATCAGTGGCGGTGGAAAGTAGGCCACCGGCCTCTTTCGCACAGCACAAACAGGGACACACAGCTGATCACCACTGCACACGCGTGCCATCAAAACGAGCCTTGTCTGACATGGCTGATCGGATGCACATGCTGCACTTCCAATTGCGCTCTGTTTCCCCCTCAGATGGAGCTGTGCAGCTGAGTGAGCAGGCCGGCTCTGTGTGATGTATGTCAGCCCTTTTGATATTCAATAGAGACGTTTTGCAATTGGCTGATTTGTTGCAGAGATGTCTGCAACAAATCACACTCATTAAAAAAAACAAAAAAAACATACAGATTTCAGTTGATTATTTATTCCATTATTTTTATCTTGACGATGCAATTTTCTCTTGTTTTTATTTTCAAACAGCATTAGTGGTACCTGAAGTATGTATAACCACAATAACATTAAAGCAAAAAAAAATTACGAAATGCAAAATATCTATATATTTTTAGTACGTCACAATCTAATGCTACGCATCTTGGTTAATGTACTTCATAAGTAAACACAGCAATCTTATTAGTGCCAAATATAAATATAACAGAATAACTTTACTCACTGAGAAATGACTGAAGAATCTGCTGATACACAAAGGAAGCGTCAGATAATTGCAAATATAAATACTTTTAAAAGGTGGTTAACATGTCCAGTTCTGGGCTTCGGAGTAGTTGAGCCAACAGCTAACTGCTCTTATTGTATTGTAATTATTTTTGCAATCAGGTTTTAAAGTTCTCTTCTCTGTACCTAGAAGAAGTATGCAAAGGAACTTTAGAGTTATATTTCCTAAAAGAAAGCTTTTGGGTGTCATGATGGTAGCTTAGCTCTTAGCACTCCCCCGCCCACTTATTTCAGAGGGTAACCAGACTTAAACCACCTTCAGCTATGAGCTAATTGAGTTTGCATTTTAGACTTCCCTGCTCTGCTCTCGTTAGGCTCAGCATTGTCTTTTTTGCAGCTTCTGGCCCGTGCGGATTATTCGGCCGTGCTTCAACAAGATTTAGAGTCAGTTATTATCCTCTTGTTCCATAGCACATTTTCATTCACATCATTTGCATTTTGAAGTGTTTTAGGCTGAAATTAGGCTGGGAACCCACTGTGGGACATGAGAGCATTTAAACCCCCAAACTACGTAAAAGGAATTAATAGTTTAAGCTGCCGAAGCCCACACAGACTCCCTGCATTAGAATGAGCTGTTTGGGTATCTAATGGTTTCTGGAAATCAATCTATGGAGATTATTGTTACTTAATATTACGGAGTCCTAATGAATAAGATTGTCATCCGTATTTTTTCCCCCCTCATTCACTGCAACACATGAACATGTGAAAAATCCCACTTTAATTTTGCTGACTAAAGCTGTGTGAAAATATTTAAAAAGGTTTGAGTCAGTAGCTCTCTGTGTCCCTTAGATGAACTCCTGTTCTAGTTTGTAAGCAAAACGTAAACAGCCACAGTCTCTCGTCTCATGTCGGCTTGGTGGGTGGAGGTTTTGTTAAGCCTGGGAGAAGATAAGAAAGATTGTGGGAGTTATGGGTCACCAAGGGAGCTGCAGAGGGCAGTGAGACAAGGATAAAAACAGATGCTGTAGTTTACATTACCTAGGTCACCTCCTAAATGGTCACTCTGTATATGACCCCCATCAGTCCTCTGTTTTTTAATCACTGCTGTTGTTGTTGGCCAAGGAGTGTTTGTGAAAGTACTGTAAAGGAGATTTTAAATATGGATAGATGGGTGTTTACCTTTTACAAACTTTACAACACACAGCAGTTACAAGAAAGCTTTAATTCAAAAGGCAGAATATAATTTGAGACTAGAGTATTTAGGGCAGCCAACCTGCTTCCTTTAAATTAGTCAAGAAGTTGAGAGTCAAATTGACCCAGTGGAAACAAAACTCCTCCTGAGTAGCTAAGAAAACAGCTCATAACTGACTTTGAATAATAAAACCAATCTTGAACTGGGATTTCCCTAAAATATCATTTGTGACGTTAGGAACAACTGATCCAGTCAACATGCAACATGTGAACAGGCCTCTCTTTAGAGCTGCAGCAATGATGATAATAGCTGGTTATGCAGTTTTTGAGAAAAAGCTTTGTTTTAACATCTATGGCTTTCCTTAGCGACCATAGTGGTGATTTTAAGCAAATACTATGATGCTAAAAATAAATGGTAAATGGACTGGTTCTTATATAGTGCTTTTCTACTCTTCTGAGCACTCAAAGCGCTTTACACAACTTGTGCATTCACCCATTCACACAAACACATTGTTCTAAGTAACATTCACACTTCGATGGATGCATCGGAGAGCAATTTGGGGTTAATATCTTGCCGAAGGATATTTGGCATGCAGACTAGGGGAATCCAGGAATCGAACCATCAACCTTCCGACCAGTAGATGACCTGCTCTACCACCTGAGCTACAGCCACCCTCATCTCTCTAATCTTATCGCTCTAAACAATAACAAAGTATTCTGAAAAAAAAAAAAGATCATGATTCTGTCCTCGTGATAGGCCAGGGGCCACGTTAGGTGACAACAAAGTCACGTGGAAAAGTCTTCTGGAGACTTTCTGTTAGGGCTGCTCAATTAATCGAATTTTAATCACGATTACAATCTGGGCTTTCAACGATCATTAAAAATGACTGAGCCGATTATTAGCCCCTCCCTCATTTATCCGCGACACCTTAAAGGCCGGTCCGTGAAAATATTGTCGGGCATAAACCGGTCCGTGGCGCAAAAAAGGTTGGAGACCGCTGTTTAAGAGGACCCGAGGGAAGCTCGGAAAGCTAAGCAGAAGTTATTTGGAGAGTGACTGCCGTTGGTTGAAAAGAGAGTTTAAAAAAAAAAAAAAAACTTCAGTGGTGTTGCACACTATTTTATATTATTTTTTAAAGTCATTGTTAACCCTTTAAAGCCGGTCAGAGCAGCACGCTCCGTTTTGCGTAACTATTGTTAAATCCCTGTAGAACCTGAACCGTGTAAGCTAGCGCAATAATTTGTTTTGCATATGAAACCGGAGGAGTTGTACTTACATCTGATGCCATCAGCTTGTCCTCGGTCACGGTTTCGTTCCACATATAGCTTTGCAAAAATTGCATAAAAAGCGCTTGCAGGAACAAAAACATAATATTCCAGAAACACGCTTTGCCGTTCCGATCAGCTGTTCGTAACACTTCCCACAGTGAAATGATGCACCTGCTGTTTTCTTTGCAAATTTGCATCATAGGATTGTTTTTTGTTTTTCCTGCAGTATATAAAAATTGCTGTATCTCCAAAATAAAACTATGAAGACACTCAAAATAAATTTCCTGTGGTGGGAAACTATTTTTTGCAACTTTATTGTATTTAAAGTTTTGAGGGATAAACCTCTTAAATTTCTCCAAGTAGAAATATATGTAAACAAAACAAAAGCGATTTTCAATTTTTTTTGTAGTTTATTGCACTTTTTTGCAATTTATGTAATTACTATGGACTTAATGCATACATATTATTAAAATATGGGCTATAACAGTTGTATTGATGTATAGCAACTTGAAATGCTCCCACAAATGGCACTACAGCATGTAAAAAAATAATATAAGCTCTGGTGGACTTGGTTCTATAGTGCAAACATTGTTCCATCAGTTTATTAAGCTTCATTCGAGGCCTCCGAGTAGGCCTCTCTAACAGGATTTGTTTAATAGTGTGCTATTCCCCGATTCATATCTCTGCAACCCTCAGTCAGCCAAGATCAACACTAATGAGCCTTTGAAAGAGAATAATAAGCTTCCAGCGGTCGCTCTACTGTGTCTTCTTTGGGCGAGGGAGGACAGCGTGTGGAGGCGGAGTCAGTGCCATATCTCAGTAACAACGGGGCTAATGGTGTCCGACAGTTAGCTAATTCCTCCAGCGTGCTCGGCCGCTTCATTGGGCTCCGTCCACAGGCTTCAGACCTGGAGACAGTTTGATGAAGCAAAGAGGAGGTGGCTCCCTGTTTTTTTTTTTTTTTTTTTTTTAAGGCATTTTTAAAAAATTTTATGTTTATTTAATATCTGAGAGTTGCCTCAAAAGACTCGCTCTAAACTCAGTTTCACATGTTACATTTAAACAGTCATTGTGGGCATTTGTATCAGTTTGGTCCTTATATGCATGTAGATCTTTGTTAGTGCAGGAGACCACCAAAACATTGGTATCTTGGGAAGTGCCTTCATGTGCTCAACTTTCAGTGTTTTTCACGTCTTCATACCAGATCTGCCTCTCCTCTGTCCTTCATGCCATGCTCTCTGCCTTTGTCTCCTCTGTATCGGTGTGTTTTTCCTGCTGATCCTCCAGGCTCAGAGGAGCTGCTAGAGGAATGTCGTGATGAAAAGGATGCTAAGCCATCTTGTGTTTAGACGTCCTCAGCCTTCACAATCGCAAAATGCTCCAACACCTCCACTCATCTTCATCACTTTGAAGCTTGTGTCAAATGAAGCTGTCTGTCTTTTGTTTGTGTTTTTTCAGACTTGGAGCCTAATTATCATAGGGTACTTGAATTTAATGTGTCTTTTGGAGCAGTAGGAAGCAATGTTTTGCTAATGTCATTAGCACTAAAATTTGGAAGGTTTTGAGGTCTCAGTAGAGGTTTGGGCTCATGAAAGGTTACCTCCACTATACTGCTCGTCTTCAGGTGCAGGATTAAAATTTTTGCGGCACTCAGCATTTTCCCAGCTGCCTGTGAACAGCTTTGGAAAAGCCCTGATGTTGTGGTTTGTCGGCCTGGTCATAAGCGATATCCATTTCAATGACCGTCAGTCCTCCTAGTGTGTCTAAAAATGGGGTGATAGGTCATTACGTTATGGAAAGTTGCGGCACTGCCCAGAATGTAACCCCCTTACTACCACTAGATCTCATTACAGCAGCTATGCAGCGCTGGCCAACCCCCCCCATCCCTCAACTGTCTCCCCCACCTACCTATCCACTTTTCACCGTCTGTCTTTCTGTAATACGTTAATGTCCTCACTCCTTTCTGTTTTCTTTATTTCTTTTTTTAATGTCTGAAACTAAAGATTTGTGGTATCTGTATGTGTGTGGAGATCAAAAGGATAGTGTCAGTCTCTCTGTAAGTGTGTGTGGTCATCATTAGTGCAGGTGCAGACACTCTTTGAATTTTAGCTGGATCACAGCAATCAATGGAGATTTATTACTGACCAACCTCGCTCTCTCTCTCCCCCTCTCCGTGTCTTTGTGTTGCTCCCCAGAGTGAGACTGTTTTCTTGGCCTACTTACACAGAGCTCCCTGTTTAAACACTAAGGCAGAGCAAAGGAGAAGCAGAAACTGAGCTTAACATCTTATCAAGTCTCTCGTTGTTTTCCTGTTTTTGGGAGAAGCAACAAACTGATAAATAGTGATTTTTGTAGATCCAGAAATGATAGAAACAGACATATATTAGACAAAGGAGAAGACAAAGGCGGGAGCCTGGTAGGTACTGTAGATTAATGAAAATCCTCCAGTCTGAATTGATATAGAAATAGCAAAAATGCAGCTCATTCCCCATCTGCGAAGGTGGAGTTTAAGATAAGGGAATAAAAAGAGGAGGGGAATGAATGAGTCACAAACAAAGAAAGCACCACAAATATGACTCAGCTCCGTGAGATTTGACACTGGTTGGTTGTCTACTATCAGGCAGAAAAATGTTTTTAGTTAAAAAAAAAAAAATCTCTGACTGTCATTATTCTTGTTTCTTTCCATTAAAGATGGCAGCTGCAGTCTTCCTCAGGGGGCACTGATAAAAATAGCTCAAAAATACAAGCTTTCTGCATTAACTGGGTGTTTGTCACAAAGCAGTAGATCAACACAAGTGATGTCTTCTTCATTTGCACGGTACCCTGTCATAACCAGGAGGAAGTGATGCAGATGAGCTCCTCTGCTTGAGCCACACAACCAAACCTTTGAGTGAATCGTGAATGTCAGGTTACAGTGTTGGGAGACACTCTGGGTGCTATAATGGCCAAAATAAGAAGTAAAAGCTGAGCTTTATCTAGGCTTTAAGGGATAACAAAAAGGACTTTTAAAAATGTTTTGCCTGAAGAATAATATCATTTACTGTTAAGACAGTAAATGATATGAAATGCAGGCTTCTCGTCTGCATATTTAATGCGAGCTGATTGGGTGGATTTTCTGAAACAGCTGCTTGAAGTTTTACAGCTTAAAACAGGTGTCCGTTTGTACTGATGGCAGATGGTAGATGGATTTTTGTCATCGAAGTTTCCCAACTGCGACTGTTTGGAGAACAGTTACACACACACATACAGTATTTTGTTTTTTTATGCACTTAATGGACAGATCAATGAGCAGCAGAAATAATCAACTGCCCTGCTTCTAAATAATACACAGTGGTGTGCTTGGAAACTATGTACTGTGACACACACTAACTAAAAAGAGAATTCCTGCCTTATGACACCTTCATAAATTGTATGTGTGCCTGTATTTTTTTGTGCTTTCCCCACGAGAATAGAAGCACCGTAGGGTTAGCGATCGACACTGTCACTGTTGTTGACAAGAGAACTGAGCAGCAGCTGTGATGTGGAAGCAGCAATAAAAGTTTAAATTCCTCCTCTGGCCCTTGTGTTTTCTTCTTTCTACCTTGTTTTGTGTGTGTGTCTGCTGTTATAGCAGTTATGAGGTTGTGTTTAGCATACACCTATGAGCAGCTTCGCTCATAGGTGTCGAAGCCCATCATCGTCATGATGGTTTCAAGACTTTTCAAAACTCCACACGTTGTTGGTTTGATCAATAAAGACTTGTTAGCGAGATGGTTTTCACACTGCCGAGCTGCAGAAATAGGCAGGGTGTTTGCCTGTGCACATCTTTCTATATGTGTGTGTTTGTTTTGGGGGTTTCTCTGTGCATCTGTGCATGTGAATGTGTTTGTGAAAGTATTTGTGTTTGCACTAAAGCTTGCACCTGGCTCCTTCTCTATGCCCCGAAAGCTCAGAGGGGCACAATAAAGGATGCTTTGTCCTGAAATGGATCATGCATGTACACTCACACGTATGCCCAGTAAAATCAGGTATATATTCAGATTAAAGATAAACATGCACTATGTGTACAGTTGACAACAATTTGTAGTGTGTGTGTGTGTGTGTGTGTGAGTGTGTGTTGGCTCTAAAATGACTCCACTTCCTTGGCATTTCCTTAAGGGGGAAGTCGCACAGTTTCTTTCCCCCCCCTTGTCTTAATTCTATCTGGCTTCTATCTGTAACACACACACACACACACACACACACACACACACACACACACACACACACACACACACACACACACACCAACTCATGTTGTTATTTCTTGTTTTTCCTCGCCTTCTAACCCTCTGATTCTCAGCCTCGTCTTGCTCGTCTTCGCTCTTCTTTATATCTCTCCAGACTTCCGCCGTTTCCAAGCAGCAGCTGGAAAAAAATGTAAAACCAGATTTCCTGGTTTTTAAAGCAAACCAGCAACACTAAATGTGTTGTGTGCCCCCCCCATAAAAAAGCAACAGGGGGAAAAAACTAAACAAACAAAAAGTCAGTGAAATAATTGGTGTGGTGTGGTGTGGTGTGTAATAGTCAAACAGATGTCAATCAATGATAAGAGATGTGTTTTTATTGGTTATAGGGCAAAAAATATCTTAAACCTGACAGGAAGTGGTGGCGCTCGGTCACAGCCTGCTGGTCCCCGTGGTTCCTAGTTTGTGATAAGCCCACGTATATGAGGCAGGAAGTCTAGAGTGTGGTCTTATTTTGCAAGGGTAAAGGGCAGCCACGAGAAAGCAGCATGCACGCTCTGCAGTAAAACCTCTTCAGCTTCAAACTTACTTTGTGTGGGCACTTGTAAAAAAAGAAAAAAAGAAAAATGACACTTTTATTTTTTATTGTAATGTAGCACAGTGAGAACCGTACAATGTTCTCTGTTAGGAGGATTACAGGGTGCAGTGGGTTGAGAAGTCATGATTTCTTGCTTACATATAACAGGAAGCCCGTGTGACTTTCCATCTCTATTGCATGCACTTTGAACACCTTAAACCTGCAGAAAGTCATTTCAGGGAAGTTAAAATAAGTAACCGTCTGATAAATGAGCATCTGGTATATTAGGGCTGCATGATATTAGGAAAATCTGCGATGTGCGATAACTGTGATCAATATTGCGATAACGATGTGACTTGCGATAAAATAAATAGCAAAAAAACAAACAAACCCAGAATACATAATTTCTGTTTTACTGCAACAGTTTTATTTAAAGAAAGCTGCTGTATTAGCAGCGTAGCAACAAAGTGCACTTTAACATTGAAACATTGCCCCCATAAAAAAATTTGGGTCTTCTTTAAGATCCCACCTGGCCAGCACCTCACTTAATACATGGGCTATATTTTCACTAGTGTGAGAGTCTGGAAAATGCAGTCTCTAGACACAGTGTTGTCAGTTCAAAGTCTTCGGTGAGGAAGTGCACTGTGAAGCTCATATATGGTTCCGTTGTACGACTTGACCATAGGTCTGTAGTGCTTGCGTAGTTTTCAGCTTGGCTCAGTTCAAATATGACGGTCTTGCGGCATGTTTCGTACATTTGTGGAATGGCGACATGGGAAAAGTAGTTTCGTGAGGGGATGCGGTATCTCCGGTCCATTTTATGTATCAGACTAGTGAAGCCCTCTCTGCTAACTGTATTTATAGGCATCATGTCTTTAGCCTAAAAATGTGTAATGGCCTCTGTTATTTCTTTGTAGCGCTTTGACGTTTTCTCATAAGGAGTTCCACTTGAAACACTCTGATACAGAGACGGCTGTTGGACTGCTGCGCTCTTTGTCTTAACATTAGCAACCTTTGTTTGGCTAGCCCTGTCTTTCTGGAACTCTTCAAACAGTGGATGATCTGATATCGTCGTGTTGGTGTTGTTCCTGGAACAACATTTACTATGTTGATCTGGGAACAACACCAACACGATGATATCAGATCGTGCTCAAACAGTTCTCTGTGGTTGTATTGAAGATGATGGTGGAGATTAGTCGTGTTTCCTCTGGTGGTTGCCACGAGTGTTCGGCAAGTTTTGCAGAGCACCTGTGTTTGGAGAACGTCGTCTTTATCAAATCCAAAGTACCTCCAAATAAGCGAGGTACTATTATTTTTAGCCACGAGTTCATAGTCAGTAGCCATAGTCAGCCATTACAACTCTGACTCGTTAATGCAGCGCTGTTCGCTCCCCACCTACGTAGGAGGCGGGTCTGTAATCCATTGATTGGTTAATGCCGTGAAGGGCTCTATTCGACTGGTCAAATGTGTAAAGGGGTTTCTTTGATTGGTAAATTCTTTAAAGCACGTGTGTAAACATTTTAATGTACCCAATTATCGCAGTTTACGCCATATTTTGCAATGGGCCCGTCGCACAGGCTGATATCGCGATGACAATAAATTTTCAATTTATTGTGCAGGCCTATGGTATATGTATGTCAGTGTATCCACCAGATAATCGTCGACTTTCTAAACATGACCTGGAGCTTTTTTAAGCTCGGATTTTATTTATTGTCTGTAAGTAGAGGGGATGTGTGTTGGGACTAAGCACTTGTACAATGAGGATGACCTACATCTGGTTACCTTGCCTTGACACATCATTTGTGGAAACAGATGGGGCAAATGTCCTGTAAACACCAGGCCTTCTATGTGGACATAGCTTTTCACTTCAGTGAAAATAACCTGGATCCCTTGCCCCTTGAAGTTGTAGCTTGAGGTCAAAGGTCACACTACCTGAATGATCCTTGTGAACTCTAGGGTCAGGTCCTCATTAAACCATTGGTGGGTTCTGGTTGGAGAGATGAACAATGAGAGTGAAGGAATCCCTAAAGGTCAGGCTGCGACTCTTCATCTGTCATGGTGCTCATTCGTCTTTGATGATTGTTGCTTTAATTACCTACTTTTATATTTATCAATGAGTATATGAATGCAAAGCCATTCATAATGCCTCTTAAATTGTGCAAGCTCTTTTGGCATCCCCAGTCTTTGGAGTTGCATAGAACCAGTTTAAGATTGGACGATGGCACTAAAAAAACCTTTAATGGAAAAGGGTACACAGTACATCCATGTAAAAAAGCTCCCAAACCAAGGGTGTATTGTTATCTCAAACTTGCAAAAGTTCCCTTAAGGCTGTCTCAAAAAACTTGTTAAGGAAATATGAGCCGAACTTCATTGCTGAAACCAGCTCCTCTCCACTTCCTAAGCCCTGCAGGCTTTTCCATGATGAAGGAAACTCTGGTCCAAACATCCCACACAGAGAATTGACTGAGCGTTGAATGGATAGATCACGGTGCTAGTCATGGGAGAGTCGGATGACAGAAAGATTATATCATGTTTGAATGGGGCATGGAGTCAGCTGGGAGGTGTTAACAGAGAGTTTCAGTAACTGTACTATTTGCATTCATAGTTAGGCAATAAAGGGCTCTTAAAAAGCAGAATGAAGGATTGACTGAAGTTTAATGTTCCCCTTTAATCTTCTTTTCTTCTCGGAGGAAAAAAAGCAGCAGCAGTCATAATGTTTTTATTTTTTCAGTTTTGATTTAAGTGCTAAAAACCATATGGTTTATACCCAACGAGTAAAGCTTGGTAAATCGTCATCTTTTGTGACGATTTATGTGCTGAAATGAAAAAAACATTGTCTCTAAAGTGGAAGACTCTAAAACTGGAAGATTGGCAACTAAATATATGCCTGAGTGTCTATTAAGGCAGTAACTGATGTTTTAACCCCTAAAATCCAGTGTCCTTATTACTGCAGTGGTATGAGCATCCAAACTATATATAAACTGTCTTAACCTCCGGCAGCGATTTTGTTTCCTTTTCTCTTTGAATGTGTTTCATCTGTGCAGTGACTCAATCTTACCAACACTGAAGATGCTGGGGCTAGCACAATGAATCGTGATCTCAGTAGTTTAGCATGTTTCAGTTTTTATCTAAATAAAACAAAAATAAAAATCCTACAGCTCAGACGTCCATGAGTGCTTCTGCTAGGCCTTAAAGACCTGCATTTGTATGTTGAAGCTGTGGACTGTCAGTAGGGGGCAGTGATAAAAGTTTATAGACTACTCTGAAACATGGGCTGCTCATGTTTTCTGTTTTTGACATTGGTGGTTTTTGAGTTTTTCCACTGCTGTGGAAAAGACCATCATCCTTACAGACAAAGAAATGCTTTATAGTGGAGTGAAACTGAGAGTTAATGTCACTGAAACATTTCACTTGTGCTTTTTGAAATGTTGTCCACTTCTTCTTGGACTCTGCCTCAAGAGCTACGTAAATAGACACAAGACAGGATCCTTTAAGTAAATCATTTCAGATGGGCCTACAAGCAGATTTGATTTGAGGCAATTTGGAGGGTCCACTTTTAGAACCACATGTTTAGATATTGTTGCAAAACTGGACAGCCTGTGTGAACATCTAATTTCTTTCTCTTCCTCTCTGGAAGTCTTTGTTATTTCCAAAGACTGATGATTCTTCCTTCTGGCTTTTTTTCTGTCTTTTGGTTTTTCATAAAGGCCAGGTGTGTGCGTATATCTGTGTCTCGTTTTTGAACAAAAGAATCTGGGAAGAAGATGATGTCATCTTTTAACCGTTGTATGCTTGTCTAGTGCAGGGGGGGGGGGGGGGGTGTCTGTAATTATAACAGTCTGTGCTGTGCTGAGGTCACCTTTCTCACATGCAAAGGCGAGTGATGCAGACGCGTAGAAATTTGTTAGTAATTTAGTCTGTGACACACACACAGTCGTAATTATATTTGTTCATATTTACACATTAACTGTATGCAACAAAACCTGGGGGGGGGGGGGAGATGCATATGTTCTCACACATTCGTTTCATGATTTCATCAGTATCTACACAACTTCTATACAATCTTTGAGCCTCGGGTGTGTGAGTGTATGGGGAATGTAAGGTGTGTGTCTGCTTGAGTTTCCATTGTTTGTCAGGGAGTTAATATAAGACGTTTCAGAGTATTTGCAGTGTGTGCGTGTGTGTGTGAGACACATCCTGCCGCCTTTACAAACTGCATCATCAGCTAAAATGGGCTGGTACCCTACCTGCTATTCTCTTTGACAGCAAATTGTTAAACATGGCTCGGAGAAAAAGAAATGCAAAGTCTGAAATGCAGGTGGTGAGGTCACACTGAGGAGGCAGTAAGCCGGGGGAATAGTGAGGGTTCATATACTTTTGTGCCTGCAAATCTCCTTGTGAGAGCATTTGTTAGTGGCGGTTAGTTTGTGTGCATCAGTACATAATAGGGAAAACCTGCAGTGTGGTTGTGTCATGGCTTAGAAACGTTTGACTCAGCAGCGCTGCAGTAAGATAGATACTTAAGCTTGATGGAGGCTGATAGAGACATTTTCATTCAAAGTAAAAGTTTGGACTTTCTGGAAGTTTCTGTATCGCTCAGTTAGTAGTTAACGAGTTTTTGCAGATAAGTTCACATTTCTATGCAAACTACAGGCCACTGCAGCAGCGTGCTAGCATCCAGACATTCACAAGAAAGTTCATCACAGTATTGGCGATGGATTTAACAAAGTGGCTGACTCGCCAGTGTGTTGCAAAATGTATTTTTTTTTTTTTAATGTAACTGATGGTCGAAGTTTATATTCATTGGAGAAAATAAAATAAACATTTGTATAGTTAATTCATGTGCTAGAATGTATGTGGGGCTTATTGAACCTAAATTGGGCTACATTTCATGCAACAAAAGTCTTTTTAAAATGATGTCACGTTATGTAAATGGTCAAAACAGCTTGATCCTTTTGATGTTTAGTAGCTACTTCATTCTCAGCATTTTCAGTAATGTACTACGTTAATATTCTATCTCCTCTCTGCATTTAAAAACATCTGTTTATTTCTCATTTGTTTGTCCTTTATTTCTCTTATAATATTTTGTTAAGATTATATAAAGAGAAAGGTTTAAGATTTTGAGATAAGAGCCACATTGCCACAAGAAGGCATAAAGTAAAGGTCACAAAATAACAGAATATCGAAATCTAGTACCGTACTATAGAAAAGTCAGAGTCCTCCTTTATCCTTTATTGTGTTCCGTAGTGTAACTCGATAGTCCCCACCAAAAAGCACCATCAGAGATTTGTTTTCCTGTCAGTTTTGCAGTTTGCTGTCTCCATCAGCCTTGACCTTTTTCGTCAGCCACACACACACACACACACACACACACACACACACACACACACACACACACACACATAGACACACACACACATATAGACACACACTCAAACACACACACAGACACACATATAGACACACACTCAAACACACACAGACACACACACACATATAGACAAACACACATATAGACACACACACACACACACACACATATAGACACACACACACACACACAGACACACATATAGACACACACACACACACACACACACACACACACACACACATATAGACAGACACACACACACACACACACACAGACACACACACACACACACATATAGACACACACACACACACGCCTCCCTTGACTAAACTGAAATGGGTTAATCTCTCATCACTCAGTCGTTGGGGCTGGTGGTTCAGGTGTCACAGTGCCTTTTCTCACAAAGGAAACCTGATCAGACGCACACAGGCACTACACACATAATACAGTCATAAAGCATTGCATCATCTCAAATTTTTCCCTTTCTGTGTTTGTCTTTCCTGGAAGAGTTTATCTCTACACCATTGCTGTATTCAAAAGTGCTTGCTTGTTCAGGCTGTAACAGCTGTGTACCTTTCCTGTAATGCTATGTAGGCTAGTGTGAGAATAAGGTTTGTTCTTTGGGTGTTATTCTGGCATCTGAAAACTACTTGAACGGTGTGTTCTTTTACCTGGAAAAATATGTTGGTAATTTTTGTTCTTTTCATGGTGAACTGCAAAATTTTAGCTCTCCAAATGGTTGAAATTTAAGTTTTACAGTCTATTTTTTAAACTGCTCAAGTAGCTAGTGCTTCATTAGTATTTGTCAGTGTGAGTATTTATTAGTTGTTTTCTACAGAAGAGGATTAGGGCCACTGGAAAAAAAAGTGGGCAAGTTGTTTTTTTTCTTCTTTTCCAGAATTCTGAGAAAAAAAGTCAGAATTGTGACATTAAAGTCAGATTTTTTTTTATTTTTTTTTATTTTAGAATTCTGACTTTTTTTCTCAGAATTCTGGAAAAGAAAAAGAAGAAAAAAAAGACATGCCCACTTTTTTTTTTTTCTTTCCCAGTGGCCCTAACGCTGAATTAATTTAGGGGGCTTTAGAGCAACTGCAACATGTAAGTTGTTAGTTTTTTATCCTTTCAGAGTAATTATTTTTTGCTTGAAATATTTTAAAAAGTCGATAAAAAGTGAAGTCTTCACAATATCTTTAAAATAAGCTATTGGTTTAATTTTTACATGGTATTAAAAAACAAAAACAAAAATTGCTACATGCTAGTTTGCTCCCAAAAGTTATTGTTAGCATATAATCTATTTCCAGCTTCTAGCTCATTTAAAGCCCCCTTCATTTTTCTTTTATATACTTTTGGTGCTGAGTTTCACGAAGTCTCAAAGTATTTCTGAAAGCCTCTCAAGAATGAGATAATACTGCTTTGACCACAAGCTTGCGGTTATCTCAACAATTATTGGCAATAACTTCTTTTCTAAAAAAAAGAAAGGTACACATCCAACGTTGTGCAAGCCTATTGCATGTTTTGTCACATTCATTCTGAAATTATGAAAAACATGCATGCAGTATGGTGGAGCTGCAGGCTAGTTACTCACACATGTAGTGAAGCATGGTATCATTATTGCCTCTTTCAGGTCACATACTATTTCACGCTGTTTATGTCCTTTAAATTTGGAAAAGCTGTTCAGACTGTGTTTGCTCTGCCTGGATAAAATGAGTTTACCGTTTTAATTCTTTGCACCAGTCCACGTTGGAAACACTGTGCTCAGCCTGTTTGGAAATGATAAAGGTTTGGATTATTGCCTGTGGTTCTCCACGCTATTGTAGAGACAAATAACTTGTTATAAATGTGGTTTTTATTTTTTGGAACGGCTGAATAAACCTCCATGTGTACTCAGCCTTGGACACTACCGTCGATTTGCATAGTCATATACTTGGCCTTCAATAAAGCAGCAACTTTTATTGTCACATTGTGCTCTTAATTGTCCTATAACCAAGCTTACACTTTAATCACAAACATTGGTAGCAGCTGTTCACAATGCACAAAAATACAGATTTCCACTTTGCTCATCTCTCCTCTCTCCTGTGTTTCTTTGCAGGGTCGACATGTTAAGACGGGACAGCTGGCGGCCATCAAGGTCATGGACGTCACCGAGGTCAGTAACACCTATCAGCATGCGCTTGTAATCTTTTGTTGTCTTTAATCAGGTTTCAATCCCAGCTAAACCACTCTTGCACTGTGGGATTGTTAAATCCTGCAGCAAACGCCGGTCACGAGAAGGATTGAATGAAGTAAAATTATTCTGCCATTACAGAAACAGCTATATTCCACTGAAACAGATGCAGTGGCTGTAGGACTATAGGAATACCTGCCTTAGTAATTGTCAGCCAATAAATTTTTATATAGATAAAATGATGAAAAGAGTCACTCTTTCAATCCAGAAAACAAATTACACTGGAACATAGATAAACACGTGAGATTTGGTGCTGGAAAGGCGTCTTGTGAGGGAAATTTGATTTGGTTCTAACTGCAAGCAGACATCTGTTTAAAGTTAGTAGGCCTGATCATGAAACCTACTGCACGCGGAAGTTGGCACATTAGTACTTTTAGTACTTTGCATATTTGTAATTGATTCCAGACTAAGTTTTATTGCATGTGATGGAATAAATAGCTTTTCTGAAGCATACAAGATAAACACCAAACAGTTTCCCCACTCCACAGCCTCTCTCCATTCCACACCCTCATGTCAATATTTTCTCTCCAAAAATGGTCAGGAATATAATCACATAGCTTCCATCACTCTTAACAGTGGTCTCTGTTCATTAGATGAACTTTGAGGAGGTCACGTTTGAAGCAAGCAGATTTTTCACTTCTCTCAGGGCACTTTAGCGAATGATGATTTTAGACTCATGCATGTAAATGTTTTGAGATCCACAGAGTTAAACTGGGCCCCAGAGGGCTGTTTCTGCCTTTTTAGTTCTGTGTTCCTTAATGTGTATACAAGCAGAAAATGTTATTAAAGTAACCTCATGCTGATGTTTTGTTTTTGTTTTTTGGGGTTTTTTTTACTCATCATTGAATCAATGGCCAAATGAGCCAAGAAGAAAAATGTTCCTGCAGATGGCTTAAAGAGGAATGAGTGTACCAACAGAGCTTTAATCTGGGTTAACTGTCACACTGAAGAGGATTGTACGGTCTGCCTTTCAGGACCCTGCTGGTTTCATCTGTATCTCTAAAGACTTACTATCTAATGTGCATCCCACTCTATCCTTGTTGAAATTGGTCCTCTGTGATAATAAGAGCTCATTTGTAACAAAGATGGTAGTGCTGTAATCAGCCTCCAGGACTGTTAGAGACCTCAGAAATGTTGTAGTATCAGTTAATTCTGAAATGGAAAGAAAAGAAAGTGTTTCAGCCACTGATTTTTTTTGTTTGTTGAGTATTTAATTTTAATTATCTATTCAATCATTCTGTAACACCTCCCAAGTTAACTTCTGGGACCACCTCTGAGTTATGGATGAAAGCGACAGTGTTAAAGTCTGTGTCTTTATGCAGGGCTGTCTAAAACATGGTTCCACTCAGAATCTGGAAGGCTGTTTACAGGGAAAAGCTTTAAAGCACAACATTATGTGCACCATAAATGGAAGCAGTGTAGCAGACTGTGATGGTGCAGTATGACATACCTTAAGAAAATTTGTTTTTCTTGTGTTACAAGAGAGCAATAGGGACATATTGCCAGCACATTTTGATGACCCTTTAGGAGGGTCTTTCAAAGTATTCTTCAGACATGGCCACTCAGACAGAGGTACAACAGTGAGTATCTTGTCCAAAAGCATGACAGCCTCCGAGCCAGTGGTGTTGGGAATCTTGTCAACATTGATGGACGTGTGAATGTAGAAAAGTGCAGTCAGATTTTGATCCACCGTGCAATACCATCTGGAAATCATCTGATTGGCAACAGCTTCATTTTTCAGCATGACAGTGATCCCAAACACACTGTCAATGCAGTGAGTGCAGGACGTGCTGAAGAATAAAGGTGGTCATATCAAATACTGACTTTCAAGTTTATTAGAATTGTGGAAACTATTATAGCGTATTACTATATAATGGTGGCTTAAGACTTTTGTATAGCACTGTTAATAGATTATAAATAGTTATTCTGAAATTCATTAAAAAAATGTTTTTTGTGTTGTTTTTAAAGTCAGATTCGTATTAGTGCAACAAGTATTCTGGCCTATTTGACAGTTTTGATCAGTAAACAAAAAGATTACAACAAACAATCAAAATTGCTGGTTCTGGATAATCATGACCCAGGAGCAGCTGGAAACCAGTGTCTGGAAGCAGTTTGGGTTATACAGTCCATGGCAGTATTCTCAACAAACATAAGGCTCTTACTCTACAGCTTCAGCACATCTGGGCTCTCACATGCCGCATATTGAAGTTGCCTTTGAAAAATCTAGTTCACGGTAAAACATTAAAAGCGGCAATCACGAGCTCGGGGTGTAACTCTGTGGCCTGCAGGAACAAATCTGCATATCCAGCCTCAGAGATCAAAAAGAAGGGAACGAGGAAGGATCAAGAGCATTTGATGGGGACATGTTTATGTATTCATACAAGATGAATCATTGAAGAGAAATACACATGTTGAGGAGTCTTGGCAGTTACTTTTTTTCCTCCCGTTCCACCAAAATGTTTTGAGTGGTCCCTTTTCCACACGGTTTCAGCCATTTTTATAAAATAAACACAGCCTGTTTGGCTGGACACCGGCCAAGAATGACTGTCAGGCAGAGGAAGTTGTTTGCATTGGGAAAATTTGAGATACTGCACATGTACGCAAATTCAGTATAACAGTTACTGTATATATGCATATGTATGTCTGTGTGTGTGTGTGTGTGTGTGTGTGTGTGTGAGAGAGAGATGGGAACCACAGGAGCTTTCATGCACTCACAAGTCATGGATGGAAAACCTCCCATTTATACATCTTCTTTCCTATGTGTGTGCGTTTCTGGGAACGCTCTCGATTCCCTGTGCTTATCTCTGCATATGTGCTCTGACCCACATACCACTTCCTGTTCTGTATAGAGAGTGTGGGAGAGAGAGAGAGGGTGAAAAATGGACACTTAAGAAAACAGTAGGGCTATAGAGTAACAGTGCACAAGGTTGGGCTTTGTGATATAAGCAAGTCATTCTGAGCCTCAGTTGCTTTAAAGTTTCGGTTAAACCTTTAAATACCCCATTAAAAGACTGAGAGTGTGAAAAATAGGCCGCTAAAGATGAGCGGGTATAACTGTAAACTAAAATGTTGATTTCATGCAAATTGTCATAATGTGAAGGTTACAGCAGAGCTAAATTGCCTTTGTAACTCAATGACTTTCATCAGCTCCTTATTGGCAGCACGTCTTTTGCAATAAACAGCAACAGCATTGATGATTTCTTGAGGCTAGAACACATTTCCTCAGGCTGTGCTCAGCTGAACTTCCAGGGCTGCATACAGAGATTTTCATATTACTTCATACTTTTTCTGGTTTGATAATTGTATTATTCTTAGACTATGTTTTTAGCAACATTCACTCATATTTGACTGCTTCAGACAGAATGTAACATTTTTAAAGTCATAACATGTCTGTGTTTTGATTGGTTGGACTATAAAGGCAATTTAAGGGTGCCGATTTGCATTTTTGTTGTTGTTTTACTTCTGCTAACAATAAAGAATATTGAAGAATAAATCAATTATAACTAAATATTTATTTGCAGTACCAAATTTACAAATAGCTTCAACACAGACTTGCAAACCTCTGAAACCCCAGAAACACTGTCTTTTATTTGGGCTAATGTGGTAGAGCTGTGCAAGCTAAACCGGCGTTTAACACACAGATTCACAGTTGGTTCTGGTTATAACAGGTAAAACTAATTTATTTGAAGCTTTTGTTTTGACTAGAAACATCTGTGTCTTCCTCTCCATCTCCCACAGAGTGAATAAGATGAAAACAGACATTAAAGATTCTCGCTGTTCAGATATAATTGTAGTTTTTTCAAAACCAGTCAAAGTGGCATTAACATAGATTTCTCTTCCTCCTGGCTTTTACATGATAAACTAGAAGTTTCTGTAAGTGGAGCAGTACTCGTGCCTTTTATGTGACACTGAAATACTGCATCCTTTCTCTCCAAAAGGGTTGGAACTGTTTACCACAGTTTTTTTTGTTCATTTACTTTTGAGGAAATTAGCCTGAGCTTGCTTCCTGTGCTTAAGACTGAGAGAGATGGTGTATGCAGGCTTCTCTGCACCACGCAGTTTCTTGTGATGCCTGTAAAATGCTATTACATCGTTTTAGATGTGTGGATGTGCTTTTGTTGTAGTGTGGCGTGCTGGAGACAGTAGTGTGTTGCTTCCTGAGACAGCTGTAATTGCTGTTTCTTTTTTTGTTTATGTTTTACTGTGTGGTAATGCTTTCAGGTGGCAACTCTTTACCTTGTGCTTTACTTCAGACCAGTAATGCCACACCGGTGACTTTGTACATCCAAAGCAACTGGCAGTTTAATGTCCATCAGTTTAATGTCTCCTGTGCAGGAATCCTTATTTTTGCAGTCTGTTTAAGTTTAGATAGAAAAGCAGTGCCCATGCTGCGTTTTAGGAATGTCTGTCCCCGTAGTACAGCTGTCTGATTAATTGTAAGAAGTCTTTTTGGATGTTTGTCGATTACATAAGAGAGTAAGCTCAGATAAGGAGAAGAAATCAGTGATAATGCCCCCCCTTCCTCCAGAGAAGGTTCATGTAAAGTGCAGTGGGATTATGGGAGGGGCTATCACTGCTTGCAGGCTCAATCACATCCATTCTCCAGATTCTTACATCAGTCGTCTCCTTGCTCTCTTTTTCTTAAATTTCTCATCCTCGCTTGTGTTTTCACCCTTGCTCTTCCAGTTTCTGGCACAAATATGCCCATTGTGTTCTCCCCCGTTTCCATCATTCACCATCTCTCACCAGCCACCACCTCTGTTGTTTGCGAAATGAGGGAACGCGTGAGAGAACTGACAGAGGGAGTGAAGTCATCATCATCCCTTATAGGAAATTGGAAAGAAAGCGGAAGAGGTAGAGAGGGAATTGTAGCTGCAGCATGGCTGCATTCTGCATCTCCCACTGCTGCTGTTGACTTGATGTAATACAGCAGGACTCAGAATTTAATGGGGGGAAAAAATCAATCTTGATTAGAGGAAAAACTCAACAGCAAGCATGTTTCTCTCTGCCTTTCGCTTCCCTCGGGAAATAAATTACTATTCTAGACATTTTTCCTCGCATCCTTTTGTCTCAGTAAATTTTGTGCATGAACTGAAAGACATCACAAGCCAAGAGAGCTCTTTCTCTCTCCTCTCACTCACCTCCCTCTCCCACTGCTCCCTGTACACTCAGAGGTGTGAATGTGGGAAGGTGTGGAAGAGTGAATGACATAATAAAACATTTTGAAATGTCTGGCAATATAAAACCTATTACACTGAATTCCAAGTTTGAACCTTTTGAGTTTAAGTTTCTGAAATCGTTCCTCCAGTTTGGATGTGTTCAACAAAAGAACTCGATTCTGGTTTGAGAAAACTTAGCTCGTCACTTCAGAGTGAAACATCAACATCATTGAAGGATTCCCATACAAACTGATGCAGATATTCATCAGATATTCCCAAGTAGTTAAAACTGAAAACCTTTGAAACAACTTTCAGTGCTTTTCAGTCAGCATTTTCACTTATTCACTGAAATATCTAGAATATCTTTGGTTAAGACTATTCATGTTCAATCTAGGATCATTTTTAAAGACTGATAACATGTAGTGTGATAAATCAATTTATGTAACTCAATTGTTTCATATATTCTAACCTCAAAGACCAGTTTAAAGCAGAATTTGTAAAATAAATCCATTTCCAACAGTTTTAATTTAAGCAATGCTAAAAGTGAGATGAATCAAATTGGGATCTTTCATCCTTTCAGCCTTTTTAGCTTCTCTCAAAGTGTTTCCTTGCTGAGCCACAGTGTTAGCTTACGCAGAAATTGAAAATGCATTTGTAAGACTTTAATACTGTGGATTTTGTCCCTCTATCACCCTTCTTCATATATGAGGAATCCACATGGGGGCATTTTCAGGTATGACAGCCAACCCAGTAATGCCTGGAACAAGTCTCTCCATGTTCCCGGTTGTCTGTTAGAGGGATGTCAACCTTTTTTGGCCTCTGAAGAAGTCTCCCTGCTACTCTGCTTCCATTTTCCATTATGCTTCCATTTTGCGGCTGTCTGCTCCCCTGGGTCGGTAGTTCTGTGAGCGCTGCTCAAATTGTGTGCTGTCATACTTTAGAAGCAATATGGCTGCAACAGAGTCTCCCCACCATTTCATGCCCTGGAATGATAATGAGTAGTTTCAGGATGCCTTGTTTTGAAGGACTGACTACAAATCAGGGAAAGTGAGACAGAGAGCGAGAGATGGCGAGAGTGAAAGAGAGAGGCCGAGGTGAGATGTGTAATGACGGGATGGATGAACGTGAAAGTAAAGAGTAGAGTCATTATAGAGGACAACTGGAAGTGATGTTGCAAGGAGGACAGAGGCTGGACAGGATAAATGTGCAAACAAGATGGAGAGAAGGAGACACGGTGAACATGTGACAAAAAGAGAGGGGGTGATGTCATCTGCTCGTTAAAGCAGCTGTGGCCTGACATCCAGGCTACTTCCTGCTTTTCATCCCCTCTCTCTCTCTCTCTCACACTCACACACACACACACACACACACACACACACACAGTTTATGTGTCTGATCTGGACAAACTGATGTTGATGATGATGATTCATTCATAACTGTATATTAAATTAATCACCACCAATCTTGACTGTAAATTAATTGTTTTGATCATTTATCAAAGGTTATAGTAATGTTGTTATGATATAAATAATAATAATAATAATGTGTAAATGATGATAATAGTAATACTTTGGCAAGCGTGAGTGCTTAAAGATCGCATGCATTTGATTAGCTGGTTCTGGCAATTTTTTTTTTTAAACAAAAGTAGAATCAACAAATTTAAAGTACAGAATCAATAAAAGTGATTTCAGATTCCCTATTTGAAGTCTTTGCTGTCATGTCTTTGCTGTGTTTTAGTGTAAAATAGGTGCATGTTATAGATGCATTGTTGTATTGAACACTGTTGTGTTTTGTCAGTTTAGGGGATTCTCGTCTTCGTCTCCTTTAGCCGCTGTTTTAGCTGTGATTCATGTCCCATATTGGGTAATGCTTAAGAATGTTCCTGCTGCGTTCCTCCGCCTTCACTCTGGTCTCCGCATCTGTAATTATTCTCAGTTGTTACAAAAAATGTTCACATGACTGACATTTTGTGGGCGAGGGATGCTCTGTTGACCATAGATGGTACTGGTGTCTGTGTGGATCTTTCTCTGCATCCTTTAGCACCCTTTATAGTTTTGTTTTTACTTTCAAAGTATAATTTACTCATCTAACCAACCGACTGGTTGACTGACAGGTTGGCCGGCTCACCTGCTGGGTGAGTAGCTGGACGGCTGCTGGCTAACTGCGGGCCTGCTGCTGATGAGTGGATAAACAGAAGGACTAGCTGGCCAGCAGTCTGGTTTGCTGGCTTTCTGACTGATTGGTTGGCTGCCTGCCTAGCCAAATGACCGGCTGCCTGGCTGGAGCAGTAACCAGCGGGCTGCCTGATGGACAGTGACTCAAGGGATTGGCTTGCTGGCTGTCTGATCGACTGACCCCATCATCTTTATGACAGTCAAAGCTCCTGCTGAAGTCCTTAAAAACTCTCAGCATGTTAAAGTAAAAATAAATATCAGAAAATTTGTCCAATGGAAGCTAAAAGTAAACTAGCTTTCATTTTTAGCTGCAGGAAGTGACAGAGTATATAGAGCTTTACTTAAAAGCTGCTTAAAGTGCAGAAATATTTAAATAGTTTAAAAAAAACACTGCTTCTGAAATACTGTCCACATGACTGACAGCATGAAAATATCTTCTTTTAAAGTGATCACGAACTTGTGCGCTGTCAGTTATCCAAACGTGATGTTTACTGGGTGTTCTGAATATCAGAGATAGTGAAACTGAGCTGCTCGCTTTTATTTACCCAATGGAGTCGCCAGTGAACCCATCTCTTATCTTTTAAATGCTGAAGTCTGGCAGAACTGCCCTTTAACTTCTGGGTCGGATTCAGAAATGGTAGCAGCCGTCAGCTGCCTGTCATTTGTTGCTCCTGCAGTTCTCGATAAGACGTGCACGTTTTAATTTCTTCCAGCGCCTGCCGTTAAAATATAAAAAGCCACTCTTATCCCCTTTGACAAGAAAGTTGAATTTGACAGCCAACAGAGTGAGGTAGCTACCTGCAGGGATAAATATAAAGGTCTTGGCAGTCATCAAGCGGCATTAACTTGCGTGTAGGAAGAAGATTTTTATTACAGTTGCAGTAAAACCAATGGTGAATTGGCCACTATTCTTATGTAACTACAGTGTGATGTTGGTTAGAAGATTTTCTGTTGGTAGCAAATCATCTGAAAGTGTGAGATGGTGTCCTCAGTGCAGAAATGTATTTGATTTGTAAACTACAGGCTCTGGGTTCTTGTTTCTCTTAGTGTTTTTTAATCTAATGAACGTACTCATTGCTTCTATTACTTACCTGTTAAACCAAAGCTTTCGTGGTTGAGATCATCATAGTCTGATCTCAAATTTCTTTACCAATTCTTAACGTTAGGCGTCAGTCCATACTAGCTTGTCATTAGCAATGTTGCATTTACAGGTGTTTGGGGAGATTTGATATCCCGGTTGCTGCAGTAAATAGCCTGGGGGTTTTTACCTTGAAAGGTTGTTAAACAGGTACTTGTAGGGTTCGGGGTAATTTAATATTATGCTCAATTAATGTTGTGCGTGGTACAGACAGAACAGAGGAGCTGTATTGACCTAAGTGCATCTCTGCGTGTGCAGTGAGTCACTGTGTACAGCCTATACCACTGAGAGCCTTGAATCATAGTTAACATTTACACATGTAATAAGTGACAGCATACAATATGTTATATTATATATATTTTAAAGCATATTAGAAACCCTATATTAGGAAACCCTGACGGTTATTTGTGGCCTAGCTATAGTTTGCATCGTCACATTTTTGCTCTTCTCTTGCACAAATTTCAAGTAACGTGACGTTTCCACCTTCAAACTCTGTTGTTTTCAAACAGAGGCTGGGTGATCGATGTGCAAATGTGCATTACACATTACTGTTTTTTTTCCTATCTGCCCATCTCGCTGATGTATGAGGATATTTGTAAAAACTTAAGTAATCAAACAAAGGCAGTAAGTGGTTTAACCTCCTAGGACCTGGTGTCCACATATATGGTCATCACATTTTGGGTTATTTAGACCAAAATACTCAGTTTTGCTCTACAAGGGCCTGATATCCACTTACGAGGACATTATACTGCTACTGTTCTATCGAAATTTTAAACGAATATCCTCATATGGTCTTATTTTTCTTAAAAACAAAAATAAGGTAAAAAAAATCTGGTAATTCTTTGTTTTTACATTCAATCAGCCCAAATATCAAAGAGAAATTAAAAATGCATGCCGTGGAAGAGTTCGGGTCTTAGGAGGTTAATGAGTAACTGTAATAAGGGCTACTATTTCACAAAGGTCACTCCACATGTTTCACATGCTTCACGCATGTGCAGGACTGGAACGTAAGCGTTTTCGGCTGTTTCAATGTGGACGCACAACTCTGTGAAAACGACTGAAAATGTTAGTGTGAAGCGTTTTCAGATGAAAAGGCCGTTTTCATATCTATCCGGGCTAGTGTGGAAGTAGTCTAAGTAACCGATTGCCAGATTACTCACAGACAATGTAGTATGATTATAGATTAGTTGAAGTTCTTGGGTAAAGAGCATCCAGACACATTGTGCAGAGTGATGAAGTTCTTCTTTACCAGCGAAGGACAACCATTTCTTTGTGGAAAGTCCCCAAACGGTCACCACAAAAATTGTTGTCTTGCACTGTATTATTATAGATGAAATATATGAAGTGGTGGTAGCCTTCTGGGTCTAAAAAGTGAACATCATGTGCCTTAAACCTGCATTCTTTCAAACGGCCAGCGGGAGGGACTTTGATGTTTGCAAAAGGTCTGCTTGTATGGACGTTTATGGGAAAATCACCCTCGGCTACTTTGATCTGTGTCCTCAGTAGACACTTTCCACATGACTTAGGGCTGCTCAATTAATCGAATTTTAATCACGATTACGATCTGGGCTTTCAACGATCATTAAAAATGACTGAGCCGATTATTAGCCCCCCCCTCGTGCTTTACTCTCGCGCTGCTCCGTGTGGCAAATCGAGCGCACCTCTCTGCATTTCGAACACGCGTCACAACAATTAAGAGTACCCAAGGGAAGCTCGGAAAGCTAAGCAGAAGTTATTTGGAGAGGAGAGTGACTGCCCTTGTTTGAAAAGAGAGGTAAAGAAAACTTCAGTGGTGTGGAAACATTATGGGTTCGCGGAGTCAGACGTGGATCAAGTAGACACTAGGGCTGCCACAAACGATTATTTTGATAGTCGACTAGTCACCGATTATTTATGCGATTAGTCGACTAATCAGATCATCATCCACTGGACGTAAAACTACAGCTTATTGCACCAGCAGCATCTGCTCTTATATAACTATCATTAGCTTACAGCTTTAAGCTTTTAAGGTGCTAACTAAAAATAAAGACAAGATGATAGTTTATTAAATTTTAATGAAATTTGCAGATTGTTTCGGTGAAGTTTAATAAACTCCTTGCTATCTAAAATATAACAGGACACCGGAGTATATTCTGGAGCATCTCACACTTCTGATAATCAGCTGTCTGCTTGACGTTTATTCAGCTGTGTAAAAACTATAACTTTAATCTCAGCCAAACCGATTTACTCAGGAACAAATAAAATACTAAAAAAAAGCCAAACTATAACATTTTTAATTTATCTAAGTGACTCATATATATTTAACCTGAGTCGCGAAAGACGGCGGTGGGTTTGAAAACAATTTGCCGGGAGTCCGGTGTTCTCACAGCGCTAGTGAGCCTAGCCCCCGGCTAGCTATCGAGCTAGTGGGTAACAGACGTCTCCGAAAACGTCGGAGCGCTTTTGAAAATATGTGGTGTCCTGATAAACTGAGCAGATATTTGAGGTTTACACAGCTACATTCTCGCCTGAAAATATGTTAAACGTTTATTTTGTGACCCAGAAAGAATAATAAGAGTAATATTAAAACTAACTAGCTACCGCCGTTGTTGGAAACTAAGCTGGGCCGCGCTATGAATTCTGGGACACAGCTGCTTCTTCTTCTTCGGGGTTTAACGGCAGCTGGCATCCTTGTACATGCTGTGCTACCATCTTCTGTTTCAGTCCGTTATTACACTCTTAAATCCTGCTATTATTCCTGCGTCTTTTGCGATCTTACAAAGCTTCAAACGACACGTCGACTATTAAATCAGTCGTCGACGATTTTGATAGTCGACGTAATCGTGACTAGTCGACAAATCGTGGCAGCCCTAGTAGACACAGTGTGTAAACTTTGCTACAGTGTCGTAGCTGCACCACAGAGCAACACTGCAAAGTTCACTAAACATAGATGTTTACATTTTTCATTCATTTTTTATATTGCAAACATTTGCACTGTTATCAGTATTTGCACACTATTTTATATTAAATTTTGACAATCTTTAAAGTCATTATTCAATACATTGTTATTGTTAAATAAATATCATCAAATAATCGAGATCTCAATTTCAGTGAAAATAATCGCGATTATCATTTTTGCCATAATCGAGCAGCCCTAACATGACTGTATGATCTTAGTTTCTAATTTCTAGTAGCATGATCATCATTTTGTGCGATACAGTCTCTATTGGAGTTGTAAACGGGGTTAAGGGAGGGCAGGCCAACCTGATTGACAAGTTTCTACCTTGTATATGTCGTAGTATGAAGATGTACCTGGATTATTGTGTGGAAAAGGATTCTGCATATATTCTCCATAAAACAGAGCAAATCTTAATCTTATTGCAACACAACCAGAGTGCAACAACAATAAAGAGAATGGTTAGTAGAGTTGCAACATCAGCAGTGTTCATGTTAAAATGTCACCATCTTCGATATGAAAAGCCAAACAGTTTGCCCAGCACTTCCTCGGGGCCTTTCCTCCGTGGACATATGATGCTGCTGCAGTTTACTAAGGAGTCCAGGCTGCAGCTCCTGCTTATCAAGCAGCCGCCATTGGAAAGAAAATGTCACGTCACTCCCGGTTGGGTCGCTAGATCAAACGCACGTGCTCAGCTGAAGCAAAAACACTCAGGAACAAATGTCACCCAGCTTTGTCACCGTGATTGAGAAATAATCACTTGATCTTGTTATGTGCCTGAACGTGTGTCTGAGCCTGTACTGTAATATCCTGTGAGTGTGACGGGGAGACATGGGGGGGGGTTGTTTGGCTCAGTTATCATTTTGAATTCAGGCTGTGTCTCCATGTTTGTTTGGAGGGCTATACATTTATTAGATTTTCTTTTGGACACTGTTTGTGTTCTTGCCTGGCCCTGTCTTTCACAAGTAGATGCAAAAAAACAGCAAAATTAGCTTCTCTTTTAGTTTTCACTACCAACACAACAACCTGGTTTAGTTACAGCCCATTTTATAAGTTTCCCACTGAGACCAGACTTTCATATAAGTATGAAAACCAGTTCTTGCATAGCAAAGAATCCTCAAACATAGTCAAATGTTTTCCTACCATTTAAAATAAGGAGTCAAATAAAGACTTTGAGAAGTAGAGACTAAGAGTTGTGTAGATCTCAGCTGTAAATCTGCTATGCAGGAACACAGCAAAAGGTGGTGCTGTAAAAGCGCACAGAACAGCTCTGCAAGCCTTCAGACAAAAAAAACAAAACATTTAAGCCTGCACACAATAAGAACTATTTAATTTATGAATACATCAGCTGACACTACTGTCTGGCAGATGATAGTAAATATTCCTCTAGATTGCTCGTTGTTTTGTTTGGCATTTTTACAGCCCAGCTGAGACTTTTAAAGTCTGCACTTTAAATGCCGTCAATAGATAAAGCAGTTGCCAGTCAATTTATACACGTTCAAATCATGTCTGTGTTACCGTAGTTCTTTCAAACAGTTGGCACGGATTGGCTGTAAAAGTGTTACATGTACGTGCTTACAGGTGCTCCTGTTACTTGTGTGTGCATTCTGGCATGCTTTTGCCTTATTAACAATATTTAGCAGTGTGTAAGCTGAACATTTACAGATTCAAGATCATTATCATTATTATCATATGACACTGATACCCCCAGACTGCCTGGGGATTGTCCACACTCGGAGAGTGTTGACTGAGCCCGAAGTCTGAGCGCTGGAAAGACAATGGTGATGTTTGTGGAGAAAGTGCTGGGAGAGACAGCTGTTGCACAGCATGGCCCTCTCCTCTCCAAGTCTGGGGCCCCAGCTTTGCCCGAGTCTGAAGTCGAGGAGTATCTGGTCGATGTACCTGCAGTTAGCTGGGCTGACCACATGAAATAGCCGTGGTTTGTCAGAGGATGAGCAGGAGAGCCTATCGTCAGCCCAGCGTGCTGCTGCTACTGCGCTGGCCAGCTACGATGATGCGTCTCTTTATCCCTGTTTCGCCACTGGCCCTCTCCTCCACCAGTTTGTAGAATTTTTCCTTCCACCAGAGCCCATGGGGCCAAAAATTCATCTTCCCATGTTCCTAGAATTTGTTTGCAAGCTAACTGCATCATGGAGCAAACCGCCATCCAACCATATCACTGTGCCTGCCTATTGACAGTACATGGAGCTGGGAAGCATGGAGTACATGGATGACACCAACGAGGCTGGCTTAGCTAACACACCTGGTATGGAGCCATCCCTGGCTGCTTATCTGGCACCGTCCCACAACCATGGTGTTGGTGGCCCCACAACTCTGCCGTACAAGCAGTGCAGATTCTCCACGTTGCAGCTGGACAGTTTCAACTGGAATGCAGGCGGCGTTTCTGTGGATTCTCTCACCACCTGTGTGCATCGTGTCACCTGACAATGACACGAATCTTGCATGCTAGCTGTCTGTCCCTGGAGGGAGCCCAGACTGCACCAGGGCTCTCAGATTGGGAGGGTGTTGTTTCACAAGGTGGTATCCACAGATGGGGATGGGGAGCTCTGTGCGATGACGCATCAGTGAGAGGTGTCAGGACCACAGAGCAGCCTGAGCTGCACATGAATCACTTAGAGCTGCTAGCAGTGTTCTTAGCTCTCAGGCATTTTTGTTCTGAGGGTCCAGCATGTCCTAGTGATGACAGACAATTTAACAGTGGTCTCTTACATAAACAGGCAGGGAGGGATACGCTCTCTTCCCCTGTTAAAGCTGTCTCGCTCTCTGCTTCTATGGCGCAGTGTTCATTTTCTGTCTCTAAGAGCCACCCATGTTCCAGGCCACCTGAACCTGGGGCCAGACCTTCCCTCCAGGGGATGTCCCCTGGTGAGGGATTGGAGGTTGCACCCTTTCACAGTGGCCCAGATTTGGGATCTATTTGGCAAGACGAAATTACACCTTTGTGCCTCCTGGTATAACACAAGGCTGCCCTGTTACGCAGCTTGGCTCGGTGAAGAGCGGCTATCGAAGTCGGGGTCATTGTGATTACAGGGAGTGAGTGCAGGCGGGGCCAAAACCATGTCATTACAGGTCGTCTTTAGGGTTTGAATAGAGGTTTCTTCAGCCAGGACACGGGGGCGTGATATGTACCTCGTTCCTATCCTTCAGATAACAGAACTAATAGACATGACTGTTTGTTTGGATCTACTCTGTTAATTCAAATAATTGCTTCCCAGCTGATCCACAGTCAATGATAGTGTCCTAACTCTGTTTTTCCACCTTTTTTTTTTTTTTTTTTTTTCATAGGATGAAGAGGAGGAAATTAAGTTGGAAATCAACATGCTGAAGAAGTACTCCCATCACAGAAATATAGCCACCTACTACGGAGCCTTCATCAAGAAAAGTCCACCAGGCCATGATGACCAGCTCTGGGTGAGTTTAACATCCCATTTCTATAACGAGCACAGTATTACACACATTACAGGTTCAATTTAAACTTTTATATATCTATCTATCTATCTATCTATCTATCTATCTATCTATCTATCTATCTATCTATCTATCTATCTATCTATCTATAGATATCTATCTATAGATATCTATCTAGATATAGATATCTATCTAGATATAGATATCTATCTAGATATAGATATATATCTAGATATAGATCTCTTAATATCTCTTAATGAACTGAATCTTGAAGAATCCTAATTTAGAACATTTGTGGAGTTATTGAGCAAAGGGACGGAGTAGGATTAAATTCATATTCAAGCAGGAACTGTAAGATCACGTAACAAGATTTGATTTTGCATACATTCAGTGTGTTATCATCACACGTTAGAAGGTATTTTGAGACTGTAATGAAAAGATTTGCCAGGCTAAAAAAAGACAAACTAAACAATATTAGGGATTCCTGTATAACAGCCAAAGTGTACACTGTTATTTTTAGAAAGTTATTTGATTGTGTGATGACAGATAAGAGAGATATTACATACCATGAAGCTCTCCAGCTGATATGGAGTTGAAGTTGCTTTATGCATTTTCCTCATTACAGCCAATATGCAGTTCTTCATATTTGAAGAGCAGTAAAAGAAATGACAGCAACACAAAAAAACAAAACAGATTTCTAGAAAAGAGCAACAAGACTGTGGAATTAAATAAATGGTGCATAAGTGAGACACAAAAGGAAGAGAGTCAATCAGAGAAGGGAGAGGTGGGGAGGATCAGGAAGTAGAGAACAGCAGCAGGAAAAATTTAGAGCTGGTCGTTTGTCCGAGGCAGGATTACCTCGTTTTATGACCCGGAGGCTCTGCTGTTCCTGGGGAGGAGGAGGAGGGATCTCACTCTCACTTCACAACACAGTCCTGTATTTGTTTTTACAGCTGCTTCCACTCCCCGTTTACAGCCTCCACTGTTGTGGATTCATGCTGTCTGCCGTGCGTGGGGGTGACATACAGAGTGTGTGTCTGTTTTATGATATTCAGGTTCTGTGCTGACACCACTTAAGACTACTGTCTCAAGAAGATCACTTTATGTGTTTATGAGGCATATATCCTTTAGTAAGCAAGTAAGAGACACGGTATCAGAGGTTTAGTGACCATTAGAGAGCCAGTCTTGACATATTTGTTTGAGGATTTTTTATGTTTGTCACATATGTAGTACTAAAAATGAATCGGATCAGTCCCCCAGGTCGCAGCATGACAGCTGCCACCTGTTGAGGTGCACAGAAAATGCTTTCCAACTTTAAATTTATTGTAAAACAGTGACGAGGGCACCCCATGAGATTCAACAGATGCACTTCTGTATTTGTATTGTCTCCAGCTTCCTACACTTGTGGTTTTGCTAATGCTTTTCTCTTTTGCGTTAAAACCACATTTCCTAATAGCCGTTGGCTTCCTGTCTCAATCACAGCACAGGGTAAACTAGTAGAAGTGATTGCATTTTTTCCTTCCGCATTCCCTTTTATTCTTTCTGCCGTCTCTTGTTGACGGCAGAAAGAATACTCTGAAGTGCTGCACAGCACTCCAGATGATTTGCATTCACATGAGGCGTGGTGGCTTACAGAAGGAAAATGCAAAGTTAACTGGGACCACTGAGTTTCTCAATAACTGCTCTGTTTGCTCAAGGTAGCTCTAATACGATGAGATAAGCTACCTTATTTATTCCCAAATTTGGGGAATTCCTATATTACACAGGAATTTCCCATTAAACTCAACAAGCTGCAAATCTTAAAATAAACTAGGATGGATTATTAAAATAAAATACAACATGATAAGATTGTCAGAGCCCAGTAAGCTAGAATAGCTCAATAATGAAAAATTAGACAAAATCAAAGGTGTGCAATGAAACACATTAAAGTGAAATAAAATAAAGAAGATCATTAAGTAATAAATGTAAATAAACACAATAAAGCACATTTGAAATCTTAATATTGCATTACAGTAATACATAACTAATGTCTTAATGGTGTATCGATAGTAAAACGCTGCATGGCGTCTTACGCTGATGGTAGAATGATGGTGAGCGTTTGTGTGTGTGTTACAAATGCATCTCTTTCTCACCTCCAGCTGGTGATGGAGTTCTGTGGTGCCGGCTCCATCACAGATCTGGTGAAGAACACCAAGGGCAACTCGCTGAAGGAAGACTGGATCGCCTACATCTCCCGAGAGATCCTCAGGGTCAGTTATTTCTCACAGTCTGCTGCCAACATCTTCACTAGATTATATTATTTGTGTCCGAAATGTTGCTAAAAGTATGATTTTAAATAATTTAACTTTTGCATTTAAACAAAACAAACACTTGTTTGACCGTCTGATACAGCCCGTGTTCCTAATAAGTTGTTTTAATTTATATTTTATCCCACCAGGGATTAGCTCACCTGCATGCTCATCATGTCATTCACCGCGACATCAAAGGACAAAACGTGCTGCTGACTGAAAACGCTGAAGTCAAGCTGGGTGAGTCAGTTGGCTTTAGACCGGGCCTGTAGACGGGAAGTGCTCCCGCACTGTGGTTTTGGACCGGTGCATGGAAAAGCGATTGCACCAGCAGATCTGAGTCAGCACTGTGGCGATGCCAACTGGAGCTTTCTCATTGCCAGTGTTTTGTTTTCGAATGTTTCACATGATCGCACAGCTGCAGGCCTGTGTAGTCAAATCCTTATGAAACATAAGGTCTATATACAGCTCCAAAATTGGTCTTTATTTAGATTTCTTCTGATTACAGTGTCACAATAATTTCTCGCAACAAAACTACCTAGACGTTTGATTTCACTTATGATATGTGCACAAAAAGACAGAAGAATCTGTTCTGAGTTTTGGAGATTTAGTGTCCAGTTGTGCTGATCTGTAAATCAGCCTCCACAGTGTTTTTAACTTTCAAAGAAAAGCTTTAACTTCTGTATAAAAATCGCTTCTTTTTCACCAAACCTTTGTGTGAAACCACCGATCAATGTTGTTTTTATTCCCTTTAATTATCCACAATTCAGTTGCAACTTGTAATCAGGCCATCCTGTGTTACCTAGCTTAATAATGTCCCGTGACACAGCATTAAACAAAGTGTCTCCACCGTGGTTAAAATACAGCAACCTGACCCTTTACACTCTGAGGCAGACTCAAGTTAACTTGAGGGGCCCCTCTCACAGTTGTAGTTTGCCTTGGTGCAGGATCTGAACGGTTTTAGTCTGTTTTCTTCATTTGAATGCTTCGTGTTTCTTTCAGTGGACTTTGGTGTGAGCGCTCAGCTGGACCGGACGGTAGGTCGAAGAAACACCTTCATCGGGACGCCATACTGGATGGCTCCAGAGGTCATCGCGTGTGACGAAAACCCTGATGCTACCTACGATTACAGGGTGAGCATGCAAAACTGCATCTGGTCGCAGATGTTAGTGGGATTCATGGTGCAGAATGAGTTTGGAACCAGTCAAATAGGAGCATCATCCATGTGATAGAAAAGATTATAGTTTTAATCATTAATATGACCAATGAGAAGACTGCTCTGTCATTTCCATCACATGTGTTACTCAGAGAAGCACACAGACTCTAACTAATCGTATCTCTTTGTGTTCCAGAGTGATCTGTGGTCCTGTGGAATCACAGCCATTGAAATGGCTGAGGGAGCTCCTCGTAAGTACAATACCTGATTTCAATGATATCATGAGTAGAAACTGGTACTTTTATTCTAAACAAATTTACTGGTGTATTTCTGTTTCAAACCTGCATGATCAGAAGAGAACTCTGTTTACTCTGTTAACTGTAGCTTCACTATAGACTTACATTTTCTATTTATACCCCTTATTTTTATGCAGGCAATACAGATGCACCCCCCCCCCATCATCTTAAATGTATGACTTTGACATTTATATTAGTTTTTTCTGATCTCTCATTTGGTTTCTCTTCTGTTGTTTCCTTTAGCTCTGTGTGACATGCATCCAATGAGAGCCCTCTTCCTCATTCCCAGAAACCCACCTCCTCGACTCAAGTCCAAAAAGTGGTGAGATGTTTTCCATCTTTTATTCTTGATATCAGTAAACCATGCCGATCCGAACTCTGTACATGACGTCTAACTGCCATCATAGGTCAAAGAAGTTCTTCAGCTTCATTGAGAGTTGCCTTGTGAAGAATTACACCCAGCGCCCTCCCACTGAGCAGCTGCTGAAACACCCCTTCATTCGGGACCAGCCCAATGAGAGGCAGGTCCGCATCCAGCTCAAAGACCACATCGACCGAACCAAGAAGAAGAGGGGCGAGAAAGGTGAGTCCAGGACAAAGCTCTGTCAGTGTTAACGTGCAAAAATGAACTTATTGATAAAAATCAGAAGCTACTCCCTCAAAAGGGCATATTTTGTGTCTTTAAAAAAAATATACATATATTATGATGAAGGTTTAATGAGGACTCTAATTTTTAGACTTTGTTTTTGTTAACTATCTGCAGATGAGACAGAGTATGAATACAGTGGCAGTGAAGAAGAGGAGGAAGAGTCATCTGAGCAAGAAGGAGAGCCAAGGTATCGATCCATCTAACAATACATAGTTACAGTACATAGTTTTAGCTTTTTACTATAAGCTAAACATCATAAAGTGAATTCTGACCATGTTTTTGAAGTCATCTTAGTGATTCCTTTATACACATACATATGCACGCTACAGCCTCAGTACTTGTGTAGCACAAGGTCACATGATTACACCCTTGATATGAAAAGTATTTTATGATGTCATACGGGTCAGTTTCTACATCCTTTTCATTGGGTCATCTGTACAGTTCCATAGTCAACGTGCCGGGCGAGTCGACCCTGCGTCGTGACTTCATACGTCTGCAGCAGGAGAACAAGGAGCGTTCGGAGGCCCTTCGCCGCCAACAGCTCCTCCAGGAGCAGCAGCTCCGTGAGCAGGAGGAGTACAAGCGCCAGCTGCTGGCTGAGAGGCAGAAACGTATCGAGCAGCAGAAGGAGCAGCGGAGACGGCTGGAGGAGGTTGAAACCTCATAACAAATTAATAGGATTTCTATGTTAATCGAGTAGACACAGTGCTGTGGTAAGACTGTGTGTTTAGAAGAGGCGATAGACTGCTGTTTGACTGTTGTGTTCCTGTAATGTAATAATCCAGTGTAACTGGATCTAAAGTGGTGATATCACCAGAACAGAATCCAGCAGGACAACCTAACAAATCATAGATGTTAAAATGCCCAGCTCAACAGCAGAAGTCAGTATATTTACTACCAAAATGTCTCCATAGCTAACTTGCCTGTTTGCGACCACTTCACAGGAGGTTCAGTTTAATGTGAGTCGTGTATTTGAGTGACTCTTAAGGCTGAAAGTTCGGGCCTGACCACACTGTGTCACAGAGTCAGAAAAATGTTGGCAAAATCTGTGAGAAAAAAACGAAAAAGAAAATGAGGGATGTAAATTTGCCTAAACAAAAACCATATTTAAAATATGAGTTATTTATTATTAATTAAGCATTTACCCTGGAAGTTTCAATAGGACTAAAAATAACCCTGTTGCAGGGAAAGATTTTAATTATTTATGAAGTTTTGTACACAGAGAGGTTCTCCCATGAAAATGAATGGCATCACTGTTTTTACAAAACTGAAGGGTTTTCAGTAAATTTTGATGTTTTCTGAAGTTTTCTTAAGTGTTACCTTCTATATGTTTGTTTAAAATACTAAGAAACTGATGTGGCTCGTTGGATGCAGGGAAACTTAATATATTTATTATGCTAAATATATTATTTAGATTATGGATGTATAACATGACTCTGGACTCTCACGCCCAAGAAAAGGACATTTCTAACCTATTTGACTTCATCTGCTTCTCCAGTAAATCTTGATTTATTTTGACATCATAAAAAAATCAAAAGATCAGTCTTAGATCTTATCATGGCAACAATATCCAAAGTACTGCTCACATGTATACTACTACTACTTCTTCTTTTGACTACTCCCATTAGAGGACGCTACATCCTCATCCTCAGCCACACAACCCTCTGCTTGTCCACCTTCACTACATCTGTAAACCACCTCTGTGGGTTTTTTCTCCTTTTCCTCCATTATCCTCTATCCTCCTTCTTCACATGCCCAGACCACCTCAGCCTTTCCTCTCTAACTTTAATAATAATAATAATAATAATAATAATAATACATTTTTAATAGCGCCTTTCAAAGCACCCAAGGACACTGTACAACAGATAAAAACTGGAAATATACACAATGATAAGAATAGAAGATAAAAGTTAAAACATACAGAAATTTAAGAATAGGCAATTTTAAACAAATGAGTTTTAAGGGTGGACTTAAAAAGAGAGAATGAGCTAATATTTCTGAGGTCTGGGGGTAGGGAATTCCAAAGTCGAGGGGCAGAGCAACTAAAGGCCCTCCCTCCCATTGTGATCAGACGAGCAGAGGGAACAGAGAGAGAAAGAGAAGATGAAGATCTGAGGCAGCGGGATGGGAGCTTCATCTGTAATAAGTCAGAGATGTACGTTGGAGAGAGAGAGTGAATAGCCTTGAATGTATACAGAATTATTTTAAAATGGATGCGAAATTTGACCGGGAGCCAGTGAAGTTGCTTCAGGATTGGGGAGATGTGGTGGGTAGAAGAAGTCCTAGTAATAATACGGGCAGCAGAGTTCTGGACACGTTGGAGCTTGTTGATAGATTTTTGTGTGAGGCCAAATAATAATGAGTTGCAGTAGTCAATTCTAGAGATAACAAGATTATGGATGAGAATGGCAGTGGCGTAAGGTGTGAGGAAGGGGCGGAGGCGATTAATGTTACGGAGTTGGAAATATGCTGCACGTGTAATATTATTGATATGCGAGTTAAAGGATAATGTGCTATCGAGAATGACACCCAAGCTTTTCACAGAAGGAGAGGTAGGGACCAGCGAGTTATTGATGGTGAGAGAGAAATTGTTAATTCTGGATAGCAGTCGTTTGGTGCCAACCAGAAGAAGTTCCGATTTATTGCTGTTGAGTTTAAGAAAGTTGGAGGAGAACCAAGAATTGAGTTCAGCTAGACAGAGGATAAGGGAGGGTGGAGGAAGAGTAGAGTCAGGTTTGGTAGAGAGATAGAGCTGGGTGTCATCGGCGTAGCAGTGGAACTGAATATTATATTTACGAAAAATATATCCGAGTGGAAGAAGGTAGATGATGAAGAGAAGGGGCCCGAGGACAGATCCCTGGGGCACCCCAGTGGATAAAGGAGAAAGTTGAGAAGTGAAGGATTTTAATTGAATGAACTGAGTGCGATCAGATAGATATGATTTAAACCAGGCTAGTGGAGTGTGAGAGAGACCAATAGAAGCTAATCTGCTAAGGAGAATGGGATGAGAGATGGTGTCAAAAGCTGCACTCAGATCAAGAAGAATAAGGATGGAGAGGAGACCAGAATCAGCTGCTATAAGAAGGTCGTTTGTTATTTTTATAAGAGCAGTTTCAGTGCTATGTAAAGGACGAAAGCCGGACTGGAACTGTTCGAACTTTGCCTCTAAACTTCTGAACCTGAGCTGATATTGTCACTTTCACTCACAATGCACATCTTTACATCTTCAACTCTGCCACATTAAGCTTCACCTGCTGTATGTTTGTTAGTGCCACCACCTCCAAAACCATCCATCGTAGCAGATCCCACTTCTCTCTTGTAAATCTTCCCTTTCACTCTATATTTGTCACACATCACCTCTGACACTTGTGGTTTATTATAAAAGTAATTTGACTCGTCAAAACAAGACTTTGGCAATCAGAACTGCTAACTGAGTGATCTTCTCGGCTTTGATTCGTGTCATTTTAAATTAAATTTGGAACTGACTGTTGGTCCTTCTTGGGCTTTGAATTATAAATGAAAAAACATAAAATTCAACAGATCTGAATCAGTAACACTTTGCTGTTTTTTCAAAGCGACAAATTCAGCAGAAAGTTAGAATGACTAAGTAGAAAAGTCCTTGTTCCTTTGATTTCAGCTCGTCTTGTTTGGGCAGTGAACCCTGGGGGGTTAGCCAGTTTGTCTGCTGCAGTTAATATATGTGTACATTATGTTGGTGAGATTAAAGTTGTTTTACTCGGGGGGATAGCAGTTAGATTTTGTACTTGATAATTTCATATAATGTTCCAAAATCAATTTTTGACTAGAGTGGGAAAAAAGTTAATTGGTTTCCCCAGAGAGTGAATTTGAACACCTTTGCTGTAATTATCCTATTATCTCTTTAAGCTATAATCACTTTTCTGAACCTGGCTTCATCCTCTGTTCTTAAGAAGAGAGAGAAAAAAGTTCAGTAACACCGGAGAGGAGTAAAGGAAGTGCAGGGAGGGAAAAAGCTTCAAATAGATGATTATAAATTTGGACACGACTGAACTAAATTCTCTGGAGGAAAAAGAGAAGAGACAGCTCTAAATATTAAAAGAGGGACTGGGGAAACAACCCACCCCCACTCACCCAAAAAAAGCAAATTTAAACACGCTCAAAAATTCACTGAGCACATATAAATGCACTGCACAAGTGTAAGGCCTCTGTGGGAAGAGAGAGAGAACAAAGTTGTATTTCTGCTCGTGTTTTCCCACTGCACTTACAGCTCAAGGCTCCGTTTTTGATTAATGACGGTGCTTGTGGATGAATCAGACAGCGAGAAGCCACAGTTGAACGCCGGCCACGTCAGTGAAATATCGGCGTACATGTGCTCTCCTGTTCTGAATAGATCCCCACGTTTGGAAGCTTGAATGCTGAGCACAGAATCTGTGCAAACACGATGCGTCATCGTACGCAATCCGTGACCTGCAGTCCCGCAGCGTTCACCGCACCCTGTCACAACTCGCTCACAGACAGAAATCAGTGTAATTTCTTCATGTGTCTGCTTAGAGAGCCAAGCTTAAACAAAAACACGCTGCCTGTCAGGCCTGAACTTTCACACTGATTAAGATATCCAGTGTTAATGCAGTCCTTGAAATGTTGACATGTTATCGTCTTTTTACTTGTCTGTCCAGCTCATACACCTCCGTAGTATTTATGTTTTCTCTGCTCACATCAATAATACATTTTTGCCACAACCTATACTGATGTCTATCTGTTCAAAAATACTTGCAAACTGAGTTTAAAAGGTCCCCAAAACCCCCAAATAAAAAAACAAACAAAAAACAAAACAACACAATTTGGATCGCTGTTAAAACGAACTCTGAGCCACATTGGTAGAGCTGTGTAAATCCTTGACAGCCGTGAATAAAATAATTAAAGAGATGACCTGCAACATAGTGCATTCCAAATTAATCTATAACTCATCCTGTTTTGAGCCCTGCAGGGTTAAAATTCATCCTTGATGGCCTCTAAAAAGTCAAATTCATGGTTTTATCTTTTTATATCTGTGTGATAGAGAAATCTTAACATAGCTGAACTCAGAAAATGATTGAAAATTGATTCTCTTGAGCCTCTTGATTGTTTTGCTTTGAAGGTGTAACTTCTATAAGCAGCCTTCACTATGTATCTCCTTGATGTGATGAAGCAGAGACACTTCTGGAGTCCCATCACAGTGACACTGCAGACTTTACCTAAAACATGAAGATTATCCAGTAACCCATTGATTTGCCTTAGATTAAGCCAAATGATGCTGTAATGTTGGGCCTTTTAGCATAGGAGTGTTTGAGGTTGAGTGTGGCAAAGAACCACTTTCATACACTTTTAGAGCGGCTTCATTTTTCTGCCCCAGACGCTGCCACTCGAGTGGCACCAAAGGCAGTTATCGTTATGGAGGAAAATTCAGAGCAATAACCATGTGCGCTATACAGCAGTGTGCTGAATGTTTGAACAGGGTTTTAACCGTTTCGTGTGAGTCGCACACTTTGTGGTCTCACGTTGCTTCTCTTACCAATCCAGGTCAAATTTAAATATTAATATTGTGCCAGTCATGCAGATTCTAGTTCAGCACTGATTAGGAAACATGAGGTCAGTGTCTCGTATGACTTGACAAAAATCAGAACTAGGACGACGAGCAGTTTCTTTCTTTTTTTAACTCCTCCAGCAACAACGACGTGAGCGCGAGATGAGGAGGCAGCAGGAGCGTGAGCAGCGCCGGCGCGAGCAGGAGGAGAAGAGGCGCATCGAAGAGATGGAACGACGCCGCAAAGAAGAGGAGGAGCGCAGGAGGGCCGAGGAGGAAAAGAGGAGGGCCGACCGCGAGCAGGTAGGAGGGAATCGACTGGGCAAGACACTGAAAGATTTGTTTTATCAACTTTAATTAGGATTTGTATTAATTTGGATGAACTTTTACACCCACCTTTCTGATATTTAACTAATGGCTGTGGACTCTGACTGACAGGAGTATATACGTCGACAGCTGGAGGAGGAGCAGAGGCACCTGGAGATCCTGCAACAGCAGCTCCTCCATGAACAGGCCATGCTTCTGGTGAGTCACATTCAACTTCATTTTTCCCCCTTTTATCATTTAAAAAAAAATCTAAATGAGCTTAATGCTGTTTCTACTTTCATGCCCCAAGTGATTTTAATGTTTCTGCAGCTCCCAGGTTGTTAAATTTCCTAACGCAGGTACTTTATTCCTCTGTTACATGAGTTTTCCTGAGTCCATTTGCCTTCTGTGCTAAACTTCATCAAGTTTTTAGAAATAACTTTTGACTTTAGTGAAGCCGAGGGGAGCCGTCAACGGTTGAGGTCAGAGTATAATGAGCGTTCTCAGATTTTGCCGGGGAAATCAGGATGTTTACGAGCCTCTCAGTGAAGGTGATGTCATCAGCAGGAAACTAGTCATCCCACGGAAAGAGAGGGCTTCCCCTCTTCCAGATGTTAAAGGGTCAGGGGAGGCGATACTGATACTCAAACCATGTTGTTATTTTCTTTTTCTTTTTAAAGGATTCTGTTCCTTTTGGGGTTTGGAGCGGATATTCACATAATAAAAGGATATGACCGTTAACATCCTCACTTCCAGTTTCAACCATTACTTAATCTCTGACCATGTGGTTCCTGCATAGTCACCATTCACAAACTCATGCAAAAAACAAGCTGACTTCTATTTAAACTGCGAAACACATTACTTTGAGCTGTATTATAGGGATGAATGTTACATGTTTGAATTAACAACCTATAATTAGATGGAGCCTCTGGCAATGGGCACAACTGTCCCACTGCATAAAACTGTATTAATGCTTCACTGGTTTAATTGCTTTTCACCACAGCGGTCTAACAGGCGTGCAGTTGGACATTTTTTCCCCCACCAGTATCCATCAGATGGTTTAGTTTTTTTGTTTGGTTTTGTTTTGTTTTCGTTTGTTTTTTAGTCTCCTCCCATTTAAATTCTCCACTAAAGCCTGACTTAGCCTGAAACTCAATGTTTTAACAGAGCACATTTTTACACAGTCAAATCACACTGTGAGTTGAATTAGCAGTGTTTCAGTCATAAAGGGTGCATTTAACATTTTTAGGACCTGAGACACTCAGCCTTATAGAAACTAGAATATAAAGCTATGTGTGCCGTGTTTGTTAACAGCTGTGATGTCATTGCTCACAGTTACAGGATATATATTAAATATAAATATATCCTTATATATAAGGATAAATAATATGTAATAAAAGTAAGAAATTAGTTAAAAGCCTTGCAATATTATAATGCCATTACCACCAAGAGCCTTTCAAAACAAAGTGCTCTCTCCATCTCTGATGCTAGCTTCTACACAATAGTTTTCATACAGTCGTATTCCTACAGTCACTGCTGGCATGTGACTCCAAACGGATGGTTGGTGTAACTGTATGGGGTCATCTAAATGGATTCTTAATCCCTTAAAGTATCAAAAAGGACTTTTTTGGACATAGTAAGTGTCGACCAGCCTATGTGTGCTAGCGGTTTTGGTTCAACTTGACCCTCCCTGTACTCAGGAGTACAAATGGCGGGAGCTTGAGGAGCAGCGGCAAGCTCAGAAACTCCAGAGACAGCTGCAGCAGGAGCAGGCCTACCTGCTGTCGCTTCAGCAAAACCAGAACTTGGACAGTAGCAAAACAGCCCAGCAACAGACCCCCAAACCCCCACAGAACCCTGAACCTGACAGGGTAAAGCCTCTGCAAGCCCCTGAGCAGGAAACAACAAAACAACCACAGAACACTGACAGTGAGAAGACACGGCCCAGTCCAGCCTCCAGTCTGGAAAAAACTACAGAAAGCAGGCTACCAGTGGCTGACCTTCAAGGCCCCGCCCCTGACTCTGAGCCAGTCAGAGAGGTGAACCTCGTTAGCTGATCAGTCACAGTGACTGCTTTTAAAATGCTTCCTTTGCTTGTGTATACTCACTCCCGCTGTCTTTAGTGTATCGTGTGTAGATGGTGACGGTGAGCTGATGGTGTGGGGTGAATGGCTTTGTAGACGAGCTCTGTAGCTAGACTGTTTCTAAACTCACATGTCTAATAATTAAACAGGTCCATGACGCACATATATGCCTGTGTTACAGGACCAACAGCAGTTATTTTATCTATTTAGGTGAACTTAAATATGAAGTTCTAATAAATTGAACTCAACTTGAGACCAATCTTTAAAGCAAGATTAAAGCAGGGCTAACTGAGAGAGAAACAGAAACAAAAGGGAGAATAATGGTTAACGTAGGTCCAATATGGAGCATGAAACTGATGTGCTGCACATAGAGTTTATAGTATTGCTAATTTCCAATACTTGTGAAATCCTCATAGGAAAAAAGTTGGGAAACTAAAGAAATTATTATACCAAATACCAACAAACTAATATCTAGATGCAGCATATTCATGTTCACTTCGAGGATTCCTTCAGACTTCCTGAAACATAGAATAAAAAATACAGCCTCTGAGTCTGAAAAGGGCTGCCAATGTTGAAGTGCCTTAAAGGTGCATTCTTTCTAATGGCCAGCAGAGGTCAACTCCTCTGGTTGCAAGATAAGTAAGATTGTACAGAAGCCTGTGAGAAAATGAACCTACTTCTCCCTTTATGCATGAAATCAGTAATCAGTTTTTTAGGGTCTCGATTGCCAAGTTCACATTTTATTAAATAAATCTTGATGCTTCCTTTGCAAATTATAGCCCCATTTCAAGTACAGCAGATGATAAACCAGGGTACAACTTAAAATCCCTGGTTTCTCAGTCAGATCCACCCCCATGCTCCTATCATCTAGTTTCAAAAACACAAGACATCGATATTGAAAGTGACAATCTGGCCTTCAAAGCAGAAGCCCAAACGTTGGTGTCATGGTGGCTATGTCAGCGTTCTGCTTACAGTGTATGAGCAGATGTCATTTGAGCTTTTTCTCGTGAGTTTGCAGTGAAATGCTCACTTGAACAGCTCGTCCCTCTAAAGAAGGACACAACTGGTCTCTAATTATCCTCATGGTAGTCCTTGTCCCCACATTAATAAAAACGAGCCACCTCATTAGTGCTCAGCGTGACTTACAGTCTCTTTCTTCTTTATGGCATTTGGTATCCTTTTTAGTGCCTATTGGGAAGGATAATGACAGAGACGCTAGCCAAATAAAAGCACATCATTGGCCAAAACAGCTCAGAAGCCCTAACATTGGTGGAACAAACAGGATAGTCATTTTTGATAGTTCAGCCATCATATTTGTCGTAATGATAACACTGTAATCACAAAGTTTCTGATAAAGTGGCAACATGAAGAAAAAAAAATCACAAATGGAAAAGATATCCAAATATCCATTTTGAAGAACAACCCAAACAACATTTCAAAATCTGACTTTCTATGGTGAACCGTGTCCTGGACCTCAGTGTGTGACCTAACCTTTCCTTTGTGAATGTCTTCTCTCCACATGAAAATGCATGACAGTCTTGCTGGTTCCTTCTCGTAGGGATGTGGGAACACTGCGGTGCCAATAACACTGCTGCCTTTGAGGAGGTGCTTTGTTGTCCCTGCTGGTGTGCCTGTATCAGCAGATAACTTTCTGATGTGCTTGAACTACTGCCAGAACAAATCACCTCTTCTCTGTTGGAAGAAACTAACAAACCATAGCAGCTGATGGCTTCTGTCTTTTCTCCTCTTCGTGTACTGACCTGTACCCACCTGTATTCTCAACTTGCTGCTAATGCTGCTGTTTGCACGTGTCCTTCTTAGGCTGACGAGCGATATCGGAAGAACATCCAGGGTTCTCCCCAGGCGGCTCAGACCAAACCACAGCAGCCTCCGGTGCCGCCGCGATCTGAGTCTTCATACCCCAATGGGAACTCTGCTTCTGAGGCCATGCACCGGCCTGTGGAACCACAGGTAAGAGTGACTTCAAACCATTTCTTCTTCTCTTAAACTATTCTGCTTTTACATTTACAGCTGTGAGTTGGTGTCCACTGGATCACTGGACTAGGAACAGTCCACTGGTGATTTACATCTTAAAGGGTGTTGGAGCATATTGAGCAGTGGATGGGGTTATGAGATTATGAGAGAGAGATTCATGTATTTGACAGTTTCATAATGTTTGCATGACACAAGATCTGATTGTAATATCGACTTCCCTTTTTCTACATGGAAGTAGTAATAGTGGAGCTTGGTCGGGCTGAGCATGCCTGAGGACTTTATGGCTGCTAACCTGTCATTCAGTTATGTGAACAAGCCAAATTAGGGCGAGAGTTATTCGTTCCTGGGCCACAGTGTACCGGACGTGATCTGCAGTGGGCATGATAAGCAAAGTCATAGCGTAATGACTTACTCAGTTTTCCCCTCCTTCCTGCAGTCAGTTCACTGTCACTAAAATGAAACATTACTGTCATAAATCAAAGAGCCAAAGCTTAACCACCTTATGTCACTGTGGTATTGTAACCCATAGTTAACATCTTTGTCTGTAAGAAGGCTGTAAAATTAATAATGAATTAATAAGTTGAAACGCACCCTTTGGAGAGCTAGTTCTGACCCTCTGGCCATGTGTTCGACACCCCTGGTTAAGAGTATGCTGTCAGCCTTATATTGCCAAATTGCCTTGCCAACTTTGAGTGGATTTATGATGCTGAAATGTGTTATAGACCCTTGCATGCATGCTTTGAAAAGCTCATTTTTCACAAAATACCGGTTTATTCGAAAAGTCCATTTACCTTCTTAATAACCTGAACATTGCTTCAAGATGTTATCTGTGATTTTTTTCCCCCGATAATAATTCATTAGGTTTCTCCTTCAGGTGACTCGAGGAAAACTGAAATCTTTGCACTTTGGAAGATTTATTGTTTCTCAGTTTAGGAGTTGTTCTGCTTTTTTTCTCTGCCTTCATGGATTGTATCTTTAGCTTTGAGGTCGTTTCATCTGAATAATGTTTCCAACTGTGTGCTGCTGCTGAACTTCTCATGACTCTTTTTAGCCTCGGGCTTGTTATTACCTCAATTTCATTTCCCTCGTTTTAACCAGTTAAAATGTGGAACAGCATAAAACTCTTGACTGATTTGAAAAGAAATCTCCCCTTTTTCACCCAGCTTCCCTGTGGTAATGAAAATCAACCAAGTCCAACCTTCTGCCATAATTAACTCTTGGACTGACAAGTTGTCCTCCCAATATGTAAATGCAAACAAAAGCCCTTTCACCAGATGTGTGTTTACCACAAGGTGTGCAAATGTGTGTGTTTATGGGATTTGCCTGATGCTGTAATGGGGGGTTTGAACATCTCTGCTCTACATGCTGTAACTCCTTATTGTGTGTTGGTGATTAAAACATTCATAATTCATGGGCATCCAAATTTTGCAGGGTGACTCAGGCAGTATTAGTCATTTTCCCAGTGAAGGATTGAGCACACGAAGCATGAATAATCACAGTTCATATAAGTCAATCTGTTTTGGATATGTCACACAGATTACATTATATAGAAATGATGCTGTTATTCAGTAGGATGGGGGTTGTGTTGGCCGCGGGTGTGACGATGTAATTCACTAGAGCGTTATTAACCCATAATGTTAAAAGTGGATTACTCTCATTAACAGAGAGCCTATAGAGTATTCACCACACAAAGGTCTCATATCATGATGCCTAAGGACCGACGTGAGGTATTTTTATTAGCTGCCTTCCTAAAGAAATCTCACTGCTGTCAAATATGGAAACAAAAATTAGTTAAGGTTAAGATGGTGATTATGAATAAGGTGAAAGGCAGGATGTTCAGTGCCCACTATCAAAGTCACATGTTTTCCTCCACTCCCAGCCATGAATGTGTGCATGCTGCGTGGACCGTTGTGGTTCTGTCGGCACGCTTGTTTGCATGTCAGCCTGTTTTTACTCCTTATTCATGCATCATCTCCAGATAATTTTTGAAGGTGATCTAAAAGGACTGTGTAGTATATCAAAAGGACTAAAATGTCCAAAAAAAAAAAGCTGACTAAAAGCCAAGCCAGTAAAATCATGACTCAATATTTTTTTTCCTGGATCAATTCAGCTTAATCTCTCCATTCCCTGTGAATTATGTCTTCTTTTATATTTTGTGTCGTTCCCTGATTTATCCAGGCTACCCTTCTTTTTTTTTTTTAGTTAAAAGCTTTTACAGTGAAATTTCTGCTCTCCAAAAAAAGGGTGGCCCAGGTGATAACAGGTATGACGTGCAGATATGTCTATTTCACAAGTGCTCCTTCTCCCCTCCTGTTGCACTCTTGGGTTCTTAAGGGGATTTGCAAAGATTTGAGTCTTTGCCTTTAAAATGTCTACAGCTCTTCTTTGATTTTACAGACAAGCTGTGTCAATTTCTAACTGAAATCAGCTTCTGTGGCGTTAAAACAATCTAGTATTTCAGAGCAGTGGTTGTTAACATCGTGTTGGCTTCTGCCAAGTTGTCAGATCAACTCGCCACATCTGACACCGTGTGTTTTTATAAATCATAAATGCTCTGTGCACAAATGACCAAGACTGAAAATCCTTGCATCTGAGCTGAAAGAACATTTCCATCTAGAATCCCTGATTGAACTTAATGCCACTGGAAAAAGTGAATACTGTAGCAGCAAAAGGTTAAATATGTCATCTTCCATCTACTTTAAGAGCATTATAATAAATCTATAATGTAATTATATCCTCTCATTTACATCTATACCAACTGAATGTGCAGAAGAGCTCTTCAGCTGAAGCCTGGCAGCAAGTAGGAGCTAAATGACAGCTGCAGTGTATGGATGTGTCATTCTGTTAAGTCATCGCAGCTTTTCTTTGTTGTTTTTACTTTCTGCTCATTGCTGGATCCTTTCGTGCTGTAAGATCCCTCTCACTGTTCCACATCTAATTATGAATGACCCAAAATAACCTTACAATAACCAGTAGGACCTGCATCGCCCTGATTTCCACATTTGAGAAGTCTAATGTTAGTGTTACTAACATTAGCTCAAATGTGACAAACCCCTTAAAATACCCTACAGTCCCTGAGCTTGTTCCTTGTCTGAATACCCTGCATGCAGACTGACCTGCGCTCCCCCATTGTGTTCTGTTTTGTGTCGTCCGCAAGGTTCGTTCTCATCTGGCTGCTTTAAAGAGCAGCAGCAGCGTGGCCTCATCAAACTCCACTGCCACTCCGCCTGTTGTGTCGCGATTGCACTCCTTCACAGAGCCACTTACCCCTAGCTTTGAAAATCTCCACCTTCAAAACAGCCACGAATCCCGCCGTCACCTTCCATCATCATCATCATCACCACTATCATCCTCATCATCAACGCCTGCTCGCACTGACCCACACCCCCATCCTCAGCCTAGGCCCCATGAACCAGCCCCTTCAGCGGAGGTCCCACCGAGGGTAAGGACTAGAAGAAAGAAGCCCAGTGTGGTAGCATTAGTTGAATAAGACAGTCTTCTGTAATTATTTCCCACCATTTTTTTTTTTTTTTATACAATATCAGAATTTAAACAGCTGTTATTTTTTTTCCTTGTATGGAGACCAAGAAACACGATATCCACTGTATGTGAGGAAATCGGATATTGCAGGGCATTTTAGTCCAATTTTTGCACACAATATCTGACAAAAGAGGAAGTTACTGTGTGGTGAAATTTCTTGTTCATGCAAAAATAGCTGTTAGTTAAAATGCATCACAACATTCAATCCGTGACCGTTCTATAACTCGACTGTTGTTCCACTTATAGGATGAGTCGAGACAGTCTGCCTCATGCTGCTTTCTTCTTCCCTCACCACACTAATTTAGACTTTTGCTGCACCACCGCAAAAAAACATAAAAATAACAAGATGAGGAATGTAAGCATAAGAAGACAGTCGTTTCCTAAGAGAATCCACCCTGTCAATGCAACACAATGGGAAAGCTTCAAGTAAACAATGGTGGACCTCACAAGCAGGTTCAGCCTTAAAATAGAGGAAAATGCTACTGAGAAAAGATTGACCAATCAGTAACATCAGCTCATACTGTTTCCATGTTGTCCCTAACTTAAACTCTTAAATAAATAAATGGCTGAAGGTTCTGTTGTGCATGGCTGTGTTGCTCTGCTCTGCGTTGGCTTCACTGAATTTACATGTGACTGATTTAGGGGAAAATGTGCCTCACATGCGTGACCTGTGACTACGATGAAGGCTTTAGTTGGCGTACCTACATTTATACATTTCAAGTTAGATACTGTAAGAACACAACAGGCAGTCACGTCAGAGATGCGCAGCTCATAAGCAGCAGAGATGCAGTACGCATAGATCCTGTGTTTTTGTTTCAGTCACGTCATCACCAACCTGAAATGTGAGCTTGTTGGTGCGTTGTTTAAACAAACCCAGCTGTTTAATTTAGTCTGATGTGAACACAGTTATTGTGTATTCTATTAGAAGGCAGTCTACTCCCCCTTACATGAAAGATAATAAGATTACTTATCCTGACAGTACCAGAACAACATTTAAGCTCATTACAAGATTTGTACCAACTGTCTAGCTTCCAAAGCTGCTACTTTTTATTTTAACACTTTTGTTTTATGCTTGCTAAACTCATGAATACTAAAACACTTCAGTTACTCACACCTTCCCCCTGATAATTCTGATATCCTTCTAATATGTGACAATTATTACTTGTTGGACATTTTTTAAGCTTTGGGTGTAATTTTACTGCCAAGTCAGACTTTAAATTGACTGACTGGAGCTTTCATCTCTGGGCCAGAATTAATTACACACAATCTGTACTTTTATATCACTGAGTGAAAGGTATCTCTACAAAATCAGTAAAGGTTATGAATCTCTATTTTCTCTAGTTTCTATTTGGGAATCCAGTCTGACGATTAGTCCAGCCAAATAATGTGTTTACCTTAGTCATCCTGACATGTTGTGGTATAGCTACTAGTTCTGAAGTTTTCCAGTGGATTAAAATGGTGACACACTCATGTGACGGTGAAGTTTAAAAATATGTGATTTGCATATTGGGCACATGACAGCACATCGATGCCTAAAATGTGTGTATTTGTAAGCTGGTTACTGTTTTTATCATGAAAAGGTTCCCGTCAGGACTACATCAAGGTCACCAGTGTTGCCGAGGCGAGATTCGCCTCATCACCTTGGCAACGCCGTACACAGCAGCCACGCAGCACAACACAATGCTGCCAGGTAAACTTTAGTAACCTGTGTTGTGTAAATGTGTTTCCTTTCTTTGCTTTACTACTGCATTCTTCTTCTTGCAGTCTTTGTTGTTGTTTTTTTTCATTTCCAAAATTTGGAAACGTGCCCTTTAAACGATATGGCTGACATTCTAGATATGTGATATTTAGAAAAGAAAAGCCAAGCTTGCTATTTTTAAAAAGCATCTGTGTAGTATGACACGTGAGTCTTCTTTGAAATAACAAAAATATAATTCGTTAAACGACAGGAACTGGGCCCAGAATAGTACCCTGTGGCACTCCACCAGTGTCTTAAGCAGGAGACTGGATTCAACGTGCTTCAGAGCACGTTGAATCCAGTCTCCTGTTTTCAACTCTGCAATTACAAAGACATCCAGAAAGAAAAGACTTTCACAAAGGCTGTGCAAAAACACTTCATTTAGTGATGGATCTGATCTGACAAATTAATTCAGCGTCTTCACTGTCTGTGCTGTTGCAGTCCCAGTCTGCGGAGTTGTGTGGGAGGCTTTATGTAATAGTTCTAGCTGTCTAACCTTGTTGTCTCTACTTCTATAGTTGTGTGTAAATGTGTGTCTCTATTTTCAAACCACAAACCTTTTCATGGAGTGCCATCTCTCTTCCTTCCTCTTTACCCTGCAGTGCTGTTTTTAATATCTAAAACTCTTGGCTTTCTGTAATTTCAAGTGTTTAGCGTTTTTACACTGCTCATTAAGAACTTTAACTGTAATCCAATAACATGTCAGTAATAATTAGCAAATTTAAGAAGTTAAATTAGCTGTGCTTTATTTATAACATTTTAATTTGCTGTTTAAAAGTTTCTATATCTATGATAGTTTACCTGACTCTCTTGACTCTGTTGCCTCTGCAGTGCAGCGGAGCCTCGGCTGCTGTGGGAACGAGTGGAGAAACTGGTTCCCAGAACGACCAGTAATACTGGCAGCGGAGGCTCCAGTTCCTCTAGCAGCTCCAGTAACTCCAGCTCTCAGCCCGGTTCTCACTGTGGCTCAGGAGAGAGGTTCAGGGCCCGCTGTGAGTTCACACATATGTTAACCAAGTCAGCAATTAGAAACATGCAGGAGGTGGACAAAACAAACAACTAAAAAATCACCTCAAAAAATAGCTGTGCTAAAGTGTGTAATAACATGTAGGTGAAATCACTAACAACATTAGTTAAACGTGTAGATTTTATTCCAACATTTTCCAACATGCTGACCTTATCACCTCCACCTCCTTTAGCCTCTTCTAAATCGGAGGGTTCACCCCTCCAGCGGCCAGAGAATGCTGGGAAAAAACCAGAGGAGAGGAGGGACGTGCTCAGGCCGAACAGATCAGCGGTGAGAGTGGACCCGGAGCTGACTAGCCAGTAGCTCACTAGGCGGGATGGGTTTAGTTAAATTCTGTGTGCGTGGTGACTGTTACGTGTTGCGTCCAGTTAGTTGCTGTTAGATAGATGGAGAGTGTGATTATTAACAAATTGTGACAGGGATCTTGCTGCTTGAGTCTTTTTTGTGTGTGGGTATATGAATGAAAATAAACTGACTGGTCTGCTCAGGCTAAGAAATGCTTGTTTTATCTTTGGATTGAGCTTATTGGCTGAAGGGGTCTACTGCACGTATTATTCGCATTCTCTTCTCAGCGGTCTCTTCCTCAGCGGTGGTCTTTTTAACTCATGGCTTCTCTTAACTTAATAAATTAACTATTTTTTCTGAGCTGGTTTAATTTTTCATCTTTGCAGCTCTAACAACTGTTTCATTATTAGAATTAATCCACTAACCTTACCTACTGTAGCTTGAGGAGCACCAGCTGTACTGCTCTGGAGTCATCTCTTTTTTCTCTTTTGGCTTTGCTCTTCCGTTGGTTTCTCATTGGCCGGCGCACATCTATAACCATTCTTCTTCTCCAGCAGCTTTCTCTTTCCTGCGTTTCTTAAGCAAGATTAACAGCAAATCTTACGTAGTGCCCCTTGCTATTTGCATGTAATATGCAGTGATGAAGAACGGACAATACATCAGCAGAGCAAGAATGACTGAACACATTAAAACACGGTTCACTTTTTATGTCTCGGCTTCTAGGACCTGACGGCTCTGGCCAAAGAACTGCGTGCCGTGGATGATGTTCGCCCCCCAAATAAGGTGACAGATTACCCTTCATCCTCCAGTGAAGACTCGGACACCACTGACGAAGATGACGATGAAGAGGTGGATCAGGAGGCAGGTGAAGAGTCGACCTCTGGCCCGGAGGACTCCAGAGCTGTGTATGTACACAACGTTCCTGCAGGCTTTACACTTTCAGAGCAGAATTCATCGGTTCGGGTTAATGGATGAGATTATGCTCCTGCTTAGCAGAGATGCATTTTGATTTATCTGAAAGTTTTTTTAGGCAAGTTAAGCCAGACTGCAGTTGTCTTGGTAATGCCTGCAGGCTGACAGGACCAGCCCTGTCTAAATAAGGAGGAGCCTTGTGTGCATAAAACAAAACAGAAAGTCTGCAGTCACCAGTCAAATCACATTTTATTTTCTTTAATCAAATGCTGTACTACTATTAAACATTTAAGCTTTAAGTCCAGATACTATCTAAAGCACAAGTACACACTGGAGTAGTTGCACACTCTTAATATCATATCCTCTACAAAGAAAACAACAAATGTATTGATAAGAAGATCACCTCAGTTTTAACTATATGTATTTAATTTGTGTGATATACTGGGATATTTATAATTGGAGCTATTTTTTTATATTCTGTTACATTTTGTAATATACTGGATTATTTCATTTCATTTAGTTATTGTTCTTACTGTTCTGGAGCAACTGTGACCACATAATTTCCTCTGGGATTAATAAAGTATTCTGATTCTGATTCCCGAGATGATCAACATGCCACAGGACTTAAACTAATGTCACACTTAGTCATATTATGGGTGTAGACAGCACATTCACCTACACCTGTATTACAGCGAGATGTAGAAAGCCTCCTAGAGCACAGTAGAGACTGCTTTGAGCCTATGTGCAGAGGACATTTGGCTAATTTGTTGTCAGGCAAGCTGTTTGTTGGCTCGTTGGGTAAAGTCCGGGGCAACCATCACCTTCGGCTCTGCAGAGTACCTTTGAGTGCCGTGTCTGTCTTTTATAAAGCTGCTTTTTCTCATGGCTTGCACGGGTGTGTAAAACCATATTGGAGCCCAAACATGATGTGTTTGTGTTGAACTTCTCCTCCCCTCACCTGCAGTTCTTCTCGGCTGAGTAACGGAGAAACGGAGTCTGTGAAAACCATGATCGTCCACGAAGAGGGCGAGAGTGACGCGGGCACAACGCCATGCAAAGACAGCACGCTGATTGTCAGACAGGTACTGGGAGATCGGAAAAAGAACAACCAATCGTTCACCTCGTACTTTTTAGCTTTCCCTTTATTTGTACATTTTGTTTGTTCATACCCCGACAGTTTATCCATTTTGTTTGTATGTTTCGTTGGTCATGTTCTTACTTTTTGGCCAGTGGATAGCAACTCAGTGTTAAGAAATGAAGCATAAAAGGCTGACAGAGTTTAATAATGCATACAGAGAAGTGTTGAACAATTTCAGACATTTAACTTTTAAAAAGCCATTTGATCAGGTGACAGAAAAAGAATCAGGTACGTAGGTCATCTTCACATACATTTAGGACCAATGCACACTACAAAAGGTCAGTTTAAGTAATTTTGGGGCATTACGAAAGTATTATCTTACCATGTAATCAACTGCTAACAAGAGTTTTCTTTCCGCCTGTAGAATAGCCGCTCTAGTATACCCTTTGTTCTAGCTAATACCTTCCCTTCCCCTGAACTCATCAGGAACACATCTAGACCCAAAGCTGTGTACCCCTCTTTCTACTTCCAGAGTGCAGGTGACAACAGAAAGCGTACGGGCCCTGGCCCAGGCCAAACGCAGACACCTGGCATGCATGCAGGCTTTGCCCCGAGCCCCGGCTCGGTGTCGCTCCAGGGCCTCGCTCACCACACCCCCAGCCCCCACCACCATCATCATCACCATCATCACCCCATACAGCATTCGGACAGGAATGGCTTTGCTGGTCGCATCCACCATCTCCCAGACTTGATCCAGCAGAGCCACCATTCCTCCCCCTCCTCCTCTGCATCCAACTCCCCTTCCTCTTCCAGCCTTGCCAGTCCCTCGTCCATGTCCCCACAGAGTCCCTTGGACAAGCTTGGCATCCTCACAGAGGTATGTCTTCAAGTCCCAACGCAGACACTGGCTTAGGGTATTCATTTCTTGCACAGGAGTGTCAAAGGGAGCTTTTATAATTATTGCCATCTATAACACTGTAACTCCCCAAAACAACTAAAATCATTCAAATAAATAAGATGAGTGCTCGTTTTTTGTTTGTTTGTTTTTTCAGTTTTTCAGATTTTGACACACCATCTCTCTACAGAGAGATGCTCGTGTTGGTGGAAGCTTGCATTTTTGTGAATATCTCCTTGATATATTTATTATCGCAACAGATCTGTTAGCTCAGTTTTTGGGGGTTTTTTGTTTTATTTTGTTTTTGCCAGAGTTGTCTTTTGTCTTAAAAGCATTCCTCAAAACATTTAAATCAATTTTTATGCCTTGATGTTGCCTATTTTCAGCAAACAAGCTATATTCTCACATTCTCCAGACAATAGATGGTAGCACACATGGCAGTTAGGAGTGAAACCGCAAGTATGTTTTCCAAGGAAACACTTTTTAAACGGCATTTTTTCCCTTTTGTGTTGTTATTGTTTTTTATTTGTTTTGTCAGCAGTATTCATATTTTTTTAGCCTTCATCATCCTTTTTGCCTGTTTCACTGTTTATAAGTTTACCTCCTGAATGACTGTCCACTGTATTTGCATGCAACACATACCAAAATCCTCAGTTTGCCTGGCTGTGTTTTCACTGTGTTGTTAAGTGTTTCCATTTATCTTTGTCCATAATATCTGCATATGTTTATGGTCTTTGAAAAACAACACTTAAACATTTACAAAACTCCTTCTTTGCAGAGCCAGTCTAGTAACAACATGCAGAAGCACAAGTCTTCTTCCTCCTTCACTCCGTTCATTGACCCACGACTTCTCCAGGTCTCTCCATCCACCGGCAGTGCCCTCAACAATGTCGGTAAGGTCACTTTGTCAACTTAGGTTAAATTAACACTTCCGTGAGAGATGACACGGGGATAAAGGTCACAATAAAGGTCTGCAGGCTCCAGAGTCAAAGAATTATTTCTTAGGCCCACTGAGAAGAGCCTAACTAGATGTTTTACCGCAGGCATAAGACAAATCCAAAAAGCATTTCTGGTTGTTGAATCAAACTTTGAACAAACTATGAGGAAAAGTTGTCACTCTGGAAAAGCTCAAACACAATGACTTCAATTCTGACACAAGCCAACTTTTTACTCACAACTCAAAGTCACTGAATTGGAATAGAAGCTGCAGTTCTGAGGTTTGACTGTCGTTCAGGAGGGAACAGCCCTTCTGAGTACATCCAAAGAGAAATCCCAGAGTGCTTCCCTGACTGAGCTGCACCACTGATCTCATGCTCACACGTGGAGTTCAGGTGCCTCAAAATATGATAGCAAAAATTCCTTAGCTGTTCAGATTGGGACTTGAGTCTGTGATAGGGCTGGGCGATATATCAAAAATTTATCGTTACCGATCGTGACTCTCATCGACGTCATTTTGCCCATGTCGGTAAATTCGGTATTCAAAAAAAAAAAAAGGAAAGGCATGTGCAGGTTGGCGATGTTCATGTCCCTTTAAGACGCTGTGCTACGTTACAGACTTGACGGGGTGGAGTCACATGACTCTACTACCTGTAACAAGACGAGACACGGGTGAACAAATGGAGGACGATTTAAATGTTGAAGCAGCAGCGACGGAGGTAGAGCTGGTGGAGGAGGAAGAGGAGACGCTTGTTAACAAAAAAATGCATCATCAATCGTTTGGCAACATTTTGGATTCAACAAGGATGATATTGATCAAAAAATTGTTAAATGTAAACTCTGCAAAAAGACTGTTGTGTCAAGTCAAGGTAACACAACCAACCTCTTAATAAATAATATTTATTATTAAACTATTTTGTTTACAAGGGATATACATTTTTTAGAGAGCATGGTTACATATTGTGTCCTACACTTTTTATTTTGTTCAGTTAATAAATCTTAACCACTAAAAGTACTTACTACTATTGTCTTCATTTATTTTCAGTGACATTTTACAGTCCTTTAAAGTGGTAATAGTATAATTGCAATGAATAGGTCTGGGGGGAATAATATTATCAAAATAACTGGAGGAACTATGCTGCCTGCCACAGCCCCATCAAATGAAAAAAAAAAAAAAAACGTTTGTTTTTTTGGCACTTGGGGTGGTTATCGTCCAATCATCGTTATCGAGGTTAACTGCTCAATTTATCATGATATTGATTTTAGGCCATATCGCCCAGCCCTAGTCTGTGAGCTTTCAAACAGTTGACTCATATGATGACTGACGGCTGGTTTTCTTTACTTTTCTGACAATTTACAAATGTTTGGGACATTTTAGTCATTCGGATGAATTTTGGTAAACTATTAGTACAGTTATTAAACAACTGAATCAAGGTAATAATGAAAAAAATATAATAATAGTTTAGTGAAATTCATCCAAAACACTAAATATGAAAGAGGGACAGCTCATGTTGAGCAGTTTGGAGGCAAGGCTGAGATGTTTGGAGATATGTAGAGGAGGGAGAGTGGATATATCGGAGAAATGATGCATCTGCCAGCAGGGGAGAAAAATCAGAGAGAAAGATGTAGTGAAGAACATGCAGAAGCTTGGTGTGACAGAGGATGATGAAAGGGACAGGGTGAGATGATGAGCAGATGATCTGCTTTAATGACCATTAATGAGAGCAACTGGAAAAAGAAGAAGGACTGAAAGAGGATAAAAAAACTACTAATGAGGAGCTTTGCAAAATCGACTTTGCCTAAAGGTGAGGTCTTTGAGGCAGTAGGTGTGTGATTGACCATAATCAACTATAATCAACACTAAAGAGATTAATACATGGAGATCTGCTTCAGAAATTAAGGCTTGGTTTAAAATAATATAACTGAGTTATTGTAGTTTACAATAAACATTTTCAAGTGCTGGTCTTTCCCTGGATGCTGAATAAGCATTTGGCCAGGTGAGCGGTAGTATGAACATATAAATGGCTGCAATGGGAATTAATATTAATATCTTCTTGACGACTGGGACTTTTTCTCATATTTCCTCCTCCAAAAGTCATAAAAGAGGTTCATATTGTCCAACACACTTCTTTCAGTAATCATAAGTGAAACAAAGAGATCTTACTTGAATTTTAGTGTGCTAAAAATCATTGTTAGGAAGCTTTTGGTTGTTTATCTTTGCTGATTTAATTGATGATTATCATTCATCATTATTAACAACCAAGTTCGACACAACTTTCGTCCCCAAGCCACCCCCAGTGGTGGCTCTCTGAAAACCGTTCCTCTAGGTTAAACCCACCGCTTCAGTTTTGACTTCGTCTGACTAGCCGCCAGTGTCCACAGCTGCAAACTTGCACTCAGATACACAGAAGCTCTGACAAACACAGCTTCTTCTTTTCAAGGAGTAAAGAGGCTGAGCACATGAAAATGTCATTATCATTAACAAACAAAAAGAGTTGGACTCTGTTTCACTCAGGTCATAGAGTTCATTAGCTATCGTCATTAACAAACAAAGCTTTCTTATCACTACAGCCCTGTTCTCTCATCGTCAAGGCCAAATCTTAAGCCATTACCTCACCTGATGCAGCTGGTGACCAGCCATTGACCCCCTTAAGTATACTAGATTGTTCAGTCAGCATTTAATCACTGATTTGAGGCAGTTAAGTTTTCCTACAGATGCCTGAATCTAGAACCAAATGCATGTAAGAGAGCCGGGTAATGAGTAATCCACAACAGACACCATAAAAACTCACATCAGCTCCCTTTTTTACTGGTTTGAGCGGAGCAGTAGTGGGAATCATTACATTGATATTTATATTTCTGTATCCCATTCCAAACTTTCATACTTACAACATGACCAATTATTCACAGTAATATAAAATGTACATCAATCACACAATATTGATATTCCATTCTTAAATATCACAGTTCACTACATGCTGATCATGTGACTGACCCTCACCCCGTTCGGTAAACTCTACAATCCTACGCCATCCTACCTAAGCCCTTCCCTTTGACCTTTTAGGCTATGGGAACGATGCCCGGCTGGCAGAGGCACTGAGAGCAGATCCATCCCGGAAGGGCTCCGTGGTCAACGTCAATCCGGTCAACACCCGCCCTCAGAGTGACACCCCAGAGATCCGCAAATACAAGAAGAGGTTCAACTCTGAGATTCTTTGCGCTGCCCTCTGGGGTAAGAACAAAAAGATAGGGCTTAAAAGAAAGGATACTTTAAAATAATTACCCATCAGTTGATCAGACTATGATGTCACTTTGAATAACAGGGTGGGGGTGGGGGGATAATGGCTTCTTAAAGAAAATGCTACTTATTTAATAAGGATTTTTTTGATGTAAATTATTATTAAAGGTAAATTTGTTGTGCCAATGTTTAAGTATTTGTATTAACATTCATCAAAGTCCAGCTTTTTACCAGAAGTTGTAGTTATAAAGGCCTTCACCACATGGTGGCAGCAAAGCTCTAATAAGGCCACATATTAGCGCCGTCAGGCCAAGCAGCAGACCTCCAGTTGAGCTCAGTGGCTTTTTTTGGACGTTATCCTTATGGGCATGTTTGTGCATTTGTGTGTAGGAGTGAACTTACTGGTGGGAACAGAAAGCGGCCTGATGCTGTTGGATCGCAGTGGTCAGGGGAAAGTTTACCCTCTGATTAACCGCCGACGCTTCCAGCAGATGGACGTCCTGGAAGGACTCAATGTCTTGGTCACTATATCAGGTACACAGACAGGCACACTTTAAGCACCCTGATTAGTGCAACTAGAATTAGGAACCGATGAGAGATGGACTGAAACCAACGTCTAAAATTGTGCAGTATAAAGCACAAACTTGCACACAGAGTTACCTTGAAAGTACAGTGCTCGACAAACACCTTGAGCCACCCCTCATTATATTTTGCTAGGAAAATTGGAATTAGGTGTAATGATAAAAGATGTGAAAACAAAGTATATACGTTTTCAAGTAGCCTCAGAAATTAGTATTTAATCTGACCACCTATTAGAATTGAATAGAATAGAATTCAACTTTATTGTCATTGGACATGTCACAAGTACAGGCGACGAAATGCAGTTTGCATCCATCCAGAAGTGCTTTAGCCATGATATAGATATATTACAATATATATTAGCAATAATATAGATATGTGAGTATATTACAGAAATGGGTCTGTTATAGGTATGAGGGTACAAAATATGGGTCTATTATGGTATGTTATAATGTACACATAATAATGTAATGTAAAAAATAATGTATAACTATAAGTATGTACAGGCTGTAGTGGTGTACAAGCTATGTACAGGCTATGAACAGGATATAAATATGAAAGCTATACAGAAATATGACCTATGCAAGTTATAAACAGTTGTAGAATTAAAATTATCATATGTACAGAATGATTATTTACACAGAGCTATACAGTAGTGCAGGTAAGATAAGTGAGGGTGTGGATAATTTCTACAGAGGCTATATAAAGTGCTAGTGCTTGTGAGTGGTGGTTCAGTCCATGTTATTATTGTGTGTATGAGGGTACAGTTGTCCATTGTGTGTGTGTGTGTGTGTGCAGGTGGTTGTGGGTGTGTGTATGTTCTGTCCATGAGTTTAACGTGGGTCAAATGTCAGGAGGCAGAGTTCAGGAGTCTGACAGCTGTGGGGAAGAAGCTGTTCCGGTACCTGGTGGTCTTAGTCCGGAGGCTCCTGTAGCGCCTCCCAGAGGGCAGGAGGGTGAAGAGTCCATGTGATGGGTGACTGGGGTCTTTGATGATTTTCCCAGCCTTTTTCAGACACCGCTTCCCGTAGATGTCATTTATGGCAGGAAGTGGTGCTCCGGCGATGCGCTGGGCAGTTTTCACGACCCTCTGCAACGCCTTCCGGTCCGAGGCGGAGCAGTTCCCGTACCAGACTGTTATACAGTTGGTCAGGATGCTCTCGATGGTGCAGCGATAGAAGTTCACCAGGATGTCTGAGGACAGGTGGTTCTTCCTCAGAGTCCTCAAGAAGAAGAGGCGCTGGTGAGCCTTCTTGACCAGCTTGGAGCAGTTGGTCGTCCAGGTGAGATCCTCGGAGATGTGGACTCCCAGGAACTTGAAGCTGCTCACACGCTCCACAGCCGTCCCTTTAATGTAGATGGGTGGATGTGGGCCAGCATTCCTCCTGTAGTCCACGATGAGCTCCTTGGTCTTCTCGGTGTTAAGCAGTAGATTGTTCGTGTCGCACCACTCAGCCAGACGATCCACCTCCTCCCTGTAGGCGGCCTATTATTCTTCAACATAGTCTGAACTCTTCTCCAGGCTTCTTGAAGGACATTCAAAGCTCTTCTTTGGCCACCTCTCTCTCTCTCAAGTTGATACCACACTGCTTTAATGATGTTGACGTGCTATGACTGATAGTGTTTCATTGTGTTTTTTTTGTCCAGCTATGCTTTTACTGCATTGGCAGTGTGCTAAAAAGTGAAGTCACTGCCAATAATGTTTAACATATTGCATTGTGGTTGAAAATCTGGTGGTATTTTCATTTTTACCTCAACTCTTCTGTATGTATGATGATGATTTGGACCAAAATTTTCAAATTTATATTTATCTCTCCATCAGACCTGTTTCCACTGATTTTCAGTCCAGTTCTTGTATAATTTGTCCTTAAGAGTGGCTTCTTGACAGCCACACTTCCACTGAGACCGCTGGTGAGGCTTCATTGTAGAATAGATGGATCAGCTGAAGGTCCAGATACATCTTTCAGGTCCTGTGTCAGGTTTTGCTGGCCTTTTTTCCTGTTTCTTTAAGACTTGACTTTCAGCTATCTGCAAATTCTTTTGTTCTCTACTTGTCAAGTTTTCAGGTAATCACTCTTAAGAATCACTTTGTAGATGAAAAAATATTTTTCGTCAAATATTTTATCAAAGAGCAACAACTTTATTGACTGACTAATGCGTTTTGTTAAGGTTCAAAATATTGGGGATGGAGACAAGAGAAAAAACCACAATAACAACACTGGTCCGGCCGGGTTGAGTCAAACGATGATTTAATGATCACACACGTGGGAGATGGACACTGATGCAGACAGCCTCAAAATCTCAAAATGGTGGAGCATTGCTCAAACTTTTATAACCTCTGGTGCCTCCACCTTATCATAAAAAGCCTAAACATTCACATGCTCTCTCTCACACAGCGCCTAAGCTACGACCTTGGCTCCCTGTTTATCTGCTCCTGCTGAAATGGGGCAGAAAACTCCAGCACACTCTGTTCTCTTCTACTCAGACAAATTAGACAATAACCTTCTGCGAACAGTATTTCTTATAACTCAGCAATATAATGCATCATAAAACAATATCATTCATTCACAACAAGTCAGCAATTTAATGTAATGCAAATCAGTTTAACTAATGCAATAGTTATCAGCTTCTTCTAATTCAGGAGAATAATGCAAACTAAAACTACATAATAATTCACAATCTTTAATTAGGGGTATGACATGGCATAAAATAATATCATAATTTTACAGTTTCGAAACGCGTTGGTCAGTCAATAAAGTTGTTCCTCTTTCATATTAAGTGTTGCTGGAGTTCCTGCATTGTGAGTTTTTCATCCCGTCCATGCACCTTGGAAGTAGGCGAAATTGTTCCAAAAATTTCTGCTGTCAAATATTTTATGCCAAACCATTTTATGTTGTGTTTCATTGTATTCATTTTTCCTGGATTCAGCTTCTAGTGACAAAAGATACTATTTAAAATTGAATCTTTGCAAAGCTGTCTTTTATGTTTAGACACAACACTGGCACATCCCAGGAGTTAATGCTTTTTTCATGCTTGAATGATTCACCGACCAGTGATAAGTAGCTCAACAAACAAACTCAGCAAAGCAGCAATTTCAAAATCCTACATTGTCTTGTTTCCAGGTAATTGCATTTACAAGATTTCCAGAGAACTTGACCTCTGACCTTGAGGTCAAGATCACTGAGATTCAAAGTCGTCTGAGAGTTTTAGCAGCTACACCTATGGTATACATTTGAAGCTCCTACATTGCCTTATCTTGAGTTATCGCCTTCACAGACTTGGGTGTCGTTGCTGCCTGCCTAGCGGGGTGATGACAATACCCAATCAGCCTTTTATGACTAAGGAGTAAAAGTGAAAAATTTGGCTGCTTGGAAGTAAAATATTTAAAAAATGAGGGGTGGCTCAAGACTTTTGCACAATACTTCAGTTTGTACATTATGTGGCCAAAAAATGTTCACTTTTCTGCTTGTTCAGCTTAGTCTGCTCAGTATCTGTTTGACCGTCGTTTTCTAGTCTGCTTTCTACTTTCGCACATTGAAAGAGCACCCGCACTCGTACTTCTCCTTTCACAATTTCCCAAATGCACAGAAATGACACAACAGATAATCTGAGTGAAAAGGATATTGAGTAAAACTCTGTTAGCTGAAACCACGTCATGTATGTGCATGCTATGTAACATTGACACACAATTGAGGTTTCCATGATGGACGGAAACGTTCTTCCATGTAACTGATTTGCAGTAGATTTCTAGGAGACAGTGTGACAGAAGAAAATTACCAAGATTTCAGCACTCATTACTCTGCAAAATGTTACTGGGTCTTCATAAATCCACTATTATAAACACATTCTGACTAAACTCATAACACAAACACTTACTAGTAAAAGCTCTTGAGTGATTACTCACAGCTTTAGCTGAAAAAGGGACGTGAATCTTGGATAATATTCAAGTTAGGAGTATGAGATTGGAAGTGTGGATTGTAAAAGTTTCCACATCCCTATAAATAAAGGCACATTACAGAGCCGTGAAAAAGTACTGGCTCCCTTCCTGATTTGTTATTTTTTTTGTATATTTGTCACACTTGCATGTTTCAGATCATCAAACAAATTTTAACGGTAGACAAAATGCAGGTTTTAAATGAAAATTTCATGTTCATTAATTCTCAATAAGACAGATTGTCTGAATAATTCAGGGCTACTTCTGCTCTTCCTAAGATCTGGTAGAAAATCAGATCAACAACACGACATGCTGTCCTGCACAAAGGAGAACGAGAACTAGCTCACAGAAATGTTTGGGTATCATTATATTATATATAATCTTTGTTAACTTTACCACAATATAAAACACTTTGCCATTGCTACGTGTCTGAAGCCAGAGATCAATTGTATTGTTCCACAATCAGATAATATGTAAGTTGAACTTTTTGGCAGGCGTGCACAGCGCTGTGTTTGGAGGAAAAAAGGGAAAATCCACTGCAAAGCAAAGCCAAGGCCTCAGTCCAGACATGTTTGAAACTCTAAAACTCCACCATGCAGACATAAAAGACATGCATGTTCTTGTGTGCTCTTCAAGAATTTGGTCATAAATGAAGTGACACAGATGCAGGAGAAAGTTTTCTTAATATCACAGCTGTATTTTTATATAATCGAGGCAAAACAAAACAGGAGCACCAGAAAGACAAAAAACAAAACACGAGTCCAGCACCAAAAAACAATGAAATGAAATACACCATAGCCAAGAAAATGGAGTCCAAAACAGAAGAGTTCAGGGGGCCGACAGCACAGGAGTCCAAACAGTTCAGGGGGGCGACCGTGCGGACGGCAACGGCAGCGACGTGGAAACAGTCCGGGAGGCCGACCGTAAGGAAGGCAACGGCGACGACGACAGCACTGGTCCGGGGGCCAGCCGTGCGGAAGGCAACGGCGGCGACTCAGGCGAAGGGGGTCCGGGGGCCGGCCGCGAGGAAGGCCACGGCGGCGATGTGGAACCAGTTCAGGGGGCCGACCGTGCGGTCGGCAACGGCGGTGACCCAGGCGATGGAGGTCCGGAGGCCGGCCGCGCGGAAGGCAGCGGCGCCGAAATGGACACAGTTCAGGGGGCCGACCATGCGGAAGGCAACGGTGGAGACTCAGGTGAAGGGAGTCTGGGGGCCGCCCACGACGGCGATGGCGCCTGGCCAGTGGCCTAGAAAGTGGCCGTTTAGCTGCAGACCCAAACGAGGCTGGACCAGGTGACGCTGAAGGCGGAGACACGGAGGCTGGGCCAGGCGAGGACGAAGACACGGAGGCTGGGCCAGCTGGCGTGGATGATGAGGCTGAAGCTGGACCAGACGAGGCTGACGGCTCTGAAGCTGGACCAGACGAGGCTGAAGGCGGCAGCGTGGAAGCCGGAGATGGAGGCGCTGCAGACTGGACGGATCCCTTTGACCCTCCAGCGACGACGGGAGACGAAGGCCGGAGCGGTCCTACGGACCCTCCAGCGGAGACAGGAGACGAAGGCCGGAGCGGTCCTACGGACCCTCCAGCAGAAGTCATCACTAAGCCAGCAGTCATGGAGGCCACTAGCTGACACAAAGGCGACTGGCAATGCACTGAGCACTGGCTCTGCCCAGGCAACGCTGACATGGTGCAGTTCTCAGGTGGCTGCATAAACTTCAGGGGTCCAGAATCAGCTGGGGACTGAGACCTAGCCTCTGGGGAAGCCCTGGAGCGGCAAACTGTGCCAATGGCGGCTAAACTATGAAAAGCACCTTGAGTTGAAATTAGACTTTCTCCCTGCATGGAGTGAATGAGTGAAACTGGTAATACTGGAGCCTGAACTGCAGGTGACACTGGAAGTGCAGGGGCCTGAACTGCAGGTGACACTGGAGGCGCAGGGGCCTGAACTGCAGGTGACACTGGAGGCTCTGGAAACTGAACTGCAGGTGACTCTGGAGACTGAACTGAAAGTGACGCTGGTGACTCTGGAAACTGAACTGAGGGTGACACTGGAGACAGAACTGAGAGTGGCTGCTGGGCAGTTAACTGAGCTGAGAGTGGCTGCTGAGCAGGTGATATGCTGTTCACATAATCATCTGCCACACAGAACACCGCCCCTGAATGAACAGTCACACAGTCCGAAAACGGAAAAGAGTCCTCACTCACCACAGCCGGCGAATTAGAAGCCTGAACGTCCGGCTGTGGGGTGGCGCGCCGGCGGCGCGATCTGCGTTTCCTCCCCGCAGCTGGCTCCGACGGGCCGGGCAAGATCACATCCGGCGAGTCGGGCAGCGAGGCAGGAGTGGCTGAGAGAAGGTGAGGTGTGTGCCGGAGAAAAGCCTGCATGGTTGGAGGAAGCGATTTTAGAAGCCATGGCAGGCCGGAAAAGAGCCGTTTTAGCCGGTTTTCAACGGTGCGGCTCGTACGGAGGATTCTCCAGCCACAGCCCGAGGAGGATCTCCACATTGTAGCTGATGTCATCCTGGAGCTCCTCGGACGGATTGAGTGCCGCAGGGTCCATGCTGGCCGGTTCGTACTGTCACGTCCGGTGTGGCAGACGTGTGGAGTTGTAGAAAGGACCCAAAAGGCGGCAGCTCTGGTGCAGGTGAGTATTTATTTACAGGAGTGGGTACAAACAGCAATGGTGGGTGAACATGAAACCGGAAACCTAAACTGGGTAAAACTAATAAAACAAACCAGAAACGAAGATGCAGGGAGGTCCGGGGAAATACATACGGAGAGACCGAGGGGAAACAACACAGACGAACCAGCAACGACTAAGACAGAAGACAAGACTTAAAAACACTCAGAGAACACAGGGAGATCACACACACAGGTGGGGGACAAAACCCAGAATAATAATAACTACTAAAACATAAACACGGAGTCACAAACTCCGGATCATGACAACACCTTACCTTAAATGTAACTTTTTATTTCAGGTTAGGTTGGTATTAGGGGTGGGTTTTAATAATCGATTCATCGATTAAAATCGATTCTGGCTTGGATAACGTGATATCGATTCATTAAAATCCTGAATCGATTTTTTTTTTATATAAATGTATTTTGCCCAAAATTCCAGAATCTCAGGTGAAACGTCACAAAATTTCAACAACCACCAAACATTTAAAACAGTAAATGAGAGCAGGTACACGGCTTCTGCACAAAGACGTAAACGCAAAGCCCGGACCCGCGGATCAGAATCGGTGAGATGTCGCCTTTCTCACCCGACGGCACGGACACGCTCGGGGCTGAAAGCCGACAGCTCGCTGATTCTGATGTTTCGGCGGGTCCACGCTTTGTGTTTACGCTCTTTTTGCGCTGATTCTAAAGCTGTTAGTTTGATCTCTCTGTGGTGAGAATAAGGCACATTTTTAGTCACACTCACCACAACAACAACCACACACACCTGAGTCCCTGTGTTTTAACCCAGCGGGCGTGATTATGAATGCCGTGCAGGTGCGTCCGCCCTCCCTGCACAGCACCGCAGACCACGCCCCACCACACTCTCTCCAAACAATATTGACCGAACCAGCAGAAGAAGATCCAAACTAGGCTTCACATAAACATCGTCATGGATTCCCTCTTACTTTTGCTGTTTTGCTTCCACCACAATAAAATCACACTTCATGCACAGCTCTCTCTCTCTCTCTCTCTCTGTACTTCAAGAACAGTTTCCCATCTAAAAATCTGTTTTCTGTATTATTTGCTTGCTTGTTACGCACAAGTCTACCGTTATTTACAGCGCTGTCGGCCGATGTTTTTTTTTTTTTTCCTTTTACTTACTTCCGAAAAGAAAACCTAATTTCTGCCGTTCAACAGGCTTCTGAACAAATTTAAACTTTTAAAAATGATACAAAATACAAAACGCTGTGTCTCTAATGAAACCGCTGTAACGTCAGAGGTGATGTTCATAAGTTGATTAAAGATTTTCTTTCGTTTTTGATCTACTGCAGAATATTTTTATAAAATTCCAGGCCAGGAAAATCACCTTCATGTTTTTCTGTGTTTTATCTTCAGCTACTTTGACACAAAGGCCTCTGCTGTGATGCTCACACCTTTGATAAAGTCTGGAAAGTGTCAGCTTCCCTTTTATAGATACAAAAATATGTAAATGTACTGATCTGAATTATAATATTTCTGACTGTCTGAGGCAAAATTTCCCAGATTCGAATCGAATCGAATCGTGGATCGAATCGATTCAGGACCTTGTGAATCGGAATCGAATCGATTCTAGAAATCAGTGGGATACCCAGCCCTAGTTGGTATGTGCTAGTAAGTGGGATATGGGAAAAAGGGACCATAAGTGATCATATATACAGTAAGGGCAACAGATTTGGATTATGTCTGAGTTTAGGGCTATTTTTTTACCTCAAATTCTGGAGTCGTTGAATGAATCATGAATAAAAAAATTAGAAAAAGCATTTTACAGGAGAAAATCAGAACCACAGTCCATGACTTGAAACTTAGAAAGGTTAAGTGGTGCAAGATAAACAAACAGAATCACTTAAAAAGAACTAAATTCATGTTTTTCAAATGGTCAAGTCAAAGTTCAGACCTTAAGGCAACTGAAAAAGGCTGTTCCATCAAGATTTGATGCAGAAATGCTGCCAACCTGAAATTATTTTGTAGGATGGTGCAAAATTCCTCTATATATACACACACACACACACACACACACACACACACACACACACACACACACACACACACACACACACACACACACAACCTCATGAGTTTCAAGCAGCTTCAGACATTTCTCAGAGCCTCTGATAAGATCAACCGCATAGCAATTCTTACATTTTGTTTTTGCTCTTCTTTACTTCAGTGTTTCTCAATCAATTACAGGTAAGAAGAACAAGCTCCGTGTATACTACCTGTCCTGGCTGAGGAATAAGATTCTGCATAATGACCCAGAGGTTGAGAAGAAACAAGGCTGGACAACCGTAGGAGACTTGGAGGGATGCGTCCACTACAAAGTTGGTACGTTTATCACAAAAGGACATGTTGCATTTAAGAGTTTGGGAAGATTTCACTGTATTTATGAGCATAAATACTCATAACAGACTACCAAGGTGGTAAGTTTGAGATAAGGGCCTTCCACAGTGCAAAAGTGCAAGTGCATGGGGACAGTGTGTGTGGAGATCACAGCAGGGACTGGTGTTGTTTTTTTACTGACTTCACACCTAATGGGGGGTTACTTGCACACCACTCCTAAATGAAACTATTAACTGACCCACTCACTAGATTGCAAAATACACAAAGTCACAAAAAGAAAACCAAGAGGCCAACGTGCAGTGAACAAAGAGACAATCTGACAAGGACAAAAGGGATTAGTAGAATCTATAGTTTTTACTGATTGAATAATTACTTAGAAACCTGCTGGCAGCTGTAGACATGATAACTGGTCCCTGATATTGGTCACAGCCACCTCTTAGCTCACTGCCTGCAAAACAAGCAGCTTCTCCCCACCAGTTTTAACACAGACAGATGCTCATTCTCATGTAAAACTCTGTGAACTACTAGGAGAGGTTACTCTCTTCTGGGAAGTTGGCTGTAGCTATGCAGCTTTCTGAACAGAACAGATCCATGTACATAATACTTTTTAATTATTCAGTGCTTTAATAATTAATAAAATAATTAAAGTGATTCCCAAATTTTTCTGAGTCATGAAGACTAAAATTAAATGTCACAGGAGAAATCTCTGACCTGTCTACCTCCCCTCACCCCCAACCACTCACAGGAAATGGCCGGCTCTCGCTGAACCTGGCTCTGCTGAAGGTTTCTTCCTGTTAAAAGGGAGTTTTCCTTCCCACTGTCGCCAAAGTTCTTGTTCATCTAGTTTTGCGGTCGTCTGATTGTTGGGGTTTTCTTTGTATTATCGTAGGATCTTTGCCTTACAATATAAAGTGCTTGAGGCAACTGTTATTGTGATTTGGTGCTATATAAATAAAATGGAATTGAATTGAAACTACAAATACAAAGAAACACAACAAAACAAAAACTTTAAATTGACAGGGATCAAAAGGTCAAGGTCATGTTTATTTATATAGCACAGGGGTGTCCAACTCCAGTCCTCGAGAGCTACTGTCCTGCAGCTTTTAGATGCATCCCTACTCCAAGACAGCTGAATTAAATGGTTCAGCATGCCATCAAGGCAAAGGCCTAATAAGAAGCCATTCAAGCTGCAGGACAGTAGCTCTCAAGAACTGGAGTTGGACACTGATATAGCACATTTCCAAACAGTCCATGCTGCACAAAGTGCTTAACAATGCAAAACAACAACAAACACACTGCAACAAATTGGGAACAAGGTTGCCAAATATGTCTATCTATCAGTGTCTATGAATATCAGCCTTTAGTTTCCGCTTTGTGCTTTTCATATGTAGGAATTCAAATCGGATATGTGCTTCGGGAACCTACATGCCATTGTTAAATCGTAGAATGAAAACCCTTGATTAAGTAATAATGTGGTAAAAGCATCTGAGAAGACATGCAAGTAGACCTTCCTGTCTAAAACTCAGAATGTCATTCATGATTTTATTGCTTTGCGAAGACTGGCACTTCCTGTTGGAAACTCCTATGTAGTGATCAGAGCTGTTGGCTGAGGAATCCGTTTCCCGTCCAACAGCTTTATTCATGCATGTTCATTATTTTCTTGAATCAGCACTTGTGGAAAGTACAGGGCTTTGCAGCAATGATGAGAAAATCAATATTGGAAAAGTAACATTTGTAACACTGTTGCCAAAACAGTGGGTTTATGTGGACGTAGGGGAAAAGAGCTGAGAGTGCACATTTAACTGTGTTCCTCAGATGGTTTGCAAAAAGTAAGCTTGTACCGGGGTTGGGTTTAGAGGGCATTTATCTTATTCTACATAGATGTAAGCTGAAAGCAGCACTTTCTGTTAATTTAATTGTGCAGGCATTCTGGGCTAACTGTTTTCTTTTTAAGATGCCAGGAATTGTTGTTTCTGTGGTGCAATACAAACTGCTGTGAATATTTCAGATTAAACCCAAATAAACATCAGTTAAAATAATAACTTTCTCCCTTCATTTGTTGCAATATTAAGTTAGTAAGCAGAGATGAGCCCACACTACTCTCCTGCCCTGTGGTAATCATGCTATTTTTAAGTGATTTATTCAGATTTTTATTTCCCCAGTGAAATATGAAAGGATCAAATTCTTGGTTCTGGCTCTGAAGAACTCTGTGGAGGTCTACGCTTGGGCACCCAAGCCCTACCACAAATTCATGGCCTTCAAGGTAAATAAACCGGCCAGCTAGTTGTTGGTGCTATTGCTTGTTATTGTGCTCTTTGTGTTTTTTCTTTTCCAAATGATAGCAATCTATCATCTCTGTGTTTTGGCAACTATCTACTGATATTAAGCTGAAAGACTAAGATTTCTGATCTGTGTGCGCCTCAGTCTTTCGGTGATCTGGTGCATAAGCCGCTGCTGGTTGACCTGACTGTGGAGGAAGGTCAGAGGTTAAAGGTAATCTATGGCTCGTACTCAGGCTTTCACGCCGTGGATGTCGACTCTGGGGCCGTTTACGACATCTACCTGCCCACACACGTAAGAACACAGCTGTAAAATAACGCACATGCTCGTTTGTTGTATGTGTTAAAAGAGGAGTCACTCTTATAATGTCTGTTGTTTTTCCTCCAGATCCAGACGAGCATCCAGTCTCACGCGATCATCATTCTGCCTAACACTGATGGCATTGAACTGCTCGTGTGCTACGAGGACGAGGGTGTTTATGTCAACACCTACGGACGCATCACCAAGGACGTGGTGCTGCAGTGGGGGGAGATGCCCACCTCAGTGGGTGAGTAACTGGGTGAAAAGCTACACAAACACCTGCCCTATAATGTTTTCTTGTCTGTCTAGGTCAGTGTTGCCCAGCCTTTTTGCCTCACAACCGTCCAAGAGCTAAAGTGTCCCTGCACCTACACCTTTACACCTGATTTTTTTTTTTTAAAGTGGTGCTTTTTTTCTTTTAATGATTAAAAATCATCAACAAGTCGATTGTTTTAGCACATTTATGTTTGACACCTCTGGTCTAGGGATTTAACATTTTCTTCGTCTTGTTTTTAAATAGAGTTAGATATCCGTAGACTAACTAAAACATCTCTTCACAGCCTACATTCGGTCTAACCAAATCATGGGTTGGGGCGAGAAGGCCATCGAGATCCGCTCTGTGGAGACCGGTCACCTGGACGGCGTCTTCATGCACAAGAGAGCTCAGCGACTCAAGTTCCTCTGTGAAAGAAATGACAAGGTGAGATTGGCATGTCAGCACCGCTGCCAGTGACCTAACCGACTCGTGCACATCTTTGGGATTAGTCAACTTTGTGTTTGCTCGATAAAAATAAAACACAAGAAAACCCTCCTCCAAGCAAATAAGACCAGCTCCTCCAACTTGACTGCAGGCCATCTGAGAAGCATCTTTTAAAATCAAACTGATTTTGTTTACAGATTTTAAGTGACGAAACATGAAAAAGGCTCCCCTTATGTCTTCAGTTACATGCAAACACACAGTGACTACCTACATCAGATGTGCCAGGTTAGCTGTGAAGCTAAATCCTGGCATCAAATTTGTTTGCACAATTTCTGTTGACTCAGCTGTGGAAGTAACTTAAGGCTGCTCTAGTTTCTCTTCTCTCTTTTTTTGGACTGTTTTTCTCTTTTTGTGGGTCTGTATTTTTGACAGCATGTGCGGTAAATAATGGGAACTTTTAGAGTACGGTAACATATGACAAATGAATGAAGAAACTTTTAACCACCCGAGTGTTGTTTTTGAGTGTTAGTGACTTGTGAAATCATTTAAGACCTCCCCAGATAATTTTATTTGAATATTCATATATACAAGTGTATACATATATATATATATATATATATATATTTAAAGGTTGGGGGTTTTTAACACTGTATTTAATCACCGGCACTTTCAGTTACAACATTTGTGCTCAGATTGTGCTGAGCAGTAAAATCTCACTTTGTCTCCTCAGGTGTTTTTCGCCTCTGTACGTTCTGGAGGCTCCAGCCAGGTGTACTTCATGACTCTGGGCCGAAGCAACCTGCTGAGCTGGTAGAGGTCCACGGCCTGCCCTCTTTCTCCTCCTTCTCCTCATCTTCCTCATTGTCCTCCCCCTCTCTCTAACACTGGATCTCAGAAAACCACCATTGATGTCTTGTCAGCCCTCGGACAACCAAACGAGAACAAACACAGCAACCTACCAGCCGTCTGGAGCAGTCGACAGCAACGCCCTGTAGCTGCAGCCTTGCTGGGTCTGCCTGCGACGCAGAGACAGACGGTCAAGTCGTCGGTCCCTTCCGTAAAATCCGAAGCGACGGCTTATATAATGAAATCAAAGGTTAATAAATGAAAGGAAGTAGTAATACTGTAAATGTGAATTCAAGAAAAGGGAGGGGCAAGCAACGTTTTGTTTCCCTCTCAGTTTTCTTGGTGCTCATCGGATGCATTGCGATGGGATAGATTTTTGTACCTCTGCATCCTTTCCCGGGTTGGTTAGTAAGCTTGAGGTCTTCTACTACTATTGCTACCGCTATTGTTCTTACTACCACTGCTACTACCTTCTGCAGGTCTGCCTCTTGTAAGGGAGTCCCCCCCTTTGCCCCATGTTCCCACCATCCGCCCCTTCTTGTGAGCGTGGGGCTGGTGGGGCTCTAGAGTGTGTTGTATTAATGCTACAGTAGTGTGTGTGTGTGTGTGTGTGTGTGTGTGTGTGTGTGTGTGTGTGTGTGTGTGTACTTCTGTTTGGTCCACCTACTGCTAACATGCTGGTTTGTCCAATGAGCTGGAGGCTCAGTGACAAGCATGAGAAAGGGACCTAATATTGAAGGTTTTTACCACAAAGGTCAGGTTGACAGGACTCAAACATGAGGGTGTGTGCGTGCGTGTGTGTGGTTTAAGTATAGTGTTGTATCGGACAGGCGCTTTAAAAAGAAGGGGAGGGCGGAGAGAGTTGGTGTAGGTGATGGATTTCAGAATAGTATTTTTTGAATCATTATTATTCCTTGAAGATAAGTGTAACTATGTGGAGTTAAACATGTCTTTTACCTTGTTTTTTTAATCATTCACACACATCCACCTACACAACTTGCTTGCTCTAAAACCACAGAAGTGTAAGGTGTGTCCGTATGAAAAGAATGCAATGCGGGTGTGATCCAAAATATTAAATAAAGTGTCTATGTACAAATAAAGCTTTGGGAACTTTTGTCGTGTCGGACCGGCGGCAGGGAAGCATGACGACCTGATCTTAACTCGAGAAACTTGAACTGCTGTGAATAAACAGATATAACGTGGAGAGAGGGGAAAAAATCGAGAGATAATGTAGATGAGAAAGTTTAGTACGTGTATGTGTGCGCGTGTGCCGTCAACAGTTCGGCATCGCTTTGGGTTTAAGTGGCAGAGAGGTAAACACGTGGTCGGCGGGTTTGTTTTGGCACAGGAGGCGGAGTTCCATCTTCCATTTCATGATTTCGACTCATTTCATGCTTCATTTAGAACATTTGTATGTATTCAATGCACTAAGTGTCAAGAATGTAGAAAGACTTATTACTGTGTGGTGGTCCAAGGCATGAGATGACGTTTTTGCTTTGTATCTTGTCACGAGTGATCAATCCTAGGTGTTCGGTTTTGGAGTCGAAGCTGCGGCGGCGGCAGCAGAGCCTCTGCGTCAGATGTACATTTTTCGATTCCGTATTTGTTTCGCAGCCTTCGGCAATCTGTGTGTCAGAGCCGAGGAGCGTTTCTCGCGGCTTTCCCGTTCAAACGAGAACACGCGCGCCTTTATTGATTCAGCACTCAGACTCTGGATTTCAGTGTTACTGTGATGAAGTGTCTCCAAACAGGCAACACTGAGCAGAGATTTTTCCCTCACTCGGCTGTTTGTGAAGGAACTGACGAGAGAATCCCCATTTTTCTTTTTTTTTTTATAGGAAGGAATAGTTTGTCTATTTTGTGCCCCTCCCTAACCCCCTCATGTTCCACTCCAGCTGTTATTGAAGTTCCCTGTATGCGAAAGACTGAGCAACAACCTTCGGCATGGACGATCTTTGCCCAGCTGGATTTTTTCCTTTCTTTTTTGCAATGTTTCTCATCATTTGCTCACAGGAAGAGCAAGGGTAGAGTCCGATCTATGACGTCATATCCAAACACACCTTTTGTCAGGACACAAACAAGCTTATCTTGGGTGTTTTCCCTCCTTGACGATAAGGTTACTGTTGGTCACTTAGTTTATGTCTCTGTATGGAGAAGCCGTTCGGGCCCCAGTGAGGTCTGCGTGTGCAGTAGTGCTCGGTGTGTGTCTCTTCTTGCATCAAGGCCTTGATGAGTGGCTGTATTGAATTCATGAAAATAATTTGTGGCTATTATCAATATTCTTATTGATCTAAAGAAAGAAACGCGCTCTTCGGCCGATTGAGACGAATCAGTCGTTTGCAGGCTTGTGTTGGAAAAAGTGCCAAGAGGGCAGCATTTAAAACGTGTAAACCTGTTGTTATAAGAACCACTACTTGGAAATCCTTTCTTTCAAAAAATAAAAACAACAAAAAAACTTAAAAAATCACTCGAAGCATTGTGTATTCTTAAGTTTTAGAGCTAGTTGAGAAGCTTAACAATAGTTTCTGTTGTTTCTGTAAGTCTATGTAAACGTAACTATGCGACTGCGGTGGTTTAATATTATTACACTCACCTTAGGTGGAGAAACTGTTTACAGAGGCAATGTTTTGTTACACTAATGTGCATCATGGTATTTATGTTTGAGAGCATAATGCATCTTAGTTCTTTAACTCATACTTTCTGCTTTTTGAGCCCACTTTTTATTGGATATTTTAAATCTTTCGTTAGTTTTTATTTATTTTTCTTTGTCATTTCTCCCACCCCTGCTAACTTTTTCCACAACAAAGAACACACGTGTTGTTCATTTCAGGTATTCACACAACGCTGCTTCAACATGGAAACATTACAGTAACGTTCCTTGCAGGCTTGGACGTGAGGCAACGTGTTTTTTCCTCTGCTGTTTCTGCCGTGCTACTCTAACTTATGTCCTCTCTGTGTATGACAGGAAGTCATGTATTTTCCTGAAAGTTTTTTGTTTTGTTTTCTTTGAATAAACTTTAAAAGTAATTTTAAAACAACAATGTTGTGCCCTTCCTTCTTTGGCCTCTCTTGATGGTGATGTTTGCTCCCCAAGTACACGCACGCACATTGAAAACAGACATGTTGTAACAGGTGTTGGCCAACAGACCAAAGTGGAACACATCAGTTGCATGTATGGGGCGATTTCGACAAATGCTTTGTTTGTGGAAATTGTGCATATTGTTTTCAGACAAAATTACCATTTCCGCTCAGCTACACGATGCAATGCACTAAAAAAAGCTTGGATTATATTGATTGTTCCTTTATTCACGACACGGTAAAGTCCAGTTATCTTACTGGCATGTTGTAAATTCTGAATTCTTGTTGAGCTCAGCTAAAAAGGGAAGTAATAAGAAAAGGTAATTTTCTCAGAATATCTTGTGCAAGAGGATATTCATTCACACGAACAGCTTACTCTCTGAAAGATAACCGCTTTTTTAATTATTTATATTCAATTCAATTTTATTTATATAGCGCCAAGTTATGACAGTCCTATCAAGGTGCTTTATATTGTAAGGTAAAGGAACTACAGTAATACAGAGAAAACACAACAATCAGACAACCCCCTACAAGCAAGCACTTGGCGACAATAGGAAGGAAGGAACCTCCTGCAGAACCAGACTCGGGTAGGGGCCGATTGGGGCTGTGTGAAAGTGTTGTTTTCTGTGCAATCACGTGCACCACTCAGTGCATTTAGGCATATATCAAGATGTATTACATATCATGACTTCCTGCTGAAGCTGAACATTTGAATGGCAATGTTATTAATGAAGCTTATGCGCAAGTTCAATAAGGAAGATCTCAGAGGCTTTCCCACGTATACAACATTCACCCATATACTTGTTTTTGTGTCCGAGTGCTTTCTGCATCACAGTAAGACACATTCACACTCTGATAATGCAGTGTTGAACTCCCATACCCAGTCACCGCAATGATGCTAAAAGTCAAAAGTGAATGGCCAGACTGTTTTGAGCCGATAGGAAGGCAATAATAATAATGCACTCATCTAAGAACTGGAAACTAAGACTTCATTTCTCACAGGTTCACTAAAAGTTGAAAATTGGAAGAATGCTGGTCGGCTGAGTCTGCTGGATGGTAGGTGCATTGGTGTGGGTGATATTTTCCTGCAACACTTAGCCCAGGGGTGTCGAACTCCAGGCCTCGAGGGCTGGTGTCCTGCAGGTTTTAGATCTCACCCTGGGTCAGCACATCTGAATCAAATGATTAGTTCATTACCAGGCCTCTGGAGAACTTCAAGACTTGCTGAGGTGGTAATTTAGCCATTTGAATCAGTTGTGTTGGATCAAGGACACATCTAAAACCTGCAGGACACCGGCCCTCGAGGCTTGGAGTTCTACACCCCTGACTTAGCTCATGAGCACAGTGTACTCCTTGTCTGATGGCTGCTTTCAGCACAAAGCTCAAATCTTCTCAACTTCACACTACTCCGGGTTTGGGGTCAGCTTTAATTTAGTTTAACTGCTCTGGCCAACTCCATACAACCTGTAGTTTGTCTAGTTTGTCACACTGGGTAATGAAACAATGGCATTTATTGTGTGTGTCGTTTCCTGTGAGCAGCAGATTTTACAGCACACGGGGAGTCGAATCTCACCTTCTTAGATGTTTTTTTAATGTACAAATGTCAGTTTACATACTTGGTTCACAGATGGTAGCCCTGTAAATAAATAAAGGTGAAAAAATATGAAAACAATTAAACGTGTTTTTAAGCTCACTTCTTGGTTCTGCATTTGTTCTGTGCCCCCATAAGGAAGTGCTCTTTTCAGTTAAGCACGACATTGTCAATTAATATTCAGCTGATCAACAGGTTCTTAAACAGAAATTGGCCTGTTGCTGGATGTCGACTCCATAGAAGGTGGATTTCTTAGCACCGGACAGGAAAGCCAACGTGTCAAACTGTTTAGTCATCTATCCAGTACTGCTATCTACAGATGCTGAGGCGAACTCGAAAATTCCCAAAACACGCAACATCTTCTGCTTCCTCAAAGTCCGGTCATCAAAGGAACGGCATGTTCTGTCTTGGTCTCCTTTTAACCTGCATGCGTTAAAGATACTGGCTAATTTGGATATATGCGTTTGTGTGTGTGTGTGATAAAGGCCTGTGCATAGCTGTGCATTATCCGCCCTGTTCCTGTCTTCTGATACCAAGTGTGTAATATTTACTGTTATTTTTGTTGGATAAACTATTTGGAAAAGGCTACAGCAAACAAAAAAATGTGTATCTCTGGCCTACATGTCAACGCTCATACGTTTGCATGTTTATTCATTCCATTTCCTGAATGCATAAATATTACCTTAATGGGAAACTATCGTAGTTTTACACAAAATGTCACACGTGACACAGCTGCTAAAGCAGGTTTTGATAAAGGAGATGGTGGAGGATAATGGGACTCATGAGTTTGCAGGTGGAGGATTACAGGATTACACATTATATGGATACACTGGGCTAAAGTTCAAAAGGACTGTGACACAAAGTTGCCATTTTCTAGAATGTAGTCAAGTACTGTTATTTACATGTGCTGGTCTCACTTGTAATCAAATACACTGAATCTAAACAGGAACCTTTTCCTGTGTTGTGAACACTAGCCTGATATGGGATTATTTCCCATCACTTCCATCACTTCAGTGTTTTCATGTCACACATACGCATACTTCTACACTGGAAAATGTCCAGTCAGGATCAAAGTGAGCAATGCAGGAATATTGGGCAAGAGATGGACGCTGCATTTGCTACGCAAGGAGATGTCAGAGCAATGAGTCACTGCAATACTACGGACCTGTGTTTGATTAATAACTGCAAAGCTGGATGCCAATTTTCTCTTCTAACGAACACAGTTTATATTTGTGGATTTTGGAAAATCGACTGCAATGATATTTCTGCTTATAAGACTGGATGAAATAAAATAAAACTATACTGCAATTGTCTTTTGTTCTAGTTATACGGAGGGCAAGCTTTGTGGACATGTGCAGAACTTATGCATATCATTTTCTAAATGTTTGAGTAAACAAATTTGGCCGAGGGAAACAAAAAAACCTCAAAATGGACGAGTTTGGATCCTTTCTTTTCTTTTTTCTTAAACAAATTACACTTTTTAAATGTAAAATAAATGTATAATTTTTAATACAGAAATCTAAGTAGGTTTCTGTTTTTCAGTAGTATATAGTGTGACCTAATGTAAGCTTATTGTGTTAAATTGCAAATCAGTTATTAGAAAAAGCCTTTAAAACTATTTCAGTGCTAAATCCAATAACACTGCCAGGCTGATTGTCTGAGGCATCCACCTCTGAGCTAGATTATTCTCTCAAAATACATAATATAAACAAAAGGTAATACTTTAATAATGTATTAGCAAGTACTTCATTCAGCATTTATATATCATTACACCTCCTCAGTATGCCATTTATAAGTACAGATATATTCATCCATCTGTTACTGTTACACTTTGTACAGCCATGAGTGCTACACCATCACTGCTAGTAATAATCATAATCATAATAATATCTGTATTTATAAATGGCATACTGAGGAGGAGTAATGATATATAAATGATGAATAAAGTAGTTGGAAATGTCTTTGGATCCCTCGAAGAAAAGTTTACATTTCTTATAATAAGAACATTGAAATCCAGAATTCCAGTAATTTTATGACTAAAGGTTTAGATCCCAAATGAGTAACAGTTTCAGCTACGCTAACATTAAATCGTTTATCATGTCGACATCAGCAAAACTGCTGCTTTTCTTGTTTCTGCTTAGTGAAATGTCAAACGCTCCCTGCTTATGTGAAGGTGTGCACGCTCACATACTGTAGAAGGTGTCGCCACAGCTGGTGAGCTGTCCTACTCCACCAGTTTAATCACAACTGTGAATAAACAAATTGCCTTATTGTGTCCAAATTGCTTAGACCTTGTGAGAAAGAGTGGTAAGAAAGCAGAAAGGTTTTGAGGGTCTTTTAAATGACAGCTTTTCAATGAACACAGTTTTTAAAAAGTAATTTCAGAACCACAGTGAAAGTACAAACCCCTTTATGACGGGGTGGCTAAAGGCAGCTCAATATCTCAACAGGGGGAACTGCCTGCATGGCTCCACACAGCATTGCTGGCTGTGAGTACATTGTGACGCTCGTGATGATGTGTGTTCATGTGTTAAAACAAACAGAGATGTCCATGCAGACACAAGCAGCAGCTCATTCCAGTGAGCGACAGCTGTAAACAGATGTAAGACAAGAATGCTGCCTTTAGACTCGGGAAACTGTTTGGAAATCATTATAGGTCTTTTCCCACAGTGCATCTGAGTGGGTTTGTGTACGGTATATACTGTGTGTTTGGAGTCACCAGACTTGAGTGGTGAGCTGTACATCACACTGCATTACATTGGGAAACCTGAGAAATTTCCACCTCAGAGGGGTGGGAACATTGAAAAGAGACTGCAGGTTTCCCCTGAGCTAATAGGAAACTGATCATTTGCTGCTTCAGTCCACGCTGTCACCACATCTACCTGTCACCAGTGTCACACTGCCAGGACCACCGCCACGCTCACCTTTACACCGTGAGTATACTGCATTGCTGTGTATGTAATCATAGGAAAGTAAGGTTAGGTACACGCGTGTGCCGTATTTATATGTACACACATATGGTTGCTTATATAACAAAACTGCCTAACTATAATATATAACTTTTTAACAATAATGCGCTTGTTATGTACTAATAAGTACTGAAAATTCCATATTTTATTCTGTTTTGTCATATTTGCAACCATTTACATTGCAGGGTTTTACTGTCACAGCATGTTTACTTTAAATATTTCATTTGCTGCACAAATGTTTAAATCTACTTAGTTTGCAACAGATCGAGACTTTAGAGTTTATCCAAAACTACTATAATAAAATATTTGTATGGGTGCACTGTAGGAAGAAAATGTAAATGTTTCTCAGACCGACAGTTCTACTGAATCAAACGAGGATGTGTATACTTTTTTTTCTTAAATAAGTGATTTTCACGATAAATGCAAAGGCATCCGCAACTTAATGTCGAATTAAGTCGCCATCATTGCGTTAATAATTTGAGATATATTTTTGAAGTGGAGGTCAAATTCTCTAGTTTCGTCGTAGACTGTGTGAATACAAAAGGTTCATTTAATTATGAAATATTGAGCTTATCATAAGAGCACATGCAGTATTTATAATATTATACTTAAACTGAAGGAAACTACAGATAGCATTGTAAGGTTTGGCAGTAGCAGTAAAAAAAACGGTCATAATAAATGAGTTATAAAATTGTTCTCGGCTTTAATCGAAACTCTTAATCCTGGAAAATGTGTCAGTGCATTGTGACTTGTGTATGCATATTCATTTACAACACTGGCACTCCCACACTTTATGGGCCTTGCTTTTAATGACACATGGAGGATTTCAGTGTGGAAATGATTTATCACACCCGCATGTGTGTGGCACTCGTGTCTGTCTGTCTGTGTGTAAGAGTGAGCGAGAAAATGTTCACTTCTCTCAGCTGATCCTTGTAATCGGAGGAGAAAACAGAAGCGAAAATCCACTTGTTTCCACGGAAACAAAACTATGGAAATCTTACCTAACAAAATGCATTTAAATACGATACGGAAAACTTTCAAAGTATGCTATATACTACTATATGTGTGCAAATAGGATACAGTAAACGGACTATATTTAGAAAAAATTAAATACAAGTAGACTTTACACTAATGTTATTATGCAGCACTTTTATGCGTCTTTAAATCACAGGTGTCGAACTCCAGGCCTCGAGGGCCGGTGTCCTGCAGGTTTTAGATATATCCTTGATCCAACACAGCTGATTTAAATTACTTCTCCAGAACCCTGGTGATGAACTAATCCTTTGATTCAGGTGTGTTGGCCCAGGGTGAGATCTAAAAGCTGCAACAACTGGCCCTTGAGGCCTGGAGTTCCCCACCCCTGCTAAATGTATATTTATTGTTGACTGAATATGCAATATATTACCAAATTGTTGCCCTGATCTTAATAAAAAATTGCTATAGGTTACACCTGTCCTCACTACTAGTTTAGGTCTTTAGTATTGGAATAAAAAAATAGTAGCTAAACCCCAATTTATCACCAAGCCATTCTGTTCATTCGAACATCAAAAACATATTTTAATACTACATCTTTAGTCCAGTTACTATTGTTATTCATTTTACTGACCTATGATGTGAGTGACTTTAAAAGGTTTAATATGAGTCATCCCATGTGGTGCCATTGGTAAACTCCCTAAATTTGACTCTAGGATGTGGGGGCGAGATGAAGTGGATTGCCGACATCTTTGATGACGATGTGCTGATGTCACAACCTCTACAATCTGAAAAGAGTTTGCATAAAAGCCGATTTGGTTAAAGCTTTATGAGGCGAGGACACTTATACCTCAGCAGCCCAGTGTTTAAAGCCTCATGTCCGGATAACATTTGAAGTTTTTCCTTTGTTATTTTTCTGGCCTTCGATGCCCTTTTTTATCCTCTCTGTGGGTTATTTTTTCTCTTAAGCCTTTTCTTTAATGTTTTACTGGAAAAAACATTTAAGCTGGAAAGCTGGAAGCAACTGAACCGACTTGTTTAAACATCACTACAAGTTTTGCTGGTGGATGTTTTATTTCAGACGTTTGTCTCCCTGCAGACTGCCATCATGGTCTTTTTGCCTTTAACATGTGCTGTGGTCATCATCAGCTGTGTTTATGGAGGACCTCCATTACCTCCTTTGCCAACGAAAGGTGAGCTTGCAGCAGCTACACTACACACACTGCATACTGTAAGAGGCAGTAGTATTCATCACAGAGAGAATGCATTGTGATCATTACAGTATTACAGCGGGGTGATCTTGCTTTTTAGACAGATATCTTATTACAACCGACTCCATGATCATCACCCACTCTACATATGTTTACATGTAGATGCTGGGGCGCGATCTTTCAAGCCCTACAGGTACAGCCGTTACCAAAATTATTAGAACGAGAAAACACAAAGAAGGCTGTCAAAAAGTTCTTTAAAACTAAAAATTATAGCTATATATTTGGCAAATTATTAGGTACGGCATCTTCATCAAAAAATTATAATGTGCTTTTTCGTAAAAGTGTAAAGAAAAAAAAATCTGATAATTATTTTCTAACATTAAAAAGTAGAATTTGGATCTCAGAGCTTGATCATACTGGTTGCTTAACCATTGCAGAAACATCAAAAGTGTTACTGTAATGGTTAAGCAAGATCAACCTTTCACCGGGTGGAGGTCTAATGTTGAGCACTGTAGGTGGTGTGTTGGAGGGACTGAAAGAGGTTTTTGATAATACTGACTTAATGCTCATGTGACAGTGTGACTGCCTTGTGAGAATCACACTTTATGAGTTGCACTGCTAGATTTTTTTGCACGTGTCGTTTCTAATCACTACATGGCCCTAATATGTACTTGCAGATGGCTGCTACCTGGTCGATCCAGAGGTGGCGACATTCAGAGTGGAGGGTGAAGCAGTAATCCTCTCTTTCCCGATATTCAGCCATGTTCTTGAAAAACGCAACATTGCCCCCCCAACCGCTGAGTACTCCATCACCAAGGACAATGAGATGGAGGGCACAAACTATCAGGGACGTGTTCAGCAGCAGGATAACCAGCTGTGGCTCCTCCCAGCTGTGGCTTCAGACTCAGGGAAATACACCTGCACATACAGGTAGTTAACCAGAGTCAAGAGAAATGATCTCTCCAAGTAACAAGACCGTTCTTTCCACAGGCGATGCTGGTAAAACTAGCAAAAGCTGATAAGTAATCTGATAGGAACAAATGACAACATTGTTTAGTTTTTATGTCCAACACTTAAACATGCAATGATTACCTAAAATAAAAGTATTATTTTTCACATTTCAATTTTTACAATTTTTTTTTAAACTACTTGCTGTTTTGTTAGAAATTAGATGGAAAACCGCCCCCCCTCCAATTTACAGACAGGGTGGCTACAAAGCAACATATCAGAAACTAGCAGAAAGTATGTTTCTTTTTATACTTTCCTCTCCGGATTGAAACTTTCAAACTGGAGAAAACTTGGTCACTTGTAACACTTTTGTTTCCAGAAATGAGACCTACTGCGTAACTGGAAGTATCAAGCTGCACGTGTACGAGCCCACTTTAGTAGACATGAAAAAGCTGACGCATAAAGTGACAGCCGCAGTGGGAGAGACGCTGACATTAGAGTGTCCATCTCTGCGTAACTTCAACAAGACGGACAGCATGATAGAGTGGTACAAGGTGAGTGAACGAACCTGTCGGCGCTTGGCAAGGAACTTTCTGCCTGATGCGGTTGACAGGGATATTTTTTTACACTCTTTTGAGGTAATTGGCTAAGGCTGGTAGTGATGAGTCATTTAACCACATGCTGCCTTCTTGCAGGACTCCAACACCACTGCTTCTCCAGCAGGCAGAGCAGGGTCCTTCCAACAGCACAGAGGCAAACTGATGATTCCAGCTGTGAAGCGAACCCATGCAGGCATCTACACCTGCAAGCTCAGGGTGCGCATTAACAACCAGCAGTACAAAGTCAGCAGAGTGTATCTTCTCCATGTGCAAGGTTTGTGATCTGCAAAGTCATGCATGTGCTGAGAAATGTGGGTTAAATAAGAGTTTTTATCTATTACATGGCTATTACTGCATTTATAGTTTTAGATTATTAAGTATAATACAACTGTCAGGCTAGAGGACAGATCACACTTACGCTTCTTTTTAAGTAAACATGCAGAGCAAATGAGAAAAAAAATCTTTAAAAAAATTCATTAAATTAATACTTAAATAAGCAAATCACTTTAATTTTATGACAATGTGCAACAGTCAAGTACTTTACATAAAGATCATCAATTTACTTCTTTACAACTAGAGCGTTGTGGTGCACTGCCCTCTACTGGCCCACTAGGGAAATAGCATGGGCCGCACAGATAACTCCATCAAACACATTAATGATTATTACTGTGCCAAATAGTCCACTGTTGTTATTATTTAAGGAGCCGTTTGTTTGGATGTGTCTTCCAGGCCCTGATCCTGAGATCACAACCAAATCCACTGTGCCTAACATCTCTGTGACCTCTGACCTTGGGTTAATCAGCACCAGCACTGTCAACAGTGAGTTTTTTAATAGATAGATAGATGTTTTATTTTTTTTTATTTGATTAATTCAAATTCCCCAGAGGGACTGTTCATGAAGAAATGCCTTGTTTATGTTTTAGCTCCAATAGTTCAGCCACCTGTGATTGTTTCACCACTAAATGGAACCGTTTTTGAAAGTCCACATGGTGAGTGATAAAACTCTTTAGTCCTAAAATAAATAATAACAATACAACCTCATTCTTAAATAAACATACAACCAAACAGACTGTAAATATATATTAAATGTCTCATCTAGATTTGCCTCTGACTTTCTTTAGGTTCAGGACTGAAACTGTTCTGTCAGGTGCTCACCGAATGTCAAACAGCAGATTCTACTGAGGTCACGTGGTTGGTAAATAGCCAGACAGTGGAGTCATCGTACCTTGACAAGCGTGCTCTGCAGGGGGGAAGAAGGTAATTTTTGATTTTGTCTGCACTGGTTCTAAAATTACACGTAAACCTTATCTAACTTAAATGTAAGTTTATTACGAGTTCAACTGATGCTACTTTGGAATGATAATAGCTTCTTCGATTTTGACTGCAGGTTAGAGAATAAATGGATGGAACCATTATGAGAAAAATTGCAAAAGAAAATACAAATGAAAGGCCAGCAGACAAACATGTGTATGTGCATGCTAAAGATAAGCCCTGTAGCCGGAAACACGGGTCATCGTGCTCTTCCAAACCCACTTTGCGATCGTGCCTATTTCCAACATAACCTTTTGCGCTCCTACAGGGTCTGGTCTATAAAAAACTGTGATGGTGTCTTGCCTCTCAGACAAGTTAAATAACACATTTCTGAGAGGTTGTTATGGATATTTGATCCACCAGTATTGAAATAATCTACTACCAGGTGTTGCTAACAGCTCTGACTCTAATGATTACTCTTTATGTGAAATCATTAGAGACACGCCTCGTTCACAGCATTAAAAACAGACGGCTGCTTGTCTCGATGTTTCCAGGGTTACCAGGGTGTCCAAAGGCTGCCAGATTGAGTTGAGGCTAATTGTCGAACCAATAACAGAAGAAGACGAGAAGTCAGAGTTAAAATGTGTCACTCAGAACAAAGGAGGAAGACGAGAAGTTGTTGCACAGCTTCGACTAGAAGGTGAGCTGTTCTTCACATTAGGCTGCGAACTCTCGCAAAATTGACGACACACACAGTATTAAGTTATATTTTTTGTCTTTGGTTTGTTGAGATCACCTCAACAAACCAAAGACAGGACAACTAAACCTTGATATGTAAAGACACTAATCTACCTTTGCCTCTCTGTCTACAGACTCCACCTTTACATGGGTGGTTGTGGCTGCAGGGGCTGTGATCTCATTCCTCACAGTGGTCTCTGTGTTTCTCTACGTCCTCTTCAAACCTAGAAGGAAAAAGAACAGGGATTACTTTCTGGCTCGGCAGAGCAGCACCTTCTAGCTCTGGCGCTGTGCACGCTTCCTCATCAGAGACCTCCTTTTAAACTTTACCTTTTACATCAGATTATTTTTTATGCATTACTTCCGTGTGATATCCAGGAGCAGCACCACGTCTTTCTTAGGGTTGTCCATAAAATTCACTGCTAAAGGCTGCTAATCAGCGAATGAATAACTTTATGTTTGTTATTGATGTTATAGTTTTCTGGGGGGATTCACTGGAATGAATTAAACAAATACCTCTCTGACACTCAAAGGTGAACAATGTTTTTTGTAAGGTTAGAAGCATGTAAAAGATGAGCCGTTGTGTTACCTAGTTCTTTTACACCGATTCAAGACATGAAATCCAATTTAAGACAACACGCCAGATGTTTGAGATACACACTGACATCACTGATGTTTTTACACATTTGGATAATGATATATCAAGACGATGAGTGGAATTTTAACTATTTCCCACCAAAACTGTAATAATGTGTTTATTCCAATTCAGTTGGCTTCAATTTCCTTTTGCGCTCAGTGTCAAGCATCAGGTCCCAGATTTCAGGTCCATCAAAAACATCCATCCATCCATCCATCCATCTTCATCCGCTTTATCCGGGGCCGGGTCGCGGGGGCAGCAGCCTAAGCAAAGAGGCCCAGACCTCCCTCTCTCCAGCCACCTCCTCCAGCTTATCCGGGGGAATACCAAGGCGTTCCCAGGCCAGCCGAGAGATATAATCTCTCCAGCGTGTCCTGGGTCTGCCCCGGGGCCTCCTCCCGGTGGGACATGCCTGGAACACCTCACCCAGGAGGCGCCCAGGGGGCATCCTTGTCAGATGCCCGAACCACCTCAGCTGGCTCCTTTCGATGTGGAGCAGCAGCTGCTCTACTCTGAGCCCCTCCCGGATGGCCGAACTTCTCACCCTATCTCTAAGGGAGAGGCCAGCCACCCTTCGGAGGAAGCTCATTTCTGCCGCTTGTATCCGCGATCTCGTTCTTTCGGTCACTACCCACAGCTCGTGGCCATAGGTGAGGGTAGGGACGTAGATCGACCGGTAAATTGAGAGCTTCGCTTTTACACTCAGCTCCCTCTTCACCACGACGGACCGGTGCAGCGTCCGCATTACTGCAGCTGCAGCCCCAATCAGTCTGTCGATCTCCGGCTCCCTTCTCCCATCACTCGCGAACAAGACCCCGAGATACTTGAACTCCTCCACTTGGGGCAGGAACTCATCCCCGACCCGGAGTGGGCACTCCACCCTTTTACGGCTGTGAACCATGGCCTCAGATTTGGAGGTGCTGATCCTCATTCCCGCTGCTTCACACTCGGCTGCGAACCGTTCCAGTGCGAGCTGGAGGCCCTCACCCGATGAAGCCAACAGAACCACATCATCTGCAAAAATCAGAGATGAGATTCTGAGGCCACCAAAGCGAAAGCCCTCCGCCACTTGGCTGCGCCTAGAAATCCTGTCCATAAAAATTATGAACAGAACCGGAGACAAAGGGCAGCCCTGGCCGAGCCCATCACCCACCGGGAACGAGTCCGACTTATTGCCGGCAATGCGAACCAAGCTCTTGCAACGGTTGTATAGGGATCGAATGGCCCGTAGCAATGGGCCAGACACCCCATATTCCCGCAACACCTCCCACAGGACACCCCGAGGGACACGGTCGAATGCCTTCTCCAAGTCCACAAAACACATGTAGACTGGTTGGGCAAACTCCCATGCACCCTCAAGTATCCTGGAGAGGATAAAGAGCTGATCCAATGTTCCGCGACCAGGACGAAAACCGCATTGTTCCTCCTGTATCCGAGGTTCGACTAACGGACGAACTCTCCTTTCCAGCACCCTGGCATAGACTTTCCCAGGGAGGCTGAGGAGTGTGATCCCCCTGTAGTTGGAACACACCCTCCGGTCCCCTTTCTTAAAGATGGGGACCACCACCCCGGTCTGCCAGTCCACAGGTACTGGCCCTGATCTCCACGCAACATTGCAGAGGCGTGTCAACCAGGACAGCCCTACAACGTCCAGAGCCTTCAGGAACTCGGGGCGGACCTCATCAACACCAGGGGCTCTGCCACCAAGGAGTTGTTTAACTGCCTCAGTGACCTCGCCCCCGGAAATTGGCGGGTCATTCCCCTCATCCCCAGACTCTGCTTCCTCCTCGGAAGACGTGTCAGTGGGATTAAGGAGGTCCTCGAAGTATTCCTTCCACCGCCCGACAATTTTCTCAGTCGACGTCAGCAGCGCTCCGCCAGCACTATACACAGTGCAGGTAGAGCACCGCTTTCCCCTCCTGAGACGTCTGACGGTTTGCCAGAATCTCTTCGAGGCAGTCCGAAAGTCTTTTTCCATGGCCTCTCCGGACTCCTCCCACACCCGAGTTTTTGCTTCCGCCACTGCCCGAGCCGCATTTCGCTTGGCCTGTCGATACCTGTCGGCTGCCTCCGGAGTCCCACAGGGAACAAACCCTCTCGTCCACCGGGAAAAATCCCAATGTACCGGCAGCAAGCCGAGGGTATATTAGGATACCCATCCCAGCCCGCCACCTCTCAACCTCACGCACTAACTCAGGCTCCTTCCCCACCAGAGAGGTGACATTCCATGTCCCTATTGCCAGTCTTGGCAGCCGGGGGTCAGTCCGCCAGGGCCTCCGCTCCTGGCCGCCACCCGGCACACAATGCACCCGACCCCTGTGGCGCCTCCTGCGGGTGGTGGGCCTGCGGGAGGATGGGCCCATGTCTCCTCTTCGGGCTGTGCCCGGCCGGGCCCCATGGACTAAGGCCCGGCCGCCAGACGCTCGCCCTCGGGCACCCTCCCCGGGCCTGGCTCCAGGGCGGGGCCCCGGTAACCCTATCCCGGGCAGGGTAAACTGTTCCCTCGGTGTCCTTTTCATAAGGGTCTTATGAATCGCTCTTTGTCTGGTCCCTCACCCAGGGCCAATTTGCCATGGGAGACCCTACCAGGGGGCAAAAGCCCCCAGACAACATAGCCCCTGGGATCCCTGTGACACACAAACCCCTCCACCACGATAAGGTAGCGATTCAAATTAATTTTGGTTTCACTTTTCTCAGGACTAAACTTATTTCTTAAATGCTGAAGTGCTGTTTCTGTCCAGTTATCCTCTTTGTGTAATACTTGGAACATCATCAAAGTTGGCACAGGTGAAAACATTGCAGTAGCAAACTGCTTTTTTACCACTGTTACTGGTGTGTTTATACTGTGTATGTGTTAAAAAGTGCAATAAATGTTCTCAGGGAAGCATCGTGTTCTGTTGAAGAGCTTAATTTGCAAACTTTCATATCTACACATTTAAATGGAAAAACTGACTTGACCTATGTCAAGTACGTTACACATTTTTGTTTATCATCTCCATCCACTGCCATGCCTCAAAATGCCTGTGTATACCTTTTGAAGGGGTGAAACAGAAACGCGCACCATTTCAACGAGATTTTAAGATGCAAGATTTGCAAGTGCCATCCATCCATCCATCTTCTTCTTATCCAGGGCCAGCAGAGAAGCTCAGACCTCCCTCTCCCCAGCCACCTCCTCCAGCTTGTCCAGGGGAACACCGCGGCGTTCCCAGACAAGCCGAGAGATTTAATTTCTCCAGCATGTCCCAGGTCTGCCCCGAGGCCTCCTCTCGGTGGGACATGTCCGCAACGACTCACTCAGGAGACGCCCAGGAGGCATCCTTGTCAGATGCCTGAACCACCTTAACTGGCTCCTTTCGATGTGAAGGAGCAGCTCTCTACTCTCTCTCTCTTCACCGCAACAGACCGATACAGAGTCTGCATCGCTGCAGCCACAGCACCAATCCCTCTGTCGATCTCCTGTTCCCTTCTCCCGTCACTCGTGAACAGAGATGGGCAGTAACGCGTTATCCGATTACTTTTTCAAGTAACGAGTAAAGTAAGGGATTACTATTGCAAAAAGAGTAATTAGATTACTGTTACTTTCCCATAAACACGCTGCGTTACTGTGTTACTAAAACCGTGATTTTTTGAGAAGGGTCTGGCTGCAGCCACTGGGGAGGGTCATATTGGGACCTCCACAGTAGCCGGAAACACGTGACCTCCACAGTAGCCGGAAACACGTGACCGCCACAGTAATTGGAAACACGTGACCTCCACACTAACCGGAAACACGTGACCTCCACACTAACTGGAAACACGTGACCTCCACACTAACCGGAAACACGTGACCGCCACAGTGGCCGGAAACACGTGACCTCCACAGCAGGCAGAAAGACATTCCTGCATGGATCATCAACTGTGGAAACCTTGTGGCGTGTCTAGAAATTTTTTGTTGGGGGGGCCAGGTAGGGGCACAGATTTGGAGAAGGGTGGCAGATGCAATTGGCAGATAATGTTAAAAAAAAATTCTACCAACCGTTCACCATAATTCAATAACCCTGTAAACCTAATAACCGAATGCGCTTTTAACTCTTATTAGAATGAGATTTTAACCACTACGGTGTTACAGGGCAAAAACATTTTTGAATATTAAAATACGAACATTTTTAACATACAATTGGCAAATTAGCCAATGCCAATGTAAAACTTCATCTGCCTATTAAAAGATAATCTTCCTACAAACTGGTGTTTGATTTTGAAACAGGAAAAAAGTGGGGAAACAACTGAAAAGACTAACATTTGAATAAAACCTGAAAGCAAGTAAATACTTTCTATGCTGCCTTATGGTAAACTTTGGTAATATTGATCAAGAACAACACTGGCTGATGATGAAATACAGTCAGCTGGCATGGTGACACTTCCAGTATTAACCTGCAGGGCTGGACTGGGACAGAAAATCGAGCATTTTGACTACAGACCGACCCACCAGGTATTAAAGCCATGAAGCCTTTGACTGAAAACAAACCCTGTTGTGACAGTGATGTACAGTCTTGTTGGTATATGTATGATTTCTATACATTTTACGTCAGATAAAAACTTTGTTCGCATGATTCAGATAATTATTTAATAAAAGCGAGACATTTTAAATGAGAATAAGAAAGAAAAGTATTTCTTTGTGCCCCCCTCTCCCTGTTAATGCCCTAACAGCCCCCCTGGCAAAACTTTGCTAGACCCGCCCCTGCACAGTTACCAGCTGTCAGCTACTTAGAAAAGGATCCTGGGGTTATTTGTGTCTCAGAAACAGCTCATAACTTCCCTTCAACTCATTCATGTCACCTAAAAGGTAAACCTATTTCTCCATCACCTGTTCAGCTCTGATGATTCAGTAAGGACATCTCCTGGTTTCATCTTCATGTTTCCCTCTCACCACATATCCAAACCGACATCATGACCAGCAGCTTTACAGCTGTGGCTCCAGCAAACATCAGCTGATACTAGAAATTAATATTAAATCAATTCTAACAACAGCTGATCAAGCTTGAATGTGCTGCTGTTGTTTAGCGCGACATCTGCTGGTTTCCTCTTTCTGGCGCAAAGTGGGCATAAATAAACAAGAGAGAAAAGCCGATCAGCTGATCATTGATCAGTTTCATGATTGAAGTAGGAACAGGAGAGGCAGGGGAGAGAATGAGAGAAGAAGAGGCAGCTGTGCAGCGTAAAGACAGAATAACTCCAGTTTTGTGTCTTTTTTTCATTATAGCTAACGGGACAAACTGCGTCTCTTCTCAGCTCAACACAAAACGTGTAATATTTTCTCTGAATGAGGGACCATTGCATTTTTTAAGGAGCCGTTGGCAACTCTACTAACTAACCTTATGAATAAAATAAAGTTCACTATCAGTAACATCATAGCACCCACCCAGCTGTATAGAAACTCCGTCATGCTAGCTCACGCAGTATGAGTTATTGTAACTGACTGTAAAAGGTCAGCAACATGAAAATAAACTGCACCTAAACTTGGTTCATATCTGACCCAGATAGACTGCAGGTCATAACTTCTTACCTGAAGTTCAGTTCACCTGACACTCGGACCGGCGGCTGCCTCGGGTCTCTGCTCCTCCTGCCTCCCCTTCCCTCATCCACCTGCTGGCCTCTGTGGAAGCTCCGCCATAGCCACCACCAAACAACTTAGTTTTTTTTACACATCGGCCAGCATCTGGCCAATCCACCACCTCTCATTGTTCATGCTGTTACAAAAAAAATAAATAAATAAGTCATCAGCCCACCGGGCAAATGCCCGGTATGCCCGATGGCCAGTCCAGCTATGTTAACCTGTTAATCTTTCGCTGAAAAATTGTTTTCTGCTGCACCGTCTTTTGTGCTTGGCTCTCCTACCTTTGCTAACATGATGCTCATAGTGCAGAAGCCGATGCTGCATTCACTTACACTCGGATATCTGAACTTCACTGTGAAAACATAATCATACATTTAGCTTCGGGGTGGCACCGGGGTTGGCCTGTGCCCCCCCAGGTCACCCCCCTGGACACGCCACTGGATTGTAAAGGTTGGGACAGAGTCTTTCATGTCTAAATTTGCCGTTAATAATTATATAATTCTAGGAATCATCTAGTTTGCTTACACTTTGTTAGCGTTACAACAACGGTCAGACCCCCGCGGTATCTAAACTTTAGTAAGGAATGTGTGCACTTTTGACACCTCTGATTAGCATTTAGCGGTCAGTTTCAAACGTATTTGATTTTTGCTTGTTATGAACAAATTCACTTCACTACTTTTCACAATCTGTAACATCAATGCACATTGTTCCATTTACTGCATATTGCACTTTGTTCATGTCTCTCATTCCACCTGCAAAAACATTGTAAAGGTCGTCACAGAGTTTTATATATGTATAAATACTAATATTCTCTATTCCATTCTGTTCTGCTTTTTTATTGCCCAGATTTTAGTTTGCCTTTGTTAAATTGTCTGTTATATGTCAATCTATACGTATGTCACAAATAAGTGTCTTGTAAATTATGTTTTTGTAAAGAATTTTCTCCCAAATCTCTTACATGCTAACTGTAACGTGTTATTTCTGCTAAAACCTGAACCTAAATGTGTATATGGTGTTTATCTGTTTTTCTATCTGTTTTAGATGCAAATATCAATTTGGAGTTCTGCCTCCAAGCCAGAATTGCAGGAATGCACCACGTGTTGGCTGTTTCACTGCCCTCTGTGCCCCACTCTCAGCCCTACTGTCAGGGCAAAGATTGAGCAGCATATAAATGGACACATTAAAAATGCTTTGCCTTCAAAGGTATGTTGGTATTAAATATACCTCATAGTTAAAGTTATAAATATGCACTTCTTTTCAGCACCTCTGCAGTCTCTTTGTTGACTTAAATGTTGCTTTTCACACTGTGCAGTTCAGTGTATTCATCAGCAAGAGAAAAAAGTGTTTTCATTAAATATTTTTTCCTGTTCACCACATTTCCTGACAGCTCTTGTGATCCACACCATTTTGCTTTCATTATTGAGGATGGCTTGGATATTTTTGTTAATATGTACAATCTGATTGTTAGATAAACTGATTGCATTCTATATAACTACATTTAAATTAGATGTTGTTGTTGTTTTTTTTCTTTTTTTCTCTCTTACAGACAAAATGATATGCCGGTGCACTTTCACTGCCCGGTCTGCAACATGACAGTCATACAGCGTGGGGATATGGCAAGTCAATTATTGTCATGTCAGCATTCAGGCTGCTCCCCACTGAACTCTCCGTGGAGCCCCATCTCCCTCTCGATGTCTTGTCTCCGGCATCTAACCATTTTCTGAATCTTGGGTAGAACATTCATGTGCTCTACCCTCTGTGCTAAATGAAACTGTGGCTTGTGGAAAGTCCATGAAAATGAAACGCCCTCACTGTGGTCTTAGTCTTCTTACAAAAAAACTTCAAGGCTCACATGATGTGAAGGCATTCAAACAGGTCAATAGATGTTTGCCTGGCCTGTCATCTGCAGTGTTTTTGTGTAGAGGGACTTCTTCCTCTTTGTTTTTCAGTTTGCAGAGGACATGGAGCTCTTTTTAAAAGCATGTGCTGATGAGCAGGGACTACGGGTCAATGCGATGTTTGACATTTAATGGACAGATGAAGGTAATGGCTGTTTGTTTGTGTTTTTTATGTGTTGTTTGCTTTTCAGTGTACAGAATTCCAGTTAAACTTATTATAAAATGTTGTTCACTTGTTTCCATACTTGTAGTAAAGAATTTAAGTGTAAATGTAACAGCATTGTTTATACTTGTAACTTCAGAGTAAAAAGCTTATTGTTGATATTAACATTAATGTATTATCCTGTAATCAATATTTTTTTTATACATTTTGCGCATTAACCCTCTGATCTCTATCCTGGCCATTTGGGGCCACTTCACTTCTTTTTTTGGGGGGAGTTTTTTTTTACTATAATAATAATGGATTGGATTTATATAGCGCTTTTCAAGGCACACAAAGCGCTTTACAATGCCACTATTCATTCACTCTCACACACTGGTGGAGGCAAGCTACAGTTTTAGTCACAGCTGCCCAGGGGCAGACTGACAGAAGGGAGGCTAACACCAGTGGTAGGGTAAAGTGTCTTGCCCAAGGACACAACAACCAGGGATCGAACCAGCGACCTTCCGGTTACAGATGCGCTTCCCAACCCCCTGAGCCATGGTTGCACTACTACACTGCAGTGGACCAAAAGAATGACACAGGTTTGATCTTAAGGATCTAATAGTTGTGTGTGTTTGTGCATGACATTGCAAACATGTATTTGCAAGATAGACTGGAATAAATTATGATGCATCAAATATTGCACAGGCTGCAGTGAATTGTTGTTGATACAGGTTATTGAGCTTTGAGTTTCCCAATCAAACTTAGCTTTGACACACAACATTTCATAACAAGATACCATAGCTGGGGCGGCAGCATCTCTGCTGGGGACAGGAAGAGACTGAACAGGGTGATCCAAAGGGCCAGCTCTGTTCTAGGATGCCCTCTGGACCCAGTGGAGGTGGTGAGTGACAGGAGAACGGCGGCTAAGCTGTCATCCCTGATGGACAACATCTCCCACCCCATGCAGCAGACTGTGACAGCACTGAGCAGCTCCTTCAGTGGGAGACTGCGGCACCCACGGTGTGGGACGGAGAGATTTCGCAGGTCTTTCCTCCCCACTGCTGTCAGACTCCATAATAAAGACTTTAACTGATCAAGCACACACATCCATACATATGCAATAACACTAAGTGCAATAATCCTTTCTGTCATCGTTGTATTTTTACTCAGTTGTATATAGTATTTGTATTTGTATTCTATTTTTATCTTATTGTATATTTATTTTATTTTATTCTACTGTATATAGTATTCTATTCTGTACAGTTGTGTACTGTATTTATTCTTATTGTATTCTAATTTTTGCCTCATAACTTTTGCACTGTCCACTTCCTGCTGTGACAAAACAAATTTCCCACGTGTGGGACTAATAAAGGTTATCTTATCTTATCTTATCTTATCTTAAAACTGTAGAATTAATGATAACTGGTGCTGGAAATGCTAGCACTTGATGCAGTGTTTTGATTCTGCTGCCACTCGTAGCTACAATGCAATGCGCGAAAGTCACGTGGTCTGTCGATCTCTATAGGCCAACCACTCAGCCCACACAACCTCCCAGCAGGACCAGCAGGTGGCACCTGTGCTCTGTGGCAGGGGCAGACCTCTGTCACCCACAGTCTGTGTCCTCCTAACAAACACTGTGTACAGGTGAAGCCCAAAACCCCACCATGCCCCCACCACCACTCTCCCCCGTGACTATAGTATCATATGTCTATAAATTTGTTATTATAAGTACATCTCTGCATAACATTGCATCCATATTAACATTAACGAAAACAAAAGAAAAACGAAAGAAATATAGATTCAATTAAAACAAAGAATAACTTTATTAACATTTTTATTTTAGTCTGTAACAGAAAATATTTCATGTGCTTATAGTAGTACTGCAACTCTCTAAACTACTACAACACTTAAAGTAAATCAATTTGCCTGAAATTAAAAAAAAAACTCATTTAAACTATAAACATCTTTTGACCGACTTGAACCGATTTTGATTCTGAAAAATAAAATTAGATTTAAATCGATCAGCAACATTAACTACTCAGTAGTCTCCCACCATAGTCACAGTGACGCCAAGCGCTGCAAATGCTTGGTCATATTTTCATCACTGGATTTAAATCTTACTGGTATTAATGGTAGAGACCAGCAGGGGCGGATCTACGGTGGTGGCATAGGGCAGTATGTGCCACCCTGGTCGATGCTTTGAGGAGGTCCAGCTACAGTTAACATTGGATATGTCATGATCCTGGGCCATGTTGGCCCAGTATTCTTAGTTCTCATGTGTCTTTGTATTCAGTTCCCTGTTTAGGCCATGTTTCCTGAGTTGCCCTGTTGTGTTGTTCCCTGAGTGCTTTCCCTTTGTGACTCTCACCCCCTGTGTGCCCCTCTGTGTATTCATGAGCCCTCGTCCCCTTTCGTGTTTATTCCGTGTCTCCCCTGCCCGTTATGTTGGTGTTCTACTCGTGCTCTCTCTCCTCCTGTCTGAACCTCTGTACTTCCTGTTTCACCTCTCCCGTCAGTGTTGTGTTCACTCCTGCCATGTCTCGTGATTATTATCAGTGTCACCTGTGTTCCCCATGTGCTCCCACTCCGCTTGTTAACCCTTGGTGTATTTATGTCTGCGTCTCCCTCAGTTCTGTGTCGCGTTCTCCCTCATGCTGCGTGGATTTCCCTGCCTTTTGAGTTCATCCCTTGAGTCCGTGAGTTTTTGCGATTGGGTCCTCATCCTGCCTGCCACGCAGCGAGCCATGACAGGATATGAATGATAAAACTGAATATATTGCATAACGTTACCTCTGGTAATCCCCGGCTGGTAAAAACCTCTGGAGAATCACCAGCCTGCTGCTCCAACATCAATGCTTTGCTCCTCCAACCTTTCCCAGCCCTCTGGTGCCCCCTGCTGCATATGAATGGTACCAGTCAAACCCTGGCTGCATTAGCAGCAGGTGTGTGTGCATTTGCATGTTTACAGGTTGAGTGTGTGTTGAGATGTTCTCCACACATTTCAGAGCTCCCAACACTTTTATTAGAAAACGACAGCATGCTGCCAGCATTTCTCCTGCTTTGGAAGCCATGAGAAGTTTGGGTGTGGGTCTGACCCTTTCACTCCTTTGATTTTTTCCTCCTCCGTTTTTTGCCTTTTCGTCACGTATGTCTTTGTACGGAGCTGCCGTGCTCTCCGTCGTTTCGTACATAACTCTTTTTGGGGCAAAAAAAATTGCAGGTATGGATTAAGGTATGGTGTTCATCTGAACAATAGACTGGACTGGACTCATAACTCAGACGCCCTCTACAGGAAAGGGCAGAGCAGGCTGTACCTGCTGCGGAGACTCAGGTCGTTTGGAGTGGAGGGCCCACTCCTGAAGACCTTCTATGACTCTGTTGTGGCTTCTGCTATCTTTTATGGTGTGGTCTGCTGGGGCGGCAGCATCTCTGCTGGGGACAGGAAGAGACTGAACAGGGTGATCCGAAGGGCCAGCTCTGTTCTAGGATGCCCTCTGGACCCAGTGGAGGTGGTGAGTGACAGGAGAACGGCGGCTAAGCTGTCATCCCTGATGGACAACATCTCCCACCCCATGCAGCAGACTGTGACAGCACTGAGCAGCTCCTTCAGTGGGAGACTGCGGCACCCACGGTGTGGGACGGAGAGATTTCGCAGGTCTTTCCTCCCCACTGCTGTCAGACTCCATAATAAAGACTTTAACTGATCAAGCACACACATCCATACATATGCAATAATACTAAGTGCAATAATCCTTTCTGTCATCGTTGTATTTTTACTCAGTTGTATATAGTATTTGTATTTGTATTCTATTTTTATCTTATTGTATATTTATTTTATTTTATTCTACTGTATATAGTATTTTATTTTATTCTATTCTGTACAGTTGTGTACTGTATTTATTCTTATTGTATTCTAATTTTTACCTCATAACTTTTGCACTGTCCACTTCCTGCTGTGACAAAACAAATTTCCCACGTGTGGGACTAATAAAGGTTATCTTATCTTATCTTAGCCAAAATATTAACTCTCAAAAAAAAAATTCAAAGCTTCAGCTGCAGCACACACAGCAACAAACACTGTTAGTAAACGTGTCCTGGAGTTTATGCAGGTGCAGAAAGTGCTGCTGCTTTAAGTCATCCGAACAGCTTCCAGATCCCTGGAAAACACCTGCACATGCGAGGTATGGATCGGGTAGACTCGATTTGTACGTGTCGCTACCAATGACTGTATAAAAGTCTTTTAAACAGTCATTGCTGTGTCCCTGAATTGGGACACAGCTATAGTGAGACAGGGCCGAATTTTTTTGGACAGGAAGTGATGTCATCACAGGCTTACCCAGACAAATAAAGTTACTTTTAAGTAAAACTAAGGGAAACGAGCCAGTTCTTCTAGACTTTAAAAATCACAATTGTCAAGATGTATTAAACACAAAAAACAGTCTCAAATAATTGCCTATAGGGCAGCACAGCCTTAGACAACAGTAGGACTGCAGGCAGTTACAGCACACAGTTTTGCCTCGTGCTAGTCTTCAGACATGCTTGCATGTGATAGGAGAAACAAATATTTACAAAGAGTTCCATTTATTAAACTTAAAACTTATTAAAACTTCACACATCGGATTGGGTGCTTTTGATTGTGGTCCCCTTGGACCCCAAAACATTTGGATTTTTAAAGCACTAATCAAAGTAGAAATGGAAAGCAATAATGTGACATCATTGGGAACAAACTGACTGACAATACTTCAGCGGTCTGTGCTCACCCCAGTTGCCAAGATGAAGGTTAAAATAATAAGTAAAGCAGTTTTTTTCTCCAACGCTGGCAGAGTCAGGCAGTGACTGACTGCAGCCATACCACCCTGAGCATGCCCGATCTCGCAAGCTAAGCAGGGTTGGGCTTGGTTAGTAGTTGAATGAGAGACCACCTGGGAATACCAGGCGCTGTGGCTCAGGTGGTAGAGCCGATCACCTACTAATTGGAAGGTTGGTGGTTCGATTCCTGGTTTCCCCTGCATGCCAAATATCCTTGGGCAAGATACTAACCCCAAATTGCTCTCCGATGCATCCATCGGTAGGGATGGGTATCGAAAACCGGTTCTTGTTGAGAACCGGTTCCCACTGTTTCAATTCCTTGGAATCGTTTGCCATTTTTGCAAACGATTCCCTTATCGATTCCAGTCGCCCCGAATGACGTCACCACGTTGCGGAGCGTCATTTACCTGGCAGGAAACATGGCGCTTAAGCGGCTCAAACGCTCAAAAGTTTGATTATACTTTATGAGAACCGATGACAACAGGGCAACTTGCAAAGTAGATATTTCATTTAAGGGAGGAAACACTACGAATATGCAAAAGCATTTGCTCACAAAACACGCGATGACCTTAAATGAATGTCGTGTTTTTAATTCCACTCCGGACTCGTGACTCTCCCAGCAGCAGCGGTAACGTTTGCACGCCCTCTTCCGTTAATGCGGCAGGTAAATAATCAACTAACAGTGCATATTATGTTAGCGCGATCTGCCTTATTACAAGACCTGCCATTACTGTACATGTAGGTGACCATGATGAGAGAGACAGAGTCTGTGTCATGGTCCTGGGTCGTGCGACCCAGTGTTTTGTGTTTAGTCTGTTTTGATGTTTATTGATTGTTTAGGTTCATTTAGTTATTCCAGCTCATTTGTAATTATATTACCCTTGTATATAGCTTCCCTTGCCCTTCATGTGTTTATGTCCGTGTGTCTTGTGTTGTCAAGTTCATGCTGTCGCTTCTGTCATCTTCCCCTGTACTGAGTCTCCCTGGTTCGTGCGTCTATCTGTCATGAGTCATGTCTGCATGGTTATGTTTAGTTCATGTCATGTCTAATCTCCATGTTTCCTGTTTTACTTTGAAAGTCTGTATTGAATGTCAGTGTATTCAGTTTCACTCCTCCTGTCGTTAAGTTCATGTATATCAGCTGCGTTCCCATGTGTGGCCACTTCCCCTGATCATCCCTCATGTGTATTTAGTCTCTGTGTTTCTTACAGTCTGTGTCGCGTCGTCTGTGTTCCCACCCTCCATGTTTCCATGCCCGGTCTGTTGTATTCTAAGTCATAGCCTTACCTTAGTTCATTTCCAGTTTAGGTTTCTGTTTTAGTTATTGCTTTTGTGCTGCCCTTATTCTTGTTTGTTTCTCTTGCGTTACCAGCCACAATAAAAGGCTCGCTTTTGTTTAAAGTTCACTCCCGTCTGCTCACTTGTGTTCGCACCTGGGTCCACCACACACACCACCGCACGGTCTGTCACAGCGCACCGTGACAGTACGACGCGACCATGTCGGACCCAGCGACACAAGAGAGGGAGATCCTCCAGACGGTGGAGTCGCTATGTGGTAAATGGCTGCGGTGCTCCGGAGAGGAGGAACGGGAGGAGTTAGCCCGCCAAGCGGGAGTATGCGTGTCTGTGTTTCCCTGGCTATGGGAGGCACTACACCCGCTGATCACTGACTTTCTCATCACCGCTCTCCAACTCTGTCCGCAGCCACGGCTGCCTAGTGTGCGGGCAGTGCCGCCAGAGCCCTGCTGTTGTCCCGTTTCCCCGCTGCTTCGCGAGCCAGAAGCAGTTGCGGTTGGAACGGTGAGGCTCGCCACCGACACACCCTCCGCTCGCGCCCCGTCGGCTTCCGCGTCTTCACCGCGGCCTGGCCGCACGGCGTGGCACACGGAGACGACGGAGGCCATAGACTTTGGCGAGGAAGAGCGGCAGCAGGTGTTACGGGCTTATCGGGAGGACGAGCTCCGGTGGAAGCCCTGGCTCATCCCGGAGGAGGACCTCTCACCTGCTGCACAGCCTACCAGCCGCTCGCCGTCTCCAATCCGCTTAGACTTTACTTCGCCTGCCTCATTTCTGGCAAGGATGGCCTCCGATACTGTCTCTAATGATCATGTTTTACCTTCAGTTTGTGTAAATTTGGAATCATGTTCTTTTGTTTCTTCTAACTCATTTCAGGATGGGGTGTTGGTTGGGAGCACTACTGATTTAGTAAGCTCCCATTCTGCACCACCACTGGCAGCCACTGCTCTATCAGACACTGCGTTAGCTGCACTTCCATTCATAGATGACTCAGAGTCTCTGTCTAAATCAACTTCTGGTGGGGGGCTAGCTGGGGAATGCAGGCCTGAGACTGCCAAATACCAGGCCGAGCCGCATGATTCCTGTCAGTCAGAGCGTAATGAGGCTTCAATCCCCTCTGACAGCACCACTTTTGTTTCATTTGTGCCTAATATGTTCTCTGCTAAAGCTAATGGCTCTGTCAAACCAATCACAGAAAAGTTCATTCAGACTCTTGGCGTTAACCTAGTGCCAGCCATCCCATCAGAACTAAGTGTAACTGCTGTATCTGTAAGCACAGACTCTGATCAGGTTACAAGTCCACCACATGACTTCAAAATGGACGTGAATGAGTCTTCTTTACCCAGTTGTGCCGACTTAATGGAGGTCCAGGAACCTAGCCATGAACTGATTAACCATGTTTCCATGAACGGTTCAGTTATACACGCAGCTCATGTGGTCGAACTAGCCCCTTTGGTGACTGAAACCCTGTCACAGGTGAAGACTGTCACAGGAAAACAACGTGACGTTTCCTTAGAGGAAATGAACTGTTCTGAGAGCCTTGGGGGTCCAACTTTCGAACAGGGGTTTTTCTTAACAGTTAACTCGCTTGCTAGGGATGGCGAAACTTCCGCTGGAGCTGATGCTGAGACCGTTACGGACTCTGGGCAATATTACAGGGTAGATGCTGCCTGTGTGACCAAGATTAATCTATGTAATCCTGGTGAGGGTGAGGCAGCCAATCTGAGTTTGTGTTTTTCTGCCTCTGAGTGTAAAGAACCAAAGACTGGGAATAAAGACACTGACTTTGTGTGTGGGAAGGAAAATGACTCGTGTGATGTTACATTAAACTTCCCAGAGAGTCAGCGGCATCTTTCTTCTGCCAGGGTAACGGCTCAGTCCCCTGTTCAGCTCTCTGTTTTGCCAGGGGTCTCCATCACTGCTCATCCTGCACCTGTAGCTGGATCCCTGGGTGTGCCACCTCGGCACCTCGCAGCACCCCCGCTGCTTCATGCCTCGTCAGCTGGAGGGCCCGAGGAGCCCATTCAGCCTCAAGCCTCGTCAGCTGGAGGGCCCGAGGAGCCCGTTCAGCCTCACGCCACGTCAGCTGGAGGGCCCGAGGAGCCCATCCGGCCTCACGCCACGTCAGCTGGAGGGCCCGAGGAGCCCATCCGGCCTCACGCCACGTCAGCTGGGGGGCCCGAGGAGCCCATCCGGCCTCACGCCACGTCAGCTGGGGGGCCCGAGCCGCCCATCCAGCCACCTTCTGCTCCTGCTTCGCCTGGCCCAGCCTCTGCTTCTGCTACGCCTGGTCCAGCCTCTGCCTCTGCTACGCCTGGTCCAGCTTCGGCTTCTGCTCCTACTTCGCCTGGCCCAGCCTCAGCGCCTGCTTCGCCGTCGCCTGGTCCAGCCTCTGCCGCAGCTCCTGCTTCGCCGTCGCCTGGTCCGGCTCCGTCACCTGTGGCTGCCACGCCACCGCCTGGTCCTACCTCGACTGGTCCTGTGCCCACCGGGCCTCGGCCAGTACGCCTGACACTGGAGGACCACCGCTGCCTTCCGCGCGGCCGGCCCCCTGAGCTGCTCCGCCGTCCCCTTCGCCGCCACCGTTGCCTTCCGCACGGCTGGCCTCCTGACCGGCTCTGTCACCTGTGGCGCCCGCCTGGTCGCCCCCCCGACTGTATGACCCTTGAACTCTTGTGCCCGCGCGTTCCGGGTCGGCCTCCCGAACTGCACAGCCACTGCCTCTCACATGGACAGCCTCCTGATGGGAGATGGCGTGGCCTGTTGGGTTGCCAACCCCCGGGTCGGCCGCCTGAACTCGTAAACTGTGGGCTGGTGTGTTGCCGCCCTCCGGGCCGACCCCCTGAACTATGTTTGGACTTTTGTCACATGCTCCAGTGTTTTCTGTTGGCTGTTTTTTTTCTTGTTCTGGTCCCTCCGTCCTGGTCCCCCGCCGCCCGCCCGGGCTCGGTGGTCTGTTTCTTTTGGTTTGGGGCTGTCTGGAGCCAGCCCTTGGTGGGGGGGTGGTGTCATGGTCCTGGGTCGTGCGACCCAGTGTTTTGTGTTTAGTCTGTTTTGATGTTTATTGATTGTTTAGGTTCATTTAGTTATTCCAGCTCATTTGTAATTATATTACCCTTGTATATAGCCTCCCTTGCCCTTCATGTGTTTATGTCCGTGTGTCTTGTGTTGTCAAGTTCATGCTGTCGCTTCTGTCATCTTCCCCTGTACTGAGTCTCCCTGGTTCGTGCGTCTATCTGTCATGAGTCATGTCTGCATGGTTATGTTTAGTTCATGTCATGTCTAATCTCCATGTTTCCTGTTTTACTTTGAAAGTCTGTATTGAATGTCAGTGTATTCAGTTTCACTCCTCCTGTCGTTAAGTTCATGTATATCAGCTGCGTTCCCATGTGTGGCCACTTCCCCTGATCATCCCTCATGTGTATTTAGTCTCTGTGTTTCTTACAGTCTGTGTCGCGTCGTCTGTGTTCCCACCCTCCATGTTTCCATGCCCAGTCTGTTGTATTCTAAGTCATAGCCTTACCTTAGTTCATTTCCAGTTTAGGTTTCTGTTTTAGTTATTGCTTTTGTTCTGCCCTTATTCTTGTTTGTTTCTCTTGCGTTACCAGCCACAATAAAAGGCTCGCTTTTGTTTAAAGTTCACTCCCGTCTGCTCACTTGTGTTCGCACCTGGGTCCACCACACACACCACCGCACGGTCTGTCACAGCGCACCGTGACAGTCTGGCTCAGATGCTGGGAGTTCTCGCTGCAGTCTGCCGGCAGCGTCTCCTTTCAGGCAGGATAGACGAATGTCACAGAGCAGTGACTCAGTTTGTGGTCAAAGGCTTGCACCCGTTTGCCACAGCAGATGATTTTTGGTAAGTGAATGTGTTTAATTGTAGGCAGGGACATTACTGGATATTCTTGTGTAATTGCCACAGAACAATTTATGTTATACTTTGTTATTGCTACAGAAGAATATTTATTTTATTATTTTACATTTACAATTTTTTTTCCTGGGGACCCTGTGACACCCCATTGAAGAGCCGTAGGCTGGATCTCTGAAGCTCTCACTGTTGGGTTTGTAAGGCCATGTTACTCCTAAGTTTCTATGTTGTTCAAAGAGAAGATATAAAACAAAGTTCTAAGCTAATCGACCTTAGTGTTCTCCTTTTTTTTTTTTTTTTTTTTAAAAAGAATCGATAAGAGAATCGATAAAGAATCGAATCGTTAAACAGAATCGAAAATGGAATCGGAATCGTTAAAATCTTATCAATACCCATCCCTATCCATCGGAGTGTGAATGTTAGTTATAAAGCACTAAGAAAAATGTGCTTGAGAATGGGTGAATGCACAAGTTGTGTAAAGTGCTTTAAGTGCTCAGATGAGTAGAAAAACGCTATATAAGAACCAGTCCATTTACCATAATTGGAAGGTTGGTGGTTCGATCCTTGGCTTCCCTAGTTTGCATGCCAAATATTCTTAGGCAAGATAATAACCCCAAGTTGCCCTCCGATGCATTCATTGGAGTGTGAATGTTTATTAGTTTCCACTTGAGTTTAGAAGTGCTTCTATGAATGGGTGAATGAGGCATGTTGTATACAGTGCTTTGAGTACTGCGGGAGCGTAGAAAAGCGCTATATAAGAATCAGTCCATTTACCATGATAATTGTTTGGTTGGAGACTTTGTATTTTCCAGTTTACACTTGAAACTTTCTCTCTGGGCTGCACTGCAGTTGAGGAAACTTTGCATTGTTAGTTTCAGTCTACTTTTCTTTACAAGACAGTTTCCTTCTTCCAGCAACGCCTAAAATTGCAAAGTTCTGTTTCCACTCAAAGAGCATTATGTAGCATTTGAGGTTTATATAAACAACTCCTCAAACGCAACAACACAAGTCACTCATGAGGAATGAGGAGGGAGGAAGCTAGATCGTGAGAGAAAGAGAAAGGGAGAAGCAAGCAGAGGAAAAATCTGAGGCAGAGTAAAGTCGTTAATTTCTGCTGATCATTGATGGGTTTTAAAGGCTCTGGTAAGTTGTTGCTTTCACTGCATAAAATTTTCCAGTTGTTGCCTGACTGCTATTTTATGATGTTTATATACTTTCTAGCATGAATGCTGTGTTGTAAATGTTGTGTATCTGTGTGTTTTTCAGCCATGGACTTAAGTCTAGTTCTGGTAAGCTTTGTGTTTTTCTTCGGGCTGTGTGGAATATGTAGAGGATCTGAAGAGGGTGAGTAACACTATTTTACACACACACACACACACACACACACACACACACACACACACACACACACTGAACACATTAACAAATTTTTAAATGTTTCTGTAAATATGTCATGTTTTTGCCAAGCTGCAGCTTGAGCCACTAGCATGATCTGAAGTATTTTATTGCCCTCTTGTGGCCAGGGATAGAATTACAACAACACTGATTTTTAACTCTGCTTGGGAAAGTTCAAGTAAAAACACATGGAGCAGGAAATATGTCACATCTCAGTTCAGTTCAATTCAATTAATTTCAAACAAATAACAACATTATATTTGACTTTGAAACGTTTGATTTCTCAGCAATAAAAGGTTAAATAACTATTTTCTCTATTCCACACTTACATGTATGTTGCAGAGAACTGTACTGACTACAAACTCCAGTTTGAGAGGGTTTTCTCTGTTCCTGGAGATGTGGCTATGCTGAGAAGCACACTGGTGTCCTCAGACGTCTTTGATTTCAAAACTGTCCCGTACAACATCACGTGGTACAACTCGGTGTCAGGCCAAGAAATCAGCAGTCAGACTGGTCACATCCTGGTGCACGAGGAGACTCTGTGGATTCTCAATGTAACCATGAATGACAGTGGGGATTATGTGACCATACTGAGGTAGGAAGCACTAGTAGAAGTAGAAATATTAGAAAAGAGTAGAACACAGTATTAATTTACACCTTACACAACTCATCGAACTGCCTCCATGATCTATCAGTAATCACAGTGAACACAGAGTGGTTTATGGCTTTTACTGTATTGGAAATTATAATAGGAGAATGACGAAACCGCCCACATCTCAGTACTTTCAAACACTTTTATTCCGATTGCCGTTCACACACGGGCTGCAGCTTTGCAGCTTGCAGCCACACACTCCAACAACAACAACCGGATTCCGCTCAGGTGCGTCCGCCTCCCGTGCAGCGGCACTGCTGCAATATTATCTATCCCCAACACAGAATTAGATTTAGATTTTCAAAATCTAAGATCAAGATCCCTTACAATTCCAACAAATTTAATATTAATATTGTTTGATTTTTGACTGTGGAGAAGGTCAAACAATGACCGTCACTGCCAGGGCGAGTGTGCCCAATTATCTATTCATTTATAATATTTCTGCTTAATTTCCCAACAGGACTCCTTCCCACTGCTACAGGGAGGCCAGCCGACTGGTGGTGGATGAAAGACCTACAGGAGAATGTGGAAGGCCGAGGAAAGCTTATCAGCAACTTACAAAAGGAGTCACTGACAATCTGAACTGCCCTCTGAAGAACGAAATGAATAAGCTGAACAGCTACAACATCTCCTCCTCCATCAAGTGGTACAGAGTGAGTTCTCCAGAATTGTTGTTGAGTGCTGCATGAAACCTAATGGTTTTAATGGAGAGACTGCACAGTAGCTGCAGCCTCAACTATTTACTACCACTATTCCAACTTCTATCAATACCAGGAATGTATTGAAACTCTGGGGAGATACGAGTGTTTAAAAATTGCAATTTGACTGACAGCAGATCCCAGTCTCGGTGTGTTTGTGTGCGTGCCCTTTAATTTTGTGGAAGGGAAACAAACAGTTTAATAATATTAAAAATCATGGAACTCTTTAAATGTCTATCTGAACAGATTAGGAGCATCAAAACTATCCCAGTGGCTGTAAACTGTTCTCCAATTTAAATAGTTAACATTTTTCTTCATGCATTGTTAATTTGAAAAAAGACTTATGCGTTTCTCCCTCTAGGGTTGTGACCCCATAGAGGACGGAACAGGCAGCTATGAGTACTGGGGCACCAGACTGAAAATTACCAGTGTGGACCTTCAACACAAAGGCACCTATACCTGTACTCTGACATTCACCCTGGGTGGCATCAAAGGATCTGTGTCAGAGACTATTAGCGCAGAGGTCAAAGGTGAGATTGTAGATTAAGAGAAACACTGAAATGAAGTGAGGGGGCTATGAAGTGGATGAAGTGTGGAAGGGCAGTTGGTCCAGATGACATACTTTTGTATGCTAGGAGAGGAACTTTGGCTCTGAATGACGTAGTCAGGAATGGTGAAGAAGTATGTGAGGGAGGCCATGTATGAGGACAACGAGACAGTGGTGCGGGGCGCATTCGAAGTGATAGAAGGTGTTTAAGGTGGGGGTGGGACCAGGGATTGACCATGCTGTTTGCGATAGTGATGGACAGGCTGAAGATGAGGTCAGACAGGATTATGATGATGTGAATTATGATGTTTGCAGACCTGTAGTGAGAGCAGGGAGCAGGTGGAAGACAACCTAGAGCAATGGAAGTATTGACTGGAGGGAAGATAATGATAATGGCGGTTTGGAGATGGTGGCAATGATAAAGAGACAGGAGGCCGAGCTGGGGGATTTGAAGATCTATATAGGTTTATACTGGGTGTGACAAAAATGATTAAGATTAGCATTGAACATATCAGAGAGGCTGCTATGTTAACAGTTTGGAGATAAATGTAAAGAGGAAAGGCTGGGATGGTTTGGACGCATGCAGAGGAGGGAAAGGGGCTATGTTAGACATATAATGCTGAGGATGAGCATCCAGGCAGGAGGAAAAGAGGTAGAACACAGAGAAGATTCATGGATGTAGTGAAGGAGGGCATGTGGAGGGTGGGTGTGACAGAAAGGGGCAATAGGGATAGGGTGAGATAGAGGCAGATGATCTGCTGTGGCGCCCCATGAAGGGAGCAGCTGAAAAAAGAGGAAGAAGACAACAGAGTGATTTTTTTTGTCCATATGTAAAGATGAATTATAAAATAACAGTGATGATACAATAAGTAACTGTATAGATGTGCACAATGCTCTTCAGTCATAAAGCTGGTATTTCCGAGCACTCAACTTGGTTTTCATTTACTTGGGTTTGACTGTGTCATAATTATCCCCCGCTAAGCCTCATGTAGCTTATAGGTTAGCACCTAGATACCTCAAATTATGATTCACAGATTCACTTAGTGAAAATTGTTATGTTATATCTTGAACAAGCATGTGGCACAAGACGGGGAAATACAAAACAAAAACTGTGTTTGCCTTGGGCTACACAAGATAAAGACCTCATCAGGAGCCCCCACACAGCTGAGAAGGGCAGCTGTGTCTTTGTTCTGTTATTCAAGCAAGGTTTATGTTTGACTGCTAACTGACCGTGATATCCACTTCAGTTAGTCAGGCATATACAGTAACGCCCTCAAACACAAACAAAACAGAACAGAACAGCTCCCAAACACTTGCAAGCGAGCTGAGGTATCGTGACTTCTATACTGAGCGCAGTTGAAAGGACAGAATCACGGTTGCCCAACACATCCCAGCCCAAAGGCCTCAAAGACTATCTTGACACTACTGTATGTTGACAAAAATCCGGTGAAAAAAGCATAATCGCTTCATTTTAACAATAAAAATAATAACAGAAAAAGAAACATCAGTTGTGTTAGTAATAATGGTTTCTTAGGTTTGCTTACTGTAAAACTGTGAAAGAGAAATATGATTCAATTTCCATTATATCTTTGTGATTATTCAACCTCTACTGTAAGCTACACAGTATTTGATGTTCTCTGTTTCAGGGGATTACTCTTTGGTTCCACAAGTGCATGAACCCTCCAATGATGTAATCAAAGCACAGAGCGGTAAGTCCTCTAAGATCTTCTGAGAAATGTGGTGTTCTGTTGATTTCATATTTATGTATCTCAGGCTTCATTTAGGCCAACATATTGGGTTGAAAGTCACAGACTTCTGCAGGGAGAGTAAATGCTAAATATACAGTTTCATGTTTATACTGAGTCACTGTTTTGCGCATGTTTTCAGGGTACAACTTCAGTAAAAGGTGCCTGGTGTTTGTGCCGGGTGTTGGGAAGCCTATCGTTGATATTTATTGGTTGGACAAAGATGGATTCTTTGAGACTAACACCTCTCACCGTGTACACATGTTAGAACAGCGGTCAGTACCTTAAATCTCCATCAATTTGTTTTATTTGCTTACTTTTGAGAACGTTGAGACTTTTGGGAATTTTAGGACGATCTCATCTCATTGTCTTCAACAGTTTGCTGCCCCAAGATGGCTCCAGTAAAGGTGCGTGGTTAGAGACCTGGCTGATATTTTCTGAGCTGAAGGAGGAGGACTTCAACATAAACTACACCTGCTGTGCGTACAGTGACAGGGGCTTTCCTGAAAGATATTTCAGTCTGCAACCAGCAGGTAAAAACATTATATCTCACCTAATGTTGCTTACTAACCTTGAGGACTAGTGTATGTTCTCCCAATCAGTTAATCAAGTAATCTTTTCTCTAAAATATGAAAAAGAAAGAAGTCAAACTGACTGGTCAGTAGGTGGTGATTTCTCTTATACCAAACAGAGCTTCAGAGCAGCTTAGGACTGCAGTGCAAGTTACCATGGCGATGTACTCCAGTAAGAAGCGAACCTTCGTAACAGTGAAAAACCTGGATTTGAGCTTAGTGAAGTTACCTCACTAAACTCAAACCATGCTTTGTGTAACAGTCCTCAAAGTGTGAACGAGCACAATGTAAAAAAACTTTTTGAATAACATCCAGTCAGTGAAAAAATTATTAACATTTAATCCACCAAAGCATTTCTATTAACTTCTTTTATTCATGTTGACTAGTTTTATATTATTTCACATGGGATAACTTTATTACCATGACAACAGATGTTCAAGGTAAATAAACTCCCAGTCAGACTAATCACAGGTCTCAGCACAACGAACTTTTAACTACAAAATATTAAAGAAGTCTATATCCAAAACATTATCTGTAGAAGATATTTATAAACTGTTACAAAGAGTTATGATTATTGTTTAAGCTTTTTATTTATTTAGTTTATTTCATCACTGCAGTCGGCACGCTTTGAAAGGACCAACCTGAATTGGACTGCAAGTCTTTGTTCAAAGTGATAATAAGACAGGAAAAATGTTAGCATAATTTAAACATCTATTTAATATCAATAATTACACCAGATGCAACATTTTCATTAAGGGAATTGTGCCAGCTTTGAATGATGATCTTTTTTATGAAACTGAAAAATAAAATAAACTAAAGGGAAAACTGTTGTAAAGTAAATCAAATGTTACATTTTTAAGGTTCACTCGCTTTTTTGACATTTAATTCTCTTGGTTGTTCATCTCCCCAGATTCAAACATCACCGTTGTAACTGGTGCCTGACTGTAACGCACAGTAACCAAACTGATGCATCAGCAAAGTACTCCATCTTTATCAGGTTTGCCTGTAAAATCCACTTATAATGGCTGCTAATCAGCAAATGAATAATTTTATGTTAATTATTGAGGTTGTAGTTTGCAGTGGGGATTTACTGGAATGAATTAACCAAATATAAACAATGTTTTCTTTGTAACGTGGGAAAAATGTAATAGAGCTGTTGTGTTGTACTGCACAAGATATTACTACTGCAATCAGTGTCCACTGTATATACACATATATATGCAATAAATATTCTGAGCATGTTGTTCAGTAGACGAGTGTTGTGTTAATTTACAAACCTTTATATCTACACATTTAAACGGCAAACCTAGCTATCCTAAAAGAAAGTGGTTTGAGAAAATCTTCAAGGTGACCTGAATGTTTGACTTAGTGCAATGTACCAGTCATGATGTTTTGTTGCTATAAGTTAAGGTTTTCATAGGTGGTAGTGAGACAATCTTTCTTATATGTGTAGTCACACCTGAAAAGGAATTGATATTACAGGGCCATCGTTACATGTGTTATGAAAATTATCACTGAACACTTGGACATTTGCTGGGTTAATGAAGTCCACTGAGCAGGTTGGGGAGGAGAGGATGTTGTCTAAGCTAACATCCATCATGGACAGCCCCTCCCACCCCTGCATGAGACTGTACGAGCACTGAGCAGCTCGTTCGACAGACGTTTACACCCACGGTGTAGGAAGGAGCGCTACCAACAGGTCATTCTTACCAACAGCTGTCAGACTCTGTAACACAGTTTAACAATTTTTTGGTTATCTTACTCATCAGCTTGTTTGTTCACTGTACATGCATACGAACTTCAGTTGCTTATGTGTATAGGACCACTTTGTGTCTTGCATTTATATTTTATATCCCTCTTGCTATAAGATCTGTGTAACCACCAAATTTTCTTATTTGTGGGATAATAAAGGTTTATTCTATTCTATTACCAAGGTGAGCTGACTCTGATGTAATATCTGTCCTGCTGTCCACATCATCCTCCACATGAGAGACCCTGCAAACCCGTCATCGTTCGGCAGGATGTGACACAGAGCAGTGGGCAAACAGACCCAAACATTTCACAGGAAAAGGTTTTCAAGTGGGATCTACGGAAACTTGTTTTCACCATTTTAAAAAAATTCCAACCATAATATTTGGGGTTATTAGCTCACAATTCCTTGTTAGGTGTCTCACAATTTTTACTTAACCCCTAAGTTTTAGCTAGTAAATTGAAATTTTGAAGTCCCTAATTTGACATTTTGATGCCTAGTATTTTTTCATTGGCAGAAAAAGGCTTCCATAACGAGCCCTTGTGTACAGTGCAGGCAGTGTCCCTATTCCACAAATGTAAGAGTGCCTCATTTTCTACAGTGTGAATTTCCAGAGAATAAATGTGATTCATCTGCAGAGCACAAGCAGTTTTAAACAGTTCTGTGGTTCTGAGTACCACAGAGGCCTATAAAAACAAGGCCATGGAAACAGTCACCTAATTTTAAAACCACATCCTTGTTTGCCCTGTTTCACATACATCCAGTAAAGGGCAGATATAGACAATCAAACACCGCCACACCAACATCTAACTGCCTGACTGACTTTGTACTGTAACAGGGGAAAGCACACAGACACAGAGAGAAACACGCAGTCCACACAGAAAGTTCTCGATTCATCCTCTCCCCAGAAACAGGCTAAAAAAGCGCTCAAAGTGCAGCAGGACCATTAAAATCAAAGTTTAGCATAAGTTGAAACACATTTCACGGCTAAAGCTCGACGTTGTGTCAGGCTGACTCCCCGTGCAGCCACAAGAGGGCTCAGTGTGACCGTCATAACACGCAGAAATGTGGGAGACAGACGCACTCAGGCTGCTGGAACCACTTAATGTGACAGAAAACGGAAAAAAAAAATCACACACAACAACAACAATTGCACTTAAAATAAAGATTGTTTTAACAAGAACTAAAAAGGTGCTCCACAGTAATTGGCGTGGAAGAGATCAGTGTATGTGTGAATCACCCGAACAGCACGCTCTCCTCCCAAAGATTGCCCAACATGTTAGGACATCATTTGGCTTTCAAAATATCTCCCAAAAAGGAAATTGCCACATGTGCTTAAGTCCTCACAGAAAGAGGAAGTATGAGCTGCGAAGGACACGTCTAAGATGAGATTTTTTTGTTTCCACCTTAAGATGTTTTTTACAAGACTTTCACGTAAACTAAGGAGGCGGTTGCCTTGACAGAAGGACTGACATAACAGCAGTCTGGTGAGTTTCCTGTGTTAAACAATGGTATCTAACACCATAACATCAAAACCTCTGAACTCTAATCATCCATGATGCTTCTGCATGTGTGGCACTCAACACAGTCTCATTTCTAGATCAGTGTCATGTTGACCAAAACAGATTTGGTACGAAGTCCTGTCGGTGACGTAAGCGCCAGACAGACTTTAACACATTTTTTTCTGTTCCTTCAAGAGACAGATTCAAATGATTTTCCTACTTTTAATGCTTTTACGTACATGTGCCCAGATAATTTACAAAAGCATTGCTCACTGGAGCCTGAAGTAAACCAACAGAGGACTCAGAAATAAAGAAAAAACACGTGATATTTATTTAAGCTACTTTCTTCTCACAAGCACACGCCCACAAACACGCTCACAAATGCAGTTGGCATGCTCCCTCTTAACCGGTGTCATTTAAACATGGCAGACCAGCGGCTGGATAAAGGATGGGAGTACAATGGTCAGTGTTGGGGAGTAACGGAATACATGTACCGCCGTTACGTATTTAGAATACAGTTACTTTGTTGAAGTAAATGGATTACACAGCAGTATTTTCCTGTTTCATATTGTGGCGGGTCAGGACTGTTTGGGTTTGGTTTGACAGCTATGTTCTGTTGTTCCAGGCGGCAGAGTTACGGTTGCCATGGTTACAGGGCGACACGCGCTCTCTCTGTGACTGTGTGTTTCCTGGGTGAGAGAGCGCCTTTTTGTTGTTGTTGTTGTGCTAAGCTAATAGGCAGAATGCTACAGGCATAGCCCTAAAGAATGTAGCCTTATGGGCAGTGTAGTCCGTGTTGCAGGGAGAATGGACTGCCATACCCGTTATGTGTCTGTGAGCGCGAGGAGGGAGAAAAAGGGGAGTCGAAAAGTAGTTATCGTAGCAGAAACGGGAGCGGGAAGCATGTAAATATAATAATAACCACTGCAGCCAAGAAGAGTGCCTGACGAGCCCAGTTGTAAGTAAGCTATTACGACTAGACTGTATGCTGTGTTCATGTTTTCCTCCGAAACAATAAGTTCCGTTGGAGCAGCCTTTCAACTCCTCTCTCTGTCTCTCGCTAGCAAACTTGACCCAGACAACAAAGTAAAGCTATTTTTCGGCTACGAGCCCAACACCAGAGGTCCCTTTACTATGGTTCGGACCCGCGGACCTTCAGTAACAGTAATAAATCACAGCAATAGTACATTCACGTAGTTGTAAAAAGCATGATAATATATTAAGTAATCCAAAGTATTCAGAATACGTTACTCTCATTGAGTGACGTAACGGAATACGTTACAGAATACATTTTGGGGCATGTATTCTGTAATCTGTAATGGAATACATTTTAAAAGTAACTTTCCCAACATTGCTGGTGGGATGTGGTGAAATCTTAAATTGTTTTAATGGCTCAGTGTGGGGAAAAGAATCATAAGTCACAATCATTTCTATTGAGAGCTCCAGTAGATTTTCTTAGTGTGCAGGCTGTAATCAACTGACCTGCTGCCCTCTGTGGATGTCCACAACTGCAAACTAACCTGTTTATCCTGCACTAACCTGTAGAGCAGGGGTGGGGAACTCCAGGCCTCGAGGACCGGTGTCCTGCAGGTTTTAGATGTGTCCTTGATCCACTTGGCACCGACACTGGCACTCGAGGCCCGGAGTTGCCTACCCCTGCTGTAGAGGATTGTCATGCAACCTTTAAATAACATGGTTCGTCTACTTCAGTTTGTTTTGCAGCACGTTTCACATATGAAAAAATATAATGTCTCATGTACAGACCCAATATCTGATTTAAAAACATTTGAAATTTCCAGTTTATGAAATATCACTTAGCAGCCCCTACCTTTACATCTAACCTCTCTCCTTCCTCTCCTCTCCTGTCCTGTCTTTCTTATCTTTCTCTATCTCTGAGTGACGTTAGCTCTCTTTCTTCTCTCTCCATCTGAAATACAACAGCTGAACCTTTAGCTAGACTGTGAGACAAACTGCACACAAACGGTTAAAAAGCGTTATTTCTTTTATAATCGCTCCTCTTCTGTAACGCTAGCTAGGCGCTGAGGTACTGATATTTATGTAAATGTAGTGAGTAAAAGCAAAAGGTTGCCAGAAAAAGAAATACTCAAGTAAAGTACAGATACCTGAAAATTGTAAATACAATATCACAAGTCACCAACAGTCTACACAGTGAGTAGGCAGAGAAAAAGGGAAAAAACCTTCAGGTTACTCACTTAAACAGAAAAGAGAACATTTGCTGCGTGAGCTCGGGATATGTCTCACTGCTGAATTGTAGCTTTGAACTGGTACACATTTCTCGCAGCACATCCTGTTTGAAAATGTGACATTTACTCAGGGATTGTACTCGATGTAGGGCTTGACTCATATCTTGACGAATGGCTGTGGCTCATGGGGATTCCTTTATCCACTGGGGAAGCCCGGGTGTGGCTTCACACCTCTGTATAATTGCTTTGGGCTTGACTCAAGAGACTTTAATTGAATTTCTGGAGGAATTTTTTTCCCCTTATCATTTGTTGCTTTGATGGACTACCTCATCTCAACTTTTTGAATGGGCTCTAGTTAGGACCCAGTATGTCCGGATTCTAGGTTATCTGAGTCAAGTGCCGAATACACAGATATGCTGAAGCATGTTTTAAGGATGCCTTCCTGTGGTTTGTGTGCTTTGACATTCACAAACACGTGGTTGCCTTATTAATGCTTTAATGCAGCGGTTCCCAAACTTCTTTTGCTGGGCCCCCCTTTGTTTTACATGAAAAATGTTCGCGCCCCCCCACACGCACACGCATGCATGCACTAACACATCCTCCAACCACACACACCCATATTTTGCTCCATTGCGGTTTATTTCACACCTCAAACATTTAGTAAACAATTAAGCAAATACAAGTAAACTGCAATAAATAAACCACTAACTCTTTTATGCTACGTCCGCACCTACGCGGGTATTTTTGAAAACGCAGCTGTTTCATCCACACGTAAACGCCGTTTCGAATCAGCGAAAACTGAGATTTTCCTCCTTTTTTGCGTTTCCGTGTGGACGAGGAATACAGAGTTCGTCACGCAGCGTCAAAGGTATGTGCCTTTTTTCATGTCACGCTGTGCGCCACGTTATTGTTTACATGAGATGAATTGCAGAATGGCAGATAGAGACAAAATACTGTTAATCTGACTATCTGCAGGTTTTACACGCTTACATATAAACACGCAGTTACTGTCCCTCCATTTACAAAGGCAGAGGCGTCACGGTGTGATTATTTTACGTGTAGTTTTTTTTTTCCTGTGTAATAATATTCAACATTGCTATCAATACATTTTTCAAAAAATGCCTCTCTGTGCAAAATGGGTTTAAAAACATAAACAGCTGTTTGTCTCTGATTTAGACAGGGGGTTGTTATTTGGGTGTTTTTTACAGTTTCTCTGAGCATCTTGGGATGAATCTGCTGGGACGTCTACTCCTTGGGAAGATTGGCAGTTGTCTTGAATGTTTTCCATTTCTGAATGATCTTTTCACTGCATAATGATGGACTTCATATTGTTTGGAAATGGCCTTATAACCCGTCTAATATTGACGGGCTGAAACAGTTGCTTCTCTGTGATCATTACTGATGTCTTTCCTCCTTTGCATTGTGTTGCACTCAGCATCAAGGCAATTAAACCTCTGCGATATTGATCTTGTCCGTTAAGTGGCAGAGGGGGGTGTTAATTAATTTCAGCTGCTTTGATGTTAAATTAAATACAGGTGCATTAGAGGGGCAACAGTGAAACAATGGCATCTTCCATAGAATAGCAGAATTGGTTAGTTCACCAGTGATGCTCAGTGCTTTTCACAGATGAGAGCAGGATCACCCTCAGCACATATGACAGACACTAAAGTGTCTGGAGAAGCTGTGGAGAAGAAGGTTTTGCTTGCTGTAACATCATCCAGCATGACCGGTTTGGCGGTGGGTCAGTGATAATCTGGGACATATCCATGAAGGGATACACAGACCTTTAGAGGACAGGCAATGGCACCCTGACTGCCGTTAACATGCCGAGTCCAAGGGTCCCTCTCCACCTGCGTCTCAGCTTGAGTCCATTGATTCGTCTCTGCAAGTGTGTGAGCACAATCCTGAATCCAAGAGTTCCAAACAAACAGCCTGAGTATAAGGGTCTCTGTCTTAAATGCAGATACCTGCTGAGCCTTCTGTGGAGTTCCTACATTGTTCCTACCCCCAAGCCTACACCAGGGTCTCCTTTGTTGTCAGCATCAGCCTTCTTGTTGTCAACCACCTGCTGCGACATGTGATTGCTCCATCGCAGCTCCTGGGCTCCCATCCATCTTTCAGCGTATTTCTGTCTCAGTGATCGCTGGCTTCCACACAAGCCTCTAGAGGAGTCCCCTCTCCTCCTTCAACACAGTCTCTCACTGAACCTCCACTGCTGGCATGTTGTCCATCTGCCTGACGTGTCCCATCACCAATGCCTGTCACCACTCAAACCATTAGAGGGTTTCAGTCACTGGTCTCTCAGGCAGCCCACAGAGTTGCTTTATCTGCACGATTGGCCACCTGGCCGGCCGTATGAACCGCCATCTTCCCCATGCTTGCCTCAATGCCGAGCTGATCCCAGAACTGTGTCTTGTGTGTTTGATTTTCTGGCTCCCTGCTTTTTCGCTTTTTGTTTGTAGTCCTGCTTTGGGGTCTCGTCCTCATTAAATCTGACAGTAAGGATATACAGTTTTTCTGCTTTCTGCTTCTTCTGGCTTAATCTTTTCAATTAGAACTATAATAGCGTGTATTTTCTTTTCCGCCAAAGTAAAATGAAGCGTTTTAAACATGCTTAGGGTGAATTTAGTTCTTCGGTTAATTCATTACATTATAGACATTTCTTTGAAAGCAAAGACTTTTTTTCTTTTGCGGAAAAAAACAACACAAAGATTTCACATTTCTTGCTGAAATCTTGCAACAGTTAAATATCCTGTGAATGAAAAGTGAGTTTTCAGTCATATTTAACAACAAATATAAATGTGCTTATGCTCTTGTAGACAATATGAGCAACTAAATATATTGTTTATATTTAACATCCGTGTTTATGTTATGGGCGTTTTTTCTGGTTAACAGTTAGTGAACCAGAATAAGTTATTTTTAGTTAACATAGCAGTGAGGGATTTGATTTCGGGAAGGTTTAGCTGATTTAACGCTGTGTTGAAATGCAAAGGAAGGAGAACAGAGAGCTGAGAGGTGCAATCCAAACACACTCTTCCTCCTCTGTGTCTGTGCGTCGTCCTGTGGAGGTGGAACAAAGCTGTTGAGTCACCGGCTGGGCAGCACGTTTGAGATTCCTCTCTGCATGCAAGGGTCAGAGGTGAGATTTCCTCTCTTAGGTCTGCCGTGTCGAGTAAACTGTCTCATCCTTCCTTCGCCTGTGTTGTGCCTCGGTGTCTCTTTTTCCTAGGTGAGTCAATATTTACCACTTACTTGTTCCTAAGCTGTTTATGTTCTTAATAATTTCTGACTTTTCTGGGGCAAACTCTGCCACTGAATGTGGCCTCGGTGCTCGAATTCTTAGAAATATGAGGTCTACCATTCGCCTGTTTACTTTTTCGAAAAAGTGCGTTTGTAATGTTTACCACAAAGGAGGCACACTTCCTTTCACACTATAGTAAAGATGCCCACTGCAGCCAACACAAATGTTTGATTTTTGAGCGATGGATAGATCTCATAGAGCAGGAATAGCAATACTGACACCTTTTTTCTTGTATAAAACTGACAGATGATGAGAAGAAAAAGGGACGATTTTCATGCCAAATCAAAAACCTCACATTAAAGGAGTGATTCATTTAGGTGCATTCTGGGTGGTTGTTCAGTGTGGGTTGTACTGTGCGGTTTTCTCGCAGTTTGTCATCTCCAAAGCTTATGTAGGAGTTCTTCCTGCATTACCGTGACTGAACTTTGTCAACATTTATAACAGGTTCCTGTAGCCACAGTGCTGTTTGTTTTGTGTGTTATCAGTACCCTGCACAAATATACCCAATGAAGGCTTTGATGACAGGAATGAGAGATTTGATTTAGGGAAGGTTTTTCTGATTTAATAATGTATTGAAATGCATATCGTCAAATCAGTTCAAGAGTTACACAGAGAGGCATTTGTTTGTCATGTTGTGCGGATATTTCAGCTTCTGTCCTTCCCCTTTAGACCTTTCTACCTCCCTCGGGAGTTTGGACAGTTATTTATAACTGTTATTTGTTTTAATCCAAGAGCAAATGTAGATGGCTGCTGCAGATGTAACATATGCACAGTGGTTTGGCTAGAAAATAAGAAAAAGTTGTGTGGGACTTCAGTCATTTTTCTGTTGTGTTAAAACAGGTTATTGCCCCATGTTTACATCAACTGTACATTGACTCTCCTGCTAAGAAAGAGGACACTGGATTTATTCTTTAGCATTATAAATGATGCATATGGGGATTAGTCAATACACTTGGTTCAGCTCTATAAACAGCAGCTTAAACACCAAGCTTGAACTGTGAACAATCCACCTGCAGATGTATGAGAGGGTGTCTGGTTGGGATATTTTCATAAACAATAGCCTATGAATATTTCTGTGTTGAAAGAGCAGGGTGATGAGGGATAGGCTAGACTGATGCAGGAGGAAATTAAGCAAATTGTCAAATATTAGTATAAGGAGGAGAAAAGAGGAAATTGAAGCAGGCACAGCTTGCTTAAGGCAGGGACTGCAGGGAGTGTACACAGTGATTTGACAGCAAAGGGAAAAAAACAAAACACTTGTAGGCTTCAGCTTCTCATGTGGATACGCAGTATAATCCCTGAACAAAATCTTGTAATTCTGGAGCATTCATCTGCATTCCCAAGCCTGCAGTTTGTTCGAGTTTAATAATAATAATAATAATAATACATTTTATTTAAATAGCGCCTTTCAAAGCACCCAAGGACACTGTACAACAGATAAAAACTGGAAATATACACAATGATAAAAATAGAAGATAAAAGTTAAAACATACAGAAATTTAAGAATAGGCAATTTTAAACAGATGAGTTTTGAGGGTGGACTTAGGTGAGTGGCGGCCGGTGAATAGCGGCAGCCAGTCGCGCCAGCGTTCACTCAACCGGAAGACCTGGCTCATTCACAGCTGTATGTTACTGCTGCTCTTAGAAACTGTGTTTACTTGGACATTTAGACCCTTCTACATTATGTTCTCTTGCATGTTTAAGGTAGATAGCTTAGAGGAAAAATAACAGAGCCACAATAGAAAAAAACGAGAGCAGCCTTCTCACTGAGGATTTCACCTCAAACCAAAAAGCACAAACAAATTACCATTTCACACTACCTGCAATATTGTTTCCACAATGTGAAAAAACACAGTCACACTATTCATGTTCTCAGGCTCGGCTGAAGGAAGGGTAACTCCCGTTGCTTTCCCTTTTTCAGAGCTAAATGAGTCATGTATTTTGATAACCTCCCACAAGCTCCATGTCTTAAACTTAAGCCATTAACCCTTGTTCAAGGATGGCACGGTTTCTGCAGGCTAGTTTTAGAAAACTATTCCATCACTATTTCTGAGACGTCTCCCTTTGCGCTCTTAAGGGCTGAAATGTCATTTATATTAGAAAATTCCCACATTGTTCGTCTCTTATCAGGCCAGCAGGGATGGTCATCCTCACATTTCCGGGAAGGCTTCCTCATACTGCATCTTTAATTTAAAACAGAATTTCTCAGACATGGTTAAAAATAACTTGGTTTAGCAAACATGAGAACAAGATTCAAAGTGTTCTTAAGGACAGCGTGTTTCCTTTCAGCTTGTGAAAATAGTCTGATCTGATGCTTAACAATCAAGAGGCGTGAGCATCCTGAATTAGAGTGCAGAAAATTCTCTGGGTGCAAATAAAAACCTAAATAATTAATAAATATAAAAATACAGATATTTGGTTAGGAAAGGCTATGCAAACCATGAAATTCAGGTGGCGCTTGAGAATGCAAACACTATTTATTGGATTTAAAAGCAGCAACAGAAGGTAGAAACTTGGAGGTGCAAGAACAGGCGCACAGATTCTCCTCCTCTGCATATTTTAACAAATCCACAACAACTATACAAAGGAAAATAATCCAAAAGTCTTAGGCGTTATTTGAGCACACTAGGCTGTGTGCTCAAAGATAAATAAGTCATCTTTATGACTGACCTACAGGGTGTGTCAGTCTTGTGAGCAAGTTGTTACTTTTATTGCTGGTTGATGCGATTCATTGAAGATCTGGGTTTCAATTCTCCATTGAAATCACATCCTCTTCCCCTTAAAATAAAAAAAAGTTTGTTGTTTTAGCTTAGCTAAGGACTTTTTCATCATTCTAGGAACATGGAAATGTTAAAAAGCTGACATTTGCCACGTTTCTCCAAAACATTTCTGCGCTGTTCAAACTATTCACAAGATGGGGTTAAATGAGGTTAAAGGCAAATTGGAGGAAGAGCAAACTGAAATTGAGTAAACATGAACATTTAAATGAGTTAAAATACTGCTTAGAATTTTTTTAAGGACAAACTTTAGCAACTTAATGTTGGTTTCGACTGATCAGTCAGTCAAAAAGATGAACCCTGAGCAGTGCTTGAGTATTGTGATATTTCCCTTCCTGAAGTCCAGAGTTTGTCTCCTACAGCTGCGAGCTGTTTGTTAACAGCAGTTGAAAGAACATTTTGTTGCTGTTGCACGTTTATCTGAATCACAACCGGAATCTGTATGTTTATGGTGACGCATACAAAGTTTGCAACCTCTGTTTAAAGCCAATCACTGCTGAGCTCACTGCTGTTTGTTTCCACATCATCCTTGATTTTAAATATTTGACTGCCCTACAGAAAGCACTTGTTGTTTCAGGCTCGTGCAGTTTTAAGCTGCTACACCAAACCTGCTGACAAACTAATTTAATTCCAACATAACATGGAATTGAAAGTAAAATCCTGAGCTACGCATGCACGTAAAGTGTCTGTCTTTTCCTGAGATGTTCGTGTTATCAGTACCTTGCACCTGTGACCGCTCTTCAGTGTATGTGGCAATCGCTGCCCTATAAACAGATGGACAAAGTTCACATGACTGAACAGATCTGTAGACCAAATGAACATTTAATCAAATGTAAACAGAAAACAGACGCTTGTTCCTCTCTGTCAGTTTGCTGTAGCGAAATTTAAACATTGCACAAATTTGGTCCGTTAGCGAGGCCCATTTCCCAACAGCTTCTGTAAGTTTTCTGCCATGCAAGCATTTTCAATAACACTGCTGTGGTTTACAACATACAGCTTGACTTTGTCCAATGAATGCAAACAGAAAAGGTCGTGCTGAAGATGATTAGCAGATTTTATAAACTGTAGATTATTGCTTTAAGATATCTTAAGATACGAAATGATTTCCAGCAGCCTTGCTCCTCTTGCGCCCTTCCCTAAAGTGGTTATCAACACTATGATAACGATATTCTCATCAGCCATTCACTCCTTCCACCATCTGTTCCCAGAAGCAGACATCTTTAGTGCTGCTTGCTCTGGAAAAACTGCATCACTTTCTTGTTTTGTGCCTTGACTGAAACTTAATCGGGGAGGTTTAGATTCAAAATGCTTTCTGATTAATTCATCCAAAACTTTTATTATTATTATTATTGTTATTATTGAACTCTAATGACATTATTCAGAATAGTCATTTATCTTATAGTGGGTCTTGGTACAACTGCTTAGTATTGGTGTTTTAGCTCCTGTCCCTTTAAGTCATTTTTGCTCTGATTGGCTACCCCTTGCAAACAAAAGGTCTGAACAGCAAGCGAGTGGATACACTGTGATCAAAGGCAGATTTGTGTGCCTCACGCCGGATTCATGGTCCTGTGTTAAATTGACTGAACGAGAATAGATCGAATTGAAGAGAAAACTTCACTATATAGCCTTTTGGCAGTGACAATACAAAGTAATGGAGGTGCACGATACACAAAAGTATAAATACTGTCATTGGCATCTGTGAAGGCTACATCATATGGGAGGTCTGCTGTGAACTGTGCATGGTGAAGCTAGCATGTCACAAGTCTGTCATAGCTGTGTGGCCCTTTGTAGATGGAGTGTGATCTCTGAATAACAGTCAAATAGCTCCCAGCGAATATTAAACAGTTATGAGCTATTATAGATGATCCCTTTCTACCTGATCTTGAAGATCTTAAAGTAGACCAAAGACTGAAAAAGAGTTTATCTCTACTTTTGTTTTACTGAGAACTATATTTAATGTGAGCTTCCACAGTTATTACAGAGTATTTATGAGGGGGAAAAAGCAAAATAAAGAGCATAAGGTGTCCGCTTGAAGTTTATTATTGACTGTAGCTGTAATAGTGCATAAACTGTAGATCTTGCAACACTGCCAATGACAAAAATGATAGAGAATTTCTCTTCCAAAAACCCAAATAGTGCTCAAAATAGGCAGATCTTGGCTGGGAAACCTGCTTCTTTCCTGCCAGGAAGCAATATTTTGAGCTGCACTGATTAGCCATTGTCTGCAGTTAAGGATGTTTCCAGTAATGTGTGAAAGTGGTACCAAGATAAGGTGCTGAAAAGTGTAATATTACACAACTATAAATCTATTTGGAGTTAAGGTGGTACACCACCATTTCACAAAGAGTGCATGTGTGGCTCTGAGTCATTCAAAAGTACAGTAAGAAAGAAAAAGTTAAGCGTCATCTGACTTTTGGTAAACATGAGCTCAGTCTGAATCCACTGCGCAGCCAACCTCTGGGATCCCTGACCTGCCTGCTGGTTTACACCTCCGGTGACTCACTCGTTTCTGTCTTCTTCAGCCTCATGTCTGCAGCGTGACCCGATGAACCAGTTCACTTCTTCCCACGCTCGCCCCTCTCTGCCTGAACTTGTCTAAATAGCTCAACTATGCACTGGAAGCAGACACAGATATTGGGTCTAAAATGAATTAAAATTCAGCTCTCCTTTTATACCTTGAAAATATTTTTTGTTTAAATCTAAAGACCACTTAGTCAACTTTATTTTAAGCCGTGCTTATTTTCCATTATTTGTTTTGCTTTTATGAACAAAAACTGAGTGAATATAAGCTTTAGATAGATGGAGCCTGCTTTTGCATGCCTGTTTCTCACAGTCAAAATGTTGTGAACCTTTTCTTCTTAGAAACGAGATTTCTTCAGAAGAGCTTCTGCTCAAAACAAACAACAACCACTTGAAAAGTGCACGTGTAATCGAGATCCTGTGTGGTTTGCATGCAGTGTAAAAAAACACAAGCCAACAATAAAAGCACTAATATTAGCCAAGTCTCGATACCAACCAATATTGCCTTTGACGGTTGGCCTGTGAACCCAGGATAACACTTATTGAAGGCACTGGCTTGTTTTTATCTGTGGTGTCACACTGCATACTGGTTACATTTTTCCCAGAAAGATGTGAAACATTTTGATGAAACAAAACTAAACAAACACCACTCAGTGTTAAGACACGTTCACAGCGTTCACTGGAGCCCTCTTTAACCACAAGCAATCTCCCATTCATTATAGTTTTCCCATCAGCAGTAGCTCTTCCTGTATCGTGATACACAGGTGAGAATTTTGAGGTTTCGATCATTTCCTTTCCTTCTTCCCACAGCAGCTGCACACATTTCGTTGCTACTGTGTTCTTCTAAAAGCCTTTGCTTGCCTTGGTGCAGATTGTCAAAACTTACCATACCGATTTGTGATATTATGTACCAATTTATTTCTTTTTACTTAAAATTGCAAACGACTCAAGATGTGCTGATAGATTCATTATCGGACCATCGCGAAACATCGGGTAGACAATGCAATGAAATCATGGTCATATACACTAAAAACAGTTTCTGCCCCAAAGCTGTTAAAGCATTATAAACGTTTTTAAATTACTACTGATGGGAGGGGGGGACAATATCATGAAAGCCGGGACTGGCACACACATTTGTTTAATATCTGTCATTTTTTTAAATTTATATTTCCTTTTATTTTTTTCTATATTTTATCACCTTTTCAACACAGAAAAGCACTGCACTTGTTTTGTGTGAAGTTTCCACACTATCTGCAGCTACAGACTCTGCGGGTGTGAAGTCACACAATGTTAGAAAAAAAATCTGTCATTAAATCTCATCTGAACGTGACCTCATACAGAGTATTACAGCTGCTGTTTCAACCAGTTCAAGCATGTATGCTAAACTACTATTCATACAGAGTTTCAGAAGATGGGTGGATGAAGTCGGTGGGGGTGAGGGGAATTTATGAAACAATTGAGATTTTATTTTAACTGCTTGTGTGCTGTTAATGACAGGTTTCTGTACCATATTTAGGAAAGCAATGTTTTGTTTTGTTTTTTCCTCTGGCGCTTTCCAACCACATCCATGCAAATAATTCAATAGGAAGTTAAAACCAGCAGTAACAGTCATTTTGGATCAAACATGAATGGATCTGTTAAGATGTTAATCACTCAGTAAATCAGCATGTTTGATTCAGATCCATGTAGAAAATGTACCGAGTAAGTCACTCCTTACTCAGTACACTCATGTCTGCCTTCTGCTTTAGTCGTGTACTTTAATTGTAACTGAACCTGATGACTGGACTCATGACTGGACTGATTGTGTAATACCAGTACTAGTTCAGTGAAAGGCTGGTAATATGTAATTCTAAGTTAAATGCCATTTTCTCTGGTCTTCTATTGGTTTTAATAATTGCCCAGACATATGCGTAAACCACACTGAACTGATGAGAAAACCATGCACATTTATGCAAACTCATGAACTGATGTCAGCCAGAAGAAACAAGGTGCTCAGGTGTGAAAAAACCCAGATGTTGCTTCTAACGGCACTTAAAGCTGGTACTGAATTCCTGGGAAGATTTTCAATTTTATTGCTTCTTTATTAGAAAATGTCATATGCTGGGCTTCAACTCAGATTCTCTGGAACTTTCAGTCACAGGAGCTGATTCAGGGAACTAAAAGGTCCCTTCAATCCACTGTTTTTACACATGGGAACTAAGTTACGGTTACTTTCACACAAAAGCTGGTGAAGCAAGACCATCCCTCTGGCTTGTTGGGAGGTGTGGGCGTGTTTATTTCTGCTTGAAAAAGTAACTGCTGGGACCGTAACATTTTACTTCTCTGATTCACTGCCGTGGTTGTAACAAGCACTGCACCTTCTTTACATTCGCCCTCGCTCTCACTCGACCACACCCTGCCCTTCTGTCTGTGTCCCTGTCGCCTCCAGAATGTTTTCATAGAGGTGGCCATACAGGGGTGACACACCATAAAACCAGAATTTCCAGTTTTAATATGCTGTCGGCAAATATAGTTTACTTGAAAAAGTATGACAAAGAGCAAAATGAATGTTCTGCCTGGTTAATTGTCGATATCAGCTGATATCACTAAGAATAGGTACATATCAAAACCAAATAAGATTTTAAAATCCATAATAATCTGTTTTGATTGATTGATTGATTGATTGATTGATTGATTGGAAGTCTCAACCATTGTTTTAATGATTCTCAGCAGAGCCGAGCAGAAGCATCGGCTCTCCCAGAATGGAGTTATCCTTTAACCCTGGAGAAACCATGGGGTCAAATTTGACCCCATGGTTTCCCTAGTAAGCCAATGGGGTCGGCTCTGGCCCCATTGGTTCTCCAGGGTTAAGAGCAAACTTGGTCAGGAAAGACAAATAAATATTACAATCATATAAGAATTAGAATCATAAATATTAGATCAGGCAAGAGTGTGAACTGTTGCCTGTCTCTATGTTATGTTATGCCCTGAGATGCACCAGTGATCTGTCCAGGGATTTGCACCAGCTTGTCTGCAACCTTATTACATTATTACCAACATAGGGCAGTCTTGCCCGGAGGCACTAAGGCGGGGCAGCAAATTTTGGGGGTTGCCCAGCGACCCCCTTGGTGGCACCCCTGCCCTGTACAGGCCCACATTTTGCACCTTTTGAAGACAAACTCTGGTTTATCTGCTTGTAAACACAGTCCCTGCTTACATGTTGTTTAAAACTAGATCAAATGTTCAGTGCCAAACACAACGGGCTAAACAGCCGCAATCTGTCGAGGTTACCAGGTTACCTCACTATGTGTAAACAACCACATTAAAACTACGGACGCATGCAGTTAAATCAAATTGGTCTCAGCGCGCACTTTTTTACTACAAGCCACATTCACATTCATATTCGTACAACACTTTAACAGTCATAATCACACTCGCACTCATCACGGTGGATGCGATAGGAGCAATTGTGGGTTTCAGTAAACCAATGACCATATTAAAGTGGGATTTGTTATTTGTTATTTTATTTAGTTCAAATTGTGGTGCTTTTATTTTGAAGGTCAAGCTTGCCTGCGTAAACAATCATTACGCTGCATGTGTGTGTAAGTGGGCGTAGGCTACCGATGTGCCAAAAAGTGATCGTCTGCCAAAAACTGATTTCTGGCATTTGCCAAAAAGTAATTACAAGTATTTAAACTGCCATGAATAAACTTTTGGCCTTTAAACAGCGAAGCATATCAAATGTATCCCTCAATAATATAAAATAAGTCATCTTGAGCCACAAAACAACATTGGTATCACAAGCTAGAAGCCGCAGTCAGTTTTTGACAAAGTGACTAAGAGGATAGCAGAAATTGCAACTATATAACAATAGTTCCATAAAGATATTTTTAGTGGCCAAAAGGGGACTGGATTGGTTTTAATGTTGGTACAATAACGCAGAGTCATAAAGATACTTAAAAAACAGGTCATTTAAAAATTTTATATATAACCCCGTAAACCCTGTTCACTAAAATCTACTTACCAATATAAGTAAAGACATTACACATCAAAACAAACAAACAAAAAAACACACACGGCAACACTGGAAATCAGTTTTTGGCAAACGATCACTTTTGTGCTCGTTAAAAAGTTTGGGCAACCAAACTGTTCTAGAAGTGGATAATTGTAAAGAAACCTCGGAAGAATGGCGACTATCTTTGTTTATCTTAGTAAACTTTATTTTATGTGTTTTTGGCGAACTAATGGAGGCTTGGGTTGTGCATTTACTTAGTCCCACTTGACACTTTACTGTCTGGGGGTATGATTTGCATAGCAACAAATCTGATGTCGTCCGACACTCATACAAATTCACCAGTTTTAATTCAGTTCCTCCTGAGGGGTTAATACATTCCATGCAAAAATGTAGAGGCTGGCCAAGGGAGCAACACTTAACACTGGACTGTTATCAGGAATTCTGGGTCTGCTTCCAGTCATAAAGCATTACGCAGCATTTTGGCTTACACACGCAGCTCCTCAAATACCAGAGCGCTAGTCATTCACGATCAAGAGAAGGAGCTAGATGGCGTGAGAAAGGAGAAGTGAGCAGGAGAGAGAAAATATCAGGCAGTGTACAGTTAGCTCTTTCAGTTTCTCTGGTTTTTGCTGGATTTTAAAGGCTCTTGGGCTTTTCACATTCTCTGGATGTAATTTAAAGACGCAGGAAGACCTGGCACTAGGTCAGCTGATTTCCATTTCAGGTTTTTGCTGTGACTCTTAGCATGTTCACTTCTAAATGTTCTGTATCTTTGTTTTTCAGCCATGGGTTCAAGTTCAACACTGGCAAGCCTTGTGTTTTTCCTTGGTTTGTGTGGAATCTGTAGCGGATTTGAACAGGGTGAGCTGAGTAACACTGCTTCACACACACACACACACACACACACACACACACACACACACACACACACTGAACACATTAACAAATTTTTAAATGTTTCTGTAAATTTATCATATGTCATGTTTTTGCCAAGCTGCAGTTTGAGCCACTAGCATGATCTGAAGTATTTTATTGCCCTCTTGTGGCCAGGGATAGAATTACAACAACACTGATTTTTAACTCTGCTTGGGAAAGTTCAAGTAAAAACACATGGAGCAGGAAATATGTCACATCTCAGTTCAGTTCAGTTCAATTCAATTAATTTCAAACAAATAACAACATTATATTTGACTTTGAAATGTTTGATTTCTCAGCAATAAAAGGTTAAATAACTATTTTCTCTATTCCACACTTACATGTATGTTGCAGAGAACTGTACTGACTACAAACTCCAGTTTGAGAGGGTTTTCTCTGTTCCTGGAGATGTGGCTATGCTGAGAAGCACACTGGTGTCCTCAGACGTCTTTGATTTCAAAACTGTCCCGTACAACATCACGTGGTACAACTCGGTGTCAGGCCAAGAAATCAGCAGTCAGACTGGTCACATCCTGGTGCACGAGGAGACTCTGTGGATTCTCAATGTAACCATGAATGACAGTGGGGATTATGTGACCATACTGAGGTAGGAAGCACTAGTAGAAGTAGAAATATTAGAAATGAGTAGAACACAGTATTAATTTACACCTTACACAACTCATCGAACTGCCTCCATGATCTATCAGTAATCACAGTGAACACAGAGTGGTTTATGGCTTTTACTGTATTGGAAATTATAATAGGAGAATGACGAAACCGCCCACATCTCAGTACTTTCAAACACTTTTATTCCGATTGCCGTTCACACACGGGCTGCAGCTTTGCAGCTTGCAGCCACACACTCCAACAACAACAACCGGATTCCGCTCAGGTGCGTCCGCCTCCCGTGCAGCGGCACTGCTGCAATATTATCTATCCCCAACACAGAATTTGATTTAGATTTTCAAAATCTAAGATCAAGATCCCTTACAATTCCAACAAATTTAATATTAATATTGTTTGATTTTTGACTGTGAAGAAGGTCAAACAATGACCGTCACTGCCAGGGCGAGTGTGCCCAATTATCTATTCATTTATAATATTTCTGCTTAATTTCCCAACAGGACTCCTTCCCACTGCTACAGGCAGGCCAGCCGACTGGTGGTGGATGAAAGACCTACAGGAGAATGTGGAAGGCCGAGGAAAGCTTATCAGCAACTTACAAAAGGAGTCACTGACAATCTGAGCTGCCCTCTGAAGAACGAAATGAATAAGCTGAACAGCTACAACATCTCTTCCTCCATCAAGTGGTACAGAGTGAGTTCTCCAGAATTGTTGTTGAGTGCTGCATGAAACCTAATGGTTTTAATGGAGAGACTGCACAGTAGCTGCAGCCTCAACTATTTACTACCACTATTCCAACTTCTATCAATACCAGGAATGTATTGAAACTCTGGGGAGATACGAGTGTTTAAAAATTGCAATTTGACTGACAGCAGATCCCAGTCTCGGTGTGTTTGTGTGCGTGCCCTTTAATTTTGTGGAAGGGAAACAAACAGTTTAATAATATTAAAAATCATGGAACTCTTTAAATGTCTATCTGAACAGATTAGGAGCATCAAAACTATCCCAGTGGCTGTAAACTGTTCTCCAATTTAAATAGTTAACATTTTTCTTCATGCATTGTTAATTTGAAAAAAGACTTATGCGTTTCTCCCTCTAGGGTTGTGACCCCATAGAGGACGGAACAGGCAGCTATGAGTACTGGGGTACCAGACTGAAAATTACCAGTGTGGACCTTCAACACAAAGGCACCTATACCTGTACTCTGACATTCACCCTGGGTGGCATCAAAGGATCTGTGTCAGAGACTATTAGCGCAGAGGTCAAAGGTGAGATTGTAGATTAAGAGAAACACTGAAATGAAGTGAGGGGGCTATGAAGTGGATGAAGTGTGGAAGGGCAGTTGGTCCAGATGACATACTTTTGTATGCTAGGAGAGGAACTTTGGCTCTGAATGACGTAGTCAGGAATGGTGAAGAAGTATGTGAGGGAGGCCATGTATGAGGACAACGAGACAGTGGTGCGGGGCGCATTCGAAGTGATAGAAGGTGTTTAAGGTGGGGGTGGGACCAGGGATTGACCATGCTGTTTGCGATAGTGATGGACAGGCTGAAGATGAGGTCAGACAGGATTATGATGATGTGAATTATGATGTTTGCAGACCTGTAGTGGGAGCAGGGAGCAGGTGGAAGACAACCTAGAGCAATGGAAGTATTGACTGGAGGGAAGATAATGATAATGGCGGTTTGGAGATGGTGGCAATGATAAAGAGACAGGAGGCCGAGCTGGGGGATTTGAAGATCTATATAGGTTTATACTGGGTGTGACAAAAATGATTAAGATTAGCATTGAACATATCAGAGAGGCTGCTAATGTTAACAGTTTGGAGATAAATGTAAAGAGGAAAGGCTGGGATGGTTTGGACGCATGCAGAGGAGGGAAAGGGGCTATGTTAGACATATAATGCTGAGGATGAGCATCCAGGCAGGAGGAAAAGAGGTAGAACACAGAGAAGATTCATGGATGTAGTGAAGGAGGGCATGTGGAGGGTGGGTGTGACAGAAAGGGGCAATAGGGATAGGGCGAGATAGAGGCAGATGATCTGCTGTGGCGCCCCATGAAGGGAGCAGCTGAAAAAAGAGGAAGAAGACAACAGAGTGATTTTTTTTGTCCATATGTAAAGATGAATTATAAAATAACAGTGATGATACAATAAGTAACTGTATAGATGTGCACAATGCTCTTCAGTCATAAAGCTGGTATTTCCGAGCACTCAACTTGGTTTTCATTTACTTGGGTTTGACTGTGTCATAATTATCCCCCGCTAAGCCTCATGTAGCTTATAGGTTAGCACCTAGATACCTCAAATTATGATTCACAGATTCACTTAGTGAAAATTGTTATGTTATATCTTGAACAAGCATGTGGCACAAGACGGGGAAATATAAAACAAAAACTGTGTTTGCCTTGGGCTACACAAGATAAAGACCTCGTCAGGAGCCCCCACACAGCTGAGAAGGGCAGCTGTGTCTTTGTTCTGTTATTCAAGCAAGGTTTATGTTTGACTGCTAACTGACCGTGATATCCACTTCAGTTAGTCAGGCATATACAGTAACGCCCTCAAACACAAACAAAACAGAACAGAACAGCTCCCAAACACTTGCAAGCGAGCTGAGGTATCGTGACTTCTATACTGAGTGCAGTTGAAAGGACAGAATCACGGTTGCCCAACACATCCCAGCCCAAAGGCCTCAAAGACTATCTTGACACTACTGTACGTTGACAAAAATCCGGTGAAAAAAGCATAATCGCTTCATTTTAACAATAAAAATAATAACAGAAAAAGAAACATCAGTTGTGTTAGTAATAATGGTTTCTTAGGTTTGCTTACTGTAAAACTGTGAAAGAGAAATATGATTCAATTTCCATTATATCTTTGTGATTATTCAACCTCTACTGTAAGCTACACAGTATTTGATGTTCTCTGTTTCAGGGGATTACTCTTTGGTTCCACAAGTGCATGAACCCTCCAATGATGTAATCAAAGCACAGAGCGGTAAGTCCTCTAAGATCTTCTGAGAAATGTGGTGTTCTGTTGATTTCATATTTATGTATCTCAGGCTTCATTTAGGCCAACATATTGGGTTGAAAGTCACAGACTTCTGCAGGGAGAGTAAATGCTAAATATACAGTTTCATGTTTATACTGAGTCACTGTTTTGCGCATGTTTTCAGGGTACAACTTCAGTAAAAGGTGCCTGGTGTTTGTGCCGGGTGTTGGGAAGCCTATCGTTGATATTTATTGGTTGGACAAAGATGGATTCTTTGAGACTAACACCTCTCACCGTGTACACATGTTAGAACAGCGGTCAGTACCTTAAATCTCCATCAATTTGTTTTATTTGCTTACTTTTGAGAACGTTGAGACTTTTGGGAATTTTAGGACGATCTCATCTCATTGTCTTCAACAGTTTGCTGCCCCAAGATGGCTCCAGTAAAGGTGCGTGGTTAGAGACCTGGCTGATATTTTCTGAGCTGAAGGAGGAGGACTTCAACATAAACTACACCTGCTGTGCGTACAGTGACAGGGGCTTTCCTGAAAGATATTTCAGTCTGCAACCAGCAGGTAAAAACATTATATCTCACCTAATGTTGCTTACTAACCTTGAGGACTAGTGTATGTTCTCCCAATCAGTTAATCAAGTAATCTTTTCTCTAAAATATGAAAAAGAAAGAAGTCAAACTGACTGGTCAGTAGGTGGTGATTTCTCTTATACCAAACAGAGCTTCAGAGCAGCTTAGGACTGCAGTGCAAGTTACCATGGCGATGTACTCCAGTAAGAAGCGAACCTTCGTAACAGTGAAAAACCTGGATTTGAGCTTAGTGAAGTTACCTCACTAAACTCAAACCATGCTTTGTGTAACAGTCCTCAAAGTGTGAACGAGCACAATGTAAAAAAACTTTTTGAATAACATCCAGTCAGTGAAAAAATTATTAACATTTAATCCACCAAAGCATTTCTATTAACTTCTTTTATTCATGTTGACTAGTTTTATATTATTTCACATGGGATAACTTTATTACCATGACAACAGATGTTCACGGTAAATAAACTCCCAGTCAGACTAATCACAGGTCTCAGCACAACGAACTTTTAACTACAACATATTAAAGAAGTCTATATCCAAAACATTATCTGTAGAAGATATTTATAAACTGTTACAAAGAGTTATGATTATTGTTTAAGCTTTTTATTTATTTAGTTTATTTCATCACTGCAGTCGGCACGCTTTGAAAGGACCAACCTGAATTGGACTGCAAGTCTTTGTTCAAAGTGATAATAAGACAGGAAAAATGTTAGCATAATTTAAACATCTATTTAATATCAATAATTACACCAGATGCAACATTTTCATTAAGGGAATTGTGCCAGCTTTGAATGATGATCTTTTTTATGAAACTGAAAAATAAAATAAACTAAAGGGAAAACTGTTGTAAAGTAAATCAAATGTTACATTTTTAAGGTTCACTCGCTTTTTTGACATTTAATTCTCTTGGTTGTTCATCTCCCCAGATTCAAACATCACCGTTGTAACTGGTGCCTGACTGTAACGCACAGTAACCAAACTGATGCATCAGCAAAGTACTCCATCTTTATCAGGTTTGCCTGTAAAATCCACTTATAATGGCTGCTAACCAGCAAATGAATAATTTTATGTTAATTATTGAGGTTGTAGTTTGCAGTGGGGATTTACTGGAATGAATTAACCAAATATAAACAATGTTTTCTTTGTAACGTGGGAAAAATGTAATAGAGCTGTTGTGTTGTACTGCACAAGATATTACTACTGCAATCAGTGTCCACTGTATATACACATATATATATGCAATAAATATTCTGAGCATGTTGTTCAGTAGACGAGTGTTGTGTTAATTTACAAACCTTTATATCTACACATTTAAACGGCAAACCTAGCTATCCTAAAAGAAAGTGGTTTGAGAAAATCTTCAAGGTGACCTGAATGTTTGACTTAGTGCAATGTACCAGTCATGATGTTTTGTTGCTATAAGTTAAGGTTTTCATAGGTGGTAGTGAGACAATCTTTCTTATATGTGTAGTCACACCTGAAAAGGAATTGATATTACAGGGCCATCGTTACATGTGTTATGAAAATTATCACTGAACACTTGGACATTTGCTGGGTTAATGAAGTCCACTGAGCAGGTTGGGGAGGAGAGGATGTTGTCTAAGCTAACATCCATCATGGACAGCCCCTCCCACCCCCTGCATGAGACTGTACGAGCACTGAGCAGCTCGTTCGACAGTAGACGTTTACACCCACGGTGTAGGAAGGAGCGCTACCAACAGGTCATTCTTACCAACAGCTGTCAGACTCTGTAACACAGTTTAACAATTTTTTGGTTATCTTACTCATCAGCTTGTTTGTTCACTGTACATGCATACGAACTTCAGTTGCTTATGTGTATAGGACCACTTTGTGTCTTGCATTTATATTTTATATCCCTCTTGCTATAAGATCTGTGTAACCACCAAATTTTCTTATTTGTGGGATAATAAAGGTTTATTCTATTCTATTACCAAGGTGAGCTGACTCTGATGTAATATCTGTCCTGCTGTCCACATCATCCTCCACATGAGAGACCCTGCAAACCCGTCATCGTTCGGCAGGATGTGACACAGAGCAGTGGGCAAACAGACCCAAACATTTCACAGGAAAAGGTTTTCGAGTGGGATCTACGGAAACTTGTTTTCACCATTTTAAAAAAATTCCAACCATAATATTTGGGGTTATTAGCTCACAATTCCTTGTTAGGTGTCTCACAATTTTTACTTAACCCCTAAGTTTTAGCTAGTAAATTGAAATTTTGAAGTCCCTAATTTGACATTTTGATGCCTAGTATTTTTTCATTGGCAGAAAAAGGCTTCCATAACGAGCCCTTGTGTACAGTGCAGGCAGTGTCCCTATTCCACAAATGTAAGAGTGCCTCATTTTCTACAGTGTGAATTTCCAGAGAATAAATGTGATTCATCTGCAGAGCACAAGCAGTTTTAAACAGTTCTGTGGTTCTGAGTACCACAGAGGCCTATAAAAACAAGGCCATGGAAACAGTCACCTAATTTTAAAACCACATCCTTGTTTGCCCTGTTTCACATACATCCAGTAAAGGGCAGATATAGACAATCAAACACCGCCACACCAACATCTAACTGCCTGACTGACTTTGTACTGTAACAGGGGAAAGCACACAGACACAGAGAGAAACACGCAGTCCACACAGAAAGTTCTCGATTCATCCTCTCCCCAGAAACAGGCTAAAAAAGCGCTCAAAGTGCAGCAGGACCATTAAAATCAAAGTTTAGCATAAGTTGAAACACATTTCACGGCTAAAGCTCGACGTTGTGTCAGGCTGACTCCCCGTGCAGCCACAAGAGGGCTCAGTGTGACCGTCATAACACGCAGAAATGTGGGAGACAGACGCACTCAGGCTGCTGGAACCACTTAATGTGACAGAAAACGGAAAAAAAAATCACACACAACAACAATTGCACTTAAAATAAAGATTGTTTTAACAAGAACTAAAAAGGTGCTCCACAGTAATTGGCGTGGAAGAGATCAGTGTATGTGTGAATCATCCGAACAGCACGCTCTCCTCCCAAAGATTGCCCAACATGTTAGGACATAATTTGGCTTTCAAAATATCTCCCAAAAAGGAAATTGCCACATGTGCTTAAGTCCTCACAGAAAGAGGAAGTATGAGCTGCGAAGGAAACGTCTAAGATGAGATTTTTTTGTTTCCACCTTAAGATGTTTTTACAAGACTTTCACGTAAACTAAGGAGGCGGTTGCCTTGACAGAAGGACTGACATAACAGCAGTCTGGTGAGTTTCCTGTGTTAAACAATGGTATCTAACACCATAACATCAAAACCTCTGAACTCTAATCATCCATGATGCTTCTGCATGTGTGGCACTCAACACAGTCTCATTTCTAGATCAGTGTCATGTTGACCAAAACAGATTTGGTACGAAGTCCTGTCGGTGACGTAAGCGCCAGACAGACTTTAACACATTTTTTTCTGTTCCTTCAAGAGACAGATTCAAATGATTTTCCTACTTTTAATGCTTTTACGTACATGTGCCCAGATATTTTACAAAAGCATTGCTCACTGGAGCCTGAAGTAAACCAACAGAGGACTCAGAAATAAAGAAAAAACACGTGATATTTATTTAAGCTACTTTCTTCTCACAAGCACACGCCCACAAACACGCTCACAAATGCAGTTGGCATGCTCCCTCTTAACCGGTGTCATTTAAACATGGCAGACCAGCGGCTGGATAAAGGATGGGAGTACAATGGTCAGTGTTGGGGAGTAACGGAATACATGTACCGCCGTTACGTATTTAGAATACAGTTACTTTGTTGAAATAAATGGATTACACAGCAGAATTTTCCTGTTTCATATTGTGGCGGGTCAGGACTGTTTGGGTTTGGTTTGACAGCTATGTTCTGTTGTTTCAGGCGGCAGAGTTACGGTTGCCATGGTTACAGGGCGACACGCGCTCTCTCTGTGACTGTGTGTTTCCTGGGTGAGAGAGCGCCTTTTTGTTGTTGTTGTTGTGCTAAGCTAATAGGCAGAATGCTACAGGCATAGCCCTAAAGAATGTAGCCTTATGGGCAGTGTAGTCCGTACTGCAGGGAGAATGGACTGCCATACCCGTTATGTGTCTGTGAGCGCGAGGAGGGAGAAAAAGGAGAGTGGAAAAGTAGTTATCGTAGCAGAAACGGGAGCGGGAAGCATGTAAATATAATAATAACCACTGCAGCCAAGAAGAGTGCCTGACGAGCCCAGTTGTAAGTAAGCTATTACGACTAGACTGTATGCTGTGTTCATGTTTTCCTCCGAAACAATAAGTTCCGTTGGAGCAGCCTTTCAACTCCTCTCTCTGTCTCTCGCTAGCAAACTTGACCCAGACAACAAAGTAAAGCTATTTTTCGGCTACGAGCCCAACACCAGAGGTCCCTTTACTATGGTTCGGACCCGCGGACCTTCAGTAACAGTAATAAATCACAGCAATAGTACATTCACGTAGTTGTAAAAAGCATGATAATATATTAAGTAATCCAAAGTATTCAGAATACGTTACTCTCATTGAGTGACGTAACGGAATACGTTACAGAATACATTTTGGGGCATGTATTCTGTAATCTGTAATGGAATACATTTTAAAAGTAACTTTCCCAACATTGCTGGTGGGATGTGGTGAAATCTTAAATTGTTTTAATGGCTCAGTGTGGGGAAAAGAATCATAAGTCACAATAATTTCTATTGAGAGCTCCAGTAGATTTTCTTAGTGTGCAGGCTGTAATCAACTGACCTGCTGCCCTCTGTGGATGTCCACAACTGCAAACTAACCTGTTTATCCTGCACTAACCTGTAGAGCAGGGGTGGGGAACTCCAGGCCTCGAGGACCGGTGTCCTGCAGGTTTTAGATGTGTCCTTGATCCACTTGGCACCGACACTGGCACTCGAGGCCCGGAGTTGCCTACCCCTGCTGTAGAGGATTGTCATGCAACCTTTAAATAACATAGTTCGTCTACTTCAGTTTGTTTTGCAGCACGTTTCACATATGAAAAAATATAATGTCTCATGTACAGACCCAATATCTGATTTAAAAACATTTGAAATTTCCAGTTTATGAAATATCACTTAGCAGCCCCTACCTTTACATCTAACCTCTCTCCTTCCTCTCCTCTCCTGTCCTGTCTTTCTTATCTTTCTCTATCTCTGAGTGACGTTAGCTCTCTTTCTTCTCTCTCCATCTGAAATACAACAGCTGAACCTTTAGCTAGACTGTGAGACAAACTGCACACAAACGGTTAAAAAGCGTTATTTCTTTTATAATCGCTCCTCTTCTGTAACGCTAGCTAGGCGCTGAGGTACTGATATTTATGTAAATGTAGTGAGTAAAAGCAAAAGGTTGCCAGAAAAAGAAATACTCAAGTAAAGTACAGATACCTGAAAATTGTAAATACAATATCACAAGTCACCAACAGTCTACACAGTGAGTAGGCAGAGAAAAAGGGAAAAAACCTTCAGGTTACTCACTTAAACAGAAAAGAGAACATTTGCTGCGTGAGCTCGGGATATGTCTCACTGCTGAATTGTAGCTTTGAACTGGTACACATTTCTCGCAGCACATCCTGTTTGAAAATGTGACATTTACTCAGGGATTGTACTCGATGTAGGGCTTGACTCATATCTTGACGAATGGCTGTGGCTCATGGGGATTCCTTTATCCACTGGGGAAGCCCGGGTGTGGCTTCACACCTCTGTATAATTGCTTTGGGCTTGACTCAAGAGACTTTAATTGAATTTCTGGAGGAATTTTTTTCCCCTTATCATTTGTTGCTTTGATGGACTACCTCATCTCAACTTTTTGAATGGGCTCTAGTTAGGACCCAGTATGTTCGGATTCTAGGTTATCTGAGTCAAGTGCCGAATACACAGATATGCTGAAGCATGTTTTAAGGATGCCTTCCTGTGGTTTGTGTGCTTTGACATTCACAAACACGTGGTTGCCTTATTAATGCTTTAATGCAGCGGTTCCCAAACTTCTTTTGCTGGGCCCCCCTTTGTTTTACATGAAAAATGTTCGCGCCCCCCCCACGCACACGCATGCATGCACTAACACATCCTCCAACCACACACACCCATATTTTGCTCCATTGCGGTTTATTTCACACCTCAAACATTTAGTAAACAATTAAGCAAATACAAGTAAACTGCAATAAATAAACCACTAACTCTTTTATGCTACGTCCGCACCTACGCGGGTATTTTTGAAAACGCAGCTGTTTCATCCACACGTAAACGCCGTTTCGAATCAGCGAAAACTGAGATTTTCCTCCTTTTTTGCGTTTCCGTGTGGACGAGGAATACAGAGTTCGTCACGCAGCGTCAAAGGTATGTGCCTTTTTTCATGTCACGCTGTGCGCCACGTTATTGTTTACATGAGATGAATTGCAGAATGGCAGATAGAGACAAAATACTGTTAATCTGACTATCTGCAGGTTTTACACGCTTACATATAAACACGCAGTTACTGTCCCTCCATTTACAAAGGCAGAGGCGTCACGGTGTGATTATTTTACGTGTAGTTTTTTTTTTCCTGTGTAATAATATTCAACATTGCTATCAATACATTTTTCAAAAAATGCCTCTCTGTGCAAAATGGGTTTAAAAACATAAACAGCTGTTTGTCTCTGATTTAGACAGGGGGTTGTTATTTGGGTGTTTTTTTACAGTTTCTCTGAGCATCTTGGGATGAATCTGCTGGGACGTCTACTCCTTGGGAAGATTGGCAGTTGTCTTGAATGTTTTCCATTTCTGAATGATCTTTTCACTGCATAATGATGGACTTCATATTGTTTGGAAATGGCCTTATAACCCGTCTAATATTGACGGGCTGAAACAGTTGCTTCTCTGTGATCATTACTGATGTCTTTCCTCCTTTGCATTGTGTTGCACTCAGCATCAAGGCAATTAAACCTCTGCGATATTGATCTTGTCCGTTAAGTGGCAGAGGGGGGTGTTAATTAATTTCAGCTGCTTTGATGTTAAATTAAATACAGGTGCATTAGAGGGGCAACAGTGAAACAATGGCATCTTCCATAGAATAGCAGAATTGGTTAGTTCACCAGTGATGCTCAGTGCTTTTCACAGATGAGAGCAGGATCACCCTCAGCACATATGACAGACACTAAAGTGTCTGGAGAAGCTGTGGAGAAGAAGGTTTTGCTTGCTGTAACATCATCCAGCATGACCGGTTTGGCGGTGGGTCAGTGATAATCTGGGACATATCCATGAAGGGATACACAGACCTTTAGAGGACAGGCAATGGCACCCTGACTGCCGTTAACATGCCGAGTCCAAGGGTCCCTCTCCACCTGCGTCTCAGCTTGAGTCCATTGATTCGTCTCTGCAAGTGTGTGAGCACAATCCTGAATCCAAGAGTTCCAAACAAACAGCCTGAGTATAAGGGTCTCTGTTTTAAATGCAGATACCTGCTGAGCCTTCTGTGGAGTTCCTACATTGTTCCTACCCCCAAGCCTACACCAGGGTCTCCTTTGTTGTCAGCATCAGCCTTCTTGTTGTCAACCACCTGCTGCGACATGTGATTGCTCCATCTCAGCTCCTGGGCTCCCATCCATCTTTCAGCGTATTTCTGTCTCAGTGATCGCTGGCTTCCACACAAGCCTCTAGAGGAGTCCCCTCTCCTCCTTCAACACAGTCTCTCACTGAACCTCCACTGCTGGCATGTTGTCCATCTGCCTGACGTGTCCCATCACCAATGCCTGTCACCACTCAAACCATTAGAGGGTTTCAGTCACTGGTCTCTCAGGCAGCCCACAGAGTTGCTTTATCTGCACGATTGGCCACCTGGCCGGCCGTACGAACCGCCATCTTCCCCATGCTTGCCTCAATGCCGAGCTGATCCCAGAACTGTGTCTTGTGTGTTTGATTTTCTGGCTCCCTGCTTTTTCGCTTTTTGTTTGTAGTCCTGCTTTGGGGTCTCGTCCTCATTAAATCTGACAGTAAGGATATACAGTTTTTCTGCTTTCTGCTTCTTCTGGCTTAATCTTTTCAATTAGAACTATAATAGCGTGTATTTTCTTTTCCGCCAAAGTAAAATGAAGCGTTTTAAACATGCTTAGGGTGAATTTAGTTCTTCTGTTAATTCATTACAATATAGACATTTCTTTGAAAGCAAAGACTTTTTTTCTTTTGCGGAAAAAAACAACACAAAGATTTCACATTTCTTGCTGAAATCTTGCAACAGTTAAATATCCTGTGAATGAAAAGTGAGTTTTCAGTCATATTTAACAACAAATATAAATGTGCTTATGCTCTTGTAGACAATATGAGCAACTAAATATATTGTTTATATTTAACATCCGTGTTTATGTTATGGGCGTTTTTTCTGGTTAACAGTTAGTGAACCAGAATAAGTTATTTTTAGTTAACATAGCAGTGAGGGATTTGATTTCGGGAAGGTTTAGCTGATTTAACGCTGTGTTGAAATGCAAAGGAAGGAGAACAGAGAGCTGAGAGGTGCAATCCAAACACACTCTTCCTCCTCTGTGTCTGTGCGTCGTCCTGTGGAGGTGGAACAAAGCTGTTGAGTCACCGGCTGGGCAGCACGTTTGAGATTCCTCTCTGCATGCAAGGGTCAGAGGTGAGATTTCCTCTCTTAGGTCTGCCGTGTCGAGTAAACTGTCTCATCCTTCCTTCGCCTGTGTTGTGCCTCGGTGTCTCTTTTTCCTAGGTGAGTCAATATTTACCACTTACTTGTTCCTAAGCTGTTTATGTTCTTAATAATTTCTGACTTTTCTGGGGCAAACTCTGCCACTGAATGTGGCCTCGGTGCTCGAATTCTTAGAAATATGAGGTCTACCATTCGCCTGTTTACTTTTTCGAAAAAGTGCGTTTGTAATGTTTACCACAAAGGAGGCACACTTCCTTTCACACTATAGTAAAGATGCCCACTGCAGCCAACACAAATGTTTGATTTTTGAGCGATGGATAGATCTCATAGAGCAGGAATAGCAATACTGACACCTTTTTTCTTGTATAAAACTGACAGATGATGAGAAGAAAAAGGGACGATTTTCATGCCAAATCAAAAACCTCACATTAAAGGAGTGATTCATTTAGGTGCATTCTGGGTGGTTGTTCAGTGTGGGTTGTACTGTGCGGTTTTCTCGCAGTTTGTCATCTCCAAAGCTTATGTAGGAGTTCTTCCTGCATTACCGTGACTGAACTTTGTCAACATTTATAACAGGTTCCTGTAGCCACAGTGCTGTTTGTTTTGTGTGTTATCAGTACCCTGCACAAATATACCCAATGAAGGCTTTGATGACAGGAATGAGAGATTTGATTTAGGGAAGGTTTTTCTGATTTAATAATGTATTGAAATGCATATCGTCAAATCAGTTCAAGAGTTACACAGAGAGGCATTTGTTTGTCATGTTGTGCGGATATTTCAGCTTCTGTCCTTCCCCTTTAGACCTTTCTACCTCCCTCGGGAGTTTGGACAGTTATTTATAACTGTTATTTGTTTTAATCCAAGAGCAAATGTAGATGGCTGCTGCAGATGTAACATATGCACAGTGGTTTGGCTAGAAAATAAGAAAAAGTTGTGTGGGACTTCAGTCATTTTTCTGTTGTGTTAAAACAGGTTATTGCCCCATGTTTACATCAACTGTACATTGACTCTCCTGCTAAGAAAGAGGACACTGGATTTATTCTTTAGCATTATAAATGATGCATATGGGGATTAGTCAATACACTTGGTTCAGCTCTATAAACAGCAGCTTAAACACCAAGCTTGAACTGTGAACAATCCACCTGCAGATGTATGAGAGGGTGTCTGGTTGGGATATTTTCATAAACAATAGCCTATGAATATTTCTGTGTTGAAAGAGCAGGGTGATGAGGGATAGGCTAGACTGATGCAGGAGGAAATTAAGCAAATTGTCAAATATTAGTATAAGGAGGAGAAAAGAGGAAATTGAAGCAGGCACAGCTTGCTTAAGGCAGGGACTGCAGGGAGTGTACACAGTGATTTGACAGCAAAGGGAAAAAAACAAAACACTTGTAGGCTTCAGCTTCTCATGTGGATACGCAGTATAATCCCTGAACAAAATCTTGTAATTCTGGAGCATTCATCTGCATTCCCAAGCCTGCAGTTTGTTCGAGTTTAATAATAATAATAATAATAATAATAATACATTTTATTTAAATAGCGCCTTTCAAAGCACCCAAGGACACTGTACAACAGATAAAAACTGGAAATATACACAATGATAAAAATAGAAGATAAAAGTTAAAACATACAGAAATTTAAGAATAGGCAATTTTAAACAGATGAGTTTTGAGGGTGGACTTAGGTGAGTGGCGGCCGGTGAGTAGCGGCAGCCAGTCGCGCCAGCGTTCACTCAACCGGAAGACCTGGCTCATTCACAGCTGTATGTTACTGCTGCTCTTAGAAACTGTGTTTACTTGGACATTTAGACCCTTCTACATTATGTTCTCTTGCATGTTTAAGGTAGATAGCTTAGAGGAAAAATAACAGAGCCACAATAGAAAAAAACGAGAGCAGCCTTCTCACTGAGGATTTCACCTCAAACCAAAAAGCACAAACAAATTACCATTTCACACTACCTGCAATATTGTTTCCACAATGTGAAAAAACACAGTCACACTATTCATGTTCTCAGGCTCGGCTGAAGGAAGGGTAACTCCCGTTGCTTTCCCTTTTTCAGAGCTAAATGAGTCATGTATTTTGATAACCTCCCACAAGCTCCATGTCTTAAACTTAAGCCATTAACCCTTGTTCAAGGATGGCACGGTTTCTGCAGGCTAGTTTTAGAAAACTATTCCATCACTATTTCTGAGACGTCTCCCTTTGCGCTCTTAAGGGCTGAAATGTCATTTATATTAGAAAATTCCCACATTGTTCGTCTCTTATCAGGCCAGCAGGGATGGTCATCCTCACATTTCCGGGAAGGCTTCCTCATACTGCATCTTTAATTTAAAACAGAATTTCTCAGACATGGTTAAAAATAACTTGGTTTAGCAAACATGAGAACAAGATTCAAAGTGTTCTTAAGGACAGCGTGTTTCCTTTCAGCTTGTGAAAATAGTCTGATCTGATGCTTAACAATCAAGAGGCGTGAGCATCCTGAATTAGAGTGCAGAAAATTCTCTGGGTGCAAATAAAAACCTAAATAATTAATAAATATAAAAATACAGATATTTGGTTAGGAAAGGCTATGCAAACCATGAAATTCAGGTGGCGCTTGAGAATGCAAACACTATTTATTGGATTTAAAAGCAGCAACAGAAGGTAGAAACTTGGAGGTGCAAGAACAGGCGCACAGATTCTCCTCCTCTGCATATTTTAACAAATCCACAACAACTATACAAAGGAAAATAATCCAAAAGTCTTAGGCGTTATTTGAGCACACTAGGCTGTGTGCTCAAAGATAAATAAGTCATCTTTATGACTGACCTACAGGGTGTGTCAGTCTTGTGAGCAAGTTGTTACTTTTATTGCTGGTTGATGCGATTCATTGAAGATCTGGGTTTCAATTCTCCATTGAAATCACATCCTCTTCCCCTTAAAATAAAAAAAAGTTTGTTGTTTTAGCTTAGCTAAGGACTTTTTCATCATTCTAGGAACATGGAAATGTTAAAAAGCTGACATTTGCCACGTTTCTCCAAAACATTTCTGCGCTGTTCAAACTATTCACAAGATGGGGTTAAATGAGGTTAAAGGCAAATTGGAGGAAGAGCAAACTGAAATTGAGTAAACATGAACATTTAAATGAGTTAAAATACTGCTTAGAATTTTTTTAAGGACAAACTTTAGCAACTTAATGTTGGTTTCGACTGATCAGTCAGTCAAAAAGATGAACCCTGAGCAGTGCTTGAGTATTGTGATATTTCCCTTCCTGAAGTCCAGAGTTTGTCTCCTACAGCTGCGAGCTGTTTGTTAACAGCAGTTGAAAGAACATTTTGTTGCTGTTGCACGTTTATCTGAATCACAACCGGAATCTGTATGTTTATGGTGACGCATACAAAGTTTGCAACCTCTGTTTAAAGCCAATCACTGCTGAGCTCACTGCTGTTTGTTTCCACATCATCCTTGATTTTAAATATTTGACTGCCCTACAGAAAGCACTTGTTGTTTCAGGCTCGTGCAGTTTTAAGCTGCTACACCAAACCTGCTGACAAACTAATTTAATTCCAACATAACATGGAATTGAAAGTAAAATCCTGAGCTACGCATGCACGTAAAGTGTCTGTCTTTTCCTGAGATGTTCGTGTTATCAGTACCTTGCACCTGTGACCGCTCTTCAGTGTATGTGGCAATCGCTGCCCTATAAACAGATGGACAAAGTTCACATGACTGAACAGATCTGTAGACCAAATGAACATTTAATCAAATGTAAACAGAAAACAGACGCTTGTTCCTCTCTGTCAGTTTGCTGTAGCGAAATTTAAACATTGCACAAATTTGGTCCGTTAGCGAGGCCCATTTCCCAACAGCTTCTGTAAGTTTTCTGCCATGCAAGCATTTTCAATAACACTGCTGTGGTTTACAACATACAGCTTGACTTTGTCCAATGAATGCAAACAGAAAAGGTCGTGCTGAAGATGATTAGCAGATTTTATAAACTGTAGATTATTGCTTTAAGATATCTTAAGATACGAAATGATTTCCAGCAGCCTTGCTCCTCTTGCGCCCTTCCCTAAAGTGGTTATCAACACTATGATAACGATATTCTCATCAGCCATTCACTCCTTCCACCATCTGTTCCCAGAAGCAGACATCTTTAGTGCTGCTTGCTCTGGAAAAACTGCATCACTTTCTTGTTTTGTGCCTTGACTGAAACTTAATCGGGGAGGTTTAGATTCAAAATGCTTTCTGATTAATTCATCCAAAACTTTTATTATTATTATTATTGTTATTATTGAACTCTAATGACATTATTCAGAATAGTCATTTATCTTATAGTGGGTCTTGGTACAACTGCTTAGTATTGGTGTTTTAGCTCCTGTCCCTTTAAGTCATTTTTGCTCTGATTGGCTACCCCTTGCAAACAAAAGGTCTGAACAGCAAGCGAGTGGATACACTGTGATCAAAGGCAGATTTGTGTGCCTCACGCCGGATTCATGGTCCTGTGTTAAATTGACTGAACGAGAATAGATCGAATTGAAGAGAAAACTTCACTATATAGCCTTTTGGCAGTGACAATACAAAGTAATGGAGGTGCACGATACACAAAAGTATAAATACTGTCATTGGCATCTGTGAAGGCTACATCATATGGGAGGTCTGCTGTGAACTGTGCATGGTGAAGCTAGCATGTCACAAGTCTGTCATAGCTGTGTGGCCCTTTGTAGATGGAGTGTGATCTCTGAATAACAGTCAAATAGCTCCCAGCGAATATTAAACAGTTATGAGCTATTATAGATGATCCCTTTCTACCTGATCTTGAAGATCTTAAAGTAGACCAAAGACTGAAAAAGAGTTTATCTCTACTTTTGTTTTACTGAGAACTATATTTAATGTGAGCTTCCACAGTTATTACAGAGTATTTATGAGGGGGAAAAAGCAAAATAAAGAGCATAAGGTGTCCGCTTGAAGTTTATTATTGACTGTAGCTGTAATAGTGCATAAACTGTAGATCTTGCAACACTGCCAATGACAAAAATGATAGAGAATTTCTCTTCCAAAAACCCAAATAGTGCTCAAAATAGGCAGATCTTGGCTGGGAAACCTGCTTCTTTCCTGCCAGGAAGCAATATTTTGAGCTGCACTGATTAGCCATTGTCTGCAGTTAAGGATGTTTCCAGTAATGTGTGAAAGTGGTACCAAGATAAGGTGCTGAAAAGTGTAATATTACACAACTATAAATCTATTTGGAGTTAAGGTGGTACACCACCATTTCACAAAGAGTGCATGTGTGGCTCTGAGTCATTCAAAAGTACAGTAAGAAAGAAAAAGTTAAGCGTCATCTGACTTTTGGTAAACATGAGCTCAGTCTGAATCCACTGCGCAGCCAACCTCTGGGATCCCTGACCTGCCCGCTGGTTTACACCTCCGGTGACTCACTCGTTTCTGTCTTCTTCAGCCTCATGTCTGCAGCGTGACCCGATGAACCAGTTCACTTCTTCCCACGCTCGCCCCTCTCTGCCTGAACTTGTCTAAATAGCTCAACTATGCACTGGAAGCAGACACAGATATTGGGTCTAAAATGAATTAAAATTCAGTTCTCCTTTTATACCTTGAAAATATTTTTTGTTTAAATCTAAAGACCACTTAGCCAACTTTATTTTAAGCCGTGCTTATTTTCCATTATTTGTTTTGCTTTTATGAACAAAAACTGAGTGAATATAAGCTTTAGATAGATGGAGCCTGCTTTTGCATGCCTGTTTCTCACAGTCAAAATGTTGTGAACCTTTTCTTCTTAGAAACGAGATTTCTTCAGAAGAGCTTCTGCTCAAAACAAACAACAACCACTTGAAAAGTGCACGTGTAATCGAGATCCTGTGTGGTTTGCATGCAGTGTAAAAAAACACAAGCCAACAATAAAAGCACTAATATTAGCCAAGTCTCGATACCAACCAATATTGCCTTTGACGGTTGGCCTGTGAACCCAGGATAACACTTATTGAAGGCACTGGCTTGTTTTTATCTGTGGTGTCACACTGCATACTGGTTACATTTTTCCCAGAAAGATGTGAAACATTTTGATGAAACAAAACTAAACAAACACCACTCAGTGTTAAGACACGTTCACAGCGTTCACTGGAGCCCTCTTTAACCACAAGCAATCTCCCATTCATTATAGTTTTCCCATCAGCAGTAGCTCTTCCTGTATCGTGATACACAGGTGAGAATTTTGAGGTTTCGATCATTTCCTTTCCTTCTTCCCACAGCAGCTGCACACATTTCGTTGCTACTGTGTTCTTCTAAAAGCCTTTGCTTGCCTTGGTGCAGATTGTCAAAACTTACCATACCGATTTGTGATATTATGTACCAATTTATTTCTTTTTACTTAAAATTGCAAACGACTCAAGATGTGCTGATAGATTCATTATCGGACCATCGCGAAACATCGGGTAGACAATGCAATGAAATCATGGTCATATACACTAAAAACAGTTTCTGCCCCAAAGCTGTTAAAGCATTATAAACGTTTTTAAATTACTACTGATGGGAGGGGGGGACAATATCATGAAAGCCGGGACTGGCACACACATTTGTTTAATATCTGTCATTTTTTTAAATTTATATTTCCTTTTATTTTTTTCTATATTTTATCACCTTTTCAACACAGAAAAGCACTGCACTTGTTTTGTGTGAAGTTTCCACACTATCTGCAGCTACAGACTCTGCGGGTGTGAAGTCACACAATGTTAGAAAAAAAATCTGTCATTAAATCTCATCTGAACGTGACCTCATACAGAGTATTACAGCTGCTGTTTCAACCAGTTCAAGCATGTATGCTAAACTACTATTCATACAGAGTTTCAGAAGATGGGTGGATGAAGTCGGTGGGGGTGAGGGGAATTTATGAAACAATTGAGATTTTATTTTAACTGCTTGTGTGCTGTTAATGACAGGTTTCTGTACCATATTTAGGAAAGCAATGTTTTGTTTTGTTTTTTCCTCTGGCGCTTTCCAACCACATCCATGCAAATAATTCAATAGGAAGTTAAAACCAGCAGTAACAGTCATTTTGGATCAAACATGAATGGATCTGTTAAGATGTTAATCACTCAGTAAATCAGCATGTTTGATTCAGATCCATGTAGAAAATGTACCGAGTAAGTCACTCCTTACTCAGTACACTCATGTCTGCCTTCTGCTTTAGTCGTGTACTTTAATTGTAACTGAACCTGATGACTGGACTCATGACTGGACTGATTGTGTAATACCAGTACTAGTTCAGTGAAAGGCTGGTAATATGTAATTCTAAGTTAAATGCCATTTTCTCTGGTCTTCTATTGGTTTTAATAATTGCCCAGACATATGCGTAAACCACACTGAACTGATGAGAAAACCATGCACATTTATGCAAACTCATGAACTGATGTCAGCCAGAAGAAACAAGGTGCTCAGGTGTGAAAAAACCCAGATGTTGCTTCTAACGGCACTTAAAGCTGGTACTGAATTCCTGGGAAGATTTTAAATTTTATTGCTTCTTTATTAGAAAATGTCATATGTTGGGCTTCAACTCAGATTCTCTGGAACTTTCAGTCACAGGAGCTGATTCAGGGAACTAAAAGGTCCCTTCAATCCACTGTTTTTACACATGGGAACTAAGTTACGGTTACTTTCACACAAAAGCTGGTGAAGCAAGACCATCCCTCTGGCTTGTTGGGAGGTGTGGGCGTGTTTATTTCTGCTTGAAAAAGTAACTGCTGGGACCGTAACATTTTACTTCTCTGATTCACTGCCGTGGTTGTAACAAGCACTGCACCTTCTTTACATTCGCCCTCGCTCTCACTCGACCACACCCTGCCCTTCTGTCTGTGTCCCTGTCGCCTCCAGAATGTTTTCATAGAGGTGGCCATACAGGGGTGACACACCATAAAACCAGAATTTCCAGTTTTAATATGCTGTCGGCAAATATAGTTTACTTGAAAAAGTATGACAAAGAGCAAAATGAATGTTCTGCCTGGTTAATTGTCGATATCAGCTGATATCACTAAGAATAGGTACATATCAAAACCAAATAAGATTTTAAAATCCATAATAATCTGTTTTGATTGATTGATTGATTGATTGATTGATTGATTGATTGATTGGAAGTCTCAACCATTGTTTTAATGATTCTCAGCAGAGCCGAGCAGAAGCATCGGCTCTCCCAGAATGGAGTTATCCTTTAACCCTGGAGAAACCATGGGGTCAAATTTGACCCCATGGTTTCCCTAGTAAGCCAATGGGGTCGGCTCTGGCCCCATTGGTTCTCCAGGGTTAAGAGCAAACTTGGTCAGGAAAGACAAATAAATATTACAATCATATAAGAATTAGAATCATAAATATTAGATCAGGCAAGAGTGTGAACTGTTGCCTGTCTCTATGTTATGTTATGCCCTGAGATGCACCAGTGATCTGTCCAGGGATTTGCACCAGCTTGTCTGCAACCTTATTACATTATTACCAACATAGGGCAGTCTTGCCCGGAGGCACTAAGGCGGGGCAGCAAATTTTGGGGGTTGCCCAGCGACCCCCTTGGTGGCACCCCTGCCCTGTACAGGCCCACATTTTGCACCTTTTGAAGACAAACTCTGGTTTATCTGCTTGTAAACACAGTCCCTGCTTACATGTTGTTTAAAACTAGATCAAATGTTCAGTGCCAAACACAACGGGCTAAACAGCCGCAATCTGTCGAGGTTACCAGGTTACCTCACTATGTGTAAACAACCACATTAAAACTACGGACGCATGCAGTTAAATCAAATCGGTCTCAGCGCGCACTTTTTTACTACAAGCCACATTCACATTCATATTCGTACAACACTTTAACAGTCATAATCACACTCGCACTCATCACTGTGGATGCGATAGGAGCAATTGTGGGTTTCAGTAAACCAATGACCATATTAAAGTGGGATTTGTTATTTGTTATTTTATTTAGTTCAAATTGTGGTGCTTTTATTTTGAAGGTCAAGCTTGCCTGCGTAAACAATCATTACGCTGCATGTGTGTGTAAGTGGGCGTAGGCTACCGATGTGCCAAAAAGTGATCGTCTGCCAAAAACTGATTTCTGGCATTTGCCAAAAAGTAATTACAAGTATTTAAACTGCCATGAATAAACTTTTGGCCTTTAAACAGCGAAGCATATCAAATGTATCCCTCAATAATATAAAATAAGTCATCTTGAGCCACAAAACAACATTGGTATCACAAGCTAGAAGCCGCAGTCAGTTTTTGACAAAGTGACTAAGAGGATAGCAGAAATTGCAACTATATAACAATAGTTCCATAAAGATATTTTTAGTGGCCAAAAGGGGACTGGATTGGTTTTAATGTTGGTACAATAACGCAGAGTCATAAAGATACTTAAAAAACAGGTCATTTTAAAATTTTATATATAACCCCGTAAACCCTGTTCACTAAAATCTACTTACCAATATAAGTAAAGACATTATACATCAAAACAAACAAACAAAAAAACACACACACGGCAACACTGGAAATCAGTTTTTGGCAAACGATCACTTTTGTGCTCGTTAAAAAGTTTGGGCAACCAAACTGTTCTAGAAGTGGATAATTGTAAAGAAACCTCGGAAGAATGGCGACTATCTTTGTTTATCTTAGTAAACTTTATTTTATGTGTTTTTGGCGAACTAATGGAGGCTTGGGTTGTGCATTTACTTAGTCCCACTTGACACTTTACTGTCTGGGGGTATGATTTGCATAGCAACAAATCTGATGTCGTCCGACACTCATACAAATTCACCAGTTTTAATTCAGTTCCTCCTGAGGGGTTAATACATTCCATGCAAAAATGTAGAGGCTGGCCAAGGGAGCAACACTTAACACTGGACTGTTATCAGGAATTCTGGGTCTGCTTCCAGTCATAAAGCATTACGCAGCATTTTGGCTTACACACGCAGCTCCTCAAATACCAGAGCGCTAGTCATTCACGATCAAGAGAAGGAGCTAGATGGCGTGAGAAAGGAGAAGTGAGCAGGAGAGAGAAAATATCAGGCAGTGTACAGTTAGCTCTTTCAGTTTCTCTGGTTTTTGCTGGATTTTAAAGGCTCTTGGGCTTTTCACATTCCCTGGATGTAATTTAAAGACGCAGGAAGACCTGGCACTAGGTCAGCTGATTTCCATTTCAGGTTTTTGCTGTGACTCTTAGCATGTTCACTTCTAAATGTTCTGTATCTTTGTTTTTCAGCCATGGGTTCAAGTTCAACACTGGCAAGCCTTGTGTTTTTCCTTGGTTTGTGTGGAATCTGTAGCGGATTTGAACAGGGTGAGCTGAGTAACACTGCTTCACACACACACACACACACACACACACACACACACACACACACACACACACACACACACACACACACACACACACTGAACACATTAACAAATTTTTAAATGTTTCTGTAAATTTATCATATGTCATGTTTTTGCCAAGCTGCAGTTTGAGCCACTAGCATGATCTGAAGTATTTTATTGCCCTCTTGTGGCCAGGGATAGAATTACAACAACACTGATTTTTAACTCTGCTTGGGAAAGTTCAAGTAAAAACACATGGAGCAGGAAATATGTCACATCTCAGTTCAGTTCAGTTCAATTCAATTAATTTCAAACAAATAACAACATTATATTTGACTTTGAAATGTTTGATTTCTCAGCAATAAAAGGTTAAATAACTATTTTCTCTATTCCACACTTACATGTATGTTGCAGAGAACTGTACTGACTACAAACTCCAGTTTGAGAGGGTTTTCTCTGTTCCTGGAGATGTGGCTATGCTGAGAAGCACACTGGTGTCCTCAGACGTCTTTGATTTCAAAACTGTCCCGTACAACATCACGTGGTACAACTCGGTGTCAGGCCAAGAAATCAGCAGTCAGACTGGTCACATCCTGGTGCACGAGGAGACTCTGTGGATTCTCAATGTAACCATGAATGACAGTGGGGATTATGTGACCATACTGAGGTAGGAAGCACTAGTAGAAGTAGAAATATTAGAAATGAGTAGAACACAGTATTAATTTACACCTTACACAACTCATCGAACTGCCTCCATGATCTATCAGTAATCACAGTGAACACAGAGTGGTTTATGGCTTTTACTGTATTGGAAATTATAATAGGAGAATGACGAAACCGCCCACATCTCAGTACTTTCAAACACTTTTATTCCGATTGCCGTTCACACACGGGCTGCAGCTTTGCAGCTTGCAGCCACACACTCCAACAACAACAACCGGATTCCGCTCAGGTGCGTCCGCCTCCCGTGCAGCGGCACTGCTGCAATATTATCTATCCCCAACACAGAATTAGATTTAGATTTTCAAAATCTAAGATCAAGATCCCTTACAATTCCAACAAATTTAATATTAATATTGTTTGATTTTTGACTGTGAAGAAGGTCAAACAATGACCGTCACTGCCAGGGCGAGTGTGCCCAATTATCTATTCATTTATAATATTTCTGCTTAATTTCCCAACAGGACTCCTTCCCACTGCTACAGGCAGGCCAGCCGACTGGTGGTGGATGAAAGACCTACAGGAGAATGTGGAAGGCCGAGGAAAGCTTATCAGCAACTTACAAAAGGAGTCACTGACAATCTGAGCTGCCCTCTGAAGAACGAAATGAATAAGCTGAACAGCTACAACATCTCTTCCTCCATCAAGTGGTACAGAGTGAGTTCTCCAGAATTGTTGTTGAGTGCTGCATGAAACCTAATGGTTTTAATGGAGAGACTGCACAGTAGCTGCAGCCTCAACTATTTACTACCACTATTCCAACTTCTATCAATACCAGGAATGTATTGAAACTCTGGGGAGATACGAGTGTTTAAAAATTGCAATTTGACTGACAGCAGATCCCAGTCTCGGTGTGTTTGTGTGCGTGCCCTTTAATTTTGTGGAAGGGAAACAAACAGTTTAATAATATTAAAAATCATGGAACTCTTTAAATGTCTATCTGAACAGATTAGGAGCATCAAAACTATCCCAGTGGCTGTAAACTGTTCTCCAATTTAAATAGTTAACATTTTTCTTCATGCATTGTTAATTTGAAAAAAGACTTATGCGTTTCTCCCTCTAGGGTTGTGACCCCATAGAGGACGGAACAGGCAGCTATGAGTACTGGGGCACCAGACTGAAAATTACCAGTGTGGACCTTCAACACAAAGGCACTTATACCTGTACTCTGACATTCACCCTGGGTGGCATCAAAGGATCTGTGTCAGAGACTATTAGCGCAGAGGTCAAAGGTGAGATTGTAGATTAAGAGAAACACTGAAATGAAGTGAGGGGGCTATGAAGTGGATGAAGTGTGGAAGGGCAGTTGGTCCAGATGACATACTTTTGTATGCTAGGAGAGGAACTTTGGCTCTGAATGACGTAGTCAGGAATGGTGAAGAAGTATGTGAGGGAGGCCATGTATGAGGACAACAAGACAGTGGTGCGGGGCGCATTCGAAGTGATAGAAGGTGTTTAAGGTGGGGGTGGGACCAGGGATTGACCATGCTGTTTGCGATAGTGATGGACAGGCTGAAGATGAGGTCAGACAGGATTATGATGATGTGAATTATGATGTTTGCAGACCTGTAGTGAGAGCAGGGAGCAGGTGGAAGACAACCTAGAGCAATGGAAGTATTGACTGGAGGGAAGATAATGATAATGGCGGTTTGGAGATGGTGGCAATGATAAAGAGACAGGAGGCCGAGCTGGGGGATTTGAAGATCTATATAGGTTTATACTGGGTGTGACAAAAATGATTAAGATTAGCATTGAACATATCAGAGAGGCTGCTAATGTTAACAGTTTGGAGATAAATGTAAAGAGGAAAGGCTGGGATGGTTTGGACGCATGCAGAGGAGGGAAAGGGGCTATGTTAGACATATAATGCTGAGGATGAGCATCCAGGCAGGAGGAAAAGAGGTAGAACACAGAGAAGATTCATGGATGTAGTGAAGGAGGGCATGTGGAGGGTGGGTGTGACAGAAAGGGGCAATAGGGATAGGGCGAGATAGAGGCAGATGATCTGCTGTGGCGCCCCATGAAGGGAGCAGCTGAAAAAAGAGGAAGAAGACAACAGAGTGATTTTTTTTGTCCATATGTAAAGATGAATTATAAAATAACAGTGATGATACAATAAGTAACTGTATAGATGTGCACAATGCTCTTCAGTCATAAAGCTGGTATTTCCGAGCACTCAACTTGGTTTTCATTTACTTGGGTTTGACTGTGTCATAATTATCCCCCGCTAAGCCTCATGTAGCTTATAGGTTAGCACCTAGATACCTCAAATTATGATTCACAGATTCACTTAGTGAAAATTGTTATGTTATATCTTGAACAAGCATGTGGCACAAGACGGGGAAATATAAAACAAAAACTGTGTTTGCCTTGGGCTACACAAGATAAAGACCTCGTCAGGAGCCCCCACACAGCTGAGAAGGGCAGCTGTGTCTTTGTTCTGTTATTCAAGCAAGGTTTATGTTTGACTGCTAACTGACCGTGATATCCACTTCAGTTAGTCAGGCATATACAGTAACGCCCTCAAACACAAACAAAACAGAACAGAACAGCTCCCAAACACTTGCAAGCGAGCTGAGGTATCGTGACTTCTATACTGAGCGCAGTTGAAAGGACAGAATCACGGTTGCCCAACACATCCCAGCCCAAAGGCCTCAAAGACTATCTTGACACTACTGTACGTTGACAAAAATCCGGTGAAAAAAGCATAATCGCTTCATTTTAACAATAAAAATAATAACAGAAAAAGAAACATCAGTTGTGTTAGTAATAATGGTTTCTTAGGTTTGCTTACTGTAAAACTGTGAAAGAGAAATATGATTCAATTTCCATTATATCTTTGTGATTATTCAACCTCTACTGTAAGCTACACAGTATTTGATGTTCTCTGTTTCAGGGGATTACTCTTTGGTTCCACAAGTGCATGAACCCTCCAATGATGTAATCAAAGCACAGAGCGGTAAGTCCTCTAAGATCTTCTGAGAAATGTGGTGTTCTGTTGATTTCATATTTATGTATCTCAGGCTTCATTTAGGCCAACATATTGGGTTGAAAGTCACAGACTTCTGCAGGGAGAGTAAATGCTAAATATACAGTTTCATGTTTATACTGAGTCACTGTTTTGCGCATGTTTTCAGGGTACAACTTCAGTAAAAGGTGCCTGGTGTTTGTGCCGGGTGTTGGGAAGCCTATCGTTGATATTTATTGGTTGGACAAAGATGGATTCTTTGAGACTAACACCTCTCACCGTGTACACATGTTAGAACAGCGGTCAGTACCTTTTTACTCTAAATCTATTTAATTGATCTGCTTTATCAGTGAACCAATGTTCAGAGTTGATGTCTTTTGAGACTCCTGCCTTAACAGGCATTTTGTCACATCACCTTTTAACTGTTTCATCTGATTGTCCTCGACAGTTTGCTGCCCCAAAATGGCTCCAGTAAAGGTGCGTGGTTAGAGACCTGGCTGATATTTTCTGAGCTAAGGGAGGAGGACTTCTACGTCAACTACACCTGCCGTGCGTACAGTGACAGGGGCTTTCCTGAAAGATATTTCAGTCTGCAACCAGAAGGTAAAAACAGAGTCTCCCCTAAACATGATATTTTAGTTTGTCTCTAACCTTGAGCAATCAAAGCTTTACATTTGAGAATACCACTCACAATTACTTAATCAAGTAATCTTTTCATTTAAGTGATTATCTTATACATGAATAAGAATTAGTTAATTACAATACAGAAAATGTTGCCTTCAATGTAAATGTTTTGCCTCTTGATAGGTGTTAAACCACCAGCTAAACCAAACACATTAGCAAACTTTCTACTTAATGAACACAGTTCATAATAGCAATGCAGTCAAATTGCTGTTAGGGTCCCACAGCTGAATAAATAGCTGAATGAACTGTTCATATACAGTAATTGTTATGACTTGGACCTGTTAATAACTTAGTATGAAACCTGCACCGCTTTAGTCAAACGCACAGCAAAATGAAAATCTGAAAATCTTTTGAGGTCAATCAAATAACAAGCTTTGATAAGTATTTTCACAATTTTACATATTTTAATAAGTCATCATGGTAATGTACCTCACTAAGAAATCACCTGTATAACAGTAAAAACCCAGGATTTGGCGAGGCCTCAAAGAGCAAACGAGGCTCATGTAAGAAACATTTAGTATCATGATAACAGAGCCATGTTCAAGGTAAATAAAGTCTTACTATGACTTTATTTACACTCTGTTGTCTTCTTTAGCTATGCTAAATGCTATGGCATTTAGCATAGCATCTAATATTCAGACAAACAAACAAAATAACAAAGGAGTCTATATCTAAAGTATTATTTCTAGAGGATTAGAAATTGTTACAAACATGCATGAATTGTAGTTCTCGGAGGCATTATTAGAACTATGACCAGCAGAGGGAGCTGTTCAGCCTGCTCAATCTACTCAATATACATAATTAAACCAGAGGCAAAATTTCATGCTTTCAAAGATGCTGGTGAAAATATGAACATTACAAGAGGAAGTAGCTGAAAAACAGTTACATTTTTACACTGCTATGTTATGCTGTTTTTATACCAGTTAAATCTCATATAAATGTTAATTTGACTGAAAAGTAATTTTTTAGACATTTGAAGCCATAATGAATTTGGAGCCAGTGCATCAGCAGCAAATATATAATCTAAAATTTTATGTCTGGTATGTTTGCTGTTCATCTCCACAGATCCAAGTGGCATAGCTATCGGATCTGTGCTTGGTGGTATGATGGTTCTGTTTATCATCACCGTCACCCTATACTACCTTTTTAAGATTGAAATAGTGCTGTGGTTCAGGAGAGCATTTCCAGTCTTTTACAAAAATAAAGGTAAGTTCTCAGCAGCTTTGTAGTTATTAATGTGCAATTGATTTACGTATTATAAACAGAAAACAATAGCAACAATAATGTCATCTAACAGTACAGTACTTAACAATGGAAATACCCCAAGCAATGTTTTCAGCTTGCACCTTTACTTCACACACAGTACCCACATATTCACGACAACCTACAGAGTCATAAACTCTGCATGTGTCAGCAGCGAGAACAAACAAAGGAAACAAGCTAACCACAGGACTGCTTACTCTGCTTCTCATCAAATGTCATTTGCTGATTATGAAAGAAAGGGATAGCAAACACTGGACTGCTTTTGCTAAAAGTCGATGATTCTTAAGACTTCAGAAAGCATCCACGGCTGAATCAGTAAGAAAAGTACTGTTTGAAAACCCGAACAAGAAGGAAAACAGCGTTACCCACACAGTTTGACATATGTGAAATCGTATATGCAGATAGCGAAACACAGAAGTAGCACGTAGTTTGATGTGGTAACACCTCAAAAAGAAAGTGCAATTGCAGTAGCTACGTTGAACATTAGCTTTAACGTAGCTACTGTTTGCTGTCATCATCAATTAGCATATTGGTAACTTTATTTATTTATTTGTTACACTGTTGCTTGAACAAATTGTTTCATGCTGAATTTATTCAGTGAATTTAAATGTTTTTACACATGTTTGACATAATGTCTCCAATTTGCTTCCAGTCTAAGAAACAATGCAGGATAGCTGCACATGCTCGGTGAACTCCAGGCATATCTGCCGGTTTCCCGATGGCTTGGTGTCTTGGGGTCATTTTGCAATAAATTACATGCAATGTACCTGTCCCTGCCTGCTTGGTAGCACACTGTCTGACAATATAAATCTAACTTCTTGTTGCAAAGCATGAACACAGCAATAATTAGAATAACTGAGTTTATAGATGACAGCTCTAAATATTTAATTGAAAGATCAAATTTTGAGGGTTTTAGTCGAAACTATGCATGTCATAAACTTTTCCTTTTCTTGTGTTAGACTTGGATGGGAAGCTTTACGATGCCTATGTGGCATACCCACAGCCCTGTGACCTCGGATTCAGCAAGGATGTGGAAACATTTGCCCTTCAAACACTGCCTCATGTGTTGGAAAGGGCCTGTGACTACAAACTCTTCATAGCAGGCCGTGACTGCCTGCCTGGGCAAGGTAATTTACCCACAGCAAACAGTACGGAGACATGTGGCCCAGAGCCATTTTTTAAACCACAGAGCCTAACTTGCACTGTTTGAAGAAGGACTGGCATTTAGTATTATAAAAAATAATAATAACAACAATTTCATGCTTTTCTTTAAATTAATTTGTGATTTTTTTTATCCCACCCATTATTGGCAGATCACTTCAAGATCTTAAATATTATTAGGCTGTTTTACACGTAGCAAGCTTAAAATCTTGAAAGACTATCCAAAAAGCTTCTGTTTGCATTTCGTTTAGCTGGTCATGGTGTATTTTTAAGTAAATACCATGGGCTGTAGGTGGTAAAAGCTAGCCTCTTTTTGTCTTCACTTTCTTCCTTTACGAAACTGCATGAGATAGAGTATATATGAGAAAGGATTTATATAAGTTGTTTTGTGGTGATCTTGTCTTGCCTTTTCAGGGCGGTCAACAATAACTGCTAGCTAGAAATGCACAAACACAGACGAATTCCCCAGTGTTGTACACATCAGCTTGTTTCATTTTCAAATATTTTGCCTGTTGCTGTGACTTCCTAAGTAGAAAATATGTGGCAAAGCCAAATTATTTATTTTTTGTTCATGCAGTTAAAAAGTAGCATTGCATTAGCTTGTGAAGAAAGGCAATTTGGCTGTCTGCTGCGATGGTTGCATTTACTTCTTTTCAGTTTAAAAAGGAATAAACTTCTAAATATAACTGTTAGAGCTGCATATAGCTAAGTTTAAGTTCCCTTATTTAGCTCCTATTTTCTAACCGTGTGTTTTCATTATTTGTTCCCTCCTGCAGCTATGGTGGACTCTGTTGAAGAAAACATACAAGCCAGCCGCCGTGTCCTCCTTCTCTACACTGCTTCCTCTTTTACCACCAAAAGACATACAAGCAGCACCAGCAGTAATAATAACAACATTTCTAAGAGCGGTGAATGCGATGATGAAAGTCAAAGAAATGCCAGTGACAGCTTTAGCATTACAAGCTCTGATGTTGGTGATAAAGTCTGTAAAGACACAAGGCAGCAGCTGGAGTGTGTGGCAGCAATGCACCGAGTGCTGATCGAGGGCTCCCTCAAGGTGAGGAAATAGACACTCTTCAGAGGCACGTCTCTGAAAAAACTGCCAGACATCAGACTAATGTCAAACAGAGGCAATTGCATATCTCGCTATTAAACATGAACTCCTACACGATCAGGAGCTGAGCAAAAATTGGCACACAGGTACATATTAGGTCCATTCTTATGTACACTACCGGTAAAAAGTTTTTGAACACACCAACTTTTCCAGTTTTTTATTGAAAATGATGCTGTTTAATGTTTCATGCACTCTGAAATAAAAGCATAGTAAAAAATAAGCAATAAAAAAAAAAAAAAAGCATGGAATCAATTTATAGACCAAAACTTTTGACTCATCAAAGTTGCCACCTTTGGTAGATGATAGCTGAACACACCCGTGGCGTTCTTTCTACAATAAAAATCAAATATTCTTCACAAAGTTCTTCCCATATCTGTTGCAGTTCAGTTCACTTGTAGGTTGCTTTGCTTTCACTCTTGTGTCCAGTTCATCCCAAACCAGCTCAATGGGGTTTAAGTCTGGAGACTGTGCTGTCTGCTCCATGTTTTCAAACTTATCATTTCGTTCTTTTTCCCCAAGGCAGTTCTGGCATAGCTTGGACTTGTGTTTTGGGTCATTATCTTCCTGTAGGATAAACCCCTGCCCTACTACGTGCATACCAGAGGGTATTGCATAGCACTCCACAATGGTGTGGTAATCATTTTGGTTAAGAGGGCCTCTCACTCTGTACAAGTCACCGACCATGAATTTGGCAAAACAGCCCCAGACCTTCACACTTGCCCCTCCATGTTTCACAGTTGATACCACACACTTTGGAATCATCCTTTCGCCAATTCGATGTTCGTGAAGATTTCAAATTTTGATTCACCAGTCCATAATGCCTTCTTCCAGTCTTCAGTAGTCCAATGGTGGTGTTTCATGGCCCAGGCAAGCCTCTTTGTCTTATTCTGACGTCATAGCAAAGGCTTTCTTGCTGCAACTCATCCAGTCAACCCTGAAGCTCAAACTCTTCAATTGAAATTACTTACTATGGCCACTATTGAGCTGTGCTTGAAGCTGTTGTCCTGTGAGCCACCTATCACACAAGATGTTAGCTCTCAGAAACTTGTCCTCTGATTCATTTGCGGCGTTTCATCTGCCAGACCTCTTCCTGTCAGCATTTGCCCCAGTTTCTGAGTGCGTTTTGATGGTGAAGGAAACTTTATTCACTGAAACCTTTCTTTGTAATTTCTCAGTAGGAAAGACCTACATTTTTAAGTGTTATGCTGGTCTGTCTCTCTTCCATTGTTAATTGCCTTTTTTTCTCGCCATTTTTGTAGCAACACACCACTATCTGCAGTACAATACTGTTCACAGATGCTCACGAGGGTTTGGTACCACAGTGTGTTCCAACATTGCTTTTATGCAGACAGAGGGGGTTGTAAGTAATCCAGAAAAACTGGAACACCTGTAGGAATTAGTTGCACTAGCTTGATCAGTTGCACTAGCTTCAGCTTGATCAAGCTTGATTAATCTCAATTGCTGTAAAACAGCTTTAAATTGTTAAAATATATTGTGTCCTCTGAAAAAGGCGACACGATTTTTGTATAATTCTGATATGCACATTATATTTCAGTTTTGGTTAACCTTACCTTTTTTTTAAGCCTCTGACAGTTCAGCCCTTCCCTTGCACCAGTTCAAGCTATTCATTGGACCTCAATGTAATGAATTGCAATAAATACTTGGAAAAACTGGGGTGTTCTAAAACTTTTGACCCGTAGTGTATGACAGACATTATGAGGTCTTTGTGTTCCCTAAAACCACAAGGAATGGGCTAAAATGACAACAACACATAATTATTCATGTAAAAACATGAATTTTGTATAAGTCTGTATTTCATACAGATAGATAGATAAGTATAAGGGAAAAATATTACAACATCATAATATTTTGTGATGTGTGAGCTAGATGCAGATGCCCAAATCAAATTCATATGGCTCCGATCTTGATCAGATTTTTTTAGTATGGATTTCCATTCTCACCTATATCAAGCTAACTGATCAGCTAAAGAGGCAGCTGAGAAATTTATTTCTGTGCTAAATTTTGTGATGTCAAACATGAGTGTAACAGGAGGACTGATGGGCATTTCATAAGTACTGACTGTACTTCTATCCCAAAATCAAAAAATATTAAATAATAATGATAAATGTAAGAAGTGAATGCAGAATTACTGATTAATGTGAAGTTCAGAGCCCAGAGTTTATTTCCTGTATCTGATTCTAACTACAACTTTAAACAGAAAGATACCCTTTTGCCTAATGTGTATTAAATCATTCCACCGAGTCTAATCTAAGCTCTGCTTTGCAGGTGGTTCTGGTTGAGCTGGAGGAGATCACGCCTGCTCAACTGGCTCTATTTCCAGAGTCAGTGCGTCATCTGAGGAAGAAGCAGGGTGCCGTGTGTTGGTGGAAGAACCAGAGGACGAGGGAAAGGTGGAAGACGTGCATGAGTGGAGCTGATGCAGAAAAAACTGGAACAGACTCACAGCTGTCAACATCCCTCTCCCCTTCCTCTAGGTTTTGGAAGGAACTGAGGTATCACATGCCTGTCCGGGGCAAGAGGGTAGTGTATCCTGAAACAATCGCCTTTCTGTAATTCTGATGGCGATCTGTGTTTGTCAGATATTGAACCAGAGAGTACCTGGTTTCTAATGTAAATGTGGCAGTTGCATTTACTCACTCACAGGTAGATCGTGGGCACTGTTATCAGAAGCAGTGACACCAAGACCCTGAGTCAAGTTTACAGCACAGGCAACTCCAAATGTTCTCTCAGCAGAGATGTCACCTTTACCTTCTGTGGAACTTTTCAAGTAACACATTGCAATGAGTATAAAAAAAGTGTAAGAAATGTGGAAAGTATTGGCTAAAGATGACAGCTGGTCATGGACAGATCAGTGCAGTGTCTGAATTGTCCACAGTTTGTATGTGAACTGCTGACAATCAGTAACAGAAGGGGCCTGAAAAATAATGCAGATGAAAATAGCTTGAATGGTCGTACAGTTATTTTATTACCACAATCCTCAACATCCCAGCTGACACTGGGCGATAGGCATATCAGGAAATGTACATATGTATGATTAAACTTGTAAATATGTAGAAAAAATATATAAATTAACATGTAAAAACTGTAAAGAGGAACAACCAGAAAAGTATACATTCATGATGATTTTTTAAATTTATGTATATTATTTGTAAAAACAACATCATGAAATGAGGCTGCATAAAAATCTAGGTTAAAATGTATGCGCTAACATTTTTAATCAATGATTTTTTTTTACTTATGATTCTGGGAAATTGTAAATACTCTGTTTTCTATTTGAATTTTGTTTTAAAGTGTGACTATTTTGCAAATAAAAAGATTATTTTCAGTTTTTACTCTTTTCCATTCCTCCTCAAGAAACATACACCACAAAGACACTGGGTCTAGTATTATAGCGTGGTTTTTTTTTGTCAATTTACTTCACATTTCTGCTACACTGATTTTACTTAAATATAAAATTCCTCCCCAATCTTAAATCTTTGCTTAAACCATGTAACATGTTTGTCAGTGTACATGAGTGTCATAAAGGAGCTCCATATTTGTGAAAATAAGAATGGAAAATAAAAGAAAAAGGTTGCCATCTGGCAGCTGTGCATGGATGCTATGTTAAAAAAGGCTGAACATTTCAAATAGCAAGACCATATCATGCGTCTAATCTACCTAACTGCAGCAGGTAAATCAAACAAAGGGGCTAAAGAGATTATTGGGTACATTTATACACACACTTAGGATTTGAAGTGCCTTTAATTTGGTTACAGATCATTTAGAATATTAGTTTGGGTTCATTCACCAACCAACTTCTGGTTAGTTTAAAGAGCAAGCATAATATAAACACTCAGTTGGTCACTATCAAACACTGGCTCATGTTAATTTCTTCCTTTAGCTTTCAGTCCCTGCACTGCTCTCAACTTGCGTCTCAGGTCAGTCACGACTGGGAAGCGCCACTGTAGTTCAACCCTGTCGTGTCTGGTTCCAAGTCTCGTGGGCGTAGTCATTCGTTCCCTTTCATCATGCCCAGACGTGTAACTGGATCTCACTGGTCATAGACAAAAAGAGAAGGAAACAGACGAGAGTGAAACAGATACGAAGTTGGATTTTACAACAACGTCGAATATAGGAATTTTTAAAAAACAAACATTTGTTGATTTTTGTTTTAATGATGCTTTGAAAATCAAACATTTTTGTAAATCTTAGAAGTCATCATTACATTTCCACAACCATCGGATTATTTTGAACTTAACAGTGACTCATGATTTACAAGTCATTCGAGACGTCAAGGGAAAGAGCAGAAAACGGCATTTTTAACACTATTGCATGTTGAGAAAACTGTGATTGCCATTTCGTCATTAGTGAAAATAGTCTTGTGATGACTGTCTGTAAAATTCTTTGAAACTGGAGAAGAAATTGTAGGAATATTTTTTTTTAAGTTTGGATAAAATCCAATATGTTGAAAAACGCCACAAAGAGCTTTGAGGTTTGAGAGAGTGGATCCTAGGGAACGTTTACATTTTTGTTTTGAAAATCTGGCTGACGATTTTCACAGATTGACGAAAAATCAAACTGCATTGTAAATGTAATAATCTGAAAACACTGCGCTGATCCAAGCTCCAACACAGTTTCTGGGAAGTTTCACAGCTTTTTCCAATAACGGATTTGCAGCCGCATCCGTGTTTGTTTTATCGCTCTTTGAACAACTAACAATTCCCTCGTTTTTATTCATCCTTATCTCAGTGTCACACTAAGAAAAAGAATACGAAATATTGGCTTTGAGTTTAACTAAATAAACTGTTTTAGAAGGAAGTACTTTTTAAATAAATACACTCAACAAAAATATAAACGCAACACCTTTGTTACTGCTCCCATTCCCCATGGGATGGACGTAGAGACCTAAAATTCATTCCAGATACACAATATAACCATCCCTCCCAAACAGTGGTCACAAATCAGTCCAAATGTGTGGTAGTGGGCACATCTGCTATGTTGAGATAATCCATCCCACCTCACAGGTGTGCCACATCAGGATGCTGATCTGACATCATGAGTAGTGCACAGGTGTACCTCAGACTGCCCACAACAAAAGGCCACCCTGGAATGTGCAGTTTTGTCTCACAGCAAAATGCCACAGATGCCACAAGCAATGAGGGAGCGTGCAATTGGCATGCTGACAGCAGGAATGTCAACCAGATCTGTCGCCCGTGCATTGAATGTTCATTTCTCAACCATAAGCCGTCTCCACAGGCGTTTCAGAGAATATGGCAGCACATCCAACCGGCCTCACAACCGCAGACCTCGTGTAACCACTGCATCCCAGGACCTCCACATCCAGCAGGTTCACCTCCAAGATCGTCTGAGACCAGCCACCCAGACAGCTGCTGGAACAATTGGTTTGCACAACCAAACAATTTCTGCACAAACTGTCAGAAACCATCTCAGGGACGCTCAACTGCATGCCCGTCGTCCTCATCGGGGTCTTGACCTGACTCCAGCTCGTCGCCGTAACAGACTTGTGTGGGCAAATGCTCACATTCGATGGCGTCTGGCACGTTGGAGAGGTGTGCGCTTCACGGATGAATCATGGTTCACATTGTTCAGGGCAGATGGCAGCTGAGAATGTCCCAGTTCTTGCATGGCCAGCATACTCACCGGACATGTCACCCATTGAGCATGTTCGGGATGTGCTTGACCGGCGTATACGACAGCGTGTACCAGTTCCCACGAATATCCAACAACCTCGCACAGCCATTGAAGTGGAGTGGACCAACATTCCACAGGCCACAATTGACAATCTGATAGACTCCATGCGACGATGTGTTGCACTGCATGAGGCAAATGGTGGTCACACCAGATACTGACCGGTTCTGGGTCCCCAGACCCCCAATAGCGCAAAAACCTGCACATTCCAGGGTGGCCTTTTGTTGTGGGCAGTCTGAGGTACACCTGTGCACTACTCATGATGTCAGATCAGCATCCTGATGTGGCACACCTGTGAGGTGGGATGGATTATCTCAATATAGCAGATGTGCCCACTACCACACATTTGGACTGATTTGTGACCACTGTTTGGGAGGGATGGTTATATTGTGTATCTGGAATGAATTTTAGGTCTCTACGTCCATCCCATGGGGAATGGGAGCAGTAACAAAGGTGTTGCGTTTATATTTTTGTTGAGTGTAGTATTATGCAGCTGTCTTAATGGAATATTTCCAGGAAATGTACACTGCTAGTTAGTTAAATGCCATTACATTATTACATGAAAACAACTGTCAGTTTCAAATCTTAACCACCAACAACTCGACCTATATCTGTCAAGTGCTACTTAGCTGTGGTTGAATAACTGTGCTGCACCTGTACTGCAAAGCAAGTTGTACTTTTTTTCAGTTGAGAGGAAATTTCATACCGGGGTAGTGGAACAATATAAAATAATGCAAATACAGGAGGAGGAGTAGGAGGATGGAAAATCCAGCAAGTCACTGCAAGTTCACTGTACTGTAAGTGACAGGCAGACTTTCTGTCTCATAATTCAGAGTAGAAAGTCAAAATTATAATTAAAACTACAGCTGTAATTGTACAGATAGTTCTTTCTATTTTTGTAGTAACTTCATATACGTCACAGGTGAGTTTCGATTAAGCTTTATGATTACATCTTTTTTAAATACTTGGTGTAGGCTTCTTTGAATTTTATAGTACTGGTTTCACATTGACGTGGTTTCACTCTGTTGATTTTATCTTTGTCTTTCTGTTCAGCAATATTTCTTTTGATTGCTTTTACACAAAATATATTGGCAGCAGGTTTTCAATTTTGGTCTTGACATCTATTTATTTAAGGCACTGAAGTTTAAATACTCAGCGACTGTGATTTTCACTTGCTTCACTGAGCTTTGGAAGGTTACCACTTTACAATAAGGCAAACTTAAAGAGGGATATCTGAGTAAACTGTGAAAATATATACGATGCTGACAAAAATTGCCATGTAAAACATATATCAAGTGACGACTGAAGACCATTCAGGGTAAACCCTTACTTTAAGTATTTATCACAGCAGTTGTGAGATATAAGGCTTACTCATTTCAAAAATTACTACAAAGTTTATTATTAAGACATTTTTATAGGAATGTCATCATTGTTTTTCAAAGCCCAGAAAGCCCAAAATTGGCATTATATTTTGGGAAATTCTGATTTTCTATTAATATGAAGTATTTTTAAATAAATATGTGCTGCAGATGAACTTGCCCATAAATTCCCTTATATATAACCTGACTCCGATCCACTTTATGTTAATGACCAAAATGAGTGCAATTCATATATGAATTATTACTTTTCGATGACGTAACAAAGACGCATGAATGATTTACATCAGCAGAGAGTTACTACAAATGACAAAGAGAATTTTTTTTCTCAACCTTTGACAAAGAAACACCAATCAGTGGAACTTCCTGGGACTTTACTGGGAGTGTTTTGGCTCTGACTTCCTTGTGAGAGCTGAGAACACTCCATCTTTCACTTCCCTTTAAGGGAAGCTGTGCTCCCCAGGAAGTATGTCAAGAAACTTGTATACACTGCAAAGAATACGCTCGCCTGACAGGATGGCTCGTGTTCTCAAGAAAATCACACCGGACTTTACTGAAATGCAGTCTGTTGATTCCCTCAGATAAGAACTATGGCAGCGGCAGGTTGGGTCTGCTTGGTGACTGTTCTGCTGTCTCTGTCATTTGTTGTGACGCGTGGTAAGTACTGATTCTCCAACTTCTTCTGAACACTTAGTTTCAGCTGAGTGACAAGCTCTGTCTGCTTTATGCCAATGTCGTGGGGTTAGCTGTCATGGTTTATAACCAGTTTAACTGGTTTATAAACCAGTTAAACTGTCTGTTAAGATTTTCCTTAACAGACAGTTTAACTGGTTTATAACCAGTTTAACTGGTTTATAAACCAGTTAAACTGTCTGTTAACAGACAGGGCAAACTATCCTATAGCTTTGCCAAATACATTTATATGTATGCATGTATGTATGTATGTATGTATGTATGTATGTATGTGTATATGTGTATATATATATATATATATATATACACATATTGTACATATGTATCCTAACTCAAATGTTACCATAAATTAATCATAAATCAGTGATCAGAATAGATACTGGAATAAAAGCTGATTCTTCAGTGTTCCTTGTAGTGGATTTATCTATTCATACATCTGTGGTAGGGGACTGCACAGAATGCATACAGCAGTATGATAAAATCTCTATTCAACTGATAGGTTACCTGGGTAGGTTTTGCTATCAAGACAGACAATCACGACAGAAAAAGATAAACTGTGGTTTGATGAGTAAAAAAAGCATACCCCTCAACATTCCTCTCACGACAATGAAGTGATTCTGATAGACGATAACGTCAAAAAAACAACAACTGAAAGGTCTGTGGGGTTTTTGATGATTATATAGGTCAAGGAGACCAAACATTTATACTCAGACTTTGATGTGTGAATCTCCAGGAAGCGTCTTAGCTAAAAGATGTCAGCATTAAAGTTGCAGCACCTGTGCACGTCAGGCTGAACATAAAGGACAAGGTTTTATAAAATGCTCCAGCAGAGCCAAGGATCCCTCGCCAAGCGTGGCGCCAATAATAAAACAGTTGACTGTAATAAGCAGAGTAATCTTTTTAAAAGTACTACTCTAAATATTCTGTTATACCTGAATACTTTGATACAGGCTAGCTGACATGACTTACCTCCATATTATTACATGGAGGTAAGCTGTACACAGATAAGAAGTATTAGTGTAAGACAAACATTAACAGCTATCTGCTAAAATTACTAAGCGTTGCTAAGATACGGCTGCACGTTGCACTTTTGTCAGCTGGGTTTGACTAGCTGTGACGAACAAATGCTTTAGAATTACCTGAATTTCACAAGGTTCGCTGACGCAGCCTTACAACTTCACTAACAGTTAGACTGTGTAATACAAATTTCTTCTTCTTCTTACAGTAAACTGGCATGATGAGGTGAAAACAGTGTTTATATCTTGTTAATCCTTTAAACCCTGAAACATAAAATCATTTTATAATTTTTTTGATAAATTAAAACGAAAAAAAGAAATGTGCAAAAGTGCAATTTAATGTTCACAGTAATGTGAAGTACAGTATAACAGGTTTAGGATTAGTGTTAAAAAACGGATGATGTTGAGCTCTAAAAAAAACCCGATGAGGGTTATGTCTCATCAGTTAATGCTGTATGAGGTGTTCCACTGATGACAGATTTACAGCTTTGACAGGAAGTGGCAAACAAGACTCTTCCTCACTGTTTGAATAATCTGCGCCCAGGATGCAATCTTGAGCAATAGTGGAAAAGGCAGAACATAAATTGCCTACAGTTTTTAAAATCCCATAACCTTTTTGTCATTAAACAAGCGAAAATGCAAACATTAGCAGCGGTTTCTATTAACACTAAACGCTTAAACATTTAATGTAAAAAGCACCAATTTAGAACAACTGCACATTCGTGAAAAATCCAGTTTGCCTACTGTCCATAGCTGAATACACACAAGCTGTGGCAAGAAGTGCGAACATAGTGTGTAAAATTTCTAAACAAATTTGACATATTTTGATGTTTATTTTAATTCCGTGAAATGTCGTTCTAGCTGTCTGTATGAAAAGCTTCAGAAAGCTCCTGCACATTACCATAAACAGGAGGGAGCCTATGGTAATATGTAATAAGGGCCTGTCTGATTGTGTGATTTTTAATAATAAAAAATACATCATCACATTGGGCTGATAACCTCGTTTTCAGGTATCGTGTTCTCAGCCCATCGACCAAAACTTCGTTGTGGCTCCTCAACTGTGCCTGAAGACTAAATATGTTAAAACACGTGGGTATTTTCTACCACAGTAACAATCTTGTTAACCACAAACGTCATGTATCTCTGACATTGTGAATAGCAAAGTATTTTAGATAGCTCTAAAAGTGCTGACTCTTCAGACCAGTCAGAATATAACTTGATAAAAATAACTTTGCACATATCTGCAACATCCATTTAACTAAGTAAAACTTAGATAACTAAAAACTCAAGAAAAAGGTAGAAATGATTTGGTACAGTTTGTGCAGCAACTGCTCTTTTTCAGAGCAAACATTTAACCACTTACCACAGGTTGCTGCATATCTCATACTGTTTGCTCAGCACAAAAGTGGCACAAAATACGATTATCATAGAATTTCATTTACATCCAATACACCATGATAGCCTTCTCCTTGTCTCCCTTAGGTGCAATACTACAAAGTGTAAATTTTCGATGCAACATACTATTTTATTCTATTTATAAAGTATTATATTCTATTGTTTTCTTAATTTTTGGTGCTTGTAACTTTGTACTGTCCCCTTTCTGCCGTGACCCAACAAATTTCCCATGTGTGGGACAAATACAGGTTTATCTTATCCTATGTTATTAACAGACGGGGAAGAAAAACGGGAAAGCATCCCTAGTTCTGTTTACAGATGCCAAACAGTTACTATTAAATTCAATAATGAAGTGGTGGTGGTGACATATCTTTGCACACCTGCATGGACGTGCATAGCCCTTCTCAGTGGTTGATAACCTGCAATATTAGAAGTTAACAAGTTGCATTAGTCATTGTTACGAAATGTTTGCTCTTTGACTGTAGCAAGACACCCATTTCCAGGAATCCATATTGGTGTTGTTCTACTTTGGACATGGCATTCACAGCTTGGAAAAGAACACAAATGTCTTTTCATGGAAGTTTGGAAGTTGGCTAACAGCTAGCTAGGTCCACCAAGGGGTGTTTGTCCTAAAAATATCTTTTATAAACAGTATGAAAGATGGGCCACCATCAGGTCACCCATGAGTTTTCAACTTTTGAAACTTCAGTGTCAGCATTTTGGTCCGACACTAGCTGGAGGTATTTCCCTGCCTTGTTGTTGTTATTTATCTTTATGAATGACCTAACATTGGTTGTGTCCTTGACATGCCATAAATGAAAAGAAGAACAGAAAAGAACAAACAGTTGTAAATAGAAACTCTACGGCGAGTGACAAGATGGGTTAAATCGCAATGGGCATTGATGTTTTCACACATTTATTCTGAGGAGAATTAAATTTGTTACCCAGAGCAGAGGTAATCCTAAGGTATTATATCACACCATTACTGGTATTATTACTCCTGGTCCACCTGCTGCCCCCAATTTCTTCAAATGAAGATTGTGAAAAATTTCTTTCTTTCTTAATAGAATTTTTTTTTTAGTAATGTAAGAAAACATTTTTCCCCATCAGCATTTCTTACTCTGCCTCAGCCTGTTATTTGAGACAGCTTTTTATCGGTTTCACTAGCCGAGCTGGAAAAGTTAGTTAATTCAAAGAAAGTATCCTCCTGTTCATTTGACAGTTTACCTGCATCGTTACTCAAAAATGTCTTCCAGTCTATCGGTCCCTGTGTGCTCACCACAATTAACACGTCACTGGTAAAGTCCCTGTGCTGTACATCCCATCTAAAAAAAAAAAACAGCAGTTGCAGGCCAATCTCAAAATTACCACTAACTGCTAAGATTTTAGAAAAGGTTGTGGCTAAGCAGCTTACAGCAGTTTTGGACAAACACGATATTCTTGACAAATTTCAGTCAGTCAGTGGCTTTCGTAGACCTCATTCTACTGAAACAGCCCTTCTTAGAGTCTCCAGTGACATTTTGATGCAAAACGATGCAGGAAAATGTTTTGTTTTGCTGATGTTGGACCCGACGCCAGCTATGCATTGCTTTTAAGCCCCAAGATCTATCTATGCTGCAGATTCTGAATGAGTGCTTAGAATCCATTAAAGGTTGGCTGGATGACAGCTTTCTCCAACTTAATGAAGGACACACTGAAGTCCTTGCATGTGGCTCCTGACTTGTACCTATGATAATGAATGCTGGTCCCCTTTCGACATTTGTGAAATCATCTATCAGGAACCTAGGGGTAACCTTTGACCCGGCTCTCACATTGGATGTCCATGTCAAATCTCTGATTTGGTCTTGCTTTTATTACTTAAGAAACATTGCCAAATTAAGTCCTATTGTATCTCGTACTAAACTGGAGATTATTATTCATGCATTCATTTCATCACGTTTGGACTACTGTAATTCACTGTTTACATGTCTAAGCAAAAACTCCCTGGAACGTCTGCAGGTTGTTCAGAACGCTGCAGCAAAGCTTTTGACCAAATCCTTGAAGTACTCACATGTGACTCAGTAGTCTCTTTTAAAAACAACTAAAAACACATCTTTTTAGAATTGCATTTCGTTAACTTTTTGTCTGTTTTTGTTTTATACCTTGTTATCTCTGTGTAAAGCACTTTGTGATCTTTTGTCTAGAAAGGTGCTATATAAATAAAATGTTACTTACTTTACTTACTTAGTCCTATTCTGTTCTATCTGTTCTTCTTTTGGAGTAACATGTCTTCCTTGTAGATTGATATATTTTTTTAACATCTTACATTAAATGACAAATAGTTGTTCTCCTGTTGCACTGTCACCTACAGACCACCGTGGGGAGATAGATACCTTCCATGTGAGTGCTGGCCATTTCTTTTTGCTGAATTGCTACACAGCAGAGGCTCATGATGTCGTGATCTGGAGCAGAGGGGAGAGTAAAGACAATCTGAGCCTGCCCACTGGAGTGGAAGTGAGGGACAGGTTACTTTGGTTTCTACCTGTCCAGATGTCCCACAATGGATCTTACACCTGTCAGATAAGGTATAAAAATATCTGTATGACTTCTCTTGCATGAGTTCTCCTGATCCCTGCAGTTCCATGTTTCTAGTATATTTATAAATGTGCTTTAACACACGTGCACAGACAAACACAACCTACTTTATAATAAAATGCTGTAAAACCTAACAGTTGTATGCAGGCTATGATCAAGCTCTGTTGTATTGGAAACCCTTTGTCACTCATCCAAGTGACTTCTTCAGAAGTCTCCAATGAAAACGCTACGTCCAGATGAACAAAATCAACCTTTTGCGACCTGTTTTATAAGATATGCCAACTAACCTACTAACTGGATTTTAACATCTGTAAATCTTTGATGTTGCACTTTTAGGAGACTGTGTGAAGGTTGTACTGGGAGCATATGGAGCCTCCTATACAACAGGGAGACGGGATTGGCCATTTCTAAAAATGAATGTGTTATTTATCCAGGAAATGATCAAACCATTAAGAGCAAATGAGCAACTGGATAAATATCCAAATATATATGAGAGGAGGGATATCAAATCTCCTCAGTTCCAGCCTTCAGGCAGTCTCTGTACGTGTGTGTGCTAATTTATATTCCTAATGGATGTTATTTTTTTTTATCTTATATCTAATTAGTGCTGAACAGATATATAACTTCAGCTTATCAGTGGAATAGAGGCATAACTGAAACATCAATTCATATTTTAGTCATATTGTCTGTAACCATTTAGGATAAACAAAAAGTACAGGGATATTTCTTGCTGTTGGCTTTACAATTCTTTTTCTTTTCAGGAATCAGTCTGGAGTATTATTACGGAGGCTAAAGTTTTGGGTGTCAGTGTCTAGTGGAGAGTGTCCTTATACCGTTGAGAGCATTTCCATCACAAAAGGAGTGAGCGACAGTCTTCCTTGTAAACAGAAAGAAATCTTCGGCCTGAATAGCGTGGTGAATGTACGATGGATGAAGGTATAAAGAGGCCTAATACACTTGTTTTACTGCATTGACATGTTTGCCTTGTTAGGACCTGATTTGAGTACAAAGAAAACTGTTGCTCATCAATATTATTTTGCACCTAAAAAAAGCTGGCTGAAGAACGTACTGGCGGTCTGGTCTCTGCCCTCCATATACACCAATCAGGCATAACATTATGACCACCTGGTCCCCCTTTTCAAGTCAAGTCAAGTCAAGTTGGCTTTATTGTCACTTCAACCATATACAGTTTAACAGTACACAGTGAGGCGAAACAATGTTCCTCCAGGAACCAAGGTGCTACATGCAACATAAATTTACAACATAAATTAACAGAAAACACTCAACTAGCCAACTAAGAGACCTAGTTAGCTGGCTAGCAGAGACAAGACAGACTGACCTAACATAAATTACAACATAAATTAACAAAAAAAACCAAACTATCTAACTATCTAAGGAAGACTTTTTTTTGTTATCAGACAGCAGACAACAAAGTGCACGTGCAAATGTGCAAACAAGAGCAGCAAAGTGACAGAATGATAGAAAAACACAACGTAACATAATACAGTGGGGCAAAAAAGTATTTAGTCAGCCACCGATTGTGCAAGTTCCCCCACCTAAAATGATGACAGAGGTCAGTAATTTGCACCAGAGGTACACTTCAACTGTGAGAGACAGAATGTGAAAAAAAAATCCATGAATCCACATGGTAGGATTTGTAAAGAATTTATTCGTAAATCAGGGTGGAAAATAAGTATTTGGTCAATAACAAAAATACAACTCAATACTTTGTAACATAACCTTTGTTGGCAATAACAGAGGTCAAACGTTTACTATAGGTCTTTACCAGGTTTGCACACACAGTAGCTGGTATTTTGGCCCATTCCTCCATGCAGATCTTCTCGAGAGCAGTGATGTTTTGGGGCTGTCGCCGAGCAACACGGACTTTCAACTCCCGCCACAGATTTTCTATGGGGTTGAGGTCTGGAGACTGGCTAGGCCACTCCAGGACTTTCAAATGCTTCTTACGGAGCCACTCCTTTGTTGCCCGGGCGGTGTGTTTTGGATCATTGTCATGTTGGAAGACCCAGCCTCGTTTCATCTTCAAAGTTCTCACTGATGGAAGGAGGTTTTGGCTCAAAATCTCACGATACATGGCCCCATTCATTCTGTCCTTAACACGGATCAGTCGTCCTGTCCCCTTGGCAGAAAAACAGCCCCATAGCATGATGTTTCCACCCCCATGCTTCACAGTAGGTATGGTGTTCTTGGGATGCAACTCAGTATTCTTCTTCCTCCAAACACGACGAGTTGAGTTTATACCAAAAAGTTCTACTTTGGTTTCATCTGACCACATGACATTCTCCCAATCCTCTGCTGTATCATCCATGTGCTCTCTGGCAAACTTCAGACGGGCCTGGACATGCACTGGCTTCAGCAGCGCAACACGTCTGGCACTGCGGGATTTGATTCCCTGCCGTTGTAGTGTGTTACTGATGGTGACCTTTGTTACTTTGGTCCCAGCTCTCTGCAGGTCATTCACCAGGTCCCCCCGTGTGGTTCTGGGATCTTTGCTCACCGTTCTCATGATCATTTTGACCCCACGGGATGAGATCTTGCGTGGAGCCCCAGATCGAGGGAGATTATCAGTGGTCTTGTATGTCTTCCATTTTCTGATGATTGCTCCCACAGTTGATTTTTTCACACCAAGCTGCTTGCCTATTGTAGATTCACTCTTCCCAGTCTGGTGCAGGTCTACAATACTTTTCCTGGTGTCCTTCGAAAGCTCTTTGGTCTTGGCCATGGCGGAGTTTGGAGTCTGACTGTTTGAGGCTGTGGACAGGTGTCTTTTATACAGATGATGAGTTCAAACAGGTGCCATTCATACAGGTAACGAGTGGGGGACAGAAAAGCTTCTTACAGAAGACGTTACAGGTCTGTGAGAGCCAGAGATTTTCCTTGTTTGAGGTGACCAAATACTTATTTTCCACCCTGATTTACGAATAAATTCTTTACAAATCCTACCATGTGGATTCATGGATTTTTCTTTCACATTCTGTCTCTCACAGTTGAAGTGTACCTCTGGTGCAAATTACTGACCTCTGTCATCATTTTAAGTGGGGGAACTTGCACAATCGGTGGCTGACTAAATACTTTTTTGCCTCACTGTAATAAGGTTTTGTGATGATGAGTTGAGGTAGTGGAGGAACAGTAAACATTCCTTAGCGTAGCAGCAAAAATTAGGAAGTACAGAAGTTAGTGCAAAAAGTCCAGTAATAATATTGTGCAAAAGAGCATTAACAGGTTGGTGTGTACGATGGTTTGGTGGTGTAGGTCAGTGTGTTTGCGCTTGTGTTGATTAGTCAGTCCAGTCTCAATGTTTTGAGGTAGTTGAGTTAACCTGAGTGATAATGTTTGTGTGTGTGTGTGTGTGTGTGTGTGTGTGCGTGTGTGTGTGTGTGTGTGTGTGTGTTTATCAGTCAGTCCCTTTTTGCTGAGGAGACGGATGGCTTGTGGAAAAAAGCTGTTGCACAGTCTGGATGTGTGTGCCCGAATGCTTCGGTACCTTTTTCCAGATGGCAGGAGTTTGAAGAGTGTGTGAGGGGGGTGTGTCCAATCAGCCACAATGCTGGTGGCTTTGCGAATGCAGCGTGTGGTGTAGATGTCCTCAATAGAGGGGAGAGAGACCCCGATGATCTTCTCTGCTGTTCCCACTATCCGCTGTAGTACGCTTTTACTGTCAAAACAGACATTACCCCTCGAGACGTGGACCCCACAAAACCCCGGAAAGTGTGCTGTGGTATCTAAGCAACAGATCCTATTAGGGCTGAACGATTATGGAAAATAATCTAATTGCGATTTTTTGCCCCAATATTGCGATTGCGATGCGATTATTTTTTAAGGTCTTTGTCTTCTGTATTATTAAACAAAGACAAGCAATACATCATATAGTATGGCCAATACTATATTACATTAATTTTAAACTGTTCTTTCCTGGAAGACAGACCTCTGTTATGATGACATGAGGTGATGCATGAATTGATGACTGACATTTTTATTTAACTTCTTCAATCACAACAGTATATTTGAACATACACAATAGTTTATTTTTAGCTTACAAACATCTGAGCATAAAGTGCTGACAAGGAACCCTGGTGTAAACATTAAAATGAAAGTCAGTACAATGTGCAGATTGCAGAAATATACATAAACAAAATCAGTGGCTTTACCACACTCAGTTTTTCGACATCTGTGAACTACTAGACAGTCATTCAATTAAAAAATAATATTAAATAAATAAAACTAATAAATAAAAAATACACACATCTTACTGATCTCTGCAGTCAGTAACATTACACATAAAGTGCAAACATAATAGCAATTGTATAAACACACACACAAACACGCCTTTAAAATTTAAAGGCGTGAAATTGGACGGTCTAGCCTTCTGATTAGACCGTCCAGTAAAGAGAACTGGATGTGCTGGTATCACTGTGCTGAGGTGAGAACGGGCTGTAGTCTTTCATGCAGCAGTCCTCGCTAGAAGGCTAGTTCTGATTAGCGTCACCGCTGTCTCGGTGGAGTTTAATAAACTCGGCCGTCTGCTTCTTGCTATCTAAAATATAACCAGACACTGGTGTAAATTCTCGACTGTCTCATACTTCTGTTTAATAAGTTTTCTGTTTGACGTTTAGTCAGCTGTGTGAAAACCAAGGAGGAACCCACCCGGGGGATTAATAAAGTTTTATTTTATCTAATCTAATAACTTTAATCTCAGCCAAACCGATTTACTCACGAACAAACAAAACACTGAAAAAAGCCCAACAATAACATTTTTAGGTTGTCTAAGTGACTTATATATTACGTTTAACCCGAGCAGCAAAACTCCGCGGTGATCTGAAAATGATGTGCCGGGAGTTGTGCCGTTCTCGGCCGCATCAGTAACCCTCGAGCTCCCGGCTAGATGTCGAGCTGGTGGGTAGCAGACGCCTCTGAAAACGTCGAAGCACTTTTGCAAATATGGGATATCTTGATAAACCGAGCAGATATTTGATGTTTACACAGCTACTTTCTCGCCTGAAAATATGTTAAAAGTTTATTTTGTGACCCAGAAAGATTAGTATGAGTAATTTTAAAACTTAGTAGCGGCCGCCATTGCTGGAAACTGGAGTTTGGCTGGGCCGCGCTATGAATTCTGGGATATGGTAGTAATTTGGACAGCCTTCGGCGCGTCGCTGTGACGTAATCGGTCTACAAATGCGGCCTCAGGAGGATGCAGCCCATGAATTTGGACATGTCCAGAGTATAATCGCAGCCTTTGCGGTTAGAAAATTGCACTTGATCATGTCGCGATATTATCGCAAATGCGATATATCGTTCAGCCCTAGATCCTATAATTCCTATAAGTTGGGAGGTGGAGACTCCATGGATCAGGCTTCTTTGTCCAACACATCCCACAGATGTTGATTAAATTGAGATCTGGAGAATTTAGAGGCCAAGTCAAGATTCCAAACTCATTGTTGTGCTGCTCAAACCATTTGTAAACCATTTTTTGCTTTGTGGCAGGGTGCATTATCCTGCTGCAAGATTCCACAGCCATCAGGGAATACTGTTTCTATGGGAGGTCATACATGGTCTGCAGCAGTGCTTAGTTAGGTGGTACATGTCAAAGTTACATCCTCATGGATGGTTTCCCAGCAGAACGTTACCCAAAGCAAACTGTGATCCACTATGTATTCTGACACCTTTCTATCAGAACCTACATCAACTCTTTCAGCATTTTGAGCTACAGTAGCTCGTCTGTTGGCTTGGATCACACTCCAGTTTTGGAGAGGCTCTCACCCAGCTGTGTGGCCAACACAATTTGGCACTTGTCAAACTCGGCTCAAATCCTTACGCGTGCCCATTTTTCCTGCTTCTAACACATCAACTTTGAGGGCAAAATATTCATTTGCTGTCTAAGATATCCCAGCCAGTAACAGGTGCTAATAAATCAGTTTTATTCATTTCACCTGTCAGTGGTCATAATGCTATGCTATTGGTGTATAATCCCATTTTATGGAATATAATATCATGAAGAGTGGACAGAAACAATTGCTGATAAACTATCAGTGGAAACAGCAGATATAAACTAGGCTAGTTTATACACAATCGCTCCATCTAAAGTGCTTAGGTGGGCCAAATCCCAGGCTTCTGTTTTACAACTTCCATAAATGCAACACTGCCCCCTTCTGTAGATATCAGGGAAAAATGTGTGCCAGATCTGCCCCCCTGGCAGATAAGACTGGTTGCCACCCAGGCCAGCAACAATGTAGTACTATGCATTTTGTTACCTGGAAACTTGCGACCAACACATTTTGAGATCACTATGCCAGTTTTTTGCTTTTTATTCATGTTTTCCTTTATTTCTGGCTCTTCTTTCTTGTCTTGAGGCTCAAAAATGCCTCTCAAAAATATGGCACTGTGAAAACTAACTACAGGATTGGTTTCTGTCTGCAGGATTGCCAGCTCATTCAGCGGCAAGGGAAACCCATCTCTGTTGATATGAAAGGCAACATGAGGCTTCCTCAAGCCTCAGAGGAGGACAATGGGAAATATACCTGCCTGATAGACATTAACTTGGATGGCAGGAATTATACCGCTTCACGCAGCATCCTGTTGACTGTTAAAGATGGTAAGTACTGTAGAGCTCTCATATTGAATCCTTAATTATTCTGGTGTCATTTTTTAATATATTACTCTGGCTGTACATAATTATTATTATTATTTTGTTTTGTTTAATCATAGACTTGAAGACTTAATTCAGGGGGTTTAACAAAAAAGAAATAAATCATTGGATGCTTTGGCATACGAGTTGTATCTCTCCATTTTCATTATTTTTCTCTTCTCCTCATGCTGTTGTAAGTTAAATATGTCCAAAGATGTTTTCTCAGAACATGCAGGCTCTTCTTGTTTTTGAGTGTGAACAGTGGTTTTCACCATCTGGTAAACCATCTGTATTTACATTCATAAAGGCATCTCTTGATTGTATATTCTAGACTCTGATAACGACACCATATTTCCTTGAGTGTTTACAACTGTGGTAAATGTTGTTTAGCCTTTTTTTTCTTAAATCTAAACTCTAGTAGGTTTGTTTGGTCTTCTGGGGCCAGATTCATTTCCTTAATTTGCATCAACGTCTCAGTGAATTTTACAAGTTCCAGTGAAATGCTGAAATACAAGTTTAGCTATTGGACTCAGATCCAGATGTCTTTAATTAACTTTGTTTATCATGGAATGACGAGGCAACAGGCCTCATCTCCCATACTTTTGAGCGTCTGAAAATGGGGGATTATGGATAAAAACGAGTGTAATTCCTAAAGAGTTCATGCAAAACCTCGGTTAAACCTCTTGAATTAAAGCTAAACATCTGCACTTCAATCACATCTGGTTTGTCTGATTTAAATTAGCCTGTGATGGTGTACAGAGGCAATATATACAAATGCTTATGGAGCTAAATGTATATTGTCCCACTTTCTTTATTTTTCCTTCCTTCTTTCTTTCTTGCAGACCTCCCAGAAAAAGTTTTTGTAGAGCCACAGCTGGTGACCCCTGACAAGCAAGAGATTACAGTTGAACTAGGCAAGTGAAACACTAAATAAAATGCATTAGAGTGAATGTTAGTGCTATGGAAAAATATTATAAACACCTTTAAATATCCTGAAGTCTTTGACACCATTATCCATTTATTGACTGTATGATCTTTATGATAAATACTTGACAAACAGTTGTTTTTCAAGTCAAGATGACAATAAAGTCCTTTAAAACCTTTGCAATGGTGCTTTGTCATCTAGCGACTGAACAGAATTAGTCAGAAGCCTTTTGAAAAGTTTCCGTGACGTTAAATTTCATTTGAGCTAACTTCATATTTTTGTTTGATCAAAACGGGAAATGTAGACTGACAGTTTCTTTGTTTTTTACTCTCACTGCCCACCAGGTTTGAGAGTGGAGCTGCAGTGTTTAGCATTCATAGGCTACAGTGAGGATAACGAGTCTTCACTGCACTGGACTGTTGGCAAGGATTACGCTGAGGACCTCGAGGAGATTAGTGTGTCCCGGAAAACGTGAGTTTTACATTACCATGGACGGGGCTATTAATAGGGCGAATACAAAACACTGCATTATACTGCATCGAGATTAAATCAAAACAACACAATGTGTCAGACATTAAATGTCACTTGGAGGCAGAACTTCTTTTCTGAGTAATAGACTGTAAATGTTGCAACTGTAGCAGCACAAAAAACTTAACACCTAACATTTACATATTATTCTTTGATTCCATGATTCATTCTGACTGACTGATTGTTTCTGTACCCTTTAGTATTCATAGAGAAGGCAAAGTATACGAACTGGTCATTCTGTCCATCGCTAAAGTTCATCGCAAGTTCCTGAATTTTGAGTTCGAGTGCCATTTAGAAAGCCTAGCGGGAGAACAAATCAGTGTGGTGAAGCTTAAAGAAGGTAATAAAGATATATATAGACATATACATATAAATGTGTGTGTGTTCAAGAATTATAGTCGTCTGAGACACTTGCCTTACGTTTGTCTCCTTCCTCTCTCCAGCTGACCGCAGTTCTTTCCACATGAGTTGGGCTGTTTGCCTTTCTGCATCTCTGGCTGTTCTAGCCTTGGCTGCGTGCTTCTTCTTCTTTAAAGTAAACCTGATATTGGCTTACAGGGATCTGTTGGCACATTTTCCCAAACAACAAGGTAAAGCCGTTATCAGTTGAACTTAAGTTTTTGTGTGGCATCATCTGACGAGATACTACTAACCTTACAGCACAACTAACACAGTACTGAAAGCCGTGAAAGCTGGATGTTGATTCACATTTTAAAAGGATCAAACGTTATAAAATGAACATAAACAATCATTTAGATTCTGTCAGTTCCAGATGGGAAGCTCTATGATGCCTACGTGAGTTTCATCCATTCCAATGCCATGAGTTCAGATGAGGGCGCGAGGTTTGCCATGCAGATCCTGCCTGAGAAACTGGAGGAACAATATGGCTACTCTCTGTTTATCAGAGGACGGGATGACTGTCCTGGCGAAGGTAAGAAGCAGATATCCATAATATGTAAACAGAGGTAGAAAGACTTGTCTTTCTAGATGTAGTGTAATTCTTGAGGTTGTTAAGGTCATTCTCCAACCCCCAAAAGACGGGAAAACATACAAAGGCTTTGAGCTGTTTATTGTCACAAACTGCTGTTCACAGTTTTTATTAACTTAAGACATCAAATACATAACCAACGAATCTAAATCAGTTGCTATGATGCTTTCAGGTAAAAGACAAGTAGAACTAGTTGCATTTTAAATGTGGTTAAATTAACGTTTTTAATGACTTTATAAAACAAGAACTGGTTGCTTGATTTTCATTTTGATTTTCTCTAATGCACACAGACTCAAAGAGTCAAATATATACATACACTCACTTAAACCTCTAATAAGTGGTGCTGAAGCCTCTACAACAGGGGTCTCAAACTCCAGGCCTCGAGGGCCGGTGTCCTGCAGGTTTTAGATCTCACCCTGGGTCAACACACCGGAATCAAATGACTAGTTCATTACCAGGCCTCTGGAGAACTTCAGACATGTTGAGGGAGTAATTTACCCATTTAAATCAGCTGTGTTGGATCAAGGACACATCTAAAACCTGAAGGACACCGGCCCTCAAGGTCTGGAATTCGAGACCCCCGCTTCTACACTATCTGTTAACTTGACAAGACCAAGGCCTATTATCTTTGTGCTACTAAAGTCATCAGCGATTACAACTGATGTTGTAGTCAGTCAATACTTCTCTTTGCCAGCATGAAAAGGATTTGTTTGACAGCACTCATTAGATTGACCAATACTCAGGTCTCAGTGAAGATCTAAGAAGGACAATTGTAGATTAGGGCTGCCACAAACGATTATTTTGATAGTCGACTAGTCACCGATTAATGGATCATGCATCCATTGGACGTAAAACGTACAGCTTATTGCACCAGCATGCATCTGCTCTTATATAACTATCATTAGCTTACAGCTTTAAGTGTTTAAGGTATGTGCTAACTAAAAATAAAGACAAGATGATAGTTTATTAAATTTTAATGAAATCTGCAGGTTGTTTCAGTGAAGTTTAATAAACTCAGCCGTCTGCTCCTTGCTATCTAAAATATAACGGGACACCGGAGAATTCCGTTCAGAACTCTAACTACAAAAAAGTACAAGTTTTTTGGATGCGCCACTGCTTTGCCACTATCTGGAGGATGACCAAATAATGTTGTCCTCAGATCAGAGAACATTAGTTAGGAAAAACTTCAGCGGAACCACCAGGACTCAAGCCTGCCATGACCTGGAAGATAAAGTAAAGGCTGTTGAACCAAAGAACACTGTAACAGCTGTGTAGCATGGTGGCGGCATTGCTATTGCATTCATTCTCATGATGAGTGTATCTAAACCTTTGACCACAACTGTATCTGTAAGAATTCTGTTTATAGTTGCAAAAAAAAGAAAAAAAGAAAGAGAAGTTTGAAAAGAAAATAAGAGCTTCTTGGTTAAACTCCTAGTATAATACATGGGAGAAATTGGATAAAAGCCATGTTTACTAAATTACTGGAACACAGTACAGTACAGTTAAAAACAGACTTAATACTTTCTTGAGCTGATGTCTAGCTATCCTCTGTATTTCTGTTTTTCCCTTTTCTTTTTGTGTTCTTCTTATTGCTCTAGTTTATTTCCTTTATGTTTGTATTGGTGATACATTGCAATTCAATTCAGTTTTTATGTATATAGTGCCAAATCACAATAACAGCTGCCTCAAGGCACTTACAAGGTTCTTTAATTTTATTAATGCAGACTAAACTGGTAAGTTAAAAAAAGAAGAAGAAATGAGTGCCTGGAAGAAGCCACAGTTCTGCCCAAAATTATAGTTTGTACTGTTGAAATGGGCTGTCTTCAGTTTGCAGACAAAGAGTTCTAACCTGCAGTTTTGTGTCTGGCCATGAATCCCTTACAGCAATACACGATGCAACAGCTGCTGCGATGCACCAGTGCCGCAGACTGCTTATCATCTTATCACCTGAGGCGAAAACGGAGGAAAGCACTTGCATATGTGACAATCAAAGCCAAGTGTGGTATGAGCAGAAAGTTGGCCTTCATTATGCTTTGACGAAGAATGATCCCAGAGTTATCCTGGTGGAAATTGGTAAATGATTCCTCATTTTTCAAAAATCTCTAGCCACATGAATTCTGTTAAGTCACGGGTTATATAGCTCAGCATTCATGCCCTATTTGGTCATGTATAATTCTTTGCAGGCATCACAAACAGAGATTTTACTTCCAGCTTTTATGCTAAGCTAACTTAGTACATTTTGATAAGGAATAAAGTGTGTTCATCTCTGGACTTGTTGCACTCGGTCAGGACTTCGTTTAATAAAAATTAAAATGTCAGCTTATTAAACGTGTTTATTTTCATTTATATTTAAACTGTTTTTCTTTTTTGCCAGATGGTCCAGTGGATTACAGTCACTTGCCAGAGTCTGTGCGTTATATCAAGAGGAAACAAGGAGCCCTGAAGTGGAAGAAAGATTTTCTTGCGACACACAAATTCACAGAATTATACTCAAAGAGAAACTTTTGGATAAATCTCAGGTACCACATGCCCCCAGTACCTACAAGAAGGCTCCAAACTATTGTCTAAACAATATCTTAAAGTTTTATTGATGGGATTCATCCATCAGGCCTGTTTCTTGGAACACTTGACAAATGGAAACTTTACGTGCTTACAGCTGTCGTCACCTGTATTTTTAAGACTCACTAGGACTACAATAAGCAAGCCCATATATTCTTCTGCACAATGAATTTCACAACATGTGCAACAAGGATGGAGGCATCTGCTGGACTTTTCTATTGGTGCATGTTTGCTATTACTTCCTTCATAAGTGATAGCAATACATTTTTTCTACATTTGAATTGTATTTTTTTATGCACTTATAATATATCATCAGGCATGCTAGCAACTTTTAAAATTGCACCTTTCCTTTATAGAAGGGCTGTGTACATACATATGTGTACATATTTGAAAGGATAATTATTTTTTATGTTGACAGCATTGCTTATTTTTATACTGAATGATAGATTTTTGAATGATACATATTTATATTCTGTTATTTAAGTATTTGTGACTGAGTATAAATGTTTAAGTATTATATATTTTGTATTCTTTTTTTCCAAGTTTCCCTTCCAAGTATGGCTTACTGATTGTGTCTCTTCATCACATCAGTTTACTCAGAGGAAAAGATTTAAACTTATTCAGTAGAATAGTTTGAGGCAATGGCATTCCATCAAGACAAGCACCTAGTCAAATTCAAAATTAAAACATAGCAAGAGGAAGCGATATCTCTACTTTCGTGTCAAACAGTGCTCTGTCATGATGCGCGTCGCCTGTTTGCATTCATCCCTACATCACTAGAATATTCTGGATGCTACTGGGTATAATTGTCGAAAGCTGCACTTGCCTGGGATCTCAATGGAAACAGTAGCGTGTCTCTGTTTTATGGGCATGTCTGTGTCCCATGAACGATAGCTGGAGCTTGTCAAGCCAAGAGTCCAGCAGCTTTTTCTGACTGATTTTGCATGTTCATTGTGTATAAAGTCCAGTCTTTAATGGGAGACTGATAGAATATTAGTGCACTAGACAAGATGCTTCACTGCTGTCAGATCAAGTAACAGCTTTGCTTTGTGTGGAAACACAGCTAGCATTAGCAACTAGAGTCTTCTGTGATAAGTTTCCTCTTATTGGCCATCTTGGACAATATGTGTGATGTAGAGGAATTAGAGTGCTGTGTAACTGTAATTATACAGCACTCTAAAGGAGTAATGTGTTAATTACTCCTTTAGCACATTAGCAAGGTAAAGCTTGATAACAAGGAGTGAGCGCAAGATCCAGTTTATTTAAACAGAAGAGGTGCAGTCTCATGTTCAGGGACAGCCACTACAAATATGATTATAAAGCATTTAAAAATTAGTCAAAGGAGCTTGCAAAGAAAAGCGTCTGGACTTCTTTAAGTTGCTTGAAGACGTTTCACCTCTCATCCGAGAAGCTTCTTCAGTTTTCTTTGCAAGCTCCTTTGACTACGATGACCTGGATGACTGAGAACCTTCACAGACATTTAAAAATTAGTTCAGCCTTAATAACTTTGGCAGTATTTTTAATCTATACAACACAGATGAGGAACATTTCACCACAGCTTTGTTTATAGTGTTTTATTGCCACTTTTGCTAGAAGAATGGTTTTAAAAAAATCCCTCCATTCTTCATGGTCACCTAATAGTAAATTAATTTCAGTAATGTAGAAGATATTTAACTATACAGGTAAAAATATTTACAATTTTCAGCCAGGTTTGAATATAAACGCAAACATGTCCATGTAAGAAGGCTGTTAGCATTTGAAACATCTCTTTAAAAAGGTGTTGCTGTTTTGTATTATGATTTAGTGCTTTGTATGCTGAAGAACAGGAAACCAGTCACAACTGAATCAAGTCATTTTAAGGGCAATACACCTTAAACACAAGATATCATGATCTTGAAGTGGAAAAACCTCTAAATGGAAAACTCCCCTAAAAACAGTGCGCTAATATTAGCCAGCTGATGTTTTGGAACCTTCCAAGATCCTCCGTTTAACGGAAAGACACCATCTAAATACACAAAATAACCATAATGCTGCGCTTTTTCTTGTTAACAGTGCTGTGTCCCTTCCAAAGGCCAGATGATGCTAGGGGAACCATATAATAATAATAATAATAATAATAATAATAATAATAATAATAATTTAATAAAAATAAGTTTGTGTGTGAAGAGGGCCAGGTTTGTAATTTAGATTTATCGAAACACAAATATATCCAGATATATGCAATTTAAACACAGTAAAAGTTTGCAGGTTTGACACTGATCCAATCTCCTCTTAAATAAGTACAATACGCATAAGATGTTACCTTCACTGTATACATGCAGAAAAAGATAAATGAAAAATTAAACATTCAGAACTGTAAAAGCATCTCTAAAACTATTATAAAGATTTTATACTATACTGTCAAAGACTTAAAGACAAACAATAAAATTAAATTTCATGACTTAGAAATCAGTGGCATATTTAACAGTTTTTGATTAGTTTCAGACTAATCCTAACTGATACTTTCTGTGCACTTTGTGCAATTTGTTTTCAGTGTATAAAAAAAAATCCCCTCTTTTACTTATCTTGGTCATTTGATCTCCGTGTACTGCCAGCATCCTGTGTTTGCGGTTTTATGCGGCGGGAGTCGTCGGTCTCTTTCTGTTTGTGTTGGCTGTCACCTAGACTTTATTCCTGACGAAACAGATTTTCTCTGAATTTTCTGAGCACTGACAGCTATAAAAGGCACGAAATGACAGATCAAATCATGTTACCACTGCTTGTCTATATATATGATCTATATATTGGAGGGGTTCTACTTTTGGCTATCACCGAACCCATTTCCATGCCTTAAATCTGATTGCCTGAAAACAGCAAAACCTAGTGAGTTCACTAACGGGTCACTCATCTGAAAAATGTTTCTCAACAGCATATCAACACACTTGAACGATGTAAATCTGCTTAACTTCAGCGTATTACGAGCTTGTATATATGTTATCATTATCATAGTGATATTTAGCTCAAAGCATCCAAATCTGGCTTCAGCTTCAGAGCTGCTGTGCGGGCTGAACTTAAAATTATATGCAAACATATTATAACTTGGTGCTAAATATTGAGTAAAGACTGGTGAGAAAGAAATTAGTCAGTTATGCACAAGCATTACTCATAAATGATTCTCTCATTCATCTGTAGATGGATGTACTGCTGGAACCCAAGATAATATAGTGCATCAATCTCGCATGTTCCTGAGAAAGGCTTTCCACCCACATTAACAAACTTTGTGTTCTTAGGGAGTGGGATTCCCCATCAGGGACTTCAACAGTCAAGCTGTTCCTCTCCAAGTCTTGAACAATTTCCTCTCTTTGGTTGCCTCCTAATTACAGCTTTTTCCCCGTTAAACTCGCGTAACACGCAGGTCCAGCACACCAACAGTTTCCAATCCAGTCTCTTTATCACAACAAATCCACATAAATTCTAATTAAAGTGAATCAACTTCCTGATGTCACTGATTATTTTAAGAGCAAAACCCTCCAGATCAGGTTAAAACTATTTTCCTTTAAAATGTTCACTTATCTCACTGGAGTCTCCAATTTCAGCCGGCTTCCCTTCTCCAACTGTGTCCTACAGAAAAACAAAGAACATCCTTCCTGTTTTCTCTCCCCTTTATTGAGAAGGGCTCAAATCATTACCAATCAACTACTCTCTGTACTCAACTCTAAATAGCTGGCAGCTGGAGAAGAGCTGCAGAACACAAAGACAAAACACAAAAACACCAAAGCATGCAATAACTCAAATGGAAGATGATGCCACTAGGGCTGGGCGATATGGCCTAAAATTCATATCGCGATATAATTTGAAGCATGTGCGGTAACAATATATATCACGATATATTCTTTTCTTCTGTATAACGTATTTCCCACACCATAAGGCACACTTAAAATCCTTTAATTTTCTCAAAAATCGAGATTGTGCCTTATGTATGAATTCTGGTTGTGCTTACTGACCTCGAACCGATTTTGGCGTGCAGAAATCTGTTAAAAGATGTTTTAGTACAACTTTGGTAAGCCGCACTGCTTGATGGATTGTCAGAGCATTACGGCTGCCGTAGTGAGTAACGGAATACAAAAGAAGAGCACAGCAAACACCGGAGCCCAAGAAAACAACCCAAACACAGAGCAGTTCAGGGGGCCGACCATGCGGAAGGCAACGGCGGAGACGCGGAACCAGTTCAGGGGGCCGACCGTGCGCAAGGCAACGGCGGCGATGCGGAAACAGTGCAGGAGGCCGGCCGTGCGCAAGGCAACGGCGGCGACGTGGAAACAGTTCAGGAGGCCGGCCGCGCGGAAGGCAGCGGCGGCCCTCCAGTCTCAGGCGTGCTGGCCATGGCCTGGTGGGCACAGGACCAGACGAGGCAGGACCAGACGAGGCCGGACCAGACGAGGCCGAAGACTCGGAGGCCGGACCAGACGAGGCCGAAGACTCGGAGGCCGGACCAGACGAGGCCGAAGACTCGGAGGCCGGACCAGACGAGGCCGAAGACTCGGAGGCCGGACCAGACGAGGCCGAAGACTCGGAGGCCGGACCAGACGAGGCCGAAGACTCGGAGGCCGGACCAGACGAGGCCGAAGACTCGGAGGCTGGACCAGACGAGGCCGAAGACTCGGAGGCCGGACCAGACGAGGTTGCAGAGGCTGAGGCTGGACCAGGCGGAGCTGCAGAGGCTGAGGCTGGACCAGGGGGAGCACAGGCTGAAGCCGAAGCTGGACCAGGCGGAGCAGAAGCAGAAGCCAAAGCTGGACCAGAAGCAGAGGCTGAGACCGGACCAGGCGTAGCAGAAGCACAGGCAGATGCAGCCGGACCAGGCGACGACGAGGCGGTCGCAGGTGGCGGCTGGACAGGCTCCTCGGGCCCTCCAGCTGATGCGGCGTGAGGCTGAACGGGCCCCTCGGACCCTCCAGCGGAGACAGGTGGCTGAACGGGCCCCTCGGGCCCTCCAGCGGAGACAGGTGGCTGAACGGGCCCCTCGGGCCCTCCAGCGGAGACAGGAGGCTGAACGGGCCCCTCGGGCCCTTCAGCGGAGACGAGGAGGTGCTGGCCGGGCTCACTGGAACCCCCAGCGGACGAGGTAGATGGCGGCGTGGGAGCCGCGGAGTCCTGGATGAGCTCATCCGAGCTTCCAGCAGGAGCTGATGTAGAGCCAGAGAGGTTTGGGACCCCTGGCTGAATGTTAAGCCGAACAGAAGACCGTATTGCTATCGGGGACTGGGCCAATGGTTCAGGTGCGAGCTGAGCTACTGGAGATGCGGATGAGAGTGGGAGCTGAGCTACTGATGGTGGTGAAGTAGATAACTGCACGGGAGACTGAACTGAGGGCGTCTGCACTGGCACAGGGGACTGAACTGATGTCTGTTGTAACGGAGGTGGTGAGAGTGGAGTAGGCAGTGGAGTTGATGACTTCACAGGAGAATGAACCAGAGGTGAGTGCACAGGAGACTGAGCTAGAGGTGGTAGAGATAGTTGAGGGGAAAGTGGAGCTGGTGATTGAGTGGATGACTGTGCTAAGGGATGCTGCACTGGGGACACTGGAGACTGCGCTGGGGACACTGGAGACTGCACTAGAGACTGCAGTGACGGTTGTAGTGGAGGTGTAACGGGTGGAGGAGTGGCTGAAGTGGCTGCGGGTCGGGCAGCTAGTGGCTCAGCTACAGAGTGTATTAACGGCAGGGCTATGGGTTGAATGTCTGACTGAGTAGCAGCCTGAATGGCTGGGTGTAGTGATGGTGGTGGTGGAGGCGGCGACTGGGCTTTAGGCCGGGCGGCTAACTGAGCTGAGGGCTGGGGAACACACAGTTCATTTTTAACCGAACCCTCAGGACCCTTCATTTCAGTTTGTAGCTCACAACCATCTGAGTCTAAAACAGTCTTTGGATCCTTGGAGTTATTGAGCACAGAGACACCAATCTTCCTAGTTTCATGGATAGGCTCGAAAGGAACAGGAGTGACACAGTTTGAATGGCTCAATGGGCCAGAATAATTGTCCTTAAAATAAGCAGTTCTTTCATTTCCGGTGCCGCTTACACAACAAGCCGGCCCGGAATTAACAGTTTTTATTTCTGCAGGAGCCAAAAGAGTAGCTCCACCACTCACCCTAGCCGACTGTACAGGAAGAAATCCAGGCCCTCGCTGGGGCTGTGAATGCTGGCGGGGTGTCTGCCGCTTCCCTGTTGAAGAGGGAGAAGGGCTGGCTGAAGGTGATGTGGGAAAACTCGGCTGCAGTTGCTCCTGCTGCGGTGTGGAAATGTTGGGTGCACTGGGGGGAACAATGATAATCCCCAGCATTTTATAAAATGCCTGTGCTGGCGTGAGCTGGTTGCTCGCAGGCTCATAGTATTCCTCGCGGTGCCGCCTCGGGTGCTTTCCTCGGGTCCGGGTCGCAGGCGTCAACAGTGGAGAGGAAACAGAAAAGTGAGTAGACGGGTTAGTGGCAAACGAAGACGACCGGCTACACGGAGGACCCCCAAGAACCAACCGGGTCCCATCAAAAGCCAAGCGGCGCCTCCTCATTGAGTCCGCTGGATCCTTTTTGTGGTCGCATCGTTCTGTCATGAATCGCTGTGCGGCAGGCAGGAGTTGGACCCAAAGTGCAGGACTCACAGACTCAGGGAGGTGAACTCAAAACTCAGCTTTATTTGCTGGCAGGGAAAAAACATACAAACTAATCTAAACTGGGAACTTGGAAAACTCACAGAGAGACACACACAGGGAGATCCACACAGCAAGAGGGACGACGCGACACTGACTCAGAGAAACACAGGGTTTAAATACACTGGGAAGTAACGAGGGGAATGAGACACAGAAGGAGGGCACAGCTGGGAGAAATCAGGACTGACGAGACAAGCAAAGCAGGACGCATTCACATGAGACACGGACCATCAAAGTAAAACAGGAAGTATCACACAGAGACGCGAACTTGACACAGTGGAGACAGCAACTAAGAAATACAGAGACATAAACCATAAGGCAGAGGTCTAAGAACCAAAATACACAGGGAAATACTCAGCTGGGAACACAAGAGACTAGACTAGAGAGAGTAACAAAAAACCAACCATGAGAACATAATGCACAATGCAGAGTGACAGAAAACAAGAAACTCAAACATGCAAAGACACACAATTACACAGAACAGAGGGGACACAGAGAGACATGAAGGGCAAGGGATCAAAACTAGAAGCCATAGAATAAATCACACACAAGTACAATAATACAAAAATCACAAAGAACTAAAAACGCTGGGTCAGGAGACCCAGGACCGTGACAATATTTAACTATACAGGTAAAAATATTTACAATTTTCAGCCAGGTTTGAATATAAACGCAAACATGTCCATGTAAGAAGGCTGTTAGCATTTGAAACATCTCTTTAAAAAGGTGTTGCTGTTTTGTATTATGATTTAGTGCTTTGTATGCTGAAGAACAGGAAACCAGTCACAACTGAATCAAGTCATTTTAAGGGCAATACACCTTAAACACAAGATATCATGATCTTGAAGTGGAAAAACCTCTAAATGGAAAACTCCCCTAAAAACAGTGCGTTAATATTAGCCAGCTGATGTTTTGGAACCTTCCAAGATCCTCCGTTTAACGGAAAGACACCATCTAAATACACAAAATAACCATAATGCTGCGCTTTTTCTTGTTAACAGTGCTGTGTCCCTTCCAAAGGCCAGATGATGCTAGGGCAACCATATAATAATAATAATAATAATAATAATAATAATAATAATAATAATAATAATAATAATAATTTAATAAAAATAAGTTTGTGTGTGAAGAGGGCCAGGTTTGTAATTTAGATTTATCGAAACACAAATATATCCAGATATATGCAATTTAAACACAGTAAAAGTTTGCAGGTTTGACACTGATCCAATCTCCTCTTAAATAAGTACAATACGCATAAGATGTTACCTTCACTGTATACATGCAGAAAAAGATAAATGAAAAATTAAACATTCAGAACTATAAAAGCATCTCTAAAACTATTATAAAGATTTTATACTATACTGTCAAAGACTTAAAGACAAACAATAAAATTAAATTTCATGACTTAGAAATCAGTGGCATATTTAACAGTTTTTGATTAGTTTCAGACTAATCCTAACTGATACTTTCTGTGCACTTTGTGCAATTTGTTTTCAGTGTATAAAAAAAATCCCCTCTTTTACTTATCTTGGTCATTTGATCTCCGTGTACTGCCAGCATCCTGTGTTTGCGGTTTTATGCGGCGGGAGTCGTCGGTCTCTTTCTGTTTGTGTTGGCTGTCACCTAGACTTTATTCCTGACGAAACAGATTTTCTCTGAATTTTCTGAGCACTGACAGCTATAAAAGGCACGAAATGACAGATCAAATCATGTTACCACTGCTTGTCTATATATGATCTATATATTGGAGGGGTTCTACTTTTGGCTATCACCGAACCCATTTCCATGCCTTAAATCTGATTGCCTGAAAACAGCAAAACCTAGTGAGTTCACTAACGGGTCACTCATCTGAAAAATGTTTCTCAACAGCATATCAACACACTTGAACGATGTAAATCTGCTTAACTTCAGCGTATTACGAGCTTGTATATATGTTATCATTATCATAGTGATATTTAGCTCAAAGCATCCAAATCTGGCTTCAGCTTCAGAGCTGCTGTGCGGGCTGAACTTAAAATTATATGCAAACATATTATAACTTGGTGCTAAATATTGAGTAAAGACTGGTGAGAAAGAAATTAGTCAGTTATGCACAAGCATTACTCATAAATGATTCTCTCATTCATCTGTAGATGGATGTACTGCTGGAACCCAAGATAATATAGTGCATCAATCTCGCATGTTCCTGAGAAAGGCTTTCCACCCACATTAACAAACTTTGTGTTCTTAGGGAGTGGGATTCCCCATCAGGGACTTCAACAGTCAAGCTGTTCCTCTCCAAGTCTTGAACAATTTCCTCTCTTTGGTTGCCTCCTAATTACAGCTTTTTCCCCGTTAAACTCGCGTAACACGCAGGTCCAGCACACCAACAGTTTCCAATCCAGTCTCTTTATCACAACAAATCCACATAAATTCTAATTAAAGTGAATCAACTTCCTGATGTCACTGATTATTTTAAGAGCAAAACCCTCCAGATCAGGTTAAAACTATTTTCCTTTAAAATGTTCACTTATCTCACTGGAGTCTCCAATTTCAGCCGGCTTCCCTTCTCCAACTGTGTCCTACAGAAAAACAAAGAACATCCTTCCTGTTTTCTCTCCCCTTTATTGAGAAGGGCTCAAATCATTACCAATCAACTACTCTCTGTACTCAACTCTAAATAGCTGGCAGCTGGAGAAGAGCTGCAGAACACAAAGACAAAACACAAAAACACCAAAGCATGCAATAACTCAAATGGAAGATGATGCCACTAGGGCTGGGCGATATGGCCTAAAATTCATATCGCGATATAATTTGAAGCATGTGCGGTAACAATATATATCACGATATATTCTTTTCTTCTGTATAACGTATTTCCCACACCATAAGGCACACTTAAAATCCTTTAATTTTCTCAAAAATCGAGATTGTGCCTTATGTATGAATTCTGGTTGTGCTTACTGACCTCGAACCGATTTTGGCGTGCAGAAATCTGTTAAAAGATGTTTTAGTACAACTTTGGTAAGCCGCACTGCTTGATGGATTGTCAGAGCATTACGGCTGCCGTAGTGAGTAACGGAATACAGTTACTCATATCTTGTATTTTAAATACATAACGGCGGTACATGTATTCCGTTACTCCCCAACACTGATTATGGCAGAATGCAGGTCCCAGATACATGGGTTGCCACTAATACATACTAAGTTGTGCTATAAGAAGAATGACTTTATTGATCCCAAAGGGAAATTGCTATGTCTGATATAGCTCATCTGCAATATTATATGAGAATTAAAATATATGACTACTGACTGACTGATAAGAATATCTGGAGCTGATAGAACATCTGGAGTAATGTTCTATCTGTAGCTGTTCTTGATAAATAATGCTATGTAAGAATTAAAATCAAAAAAGGTTTTTTATGATTTCTGTGCTTTTGAGGCTGCAAATGTTATTATTTTCAGATTTAGTTTTTCTGACCAACAATTCATTTTTAATTCACTGTAAATTAATCCGCAAATATCATTTTCCTGATAACAACCCAGCCAACCCATACCAATGGATGCAGCATAAAAATCTTTTACTGACCTAATGCAATACATATACACTTTGTAGTTAAAGAATTTTAAAGTTCTTACTGTCATCATGGCAGCTACATCCTTTAGCTTTGTGCCCTGTTCCCCCGATCACTTTGCAAACACTTTCAGCAGACTGTCAGAGAGAAACTCAGCTCCGTTAGAAACCTTGACTGTAAAGGCATGGTTGGGATGCACTGGAATGCTTCATTTTATCTGAAATGACATAAAATAATTTTGAAATAACAGCAGGCACTGTGCTTGGTTAATCAGTAATGTTTTGTTGAATAAAAACTGTTTCCAGATCTTATGGGATTAAAAAAAATCCAAAGATGTTTGTTTCTGATTTGCAACCCAACAACCCACAAGTTAAAACCTCATTTTAGTTCAAGTGTGAGTCCAGTAATCACCTTTCTGACAATACATACTGGTATAAGTTAAACCTATATGGCAGATTTTGGATTTCTCAGTTGTATTAATAGGGTGGTCTATTTGAGTATGCATACACCTAATAACTATAAAAACCCTATTATAATTAAGTTACAGAAACCTTAAGCGAAAATAGAATATACTTTCTCACCATAACACCTTGAACCCACAATCCATCAGCTGACTCCTGGTGAAATGCAGAATAGAGGTCATCTCTCAATGTGCAGCAAAAAAACAAACAAACAAAAACAAAAGGACAGCAGGTGAGGGCAGGAGGTGTAGGGATGTAAGCTAGCATAATGCCGCTGATGATATTAGCTAAAGCTGTTCAATGTCCAAAATCTCACTAACACCTCGGTGCAGTAAATACACAATGTAACTGAAGAGTCAGTTGTCAAATCTATTCACACAGAAAACCAGATTATGTTATGAGTGCCTCGTAATTAGGTTTAATGTGATATTACGGCTCTTGTGCCAAAGACAAATTCAAATGAAAAAGCGCCAATTCTTTGACAACAGATAAAACAGCAAATAAGTTAGCGGCTCTTTTTTAGCATATTACATGATGACACTCTAGATGTTTAACTACATTTAAATAAATATTAATTCAAAAAATCAAGACATACCAAAAAACATAGAGTTGGCTGCTGGACTTGACTGAGATGGATGCCTTTTTTAAACCACGATCCAAAGCCCGCGAGATGAAATCACGCGTGGTTTCACGAGATTTAACGTTGCTATCGTATTGACTTACTTCACCTGAACATGATATGAACAATTTAATACACCCTTTCTGCATATCATGTAGTTTTTACACTATATAGTTACATTTAACTTTAAAACATGAGGCAATTGTGTTAAATACATGCAAGATGCTTACATAAATCCAAGAGATGGCCAGTCCTTTTTTCAGTGTACTCCAGGCCAGAACTTTGATCAGTGGGGAGGGTTTATTGACTGGAAGTGGTGAAAGTCACATCTGTTCAGGGAATCCCCTAACTGGAAACACCCACATGCAGTGCTTACTTGAAAGGGCATATTTGCCCATTCCGCGTAGTTTCCAGTCATGGAAAATGTGATTATAATTCCCAGAGTGGGATAAGCCGAGCATTCCTTGGTGTTTGAGCGGGTCTCACTTTAAGGTGCGTGTATGGGCTTGTGATCCTGTTGTAAAATTAATTCTGTCATGCTGGATCACAGTGTAAAAAGTGTCTCTGATGTGATAATGAACTTCACATGTAATTTTTCACCTACAAGAAATAGTAGAAACTGTATATTAGAGAACACCAAGCTCACATTTCAGTGCCACTTTATCTGCTATACCTGAACTAATAATAAAACTATTGCAAGCAGGCATTACAAGACAATCCACCAAATGGGGGCTCAAGCATGTGACCCTAACATTACTAAGTCAGAATCGAACTTACCGATCTTGCCCGTTTTAATATGAAATGTCACAGGCTCAGATTACCTTAATTATAAAGTCATAAGGAGGATCATCAGGCACGTCTGTTCAGATCTGTATAAACAAGCTCTCACAATACAGATATATTACACAGGTACACTGCTGAAAATGTACATAAATGATATGAACATCTGTCATCCATCCATTCTCTTCTGCTTATCTTTAGCTTAAAGTTTGTAGCAAATTTTCTTATGGCTGAAACACATTTAAATAACATAAACAAGAAAATGTGCCTAAACATGGGTGTTCATTTCTAATTTTGATCTACCGAGTGGCTTTTAGTGATATAGATTTCTATGTTACATCTACACCCCGTCAGCATTAACATGTGGTTGTTTTGTTCAGGTGAATGTGTAGCTTTTCAAGTCTGCCTGTTGAAGTAACAGTCGCACTGCTGTTGTTGTGACTGTTATGTAAGCATGGACCCCGGGCGGGTCCAACATGAGAGACGGGAAACAGGCTGGTGACGAAGCATGTGTGCATGAGAGAGAGAGAGAGAGTGAGAGAAACAACCATACCGGCAGCTTCGAGCTGATTACACTCCAACGGCCAGCACACACACTTTTGTGAGGTAAGCAAACACTTTCATTACTACTAACAATTTTAACTTCCTTGCTTTAGGATATGCTAAGGTTCTAAATAGGTATACTCCAAGTTAAGTGACAGAAAGAAGAACTAGGGTGAGAAGATAACTTATAAACTTTATAAAGGCTTTACAGATGTGTTTACAGATCTTCTCAGATCTCTTCCATAGTTATTTCCACAGCATCTGGAAAACAGAACAGTTAAAGCTAGCAATTCTTTAAACTCATAGTGGATCGAATCAGTATTCAATTTGAATTATTCAAGAATTATTATAAGACTTATTCAGGATTTTAACACTTTGATTTGATATGAGCTCAAGCTGCAAAATTATAAACTTCCTGTTTAGAAGATATGATTCAAAGTGAAACTCGACTGAGCGGTTACAAATATTGGTGAACATTTGTAGCAATTCTATGTGAACAGGCTCTCTACTGAAGATGAATGTGGTGTGTCTCTGTTGCTCTCAGACATGTTTAAAAACATGTCAGAGATGCTACAACTATACTCTTGACAGACAGATTGTTATACTGTTGGCACTGTAACACCATGTGACTTGTGTTCACTTTGTCCTTTTGCTGTTTTTTTAGCTGTTATTTCTTATTCAGCCACTGAGTCTGTCAAGGACATTGTGAGAAGTGTTGCACTGTGCAAAAAGTCCTTAAATGACAAGATGATTAAGTTTGATAACCAGGAATTATTTGATAACAATCTTCACAGGTAATCAGTGTCATATTCAATTTCATCTGAAACTTCTTCTGACAAGTTCCTGTGTTATCGGTCCACTGAAAGGCTTCTAAGTTGATAGCTTTCTCCAGCAACCAGCTGGCTCAAAACCAAAGGAAACATGCAAGCCTGAGAAAAACAAAACGCACAGCATTCTGTTCTTTTGAACAACCAGTGATGAGAGAGCAGCATTTTAACTGATTTCATAACTCAGTGATTCCTGAGATTAGGGACAAAACAGGTTTTAATTTTCTAAAATATATTTTTTGATTTTTTAAAAACATATTTACATATAATTGTTACACAAGGTTTTGGCTGTCTCACCATGTTTTGGTACAATCTCCCAGGTGTAACATTTTTTAATAATTTATGTTTTTGCTGGAGAAGTGCAAGGTTTTTGTCAACACCGTCAGACACAAAGAAATGCAAAAATATATATTTTAAATTAAGTTGTTTCAGACACTTTGACTATTAGCAGCTTCTCTATTCTATTGTTTATGCACATATGTTTTCAAAGTAATTATACCAGGTTTAAAAGTAAGATTGTTTTGGCTTTTTATTATTAGAGTTACAGTCATACATATTTTCAGAAGCTTGTATTTAATCTCTATAAGAAACAATCACATTAAGCAGAATGCAAATTACACATTGAGAAAATTACGTATTTTTATAGGAAGATCATGAGGGAGGAAAATATATGGTTCTTCAAAAGAGAAAAATAAACAAAAACTCCATATTATGGAGTTGACAAGGTGCTGACGGTGGTGACACAAATCTGACGGTGTTGACACACTAGTAGAAAACAATATATTTCTTTCAAAATGACCATTAAACCTTAGCAACCTTTGTAATATCACAAGACACATCATAACAATTCTGTTTTTGCACATGTCAAGTTCTACATCCTAATAGTTCACCAGCAAGTAGCTGCCTACTACTCCTTGATTCCTAAAGTTCTGTGGTTGTGTGTTTAGACCCTGCTGGACTTTCTCTCCTTTTGTCTCTGTGCTTGTTTCCAAAACCTTCTCTTCTGACTTTTTTCTCTTTCTTTCAGATCACTGATGTTCTTTATTTTTCTCTTTTTCACTCTATTTCTCCATCTTTCCCTTTCCTTTATGAGAAACTCTTTCTTCAACTCAGGCTGGCTGTTAACTTTTTCTCTCCTTTTTTTAATCATCCCTGTTCCTTCTCTTTCATTCCTCTACTGACAGCTTCCCCTGTGCTATTGTAGCCTGAAATGTACCATTTTGTAATTACTATAATTTTTCTGAACCTTATGCTTTTTTACAGATTAAGGATGAATATTCACAACACAATTATGCATTAAGCAATAGAGATGCTATCCGGTCTTTAAGTCTGATGTCATTAGCCGTTTCCAGGTCCAAACTCCGCTGCAGATCCCAAAGTCAAAGGAACTCTGCGGCATCACTGAGAGTTACAATCTGTCTAAATTCTTTCATCTTTAATAAAATGATCAGTGTGGCTGCTCTACCAGGTGTAACATCCAGGCATCCATGAAAACAGAATATATGAAATTTAACAGAGTTAAAGTTAGATTGCTTGTTTCCACCTGAACATGATAAACCAGCTCTGCTACCACTTCCAACATAAATAGAGACAGAAAATTGAACAGCAGTGACTATTGTCAGGTTACTGAAGTTGGGCTAGCTGGTATATAGTGATGTGCTACATGATCGCTAGTGACACAGCTATGTTAGCATAATATAAATACAGTGAAGCTGGAGGATGAATGCTAACTTTTTACCACTTGATAAAAGTTAACGTGAGGGTTCCCGATGGTTAGGCTGACGTGATCACTGACTGTTTTTAGGCAACACGTTCTCACTCCCAAAGCGTAACATTTTACGCTAGGTGACAAATCGTCAGCATATTACGCCTCGGGAGTGAGAACGGGCTCTTTTAGGGGCTTGTTCTGATGTAATAGAACAAGATAAAAAGCATTAAAACATTTTAACAGCACAACAGGCTTAATAAACACAGAGTAGTTTGGGCCCGGAAGCAGGATTCATACATCATCACTTAAAGACCAACTCTCGAGGCACAGCTAGCTCAGTAGACGCCACATGATTTGTAGCTGCCCACTGCATCACTGAGTGAATGGGTTAAATGCAGAGGACTAAGCATTTTCCTACAGGATTAATAATATAAACATAAACAATGAGATTCAAGATAAGACAAATTTGATAATATTTGACACATCTGTGAAGCAGAAATATCAGTAAAATACACAGGACGTAATATATCTGAAATATTAGTAAAAAAATAACTTAATATAAATGGTGAATAGCACACGTTTGTGGCATTTGTCAACACCATTAGGAAAAGGGTCAACACCGTCAGACAAAAATCCTGATGGTGTTGACAAAATACCCGACTTTGTCTCATAACACATGTTTATCTGACAGAAGCCATCTTGTTTTTCATCAGTTGCTTATGGCTTTTACAATCTACCTAAATTAAGCTCTTTTTACAAAAAAAATAATTAAATCTTGCATTACATCGACTTTGGTGGTGACACACTATGGTTGTGACAAAGAGTTTTATCAGAAAGGTATGCAATAAATGACATTAAAATTTAAAAAAAATTATCACAGCAGTGACCTCATGGCATGTGTATCAAACAGGAAGTGATAAAGGGGTCCTCAGAGTGTAAGCTACCCACAATAATTCCTGATTTTTGATGTACTTTTAAAAAAATCTGATGGTGTTGACAAAAACTCTGGACACGATTTTAATCACTTAAAAAATATGTAAAAATAAATTTTCAATTGCATATTTTGATATTAGGTATTGAATTAAATACTTAGTGACGAGAGCCATGATGTTTAATTTTACATTACTTTTAATTTTTTTTTCTGTATTTTAATATTATCACACCTGCTTCTGGACAATGGATTTTTAAGGTACTGGTAATGTATTGTACCATTTAAAATAAATAAATATGTATAAAAAATGCAAAATCATATAAAAAATTGCCTTGGTTTGTGTAAGGAAGAGGACTCCCTTACTGCATTTATTTATATTATATTATCTGTATAGCACTTTAGAGCACACCTTTCACTTTATTAAAAGCACCTTATCAAGCACTTTATTTAGCATTGCACTTTAAGCATGGATTTGCACAAAAGAAGTTTAAATATTTATTGACTATTTATTGGGAATTTTAAAATCAGTTGGTAGCCTTATTTCAGATCCTGCACAGCTGCTCATCATCAAGGAATGTGGTAGATAAATATAAGAATAAATAAATACATTTTCACATTTACATATTAATAAATATTTCACTTTAATGTTACACCAAACCCAATATTATAAAAACCCAGAAACCCAAGCACAAAAAGATTCACCACACTCTCTTTACCAATGGTCTCTCCTGGAACCTTTAAATGGTGTCTGGACCCCCGGGGATAGTGATGGGCAGATGAAACTTCATGAAGCACTGAAGCTTTTCATCCAATTGGTTCACCCCAGCGCAAAGCTTCTTGAAGCTTCATTTGCTCTAGTAGGACATCTACTGGACGTAAAAATATTAGTTGGCAAGACATTGAAATGTGGCCTTTTGCACACAGCCTGTAAATGTCAACAACAAAAGGAATGTGTAAAACATGTATATTGTAGTGATGGCAGAATACTGTGTATATTTATACTGGCAGTATGGAAAATGATTATTTGGAAATGCTTAAAATGGAAATGATCATTTACTGTGAGGTGAGGTGTGGTTGGGGTGTGGACAGTAGTTGTGCTTTTGTAACGTTGAGGTATGGACAGCTACACACTCCTGCCTGTTCACATTTTATTCTGTAAAAACTAAATTTTCACTGCTTTTATGACCTTTTTAGTGGGGAGAACATAGCTAGGATTTAATGGTTTAACAAATCTTTTGAATCCTTTGTCCTCCACAATGCTAAATGGCTGGGAGTCCTCAATCACCATGGTAACCAGGTCTTCATCTATTTGAGATTGTTCTCCTGAGGAAAGACAATAAAGACAAAGCACAGATATAAATATCACACACGTAACTTATTACAGCTGTATAATATTGTTATATCATGTAGTAACATTACTGCATGCTGTATTATCATGGCATTTGATGGCTCACCTGGTCTTGCTCCACAATCGGTGTTCCCCTTATTCTCATGCAAAGCTCTGTAGTGCCTAAGCATGGATGAGGTGTTGTTGTTATATCCCAGCTGCCTGGCACATAGCAAACACTTCACCTTGTACAAAAGTAAAGCCGCTTAACATAAATTGTATTGCACCATCAGTATTATGAAAATACATCTTCTGTAGAAATTTACATACCTTGTTGGGAGGAATAAGATCAAAATGTTCCCACACAGGGGAGGACATCCTCCTCTTCTTAGCTGGCTCCATTCTCTCCTGACTTTCTCTCCTCACTCTCATAAACCTCCAAACTCTCACTAACCGCAACTCTCCATCAAACACCCACATTTTTGAATGAAGTCTGAGGGTTTATATCGCTGTCATAGCTCGCGGCAAAGTTCGAAACACTTCATGAACCAGTCACGTGGTACAGCCGGGCAGTGAGGCTTCGGCGTCATCATTTTCAGCTCCTCCCATAAATGAAGCAAGCCTCGATACGCGCATCGCGGAAACGCCCCCTCCATTACTCGATACAGAACGTCACATCACTAGTTTCCAGCCGCTAAGGGCCGCCCTGTTAGTTTGTAACGTCGGGTTGCGTTTAGTGGTTGAGAGGAGGCGGCAAAACACTTAGCAGGGTAGCCAAAAGAATACACACTCACACTGGCGTTGGGGATTCCACAGTGTGTTCTTTAGTATACCTTCTCTTCATCAACCATATAAGCCCGGTTGAACGGCTGCAGCTTAACAAACATAGCGCACAGTGTTCGTACAACCCATAACGTTGCAAACAAAGGTGTCTGGAGAGGTAAAACATAAAATCCGTCCCTCCTCATCTACTAGCGTGCAAGCACATGTCCACACCATCACAGAGAGAGAGAGCAGAGCAGTGGCACAAACCGATGACACCATCAACCCTCGACTTGGGTGTCTTAAAGGGACACCACACCATAGTGGCTGTTGTCTTTTAGGCAGTTGGGTTAACACTTGTATGCATATTTTTAACAACAAAATTGGGTTTTATCTGCCGGACATGTTTTGTCCCTTATCTCAAGAATCACTGAACTGTCACATTATTTGTGGAACAGACAGGGAGAAGCACTTTAAGCTGTTGAGGCCATGGTAAAAGCTTATGTGCAGGACTGACAGTGTATGAGTAAAGCAAGTCAAGTTAGTGTAATTAAATATGAAATATATCACATGATTCAGAACAGTGTGGTTTGGCTTTGAATGTCCTATGTCTCTCTCTCTCTCTCTCTCTCTCTCTCTCTCTCTCTCTCTCAGCTAATGGATGCTTTCCAGCTTCTCTTTCTTGTTGCAGTGGTGACATCCATATCAGAATGGAAATCAGGTGGTGTATACAGTACACGATTCATCTGCATGTGCTAAACCGCACATCTTACACCTTACAATGAAACCTGGTGAAGCGGCACACCCAGTATTAATCAGGCTCAAAAGGCCGCTGATGTGAAATGCATATCATGACAATTTTGAGCAAGTTGTAGAAAAAGTTATATCAAAGGTTATCATTGATGGGTCAGCAAAACATCAAAGCCAAAATGTAGAAGGTAAAAATGTATGGCAAGACAGAAAGGCCATAAAAATCATTGAAAAACATTAAGGCAAAAAAGAAAAGGAACATTTCATAAACATTTTCATTTCATCGTACAGCATTGTAGCATCTGCAACACACCTTTCACATTTGCATTTGCACTTATCATCACCTCTATCTGCTTCTCCCTCAGTTTCAGATTCTGGCAAATCACAATGTGAGATCATGAATGAGGAGAGCATTACAGTGCTTGAAGGGGAGTCTCTTTTTTATGTACCTTTTATTTTAGAACCAAACTTCAACAATAAAAATTTTACATGGTACAAATATAGCACCCAAATTCAGAATATTTCCTCTGATAAGAAAGCCAGGGTGCATTACCAAGGCGAAGCACTGTTTCTCTTAAACCTCAACATTTCTGATTCTGGAGATTACGCTGCTTGGTAAGAATCATCTCTACGAAATATGTTACAAAATTTCTATCTAGCATCTAACATTAGTGATGGTCTGGGTTTTCTTGAACTCTAAAACAATTTTCTTCTTTTTTTTGTCTCTTTTTTTGTTAATGTGCTTCCCACTCATTGATTCACTTTTAGGGAAATCAAGTCTTCAGGACAATGTTTTAACCACGCTGTGAAAATTGAAGTGTTCAATGCAAGTTACAGAGGAAGCAAGATGTTAAACTACGGAGAAATCAAAAACTCTGACCAGAGCAAAAAGGTCCCATGTCCAGAACGAGTCCGAAGCACATGTAGTGCATTCAAAGGAAACATCACCTGGTACAAGGTAGGCCAAAAAGCCCAGGTCAGCTTCCTGTTTGTTTGGCAAACTTGCAAACCTGCACCATTGCCTTAAATGCATCCAGGAAAGTCTACAGGTCATCCACCTCTGCCACTACACATATAATGGCTAAGTGACATCATGGAGCCCTGCTTTCAAAAACGGACATAGATGTGTGGCTGTGAAGCTGGATTTAAGAAATACAGTTTTAAAAATCATGTTCAGTGTGATGATTCATGTCATCTTATGTCAGTATAGAAGTTGATACTTTAGTTTATGTTAGCTAACTAGGGACAGAATCAAAACTCAGAGGAAAATAACTGCACTTGAACCAGTGTTGGTCAAGTTACTTGAAAAAAGTAATCAGTAACTAATTACTGATTACTTCCCCAAAAAAGTAATCCCGTTACTTTACTGATTACTTATTTTCAAAAGTAATTAATTACTTAGTTACTTAGTTACTTTTTAAAAACACGATTTACAACCTGAATAGGTGATAAAGCGATAGATCCTTCAGCCCAATTCTACTTTTTCTGCATAATCCATCATACAAAATGTAATCAAATGGAAAAGTCTCTTTTTAAAACTTGTTTTATTAGTTTTAAGCTTTTAACTTTATGCATCAAGCAAAAATTAAATTATATGCAACATTCTCTGACTTGAAGAAATTAGTTTAACATTTAAACCTATATTCTGCACATTCCAGCACATAAAATATTTTTTGTTTTTACACTCAGTCTTTCAAATAGATGCAAGTAAAACACAGCAGAAAATAAATAAAATCAAAGACTAGCGGTCCTGTTGCTCTATTTTCACCTGTATAGCAGGAGTGCCGCAGCGGTCAGTTGAAGAATCCGCAAGTTTCTCTGTGAATTTCCCATTACGTCGTTGCTCACTCGGAGCTTGTTTAGGGGGGAGGGGGGTTTACGGTGGCCCCTAGAGACAAAGCACGTTTCAAACTCCAAAACACTTGCAAACTCCAAAACACTTGCAAACTCCAAAACACGTACAAACTCCCTATAAAGGTGTGTGTTTGCCAGTTGTTTGTTACGCTGAATGATTTGGTGCTTGGCCATTTTGAATACACGTTTTTTTGGGGGGGATTTTTCTGACTCTTCGGTAATCGTTTTTGGATCAAGGCCATTGGATTAATTGATGGTATGACCCTGCCTGGTTTATGACTCTGGATACTTTGCTAAAAAGGTGCAAGAGCTAGTTGCCAACCAGCGACAGTTGGAAAACATCGTGGAACGGATCACTGCAGTTGTGAGGTCTCAGAATCAAAAGACTGACAACACCACGGAACAGAAGTTTGATACCATCATGGGGAGGCTCGCAGCTCTTCAACGGGAGATCGAGAGACCAGCCTCGGAGTGCTAGAATTCGAGCTGCTCACAAAGGAGAAATCAACAATATTCAACATTTGGACACCACGGCCCCAGCTGCAGGCCCAAGGCTGGAGCCCACCAAAACAACTCCCTGATAACGACTGTGTGATGACTATTCTTCCCGCCCCATGAAGGACACCTGGATTGGCTGGAGGACTGTTTACTTAGCCTGATAGGCCGAAGGACACTGTCTCAGCTAAACTATGGACACGCACACACACACACTTACACTGATAAGCACTCACTCATCCCCCTCCCTTTCCAACGCCTTCGATGCTTGTGCCCTACCGGGGATGATAGCAGTCAACTGGACCAGCACAGATGCTGCAGGACCGGATGCGCTGTCTACGCCGGCTCTCTCTTACCCTTTACCCGCCCCTGTTGCTTGTCTCGTGTTTCTATGGTGTATTGATAGTCATGTGCTTTTGTGCTGAGGTGTTTTTTCTTTTATCAAACTGTTCTCCCACTAGGAGCTCAGTCTGAGTGGAGTTTTTTTTTCTCCTCCTCTTACCTCATGTAGTGTATTTTCGTTGTTTTTTTTCCTATCAGCCTACCTTCTGACATGTCTGCCCAATGTGATGTTTGTGTAAAGTTGGTCAGAAGGTTCCTTTGTGAGTGCGCATGCGCCATTAGCGTGCTGCCTGCTGTAACCCCTAATTTCCCTCGGGATGAATAAAGTATTCTGATTCTGATTCTGATTCTGAAGCTGCAAAGCTGAGAGGTGCCAGAACTGACTGCTGATGGTAATAAGTACCAGTACTAACCAGTGAAACCAGTGGGGCAAAAGATGATTCCACTGGCCCTGGAAGTTGATGACATTAAAATGTTGCTTGACTTCTGAACAAAGGAATTTTATTTAACTTTTTAAACATTGTCCATGTTAATACCAGTGTACATTTTTATGTAAGATAAAAGTGTTGGTTTCATTGCTATAGCAAGAACCTGATTGCAAGTTAATAAAAAGGGAGCTACTTTAAAAACCTCTAAACTTTTACAATACAACAATTACAAACTAAGCCACAATGATGTAATTGACAGGGCCATTGTGATGATTTACAAAACAGACCATGTTCATTGAAGTAAAATGTGTTGCTTTCCCTATTTGTGCCCTTCTCGGTGCAGGACTATACTCTTATTGAAGATCAGCATGAAGTCGAATTGAGAGTGCATAATGCTACCAAAGACCACGAGGGCCTCTACACCTGTATTTGTACCTGGGCATACAATAATAAGGTGTACAGTACGTCAGGTTCGAGGGAACTTATACTTCTAGGTGAAACTGCATTCTTTGGTGTTTAGTTCTGGATACCAACACAACACATTGCGACACCAACATAAACTTGACTTTATAAGTGAAATTGTAATGGCGTGTTGATTTAACATGTTTAATAATGAGCCAGAGCTAAAGATTTGTATGTATGTCACAGGTTTTCCTGATTTTTCAAAACAATACCCATATTATAGCATACCAAATGTCCTATTAGAGGATTAAAAATGTCTCACTCTTTTTGGTTGCTCGCAGAAAAAGCTGTGCACTACCTAGAAATTTTGACCCCAGCTGATGAGTCGCAGGAGCAGTTTGCTGATGAAGGTAATAAAATCTCATCTTCATGTCAACATGTTGCTGTCATAACAATTCAATTCAATTCAATTTTATTTATATAGCGCCAAATCACAACATAAATCGCCTCAAGGCGCTTCATAGATACAGAGAAAAAAACCCAACAATCATATGACCCCCTATGAGCAAGCACTTTGGCGACAGTGGGAAGGAAAAACTCCCTTTTAACAGGAAGAAACCTCCGGCAGAACCAGGCTCAGGGAGGGGCGGGGCCATCTGCTGCGACCGGTTGGGGTGAGAGAAGGAAGACAGGATAAAAGACATGCTGTGGAAGAGAGACAGAGGTTAATAACAGATATGATTCAATGCAGAGAGGTCTATTAATACATAGTGAGTGAGAAAGGTGACTGGAAAGGAAAAACTCAATGCATCATGGGAATCCCCCGGCAGCCTACGTCTATTGCAGCATAACTAAGGGAGGATTCAGGGTCACCTGGTCCAGCCCTAACTATATGCTTTAGCAAAAAGGAAAGTTTGTGTTAGGTGTGGCTGTGTGCAGGCAGGAATAGGACCCAAGGTGCAGACTCCGGAGACAGACGTGAACTCAAAAAAGGCTTTAATTTAATACTCAAAATATAACAAAACTAAAAAAAACTCAAAACAAACTTAAACTAGAGAAATGACAGAACACACAGCTAAGAAAACGGTAGATCGCGACACAGACACTAAGAAACACAGGGCTTAAATACACAGAGGGAGCAATCAGGGAATGAGTAACAGGAGGGAAACACAGCTGGGACAAATTAGAACTGACGAGACCAAAGAAGCGTAACCTGAACACACTGAGATAAGACAGAGACCTTCAAAGTAAAACAGGAAGCACATAACACAGACTGAACAAAGACGCAGACTCACATGCAGGCACTACAAAGGGAACAGAGACGTGGGACCAGGGCAGACACAAACACTGACTGGACACGGGGATATAGGAACTAAGGATACACATAGACGCGAACTAGACAAGGGGATGCAGGTGATAGGGGAGACAGAGCAACTAAAGAAGACAGAGACATAAACCATAAGACAGAACTCAAAGAAACCAAAGACTAGAAAGTATAAATAATATCGTAAACTCAAAAACCCTGGGTCAACGACCCAGGCATCCTAACAGTTTGAAGCCTAATCTTAAAAGTAGAGATAGTGTCTGTCTCCCGAATCCAAACTGGAAGCTGGTTCCACAGAAGAGGGGCCTGAAAACTGAAGGCTCTGCCTCCCATTCTACTTTTAAATACTCTAGGAACAACAAGTAGGCCTGCAGAGCGAGAGCGAAGTGCTCTAATAGGGTGATATGGTACTACAAGGTCATTAAGATAAGATGGGGCCTGATTATTTAAGACCTTGTATGTGAGGAGCAGGATTTTGAATTCAATTCTGGATTTAACAGGAAGCCAATGAAGGGAAGCCAAAACAGGAGAAATCTGCTCTCTCTTTCTAGTCCCTGTCAGGACTCTTGCTGCAGCATTTTGGATTAGCTGAAGGCTTTTCAGTGAGTTTTTTGGACATCCTGATAATAATGAATTACAGTAGTCCAGCCTGGAAGTAATAAATGCATGAACTAGTTTTTCAGCGTCACTCTGAGACAGGATATTTCTAATTTTAGAGATGTTGCGCAAATGGAAGAACGCAGTCTTACATATTTGTTTAATATGTGCATTGAAGGACATGTCCTGGTCAAAAATGACTCCAAGGTTCCTCACAGCGTTACTGGAGGCCAAGGTAATGCCATCCAGAGTAAGAATCTGGTTAGATACCATATTTCTAGGCTTTTCAGAGCCGAGTACAATAACCTCAGTTTTATCTGAATTAAGAAGCAGAAAGTTAGCGGCCTTCCAGGTCTTTATGTCTTTAAGACATTCCTGCAGTTTAACTAATTGGTGTGTGTTATCTGGCTTCATGGACAGATAGAGCTGGGTGTCATCTGCATAGCAGTGAAAATGTATGCTATGTCTTCTAAAGATACTGCCTAAGGGAAGCATGTATAATGTAAACAGAATTGGTCCTAGCACTGAACCCTGTGGAACTCCATAATTAACCTCAGTGTGTGAAGAGGACTCTCCATTTACATGCACAAACTGGAGTCTATTAGATAGATATGATACAAACCACTGCAGTGCAGTACCTGTAATACCTACAGCATGTTCTAATCGCTCTAATAGGATATTATGGTCGACAGTATCGAACGCTGCACTAAGGTCTAGCAGGACAAGCACAGAGATGAGTCCACTGTCAGAGGCCACAAGAAGATCATTTGTAACCTTCACTAAAGCTGTTTCTGTGCTGTGATGAGCTCTGAAACCTGACTGAAACTCTTCAAATAAACCATTCCTCTGCAGATGATCTGTTAGCTGTTTGACAACTACTCTTTCAAGGATTTTTGATATGAAAGGAAGGTTGGAGATTGGCCTATAATTAGCTAAGACTGCTGGGTCTAGAGATGGCTTTTTGAGTAAAGGTTTAACTACAGCTAGCTTGAAGGCCTGTGGTACATAGCCGATTATTAGAGATAGGTTGATCATATTTAAGATTGAAGAATTAATTAATGGCAGGACTTCTTTGAGCAGTTTTGTAGGAATGGGGTCTAAAAGACACGTTGATGGCTTGGAGGAAGTAATTATTGAAGTTAACTCAGAAAGATCAATTAGAGAAAAAGAGTCTAACTTAACATCAATGGTACTAAGAGTAGCTGTAGATAATATTACATCTGTGGGATGATTACTGGTAATTTTTTCTCTAATGATAAAAATTTTATTGGTGAAGAAGTTCATGAAGTCATTACTAGTTAACGTTAAAGGGATTGTTGGCTCAAAAGAGCTCTGACTTTTTGTCAGCCTGGCTACAGTGCTGAAGAGAAACCTGGGGTTGTTCTTATTTTCTTCAATCAGTGATGAACAGTAAGATGTTCTGGCTTTGCGGAGGGCTTTCTTATAAAGTAGCAAACTATTTCTCCAGGCTAAATGATGATCCTCTAGATTTGTGACACGCCATTTCCTCTCCAGATTATGAGTCATCTGCTTTAGGGTACGTGTTTCAGAATTATACCACGGAGTCAGGTACTTCTGATTAGAGACCTTAGTTTTCACAGGAGCTACAGTATCCAGAGTCGTACGTAGTGAGGAGGTGAAATTATTAACAAGATAATCGACTTCTGTTGGGGTAGCGTTCAGATAGCTGCTCTGCTCTATGTTGGTACAGGGCATTGAAGATGATAACAGTGGGTGGATTATATTCTTAAACTTAGTTACAGCGCTTTCAGAAAGACATCTACCTTGATAAAGTCTACTCTCCACTGCTGTGTAATCAATTATTGTAAATGTAAATGTTATCAGGAAATGATCAGACAGGAGAGGGTTTTCAGGAAACACTGTTAAATGTTCAGTTTCTATGCCATATGTTAAAACAAGATCTAGAGTGTGATTAAAGTGGTGGGTGAGTTCTTTTACATTTTGAGAGAAACCAATTGAGTCTAATAACAGATTAAATGCCATGTTGAGGCTGTCATTTTTAGCATCTACATGGATGTTAAAATCACCCACAATAATTATTTTATCTGAGCTCAGAACTAAATCAGATAAAAAGTCTGAGAAATCAGACAGAAACTCTGTGTAAGGCCCAGGTGGATGATAGATGATAACAAGTAAGACTGGTTTCTGAGTTTTACAGCTGGGGTGGACGAGGCTAAGCATCAGGCTTTCAAATGAATTAAAAGTCTGTCTTGGTCTTTCATTAATTAATAGGCTGGTGTGAACAATTGCTGCCACACCGCCCCCTCGGCCTGTGCTTCGAGATTTCTGGTAGTTAGAATGGTTCGGGGGTGTTGATTCATTTAAACTAACATAATCATCCTGCTGCAACCAGGTTTCTGTAAGGCTGCAAACACTGCAAATACTTGGTTAATAACAGTGATCCTCTGAAAGTTACTCAGTTAGCACTTAGCAGGACTAAAGTTGCATCCATACAGGGAGTGACTGACTCATCACTTAAGAAGGGGGGAGGTGGAGCAGTGTGTTTTTGGGGACCAGTGCCTGATGATGAGGGTAGCACATCTGTCTAATTAACCTCTCCTCTGGCAGTAGGTGTGGGGGCCAGAAACAAGACAAAGCCAAAAACAGAAAGAGAGAAAGATTGTGTGTAACGCTTTGTGTGAATAAAATTGTTTGTAAAATGCATCCCTCTGCCCTTCCTGGGGAGAGCTCACAGTGGCAGGAGCAACTGCCACACTGGTGCCCAATGTACCCGGTGACCCAGGAAGGAGTGGCGGCTTCTCCAGCACTGTCACCTCCACTCTCTGAGGTGGACTTATTTAAAATGACGGAGGTGGATGACCTGTAGACTTTCCTGGATGCATTTAAGGCAATGGTGCAGGCTTGCAAGTTTGCCACCTTCCGTTTAAGGGAGTGTTGCTGCAATCAGGGCTTACAGGCATCCTAGTGCCAGTGGAAACTAAATACAGGAATAAACATAGAATTAGGGCTGTGTTGCACCCCCTGATGTTTGTTACCGATTGGCTGGGGTTTGACAAACTGGTGGAGGTGTTAAACGAGTGGCCATCGGGAAAGATTTTCAAGGCATCCTATTACTACTCCATAGCTGGTCACATGGAATATATAAAAACTCTGGAAAGAATAATGCCCCAGTTTTACTGACTGTGCATTCAGGGGAATGTGCGCCTTTGTCGTGCATCTTACCCTGTATTCCAGTGGGTTAACCCGTCCTCTTTCTTTCTTCATCCTTCCTTCTTTCCCTCCTTCTTCCCTTCCTTCTTTCCTTCCAGGCTCGGAGATTAAGCTGAATTGCTCAGTTTTGTGTGGGACTAATGTGAAACATGACTGTAATGCCAGCTGGTACATCAATGGAATTCCTTTCAAAAACAGGGATGGTTATAGTCAAACTACCAAAATGTAAGCCTCTTTTATACTTTACACAATGTACACTTAATGTTTTGCTAATCCTTTGAGTGGATTTCAACATGTAGTTTAAGGTGCTTCTAAGGTGTTTTACAGAATAAGTTAACATGACCTCTTTAAGTGCTATTGTTTAAGAGTCACACTTAAGAGAACCTCAAAGATCTGTTGAAAATATGTTAAATAGTAACTGTTATGTATTTCCTCTCATTTGTCTGCAGTGAACCTTTCTGCTGAACTTTGTCTTTGACCCTTTGTCTTCTTTAACAAAACAAACTCTTATCTTCTTTGTTAGAGCAACTGAGGAACCTTCAAAGAATACCATTGCCACTGCAATCCTCACCATTAAAAAAGTGTCTGCTAAGGATTTTCAACAGAAGTTTAAGTGTTTTGGCGAGGGCTATTACGTAACAAAGAATGCCACTTTAACTCTTAAGCGGAAAGGTCAGTCACAGGGCCATTGATTGTTTTTTAGCCTTGCTAACAAAAATGTCTGTTGACTTTTAGCGAAGCATGGAAATGTTATTTTACACTATAATTTTGTGTTTCCTAGAATCCATAATTCCACTTGCCATTGGAGGAGTATGCATGTTATTCGTTGGTGTTTTTGTCGCTGTTTTGGTCAAATACTTTGCCATTGACTTAGCCCTGTTCTTCAGACCCTACTTCCCACTAAGCAGTAGCAATAAAGGTAAGAGAGTAAATATTTTTCTTGGGGGCTTTATTATCTTAGTTTTGTACCAACAGTAAAGGAATGAAGTACAATGCTAATTAGTCAGTTTCAGAGGATAGACCGAGCCAGTTTAGCTGCTACTCCTGCTCCCTAGCTTCAGTGCTATACTTTAAGGAAAAATGCACCAGTTTAACACATCCAAGACTTAAGAGAGGAAGATGTTGTGGTTATAGACCCTGAAATATTATGTCAAAACAAAAGTTACTTCCTAAAATATTCATCAGCTTGTTTGCTACAAAATAGTGGTATCCAGTGGTTTTCAATATGACAAATTAGAAATATAAGAAAAATGCAAGAGTAACCAAATTGAATAACAAATAAGTAAACCTGAAGTGTTTTGGTTCCTTCTGAAGGTTCAAACAACATATAAAAAATGCTGGTTCACTTTGGCTATGGTGAACAAGTAAGCCAAATGCCTTTTGGAGAAAGCTTTTGAGATGGCATGACATAGACTCTATTAATCCCACACTGTGGCAATTCACATATTACAGCAACACAGGGGTCCATAAAGTGCAGTTGGAGCGATAATATATACCCAGTTTTCAGCAGCCATTTATCATGTGTGCATATTCCACAGTCTCAAAACTGGTTTTGGAAAGGTTAAACCAGGCGAATATTAAGTTTCTACATTGGCCTTCCCAAAGCCTGACCTCAACCATATTGAAAATTTGTGAGTGACGCCCAAAAGCGAGATGATATCACAAATTTAAACCTACCAGTTCTGCCAAGTAGGGTGGTCAAACATCCATCCAGAATTGAGTCAGAAACTTTTTGGGGGCTGCTAAAAGCATCTGGTCAAGGGGCATCTTACCAAATATTAGTGGTAGTATTATTATCATATATTTGAGCCTGTATGCATAATCTTGACTCTGCATTTGTGGGATGAATTGAAACCTGTCCTCCCAATTGTTGTTGGGGTTTTTTTTGTATGTTTCAACTCATTAAAGATGTATGCTGTACAATTGTTCCACCCTGGAAAAAGAAAGGTTCAAAGAAGTTAAAAATTACACATTCATGTCAATGATGAGTGTTTGTAACTTCTGACCACAACTGTTCAAACACAAATGACTTATTGTGGTGACAGGGTCACTTTACATCACAATGAGCCGATAAGGAAGAAACATTAATAAAAAAAACTGAGAAAACCTTGTCAAAGAAAGTACACATAAATTTCCACTGATTTGTTTGTTTGTTTCCCAGACACAAGTTTATATGACGCCTATGTGGTCTACCAGACACCAATGGACAAGATCACTGAGGACACACTCTCTCAGTTTATCACACAGACTTTGCCCTCTGTCCTCGAAGATAAGTGCGGATATCGGCTCTTTATCCACGGGAGGGATGACATACCAGGGGAAGGTCAGTGTTTTATGTGCTTTAATTGTAATTTTGGACATCAACAACCAATATATTTTGTATTTGTGATTCAGGTATTTTATTGTCTGCAGTGTTCTTTGTAGCCCAGCTTAAGTGTTAAAGGGATACCAGTGTTGTGCTGCCTAATTTAAAGAGCCATCATGTACCTGTTTTTTTTTGTTGTTGTTGTTTTTTTCTTTTTGTTGTACCACAACAGATCGTCTGGAGTTGGTGGAGAAATGCATGAATCAGAGCAGGAGGCTCATAGTCATTCTCACACCAGATCTGGGATCAGGCTCCATGATGACAGAGCGATGGCCTGCCTCACCCCAAACCTCAGTGATGGGAGGGTTTGACTGGCAGGTGAGAACTGAGACAGGGACTGCCTGGGAGTATGCTCATTGGCCTAATGACCTGTGATTGACAAATCATTATTCAAGGACTTGTAAAGCACCCAAAGTGCTCATCCAAAGGCTTTAAAATTGGACTTCACAAACCAGTGAGTGGGGTCGAGGTAGCTATGTTCATCTTTTATGCTGTCACAATCCACACATCAGAATTCTCTGGCTCACAGAAACCTGGCAGGTTTGCATACTAAGAGACTCACATAAATACGCTTATCCAGCGTTTCCCACTTTCTCTGTCTGTCTTTCTCTGCTTTGCAGGCAACGTGAGCAGGGGCCTTTGTAGCATCTTTTTTAAATGGGGGTGGGAGTTGTGGAACCAAGAACAAGGCACACAAGGAGGTCCACAAGAAATTGTAGGGCCTTGCAATATAAAGTGCGTTGAGGCAAGTGTTGTTGTGATTTAACGCTATATAAATAAAATGCAATTTAATTTCACTGAAACTGGAATATTTAGTTAGAGATCAATTCAGTGCAGAATAATTTGCTGTAGAAAGCATTAGACATGGAGTGAGGACCCTGCCAACTGCTTGGCTTTCCTCCTCCTGGCTTTGTAGGAGGCGAACAGGGCAGGAGGCAGGTCCTGAGAGGAAGTACACTTGTTGCCACTGGATAATGGTTTAAGAGGCTTGGTGCTAACATCCTCTCTATTTTCTCCACAGTAGGCAAATTTGTTTTGCTTAATTATCTTTCTTTAAAATATGACTGATTTAGCCACTTCACACTTCTTTTCAATTTCATTTAATTACATACATTTTTGTTCCTTTTATATTTGTCTGTTTGAAATTTTGAGCTGGCTAATGACAAAAGTTTTCAGAATCCTGTGCAGCCCTGTGTCCCATTTCAGATTTATTACATGAAAAGTTGTGTTGCACAAGTATAATTTTGTGTTGGATAACTGTTTTGCAGTGTGGAAAAAAGTATTGAAAAGTTATACTTCTACTTAATTAGCTTAATGGTGCACAGGGTGTATAATCAATATAACTGCACAATATATTTTAAATACTTATAGTATATACCTATTGTGTGGAATTACACTTCAGATTCTTTTATCATTTTAAAAAATACCTACAAGTGGAATCCAAACTGTAATATTTGCATCCAAAATATAGTGGAGTAGAAGCAGAATATGGTACAGCACTTAAATAAAGTGCAAGTAAAGTAGTCAAGTAAATATAAGTTATATTCCTGTACTCTAATTTATTGGTATTGCATGATGTAAGATACTGGTACTCTAGTACAATACCGTCGGTGGGAAAAGTACAATACTTTTACAGCAAATCTAAGGAAACAAGTGCACATAGGGGGAAAAAAATCCTTGTGGAGAAATGTAGCATAACCTCCACACACTGTTACCATTACATTTTTATTCAATTACAACTTTTTGGTCCTTGCAAACTTTGTCAGATACAGAGATAAAGTGTCCATGCAAACATTTGCATCTATGCATGCATTCAGTAAGGTTCGGCCAATTAAGGATGCCTGGCTATTAGACATGTCACACAGACTGAAATATTGGAAATAAATAAACATAATGGTAAATGGGACAATGTGTGGCTGTTATACTATATTTCTCCACAAAGACACTATTTGAAGAAACAGACATTTGACATTTGGGGACCACGGCCATGTGCTACAAGTTCAATACATCCACTCCATATGGCTTTATACACGATGACCATCAACTTTATTTTGGTGTAAGTAAGCAAACAAGCAGTAATAGCAGTTACACATAGTTGAATAGTTGGTGCACAATTGAATATTTTGAATTTCATTTTGAATTTTTCCTTTCAGTTCCATTAATTTATGGTTAGTTTTTACTAATTTAATTGTTGGTTTGAACCTTTTTATTAACATAATGTGGGTGACATGTTAAGAAGTTTAGAAAAGGCATTGCAGTTATCAGGCGTCACTTACCTTGACACTAGCAAAGGTAAGTGACATATCATATCTTAATTTATTCATGTAAATAGGGAGGCTTCTTCACACACTAAGGTTAATTATGGAGTTACACAGGGTTCTGTACTAGGACCATTTCTATTTACATTATACATGCTTCCCTTAGGCAGCATTATTAGAAAGCATAGCATACGTTTTCCTTATTATGCAGACGATACCCAGCTTTATGTATCCATGAAGCTCGATCACATACACAAATTAGTTAACCTGCAGGTTTAATTGAGATTATTTTACTGAGCCATAAAAATATAAGAAAAACAATTTTGTCCATATAACTACCCCTTTTTCACTCTCTGTGTGTTCATACACTGCTCTGCATTTAATCATCAGTTCTTATTAATCTGGCTCTTGTCACACCGTGTTTTTTCTCCTATCTCCCCTAACCCCCAAATGGCTGCGCTTCCTTAATCCTGGTTCTGCTAGCAGTTTCTTCCTGCTAAAAAGAAGTTTTTCCTTCCCACTATCACAAAATCCTTGCTCATAGGAAATTTTCTGATTGTTGTGGTTTTCTCTCTATTGTCATAGGATCTTTACCTTAGAATATAAAGCGCCTTGAGGCATCTGTTGCTGTGTTAATAAGGAATAGATTGATTGTTGTGAAAACAAATGATTCTACTTATATGTGTATTATGGCATCATATTTTTATACTTAAGTTTATTCAATTTTTTCAATGTGTAGCACTACTAGATAGCATTTATGTAAATAAAAATACTAAGTGTACAGTGAAAGGGTGACTAAAGTGTTGTTGATGATTTACCAGGTGGGGCTCCACCATGCATTGGTCCAGAGGGAACTGAGTGTGATTTTGATCCAGCTAGGAGACACGGGGCAACAGCAATACACACACCTCCCCCCGGGCTTGCAGCACCTGATTCGTAAGAGTGCCCCTTTGAAGTGGCCAGAGGGCTCTGGAGGCGCTGCAGCATGGAACTCTCGCTTCTGGAAGAGAGTGAGATACCTGATGCCTGCCACACCTGTCAAAAAATGTGCACAGTCTACTATTATCTAATACATCTTTCAACACGTTTTGTTTAATGTTTTGTACATATATTGGGAAATGTAAGAAAAGGATGATCAGGATTTATCTTTTATAAATCCCAAGAAGCCATTTGTCATGGTCCGGAGTCTGTGAATCCGTGTTTATGTTTTGGTTTATTATTATTCTGTGGTTTTGTTTATTCTGGGTTTCTTGTACTCTCCCTTTTCACGTTTCATGTTCCTATGTTCTGTGTCCCTCAGTCTGTGTTAAGTTTGTGTGTTGTGTCATTACGTGTATGTGTTTCCTGTTTTATTGTGAAGGTCTGCGTCTTATGTGAGTGTTTTCAGTTTGCCTCCCTGGTCTCGTCACGTTAATCACTCCCAGCTGTGTCCCCCACCTGTGTGTAATGTCCCTGTGTTTCTCTGAGTGTATTTTAGTCGTGTCTTCTGTCGTAGTAGTTGCTGGTTCGTCTGTGTTGTTCCCCTCCACTTTCCTGTGCATTTTCCCCGCATCTCTGTTTCACGTCTCAAGGTTTCAGGTTTGTTTTTGCTTAGCTTTTCCCAGTTTAGTTTACTCTTAGGTTTTGGTTTTCGTCCACCTCGCCCCTGTTTGTTTCACCTTTTTGTTAATAAAGCTCACTCACAACTTAAGCAGTCTGCATCTTGGGTCCGTTAATAATTCACACACGGCTTGCCCCGGCATTACTCGAAGCTTTTCAACGCAGTCCTCTCTGGTGACATCTGGTGGCCAAAAATATGAAGAGCTTTACCCTGTGTTCACTTTTAAGAACACTGGGTAAAGAGATGGGGGGAGGGGACAATAGAATCATAAAAGGTGACTGCTGCATGCAAACCACAGAAGTCACGTAAGTCACATTGTGACTACGTTGCTGTTGCTAAATGTTTAATATTAGTGAACTTTTTCAAAACCACATATAATTTCATTAATAATGTTTATGTCAGGCTGGTGTTCATCGGCGTAAATTTGTGCTGAACATCGGGGGGTCAAGATCTCTGTCTAAATAAATAAATCTGGGTGAATTCCCAGATGATTAAACATGCAACTATTTTGTTGGTAAAACCTGAAGTGAGTAAAGAAAATTAACAAGATAATGCACGATAATAAATAATCTTATTAGGGGGGATTATATTGGTTGGGTCTGATTATTGGGGGGGGGGGTCATAACGCCCCTAACCCCCCTAGAAATTACGCCTCTGCTGGTGTTGCATATTCTTAGTTTGTTGGTCTTTTCTTTCTTCCAAGGTTTTATTTTCTGCTTCTATTCCATTGTCTGCTCTTCTCCTCTAGTTGAAGCTTCTGTTCTTCAGTTTGTTTAATTTTGTTCTGTAAATGTTTCAAATGTTTCTCTGGTCGAACATTTGAAGTCTGAGAAAACAACTGCTGCGAACAAACCGACTAAAAATTGCTGCTTGATCTAAGATTCTAAAGGCGTCACTCACTAAGCCAATGCGATTGTCGATTGACATTTTTGAATGGGGATATTTGTTTTAGCCGGTTTTCAAATTTAAGGTAATATTTTAGTGTTTCTTAGTTTTAGATTAGTTGGTTAGTCTAGTTTTTTGCTTAATTTAATGAATAAAAATAACTGCAAGCAAACTAGTGACAAAGATGATGATGAATAATGAAGGGAACATGAATGTCTGCACCCGATGTAACTTGCAGATTCATTGAATGGTGTTAAAAATCAGGATTTAAAACCAAAACTGACCTGGGAAGAAAGAGAAATATATTTTTGTTTTATTTTTGTTTATTTTTTTTAAAAATTTGTCTTCTTCTTCCTTCTGGGATTTGGATACAACGAGTAAAGTATGAATATTATGCACAAAAATACACTATTACCCATTTCTTGTTTTTAAATCAAATTCAAATCAAATTCAAATTTTATTTGTCACATACACAGTCATACACAGTACGATATGCAGTGAAATGCTTACACAACTGCTCATGACCTAAAGAAAAAAGAAAAGGCTATGAATAAGATAGGAAATAAATATGAAAATTAAAAAGGGTAAATTTAACTAGGAAGGAATAAAATAAAATATAAAAATTAAAGTTAAAAATGAAATAACTGTACAACACAAATTAGAATGAAGGGTAAATTTAAATGGAAAAGAATAAGATAAAATATATAAATTAAAGTTGAAAATAAAATAACTGTACAACAAAATACACAAGACACAGTATAGAAATATATAAGAATGTATGAAGAAATATAAATATATATATACACACAATAACAGCAGCTGTACAAGTATTAAATGGAAATGAAGAAATATAATGTCCAGTGTTGTGCAATCCACATTTGTAAGTGTCTTGTGCAGTGCAAATATGCTTAAAGTGATATAATTAAGATGAATTATTCTTGAATGAAGACACTGATCTGACACATGTTAAATTTAACAAATTATGTTTATTGTCCCCCCCATCTCCCTACCCTGTGTTCACTTTTTAAAACACAGGGTAGAGAGATGATGGAGGAAATGAAAGGGGGGGGGGGGGGAGAAGAGGGTAAAGGAAAGGTAGAAGGCAGAAAAAGAAGGGATAGAAAGAAGGAAAAAGAAAGGGTAGAGAAAACCCCAACGATCCCCTCTGAGCAAGCACTAGGCGACAGTGGGGAGGAAAAACTGCCTTTAAACAGGCAGAAACCTCCGGCAGAACCAGGCTCAGGAGGGGCAGTCAACTGCCGGGACTGGTTGGGGGGTGAAGGTGAAAAAAGAAAAGGGATGAAGAAGGGAGGGGAGAAAGTAATTGATGGAGAGGTGTTTGGAGAGAAGGGGACAGAGGGCAGAGGAGAGCTGAAAATTTAGATGGAATACAGGAATTGTGTGAATTGTGTATTGATCTTGAAAGACTGGATCGTTTCTTTCTTTCAAGATTAAAAAAAGTTGGTGACTAAGTATTTGGTCTGAATGGCTTGGCGATGGCTCTGCCCAGTGCGCAAAAGAACCTGACAATGGCAGAACGCTTCGCTTTTGGTTTTCCCAGACGATCTTTTAAACTAGCCAAAATGCATTTTGCAGTTTCACTTTCTTGTAATTCCATTGAAACTATAACACGTTCTATAAAGCCCATGGTGTTGTAGAGGTCTTTCAGAAGTTTTTTGTCAATAGTTTTAAAAGTTTTGGGTGTAATATAAATCTCTTCATCCTCCAGTTCTGCCCATACATAGTCCAAGAGCCAAGTGACGATGTGACTTGGGTCTTGATATGTGCACGGCAGGTTTGCCTTTTTAAAGGTTGTAGAGATTAATCAATCAATCAATCAATCAATCAATCAATCAATCAATCAATCTTTATTTATAAAGCACTTTTCATACAAAAAAAATGTAGCACAAAGTGCTTTACATAGTTAAAAGCAGCCCACCCCACCCTCCAACTCACTCCCCACACTCTCATTAACATAAATGATGTGAATACACACATATCCCCCCCCCCACACACACACACACACATGCGCACACTTAAAGAGTAAAAATTGGGCTGGGCTCGCATGAGCCAAGTGAGGAAACACTATAACAGGGAGCCGTCTGCACCGGGAGCCGGTCACAGACCGCAGCCTCCAGGCTGGGCACACAGCAGGAGGGAGGCCAAGGAGCCCCCCAGCCAGGCTGAGAGGACCCCCAGAGACCCAGCAGCCACAGTCGATCACAGCCCCGGTGCAGAGAGCGCCCTCTGAGGAAACACTGGAGATATGACACAATAGGATATATACAGGGTAAAATGATAAAATAAATAAGAACAGGATACAATATAAATATAAATATAAATAGAGTAAGAAGATTAAAAAATGAATAAGAATAAAATCAATAAATATTAGGTAAAGTCTAAATTAATAATAGAATAACAGGATAGAATAAATAAGCATAAAATAAATAAACGCTAAGTAAAGCTTGTGCAGGATGAGCTTAAGCTTTGCTTTTTTTCTGCTTTTCTGGCTTTACATTAATAACGCGTTAGTCCCAACACTGATCATAATTAACCTAATTAACCATAATTAACTCCCTGGAGGACAGATAATGATGAGATGAGATGAGATGAGATGAATTGCCCACAACTGAGACGACAGACCTTGCTGACCATACATAAAATACACAAACATCATATTGGAGAGACAGGCCAGGTTAGGTAGCAAAGGAAAAAACAGTGAAATGTGTAACACAAAGGGATAATCCAGGAATGCACAGATATCATCACACCATAACACAATAAAACACAGACAAACAACATTCCAGTGTGCACAGCTGGATCTGGGACCGCTGCAATCTTTGATCGCACCTCCAGCTGATCCGCTGTCCACATCGGATGGGAGGTAAGCATGGGAGGAGGCATGGGATTTGGGGAAGGGAGGGTGACGGTGAGAGTGTATCAGTATCAGTGTACATGTGTCTGTGCGTGTGTGTATCCCGTGTTCAGCTGAGAGAAAGTGTCACCACGCCCAGTTAAGCGAAGGACAACAGTCTCCAGTGGACCCATGGGGCCTTAAAGGAGGGACAAAGAGTGCTGACAACAGTCCTGTTTATCATGGAAGAATTTTTGTTGTTCCAGTCAGCTTTGACCTTGGCAGGCCTTCAGCTGGTGCCAGTGCGATAGCTGCATGAGTGAAGACGGTGAATGTTTATGTTTAGTGTGAACAGCTGCATCCAACTTTTACAGTTGGTCAAATGTCCGTCACTGGTCACCAATTCTCTCAATTCCCATTCTTCTTCTCAAAGATCTTACCCATTTCAAAGCTATGAGCTTCTCCAAGATGTTATCCATATTGGGTTTAATAAACACAGTCTGAGTATTCACAGTCCTGCCCATTGTCTATTACAGGGGTGTCGAACTCCAGGCCTCAAGGGCCGGTGTCCTGCAGGGTTTACATATTACCAAGCCTCTGGAGAACTTCAAGACATATTGAAGAGGTCATTTGGGACTTAAATCAGCTGTGTTGCATCAAGGACACATCTAAAACCTGCAGGACACCGGCCCTTGAGGCCTGGAGTACCAGGGTTAGGGTTAGGGTTAGACCCTATCTTGGTCTATCATGTCGGCCATCCTTGTGGGATTTTGAACAGCTGTAGCCGGTTCTTGTTCTTCGATAAGCCAGGTCCAAGCCGGCTCCAATCATCCAGAACTCTGTTATCATGTTTCTGAATTGGTAGATGTCATTCAATGTCCTCAATTGAGAGTGTCGGCAGACACAGGACGCAACCAACCATTGAGTATCCGACAGTAAACGTCTCAGCAGGACAATCGGACTCTCCCAGGCCCAGGAGGATTTCAATTTCGTTACGGAGCCAGTTGATCAAGTCCATAATTTTTTCCGGTTTTAAAGAACAAGACTGAGAACCTTTGAGGGTTAGAGTTAGAGGAGACTAGACACAGACATAAGAATTCCGGAATGCGCCAAGGTTCCTGAATGTTCGGAATTCCGGAATGCGCCATAGTTCCGGAATGTTCGGAATTTCGGAATGTGCCAAGGTTCCGGAATGTTCGGAATTCCAGAATGCGCCAAGGTTCCGGAATATTCGGCATTCCGGAATGCGCCAAGGTTCCGGAATGTTCGGAATTCCGCGCCAAGGTTCCGGAATGTTCGGAATTCTGCGCCAAGGTTCCGGAATGTTCGGAATTCCGGAATGTTCGGAATTCCAGAATGCGCCAAGGTTCCGGAATGGTCGGAATTCCGGAATGCGCCATAGTTCCGGAATGTGCGGAATTTCGGAATGTGCCAAGGTTCCGGAATGTTCGGAATTCCGGAATGCGCCAAGGTTCCGGAATGTTCGGAATTCCGGAATGTTCGGAATTCCGGAATGCGCTAAGGTTCCGGAATGTTCGGAATTCCGGAATGTTCAGAATTCCGGAATGCGCCAAGGTTCTAGAATGTTCGGAATTCCGGAATGCGCCAAGGTTCCGGAATGTTCGGAATTCTGCGCCAAGGTTCTGGAATGTTTGGAATTCCGGAATGTTCGGAATTCCGGAATGCGCCATAGTTCCGGAATGTTCGGAATTCCGGAATGCGCCAAGGTTCCGGAATGGTCGGAATTCCGGAATGCGCCATAGTTCCGGAATGTTCGGAATTTCGGAATGTGCCAAGGTTCCAGAATGTTCGGAATTCCAGAATGCGCCAAGGTTCCGGAATATTCGGCATTCCGGAATGCGCCAAGGTTCCGGAATGTTCGGAATTCCGCGCCAAGGTTCTGGAATGTTTGGAATTCCGGAATGTTCGGAATTCCGGAATGCGCCAAGGTTCCGGAATGGTCGGAATTCCGGAATGCGCCATAGTTCCGGAATGTTTGGAATTTCGGAATGTGCCAAGGTTCCGGAATGTTCGGAATTCCAGAATGCGCCAAGGTTCCGGAATATTCGGCATTCCGGAATGCACCAAGGTTCCGGAATGTTCGGAATTCCGGAATGTTCAGAATTCCGGAATGCACCAAGGTTCTAGAATGTTTGGAATTCCGGAATGCGCCAAGGTTCCGGAATGTTTGGAATTCTGCGCCAAGGTTCTGGAATGTTTGGAATTCCGGAATGTTCGGAATTCCGGAATGCGCCAAGGTTCTAGAATGTTCGGAATTCCGGAATGCGCCAAGGTTCCGGAATGTTCGGCACTCCGGAATGCGCCAAGGTTCCGGAATGTTCGGAATTCCGCGCCAAGGTTCCGGAATGTTCGGAATTCCGGAATGTTCGGAATTCCGGAATGCGCCAAGGTTCCGGAATATTCGGCACTCCGGAATGCGCCAAGGTTCCGGAATGTTCGGAATTCCTTCGCCAAGGTTCTGGAATGTTTGGAATTCCGGAATATTCGGCATTCCGGAATGCGCTAAGGTTCCGGAATGTTCGGAATTCCGGAATGTTCGGAATTCCGGAATGCGCCAAGGTTCTAGAATGTTCGGAATTCCGGAATGCGCCAAGGTTCCGGAATGTTCGGAATTCTGCGCCAAGGTTCTGGAATGTTTGGAATTCTGGAATATTCGGCATTCCGGAATGCGCCAAGGTTCTGGAATGTTTGGAATTCTGGAATATTCGGCATTCCGGAATGCGCCAAGGTTCTGGAATGTTTGGAATTCCGGAATGTTCGGAATTCCGGAATGCGCCAAGGTTCCGGAATGGTCGGAATTCCGGAATGCGCCATAGTTCCGGAATGTTCGGAATTTCGGAATGTGCCAAGGTTCCGGAATGTTCGGAATTCCAGAATGCGCCAAGGTTCCGGAATATTCGGCATTCCGGAATGCGCCAAGGTTCCGGAATGTTCGGAATTCCGCGCCAAGGTTCCGGAATGTTCGGAATTCCGGAATGTTCGGAATTCCGGAATGCGCCAAGGTTCCGGAATGTTCGGAATTCTGCGCCAAGGTTCTGGAATGTTTGGAATTCCGGAATGTTCGGAATTCCGGAATGCGCCATAGTTCCAGAATGTTCGGAATTCCGGAATGCGCCATAGTTCCGGAATGTTCGGAATTTCGGAATGTGCCAAGGTTCCGGAATGTTCGGAATTCCGGAATGCGCCAAGGTTCCGGAATATTCGGCATTCCGGAATGCGCCAAGGTTCCGGAATATTCGGCACTCCGGAATGCGCCAAGGTTCCGGAATGTTCGGAATTCCTTCGGCAAGGTTCTGGAATGTTTGGAATTCCGGAATATTCGGCATTCCGGAATGCGCTAAGGTTCCGGAATGTTCGGAATTCCGGAATGTTCAGAATTCCGGAATGCGCCAAGGTTCTAGAATGTTCGGAATTCCGGAATGCGCCAAGGTTCCGGAATGTTCGGAATTCTGCGCCAAGGTTCTGGAATGTTTGGAATTCCGGAATGTTCGGAATTCCGGAATGCGCCAAGGTTCCGGAATGTTCGGAATTCTGCGCCAAGGTTCTGGAATGTTTGGAATTCTGGAATATTCGGCATTCCGGAATGCGCCAAGGTTCTGGAATGTTTGGAATTCTGGAATATTCGGCATTCCGGAATGCGCCAAGGTTCTGGAATGTTTGGAATTCCGGAATGTTCGGAATTCCGGAATGCGCCAAGGTTCCGGAATGGTCGGAATTCCGGAATGCGCCATAGTTCCGGAATGTTCGGAATTTCGGAATGTGCCAAGGTTCCGGAATGTTCGGAATTCCAGAATGCGCCAAGGTTCCGGAATATTCGGCATTCCGGAATGCGCCAAGGTTCCGGAATGTTCGGAATTCCGCGCCAAGGTTCCGGAATGTTCGGAATTCCGGAATGTTCGGAATTCCGGAATGCGCCAAGGTTCCGGAATGTTCGGAATTCTGCGCCAAGGTTCTGGAATGTTTGGAATTCCGGAATGTTCGGAATTCCGGAATGCGCCATAGTTCCAGAATGTTCGGAATTCCGGAATGCGCCAAGGTTCTAGAATGTTCGGAATTCCGGAATGCGCCAAGGTTCCGGAATGTTCGGAATTCCGGAATGCGCCATAGTTCCGGAACGTTCGTCATTCCGGAATGCGCCAAGGTTCCGGAATGTTCAGTATTCCGGAATGTTCAGAAATCCGGAATGCGCCAAGGTTCTGGAATGTTCGGAATTCCGTAATGCGCCAAGGTTCCGGAATGTTCGGAATTCCAGAATGCGCCAAGGTTCCGGAATATTTGGCATTCCGGAATTCCGGAATGCGCCAAGGTTCCGGAATGTTCGGAATTCCGTGCCAAGGTTCCGGAATGTTCAGTATTCCGGAATGTTCAGAAATCCGGAATGCGCCAAGGTTCTGGAATGTTCGGAATGCCGGAATGTGCCAAGGTTCCGGAATGTTCGGAATTCCAGAATGTGCCAAGGTTCCGGAATATTTGGCATTCCGGAATTCCGGAATGCGTCAAGGTTCCGGAATGTTCGGAATTCCGCGCCAAGGTTCCAGAATGTTCGGAATTCCGGAATGTTCGGAATTCTGTGCCAAGGTTCCGGAATGTTCGGAATTCCGCGCCAAGGTTCCAGAATGTTCGGAATTCCGGAATGTTCGCAATTCCAGAATGCGCCAAGGTTCCGGAATGGTCGGAATTGCGCGCCAAGGTTCCAGAATGTTCGGAATTCCGGAATGTTCAGAATTCCGGAATGCGTCAAGGTTCCGGAATGTTCGGAATTCCGCGCCAAGGTTCCAGAATGTTCGGAATTCCGGAATGTTCGGATTTCTGTGCCAAGGTTCCGGAATGTTCGGAATTCCGCGCCAAGGTTCCAGAATGTTCGGAATTCCGGAATGTTCGCAATTCCAGAATGCGCCAAGGTTCCGGAATGGTCGGAATTGCGCGCCAAGGTTCCAGAATGTTCGGAATTCCGAATGTTCGGAATTCCGGAATGCGCCAAGGTTCCGGAATGTTCGGAATTCTGTGCCAAGGTTCCGGAATGTTTGGAATTCCGGAATGTTCGGAATTCCGTAATGCGCCAAGGTTCCGGAATGTTCGGAATTCCGGAATGCGCCAAGGTTCCGGAATGTTCGGAATTCCGGAATGCGCCAAGGTTCCCGAATGTTCGGAATTCCGCTGAAACCTTTTTTCTGCTTTTCTGGCTTTACATCAATAAAGCGTTAGTCCCAACACTGATCATAATTAACCTAATTAACCATAATTGACTCCCTGGAGGACAGATAATGATGAGATGAGATGAGATGAGATGAGGTGAATTGCCCACAACTGAGACGACAGACCTTGCTGACCATACATAAAGGAATGCACAGATATCATCACACCATAACACAATAAAACACAGACAAACAACATTCCACATAGTTCATAGTGTCACAGTTCACGTTATTTGCCACTTCCCTCTTCCATCCAGAGGAGGAAGCAGGGGCAGCCATTTCTGGCACATGTATCACTCTTTAGAGAAAAAAAGCTATCCATAACGCAAAATTTAGAGTAATTTTTTTTCGAGTTAGCTCTGCCAATCAGCAACCCATGTGAATGGTTTAATTTCCTGGATTTTGTTAATTTGTTACCTGGAAGGAGATGGTGCCAATGCATGCGCACTCAAAATCGGACCGTGAGGTAGCAAACGTGGACAAATTTGCGCCAGGTTATTCAGTTTTCAATGCCCTCTAGCAAATGATGAATGTATAAAAGGCATTAACTGTGGTTATGTCGGGTTTCTAGAGACGACCTGTGACACACACATGTAATGGAGCTGTCAAAAAATTATTAGCTATCCTGACTTCAGGTCTTAGATGAACAGTGAGTTGGAATCCAATGTGTGGGTCATGGACATTACCGAATGCTGTGATTCACAGACAGTGGCTCAGGAGCCACACGTGTCTCACAACACATTATATCTGAGTCAAAGGTTTCAGGTGTTTAAAAACTGGGTCCCAAGGAAAAGATATTGGTGAAATATGACTTTAATCCAATTTGGGGTACTTTTTTGTCTTCGTGTGTTTTCTTATTTACAACTAATATTAATATTAGGGGGCAAGGAGTGACAAAATTAAATACATAAATAAATTAAATACACCATTAAATAATTAAATGTGTCAGTTATTTAAAATTGGAATTAGTGAACTAAATGAAGATTTAAATATTTCTGTTCAAACATTTAATAAATTACTGTCACGGCTGCCGGCGTGAGCCGTGTGGTGTAGGAGGAAAAGGACCCAAAATGCAGGCAGTTGACTGGTGATGAGAATGAAGTTTTATTTGCAGAAGTGGAGCGACTGAACAGGTAGTGAGACAAGACGAATGACTGAAAAAACCTAGACTGGGAAAACTAAATAACAAACCTAAGCATGAAACGGGGCGCGGAGAATGCAGAGAGACATAGTTACACCGAGAAACACAGACGATCCGACGATGAACAGAAGCCAACACACACTATAAATACACACTAGGTAATGAGGAGATGACATGCAGGGGTGGACACAGCTGACACTAATGGACATGATGAGAGGCAGACCTACAAAGTAAAACCGGAAACACCCAGACTGTTTTGCAACAAAAACACAGGGACCTGAACGGAGCACAGAGGGGAGACACAGGTAGGGATAATAAACACGACAACCAACCCAAATAATTAATACAGAATCAGAATAAACACCAAACACAAGATGAACCCAAAAAGAAACACAAAACGCTGGGTCAACGACCCAGGATCACAACAATTACTTATTTTAAATTTTATTTGACTAATGACATTAAACCCAGGGGGTTAACACTAGTGATGGGCAGATGAAGCCCCATGAAGCACTGAAGCTTTTCATCCAATTGGTTCACCCCAACGCGAAGCTTCATGAAGCTTCATTTGCTCTAGCAGGACACCTACTGGACGTAAAAATAATAGTTGGCATGAATTTGAAGAGTGTGGCATTTTGCACACAGCCTGTAAATGTCAACAACAAAAGGAGTGTGTAAAACATGTATATTGTAGTGATGGCAGTATACTGTGTATATTTATAGTGGCAGTATGGGAAATGATTATTTGGAAATGCTTGAAATGGAAATGATCATTTACTGTGAGGTGAGGTGTGGTTGGGGTGTGGACAGTAGTTGTGCTTTTGTAACGTTGAGGTATGGACAGCTACACACTGAGGCTTTGAGCCTCAGTCCTGCCTGTTCACATTTTATTCTGTAAAAACTAAATTTTCACTGCTTTTATGACCTTTTTAGTGGGGAGAACATAGCTAGGATTTAATGATTTAACAAATCTTTTGAATCCTTTGTCCTCTACAATGCTAAATGGCTGGGAGTCCTCAATCACCATGGTAACCAGGTCTTCATCTATTTGAGATTGTTCTCCTGAGGAAAGACAATAAAGACAAAGCACAAATATAAATATCACACACGTAACTTATAACAGTTGTATAATATTGTTATATCATTTAGTAACATTACTGCATCCTATATTATCATTGCATTTGATGGCTCACCTGGTCTTGCTCCACAATCGGTGTTCCTCTTATTCTCATGCAAAGCTCTGTAGTGCCTAAGCATGGATGAGGTGTTGTTGTTATATCCCAGCTCCCTGGCACATAGCAAACACTTCACCTTGTACAAAAGTCAAGACAGCTCAACATAAATTGTATTGCACCATCAGTATCATGAAAATACATCTTCTGTAGAAATTTACATACCTTGTTGGGAGGAATAAGATCAAAATGTTCCCACACAGGGGAGGACATCCTCCTCTTCTTAGCTGGCTCCATTCTCTCCTGACTTTCTCTCCTCACTCTCATAAACCTCCAAACGGTCTCCAAACTCTCTCTAACCGCAACTCTCCATCAAACACCCACATTTTGAATGAAGTCTGAGGGTTTATATCGCTGTCATATCTCGCAGCAAAGTTCGAACCACTTCATGAACCAGTCACGTGGTACAGCCGGGCAGCGAGGCTTCGGACGTCATCATTTTCAGCTCCTCCCATAAATGAAGCAAGCCTCGATACGCGCTTCGCGGAAACGCCCCCTCCATTACTCGACACACGCTCCGAAGCCTCGATACAGAACGTCCCATCACTAGTTAACACTGTTCCAGTCAAAACCATTGCTTTGGCCTGGTGTACACCAATTTCATTTACCGAGGTTATATCTATTGTGTCTTTATTTCCTGATGTCCGTATGTGTCATACTTGTTTGCCTGTCCCATTTAGTTCTTTAGCTGTCAGAATTGTCTGAAGACCAAGAAGGATACCCAATGGATTTACTTTGCTAAATGGATCATCACAGCCTTGCCGTATTGGTCCATTTGATCAACCTTTGTTGTTATTGTTTATTTTATTTTATTTTCAGTTGTTACAGACGGGACAGACATGACTGAGGGATAGGAAAGGGAGAAAGAAAGATGAAGAAAAAGAAAAACAGAAGGGAAGAGGGACAGTGAGAAAGGGTCAGTCACCAATTCTGAATCATAACTAACATTAAAAACATGTTTAAGAAGGAAAGAGAGCAAATAAATCTGATTAACATCTGATCTTTGTGTTTTTTGTTCAATATCAGCATGACCTGTGTATACATAGACAAACTTTATTAAAAGAGATAACATGACGTGTTTCCATCATGTAGTAATTGTTAGGTTTAAATGTACCAGAACAGTTAGACACTATGAAACACATACAGACTTCAAAATGTTTGATTAATATTTTTATTGTGAATATTAATCAAGATTAAAGTAACAGTGTGCAAAATCTCAACACTAGATGTCAGTACATAGCAGACTGCATTCAACCCATTTCTGTTTTCGTACCCCTCCCAGTCCAAATACACAATCCCAACTAAGGTGGCTTCCATTTATCTGTAGTGAGTGTGTGCTGTCAGTCCGCTGTTTAGCTCAGCAGTAGCAATATGTATCGACATCTATGGAGGAAAACGCAAAACTTTGTGGTTGAGTCCAATATGAGTCGATGAGTCACTGAAGCTCATTTCTGTCTGAAAATGATACTGCAGTGTTGTTCAAGATATCCTGAACTTCTCTGTCAATAAGTGCTGCCCTTGTTAGTGACACTTTGAAGTGGAGCTAACTTTGTTAAATTCAGACTCTTAGCGAATAAACTCTCATACAATGTGAGAGTGTAATCAAATTGTTTATTGGAGGGAAAATGTGATTTTTAGGACACTTGAGTCTAACATTAGGTAATATAGCATTAGCTTATTGCTGCTGTGTTTTAGCCAGCTCAGTGTCAGCTGTCTGTAGGTAGTAGGGTCGCATGTTTAATCTACTAACAATAAGTAATTGTGATGAAATCAGGAAAAAATGAACATGTTTTACACATTTCATGTGTTAGAGCTCTGACTTCAGTTCAGTAGATTTAGCTGAGGAGAAAGAGGATGACATCTTATCCAGTTATCGCCTTCCCTCGCATTTTTGCTTCTTTAATGAAGTAAACCAGATGATAAAACACGAGTATGAACCTTCCTGTCTTAAGTTTGTAGGTGCAGACACAAATTAAAATTTCTCTAGGCTAAATTATTACTATTTTATTATTTTAAATTTTGCTAACTTTCAGGGATTTCTCAGTTGAACAAACATGTTTTATAACTCATAAGATATTTTTTTCCCCCAATCTAATTTGCAGGGAATTATTTCTATGTTGTTGGAAACGGCATAGAAATACTGGACTGATACCGTTTTTAACCAAACACGTACATTTGGACAGTTGTGGATCCAATGTACCAAGCAAACTACCCACTAGCCAGTAAGCATTCATCTAGCGGCTCTAATCTGTATCTCTTAATTCCAACCTGAGCTAACAGAATTATTTATTTAGAGAATGAATGGTGGGTTTAAATACTTGGATAACACCTGGAACAAATAGACCTTTTTCTTTTTATTCTTGTACTGAAAATCTTGAGAGATGGTTTTTAATGGCATTTAACTTTAGTCAGAGACGTACAGTATAATATTACTCAGTGATATAAGATTTAAGACAGAACACACATAATACCTTAAAGGAGTGAGGCTCTAAGCGGTGAGGCCATTCAATTTCTCTTGGTGAATGACTGTAAAAATCTGTACAGCATATTTTACGTTGATATTTCTCTTCCTGCATTGTAAAGCATGGTAATTTTAGTGTTCAATAAACTTTCAGTCCAAAAACCGGCTACGTGGGTTTTATTAATAAACTGAATGACAGATAGCAGTTGGGTTCATCAAAGTTCAAATCTGTCACATTTTACAGTAGAATATCCAGGCAATAGATGGGTCATTCCATATGAAAAGCAACCAACTGCACCAGTTTAATGTTTCTGATGGAGAGGAACAGAAACAACCATTAGTTTGATCTGTTCTCTGATTATTCTGTGGAAAAAAAAACAACAACTTTTGAGTCCAACTTTTAAAGGATTTCATCACCATGTGAGATAAGCCAGAACAAGTTATGCCAAATAGGAGGGTTTTTTTTTTTAAACCTAGTGTTTGATATTCCCACTATAGCCTTAATTCATTCTGTCAAAAATAATTTACCAGTAATCTACAATCCTTTTTAATTCTGTGGCTGTTAGGTGGAGACACTAGTTGGTTTTACATATCAGTTTCAGTTCCAAACTTTTAGGAGCATTAAACTTTCTGTTGTTTGGTTTAATATAATGAATAAATCTAATTTTATTAAGCATGACAGACACAGATGTCTTCAGGGATACAGACCACCATGAAAAATGAAGTGGCTTTTGAGGGGCTTGGAAAGTTTAAAAAGTCTTGAAATTTGGCCCACAGATTCAATGTGATGAAGGCTTTGTTGTTATGTGATCACTTTCCTTGAATAGGGCTTTGGAGCGTGATGTCACGGGGGTGGGCGTGGAAAGGATTTTGGCCCGATCCGCCATTTTGGGGGTCTAAGTAAGGAGCGAAAGCATAGCCATGGTTCGTACTTGCTGCGTGGTCGGCTGCAATGTTCGATCTTACGACCGGCACGGGAATAAGTTTCGATTGTCTTTTTATGCTTTCCCAACCTGGAAGCAACATGAAGGAGCTCATGTATCGGATATTACCAAACGAAGGCGTCTAGCCTGGATAGAAGCCGTGAGACGAGCTGATATCCAGTTCTGTTACGTCTCCAGATATATCAGCTGGTGTGCTCAAGACATTTTCATTCCGGTAAGTTCTAAATATGTTGACATCACACTTTATAGCTGAATAATATCATCGTTGGTGGTCTCGGAAGTTATAGAAATTGCGATCAAACATAGAATGGAGTGACTTGATTGGTTGATGTAAAGACAATAAATGAAATGAGACAGGAAGGACACAAATTGGCGTTAATAATTTACCCGATTATCAATGTGTTAATTTGCATGTACTTTACAATTATGGGCATATAATATGATAACGATATTTTAGCAGTTCAATGATAAATGTGTAACATTAATTATGGTGGGGGGTGGAAAATGGCTATTTCACTCGATGCACTCCAGCTGACTTACTTTGACGACGTACTCAGAGTTTGGCGGCTTGAAAATAGCCAAATCTTGCACCCAGCTATTTGTAAATTGGATGTGCGCCTCCAGTGACTTGTAATTACGAAACTGGTTCGCTGTGTAAGCGCTTACTCCACAAACAAGATACGTGAAGATATCGGGGTAGGACAGTGGCGGTAAGTCGTCTGGGTCTTTACTCCACTGCCGTATTTCATATGGGTCCAGATTTGCGATGCACTCTATTTTTTTTTTTCCAAGTACCGCTGCTTCGCCTCTGGACGCAATCGGTCTCTATACCGTCCGTTTTCTTTTGAGCTGCTTTTAAGCATGTTTCTTGTCGTCGTTGTTCCAACACAGTGTGTTTGTTTTGATTCGTAGACCCCGAAAATGGAGCTGCGCTCCCACAATGCATTGCGGCGTGACGTCAACTCCAAAGCCCTATAGCGCAAAATGGCTCCACAGCGCCCCCTACAATATTTCAAAACATCAGCCCCTGCTCTGTGTTTTATCTATGAGTCTGAAACCTGGCAAGCTTAATGTAAGATATCAAGATGTAGAAAAAAGTCTCTTGGAGCAATATCCCAAATCCAACAGGAAGTCAGCCATTTTAAAATTAATGTGTAATTTTAGCGACATTTTCCCCTCTTTTCAGGCACCGTTCTTTGACGAACTCCTCCAAGGGATTTCATCAGATTAATGCGATATCGTCTGTGTGGAATCTAAAGACCTTTGTGATGTTAAATTGCGAAGCTTTTTACGTTCAGGGAAACGGGGTGGTCATGGCGGCACGTGGAGTTTCAATCACTCGCCAAAAAGCAGTAATCTGCTGTCACTCAAAAACACAATGTCCAATCTCTCTGGTCACAGGCATGATGAGACTCGAGCTCGGAAATGTTTGTTATGCCATTTGTCAGTAATGTTTAGAGCGCCACCTAGTGGGACGACTATAATCATGATTGAATGAGATGAATTGTTAGCTGGTGGTTAAATGCATGAATTCCATCAATCAGATCGGACGTGCTGGTTGTAGGTGTTGGGCGTGGCTCGACATGCCGGGGTGCGAGGGCCCTCATAACGCTGCTTGCAGCTTTAATTCTGTTTTGTATTTTCTTATTTAATGCAAATGCTAATATAATACAAATATTACAAAGATTGTAAATGATTTCTTCTGCTTTGTCCTTGTCCATGTTATTAACATGTAGAAAATTATACATGTTTTTGTCCTGTAGAGGGAGACAAATATTACTGTTACTGTGTGTTCATCTGCCCTCTTGACAGAATATTTGTCACAAAGTAAGGTTTCTTAAAAGGAAAGGGGAGACTGAAAACATCCGATTACTTGTTTTAAGTTATTAGCATTATATATATATATATATATATATATATATATATATATATATATAGAGGGAGAGAGATCGTCTTATTTACAAATTCCCAAGGGATCTCACAAGTGCAGATTTGTAGCAATGGTGTGGAAATTGAAAGAGTTTCTTAGTGTGATAATAGATGATAAAATAAGCTAGAAGTCTCATATAAGTCATACACATAACAAAGTTTCAAGTTTTGTATATCTTTTGATGTGTTACTGAGGTTATTAAATAAATAAATAAATAATACATGTAACAAATTGCAATGAACAATTTATGATAAACAGCACATAAACAGGAAGAAAAAGTGTAGGCTGATAGTTGCTAAGTAGTGGAAAGAGGGTGGGATTAAATAACCTTATGCTTCTTCCTACTCCTTTTTGAACATGTAATGTATTTATAATTAATTATTATTGATTTGTTTTCCTTTTGTTTTCCTTTTTTGTTTGTCTCTTTTTCTCAGTTTTTGTTGTTATACTTTTTTAACTTGTTCAAAATAAATATTGTATTCACTTCAGTTATATGGACTTGATTGTCTAAATGGTGGATTCAATAATGAAGTCTTCTGTTTTAAATGAAGAAATTAAATTAAACTAACCTCAAACTTTAGATACCTTGTGTTTTATTCTTCTAAACACAGATACTCTGCATTAGGACGCATCTCCTTACTTAGTACCAGTGACTGTTGTGGAATTCTTCATCTTATTGTTCCTGTATTTTGCTTTGAGCATTTAAACATCACAGAATTTGTTCAAAGGAATACGTTTCCACTTCCTTTTGTCTCTGAGCCAGAGAGAGGAGGTTAATGGCGCCATGTAAAAATAATTTGAAATTCTAACAGTTTTGATAATAAATTTTGAAAACTTATAATTGGTGCATATTTGTCTTCTCTCTCATAAAAACCCCTAAACATCGCAATTTTAACCTCTCAAAACAAAGCTTTCATAACATGTATGAGAAAACTGAAAACAGAAAATGAGAAATTGAAAGCTCAAATACGTGAGCGAAATAATCGTATAGAAATTAGAAAAGCTTTAAGCGCACTGGAAAATGAAGAAAAAGTCCTGCAGGCATGCAGCAGAAGGCTTTATAAAAGGCATGCTGATGTCTCCAAACAGGTTGTTCTTGATGAAGATTGGAGGCAAACATAATAAACCATAATAAACCATAATAAACTGAAAGAAAGAAAGCAAGAAAGAAGAAAATAACAATGTGTCTAAAGAAATTGATACTGTTCATGAAAATGGATGGATTATACGATCTAAAGGCTGTTAAGGCAAATTATAATACTCTGTATCGGTATCTTGGCTGGTAGGAGACTTTTTCTGTGCTTTCACAGCTTGAGGGGCTGCGGTCAAAGGTTGTTAAGGAACAGACTTTGCATCAGCAGAATAGTGAACTTAGAGCAGAGATCGACAGCCTCAGGATTTTAACTTCTGCTCCCCAAGCTGAAAAAAAAGAAAAAAAAAAAAAAAGAACATTACACAGCACAATAACATCCTGCAAAAAGAAGTGAATAAACCAAAAACGAAAATGAGAGGCTCTGCAAGAGCAATGCGAGAATGTATGCAGACAATGACATGCTCTAAAAACAGAACTCAGCAATTTCACAGACTCAGTAAGCACAGGGTGGGTAATCTCAGACTCAGAAAGCACCTTTTATGAGCAACTATTCAAAGAAATCACATAGATCTCTGATTTTGAATCTGGGCAACATGGTAACGAACCTAAACTTCGTGAAAGAAGGTTAGCACGTCAGTGTACTGTGTGAAGTCTGGCTTTAGTATGTTGCATTTGCTTTACACCAGGTGCTCTATTTTACCCCTAATCTAAAAAATTAGCTTAAATTGGCATTTAATTAAATTACAGTTACGCAAAACCTCAACCAGTCCTGGCAGATGGCTGCCCCAACCTGAGCATGGTTCTGCTGGAAGTTTCCTTTTAAACCAGTTTTTTCTTCCCACTGTTGCCAAGTGCTTGGTCACATTCGATCTTTGGGTTTTGCTTTTTTTTTTTTTCCTTTTTCAGTTTTATATTTTTTGTGGATTGTTTTTTTCTTTTGTTTTTGTGCTTTGTTTAATATTGTCGTGTCTTTATCTTACAATATTAGACAGTTCAATTAAATTTCTTTAGCTTTCCATTTCAAAAATTGCTTGTATGCAATATATGTGCTGCCTTTAGTACCTATAGTATTAGGGGGGAAACGTAGTCATGTTTCCAGAATTTAGGTATTGAAAGGTTTTCCAAATAATGGTTGAAGTGTCAAGTCTGTCTGAAACTCCTTCATAGACTATCCCTGTAAGGAGTGTTTTTCTTTTTGTCTGTGGTAAATTAAAGAAGAAATTCAAACATTTTGCCCATTTTTTTCAAGAACACACTTTACATGTAATAACAAAGTAGTTCAAAATTTTAAGCACTTAATATTGAGATCATCACTGAAAAGTACAACACATTGTCACTAAGAATAGACTTAAGTAGGCTTTGATGTGCAAATAGTGTGAAATCATTCAATGCACAAACTGGAGCATAAAGGGACATATTTTGTGAATATGCTTTCACAATAGACTGTGAGGCGTAGCAATATCGTCTCTGGAGCAAAGTGCAAGAAACAGATTTCATGCAGATGCAGATCATGGCCGCTAGGTGGAGACTCTCAGGCAGTCACAAGGAAACGCTCACTGCTCGGCTGTTCTGTAGATTTCCTCTCTGACAACCACGAGATCCCGAGAGCAGCAGCGTCAGCATGCAAACTTTGCACTACCATGAGAGTTTTTACAAGGACACTTGTCGTAACATGTGATGGAGAATGAATTCAACACGGGAGGATGCTACGATAAAGTAAGTGGACATTATTTTGTTTTCAACAAGATATACAGTAATGAATAGTCATCATTAACGACATGCATAAGAAATGAAATACTATATCATGAAATACTACATATAATAGGGATCATATATGAATCTTTTCACACTGCCTGAACAAAAATGCACCAAAAGATTCCTTACTGATTCTTGGCAGTTTACATTTAGGGAAAAGAGAAGATATCAGTAAAGTAAAACATTATAAAAACTGGAACCAAGAATACAGTATGCACAGGAAATATTTTAACTTTAGTAAAATCAATATGAAGTCGGTGTAGCATCACAGACATGTCCAAAGATCGTTAATAGATATGGGACAGGTGTATAGTTATTCTATGTTGGGTTTTTTTTAAAAAAAACCAAATATTTCTGTAAAGTGATAGTGCTGAATGAACTCATGGTCAGTGCAGCTTATAGTCTGCAGACATAAGTGCAGTATACAATATAATTAGCTAATGTTGGGATAAAATTTACTTACTAAAATAATTCCTCATTAAGTATATTCAGTTTCCTTGTTCGTGAACACATACAAACACACTGCCACTCACTTTCTCACTAAGCCCTTTGTGCTCAAACATGTCATCTAAGCTGGGAGCTTGATGAATTGAGCAGGAACAGGAAAAACTGATCTGTGACACAGTGGCACAAAGGCAAATGGTTGTGAAGAGGTCATGGATTTTCTACACAATTTGTGACATGATTGATTGATTGATTGATAATTTTAAGAGTCTTGTAGTTGTTGATTTGAGGTATAATCATGTTGGGCATTTGCACCATACACTGCAGATGGGCACAGCAAACGTTAATAAACGAATGAAGGAAGGAAGGAAGGAAGGAAGGAAGCCTGAATTATTAGGTTCTGGTGAGTGCTGTGTTTTGCGACAAATGGCCATCTTTAGACATTATCAGCTAATAATGTCAGCCATAAACTGCATGAGTGCAACATATGTGTAAAATATTAGAATTTAAAAAGCAACTGAAGCACAAACTTCATGAGTGGGATGTACCACACAGCAGACCATAACCTTTTCAAGTATTGCAGTTAAAAATGCTCCAGAAGGCACCAACACCACAAGTAAAGAGATGTAGCTCAGTGATTTGAATAAGCTGCTTGTGTTGTAGTTTTTAAAAAAATATAATTACTGTGCATGAGATGATTTTATGAAGGGGGAATAGACTATAGAGAGTTTTACATCAAACCGTTAAGCATAGCTGATGCTGAATTATGAAGACTGGCTCATTTTTGGAGGCAGACTCGTGTGACTTTTAGAGAAACTTCTTTTTTTTTGCACTTCAGTGATGTCTTCACTTTTTCAGCCACAGAGGTTTACACTTGATTTGCACCCATACATCCTCTGCATATGTCCCCAAATGACCTTTTACCTCCTTCGCCTGCTGCACTGAGCTCCAGACATGACTGTGGCCCGCCAGGCAGAGCATGTGTGTGTCTGTGTGTGTGTAAATATGCATGTGTTAGCAGAAGTAGGACCACGGCACGCTCCCATTGAAAAGAAAGGGTGATGGTAAGGCCAGAGGTCTCTGTGGATGACGTTTGGCCCGGCAGCTGCTGGAGCTGCTCCATGCTTTTGTTTCTCTGTGACCCTTCTGACCCGGCACTCGCCCTGATGTCAAACACACACACACACTTTCGCACACCTGCACATAGTCAGACACATGACCCCGCATACACACACACACATGCAAGGATGTGCAGGCATATATGTAAATTTGATTATTTGCTAAAGCGCCCTGTAGACACATACACACACAACGGTGCTCAATAGGCCAGGCCCTGTGGGGACGATCCATCATGACTTAATCACAGAGCTGTGAATTTATGTGTGAAACACCGTGTACATGTGCCTGATTCACTTTATGTAGCATTAAGAAATTTGTTTTGCTTCAGATCATTCCCATATTTTTTCTTCTAATTCTCACAGAGTGCTCGAAAAAAGTGAAAAAGAACTCAAAATCCCGCTAGCATTACCATAAACATCAAAAGACTTGGAACACTGAAGTAGGTCTGCAGGTAGCAGCTTGAAAATTGCCACAGGTAATTGGCAATACAGAAATATGGATGTTGTAGCATCGCTTTTCAGTTCTTTAGAAACAGGGGTGTACTGACAGGTCACCGCTGTCGACTGTTTGACTGATATTAGCCTGCAGGCAAAAAGGACCTGTATCAGTGTCAGTTGCTGATATTTCTCTGTCGAGTCCTGGCGAGCTTTGCTGGTAGCCAAGTCGTGTGTTGTGTGCCATTATAATTTGGTTTGTAATTTCCCAGCAAACAGTTCAATCTGATGCAGTAATATATTGCCAGTGTATGTTTCAGTCTTTAACCGCTTTCTGACAAACCAACAGTGAAAATTATCCTCAGTTACGGCCCTAATGTGCTTTTTAAAACTACAATTCCAAAGATGCTAGCCAAGTTGCCATGGAGGTTTTATTGGCCTCAGCTATGTGGTAAATCTCAGTAATGTGTGGCTGCAGAATCACTCCATCTCCATTACACCAAATACAAGCCTGCAGGAAACAGCAGGTGGTGTGTGTGCGCACTAACATGTTTTCATGCTGCCTCCTTAAGTGACCCAGAGGGCACTGGCCTGAAGGCCAACCTATTGTTCTTTCAAAGTCCTGAGTGACCCCATCCCATTCCCCCCCCCACCCCCACCACACACACACACACACACAAACCCCACACACACACCCGACGCACACTGGTTTGTTTGACTTCCCTCTTCATAGGTAGCAGCATGTGTAGAGCCTGTTAGCATAGTATTGTGTGTGTGTGCGCGTGTGTGTCATTGATACCAGCTGGACTACCTCTTCCCCTGCCTGTTTCCACCCCTCAGGCCTTGTTAAAGGGCTGGAGTAATCCTTGCAGCCTGGATCAGTGTTTATCCAGTGTACTGTTTGAAGATCTGCTGCAGACCCTGCTCCTGGCACTTACTCAGCCCTCAGCGTGGATTACCTTTACACCCACACTTATTTCTATCCTTTTTGCTCTGTCCTTATTTGTCATTGATTTTAGAGTAAAAAGGACTCAACTGGATATTCACTGTTCAAGGACATTAAAATAATCTTTTAATGGAGGTACTCAGGGTGGTGTAGACAGGTTAAAGGTTATTTAAAGTAATCTGCAATCAGAGCTCCAGAACTCTGAAGTGAAACGCACACGACGCAGACCAGCATGTTTGGTGCAGCATCAAAGATTATAACAGACATCTCTAAAAGTTTCAAGTTTAAATTTACCCAGGTTGAAGTTTTAATTTTCCTGTTGGAACTCATTCGATACTGCAGAATGCTTTAAAAAAAAAGGAGTAAAATGTGTTTTAATACAGTCCTAGTCTTGCAAAAAAGTAGTTTTAAATAGTAAAGGTGTGGGATATGATGGTGCAGAATTAGGTGAATTAGATCGGAAATGTGTACCTGTGAAATGCAGGCCACTTTTGATATTGATTCAATCACCGGTTGTTGTTATTCATCCAGATATAGGTTGGGACATGTATTAACCCATAGTTATATCATCCAGTTGCGCTGTTTTACATGGTGGTTTTCAGTGTAGAGTTGATATGTTCTCTTCTTGTCTGTATTTCCTTATCTGAATTTTAAACTCAACAAGACTCAGCGCAAACTAACCATAGAAATCCTTTGTAGAGGAACCACTTTGTAGTGACCCACTATCACACATGAGTGAGATCCTGTTCCAAAGCTGGGTAGAATATAGACGAACAACATAAATATGGATTTTCTGGATTATGGACACAATATAGAAATCGCTTATTAAAACACAAAACCCCAATTTTCAAAATGCTTTTAAGAACAGATGCATCAACCAAACAACTCTGACTCAGACGTGCAGTAACAGGCTTTACTGTCATGGCTGTGATCTTTATGTCAGATTAGGTAGCGCTTCCATATGCTTCCTCCTTTGTCTGAGGCAGAAATGCTGCTCAGGTCAAACAAAACTACTCGGATTTATCTTGTGTACACAGCGGCGGCGGCGGCTACTACACCGCGCAACACTGTGCCGTGCTACACTTCGATAGGGTTGGTAAGGTGCAGGCAGGCGGCCGGGAGCAGGACACCTGTTCATCCTGCGACTTGAAGCAGATGGTCCACATGGCGCCTGCTCCCCCGAGGGGAAAAACTGTCAGCTGAGCCCCAATTAAGGAGTCACTGCAAGTCATAGGGGAGCGGGGAGTGGGGGTGGATGATAGAGAGAGAGAGAGGAAAATCAGTCTGATAATCAAATAACTGTGACGTGATAATTGAACAAATCAGACTGTGGAATTAAAAGACATGATACTGCTGGTTAAGTTAGGAGCCCTTCTTTACTTTACTAATTACTAACCCCCCGACATGTGAGTCATCTAATCAGCATACACAGATATATGATATACTTAGCTATGCTTTTGTCACTTGAAACTAAGCAGTTTGTTTTTCCAAGTAAAAAAAGTTTCAGATAATTTAATTGGACGTTTTTCTTTATGGTGAATTGGAAAGACTTATGTGAGAAAAGTGTGCCATATTGGAAAGATGCATCCTTTTAAGTAAATCTGTGCAGTCACTTTCAAACATTTTGTGTGCAGAGGTTTAAAAGGGAAAAACCAAAATGTGTAGTCACAGTGTATTCATATCTGCAGTAAATAGTCACACAAAGTTCTGCTTTTGATTGCTTTTCTCTTAGCCCGTTTGAGTCGGTTGTTTTTGCTGGCGCATATCAGACTTAAATTCCCTTCTCAAACAGTTTCACATAATCCAGGTCAAAGTTGTGTTGCCTTTTGTTCAGATGCAGCATCTTTTTATCTGAAGGGATGTTTGTTGTGTTTTTTAAAAATGCTTCTTTAGTTTTCTGTGAAGGTTAGAGTTCGCCAACTGTCCCCAAGTGTCTAAACAGAGCTTTGCAGAGCCACACCTACATGCTGTAGCTGTGTGAACTGTCACTTGTTTCAGAAATGGGTGGAACAGCCGGTCTCCTCTGCTCTTGGTTTTTAAGCTTGGCACTTGTTGCAGGGAACACAGAAGCAATAACAGACAAAAAACTTTGCTGAAGTGAAACCTTGTTTAAAACAATTAAACCTTGTTTAAAGCAATTAAACCATTGTCATCTGTGGAGGTTTCTTTCTTTACGTATGCTTGGCCTCTTTTCCCCCTTGCAAACATCCTAGATGTTTGCAAGGGCCTAAGCTACGATCCAGTTTAGGCATAAAGTTAATCCTGTCAGGGAATGTTCTTTTGGAGGGCGGAACATATCAGTAGCCTCTGGATTGGTTGAATTATTATTTTCCCTTAAAGATGTGGGAGGATAAATCTCAGATTTCAATTTAGTTTTATTTTAAAGCTCCAAATCACAACAACAGTTGACTCCAAGGCGCTTAAAGTTACAATAACGCAGAGATTTCACGGCGTAGGGGCTGTTGACATCCCCAGACTAGCTGTACTTTAAGACAAGTTGCCTTTGTGATACTTTTTCTCTCTTCTAAAGGTCATCGCCAATCATCTGTGCTGGTGAATCATGATGGCTAACGCCGCATACAATCCTTGCTGTCATTCAGGGCCTTTGAATTTCCCATCATCCAGGAACCATGCAAAGGGACTGGGGCTCTGTTTGACAGAGTTTTTTTGTTTTTTGAGGAAATGAGTGTGTTCAAAGCGTGTACACAGTAGACAGTACAGTAACAATTCACACCATAAGGGAACCAACGGCTTAGACAATGGATAATACAATGAAGCATTTCTTTAGCAGAAGAAGTCCACATTTCACACTATAATTACCAGATATGTAGATGCCAGCACATAACACACCTTTATCCATCTGAGGTTTCAGTCATCATCGGTGATGACTCCAACTCAAATCAGTCAAAGAAAAAAAAATCAGTCTAACTGACACACATTTAAAAAATAAAATTAAAAAAAATTATTTAAGGGACAGATTCAGAGTTAACGCCTGTGATGACTCAGAGGGTTCTTTGTTTGAAACTTTGACAAACTCTGCACCTACATCTTTTTAAAGTCTTCCCTGTAGAGGGAGTGACACCATTATGCTGCCTGTGTTTATCATGGGCGTACACAGAACAGGTATTACTGCTTGATGTGGTCAGATTTGCATTTAAAGAACCAGTGATGCCTACTGTAAAAACATAGCGAGTGCTCAACCCTGAGGGATAAATTCTGAGGCTTTAGACAACAATGGGAGCAGGCCAACAGTTTTGCATGGCCTGGACTTTCCAGGTGAGCCAGGTTTGGCCGCTTTTCATGTTAAGTAATTTAAAGTAATTTTCCTGGATTAAGAACCATGTTTACCACATGTAAAGTTGTTTACCATGGGTTTTTCCTAAGCAAGCAAAGGGGGCCTTATATATTTTTTCTCTTTTTGTTTTTGGAAGACAAAAGACAGAAGATTAACTGGCCAACCGAAAAGTAAAACAAAAAATAAGGGTCACTTAGAGAAGTTGAGACAAAGAATGAGGGGGACGCACGTTGTGGATGGTGTTGGGAAGAAGTATGCGAGATGGGGGAAGACAGACGAACTAGAAACAGCTACGGGAAAGCATCGTCTTTGTAATAATTGTCGTTATTTTATTTATTAAGAGAATTAAGAAAATGAAAGGAGACCTATTCATTTTTACTTTTGGGCTCTAATAAAGTAAAGTTCAATGTAATCTTTATTTATCTTGTATTGGTGGAGCGTGGGTGTCGAACATAAGGTCCGGGGTCCAGAATTGGTGTTGGCCAGGCAAAGACTTGAATCTGTTGCATTGGACACTTTGGAAAATGTGAAGGAGGGCATAAAGTTTTGGACTTTTTTAACATATTTTAGTTACATTTTTCAGCATTTTCTGCTTACAGAGACATGATCATTCATATTGCACCACAGTAATTAAGCAAGACAAAAAATTAAATAACAGAAAAGTTCCAGTTTTTTCACTGTTGACTATAGACAATTTTTTCACAATGGGTCTCCAAATAACAACATTTTCTGTGAATTAATGGAAACTTTCTGTTTTATAGTTACGGGACAATCTGCACAATGAGCTACTGTAATTTTTTCTGTAATTTTTCACATCTCTTAAAAACGTCATTGAAAATTTCTTATATTATGTGGAAAATCTAGGACATACTGTTGGAGTTGCACTTCCTTTTCTTATATTAAGCTGTGTCAAAGATTTAATATGTGGTTAAACTTCTTCACACTGATAGAAGTGGGAAGTTCAGTGGTCCAGCGCCTTGAAGATCAAGGTGGACTGTATTTGACCCCTAATATGAAATTTGACATTCCCGGTGTAGAGGTTGAAGCCCTTCAGTATTAACGCCCCACCCTTTGAGCCAGCTTTCTTCTAATTGGCTGCCCCACAAAAACAGACGGTTTGAACAGCAGGTGGCTGCTGTGCATCCACAAAATTAGCCAAAGGGCTACTTTTCATTTTTAGTCCCCGATCAGACAAAAACAACAACTAAGAACACAGACGTACACATCAGATTGCAATTCAGTAGCGCACTTCTATATTTCCCACATTCCCACACACATTTGACAAGAATTCAATTTGCAGAGTCATGAAAAATTTATGAAGTTCTCAAAGCAAAATACGATCAAACCTGGGACTAGTAGTATGCACCTAACCGAGTGTCTTGTTAGTGTAGCTTTATGAGTGGCATGCCACATAAATGACTTTCCACTGAGACTGTGTGGGCTTAGCTGGAACATCTTCCTGACTGTCGTCCGCTGGCAATATTGACTGCATTTCAAATGGAAACATGCCACATATGACTCTACACGAGACAAGACAGATTTGATCAAAGAGCCATTAAAGGTCAAAGCTCCACTACGTGAGGTTCAATTTGAATTTAAAGACCTGAGATTTGGTATTGAGATTTTTTTTATCAAAGAATTTCAGAAATTCGATTATGAAACGTCTCAAATCTCAACAACAAAGCTACTTTCAGCTGCTCCCTTATTTACAAGGGCTTGCCACAGCAGGTAGCTCCACCATGTTTGATTTGGCAGAGTTTTTTATATCGGATGAAATCCTGTCTACTCCCAGGACCTAACTGAGATCTTTTGCTTTTTGCTAGCCAGATGTGTATAGATAATGTGCACGTGTAAAAAGTGTGATGTGAAAATAGCACTTGAGCCCATAAAATGATCAGGAATGTTTGAACCATGGTCGCTGATGAAAGGAGCTGAGGGGTCTTTTTTCTAACCTAGACTTCTACGCAATTGGAAGTCTTTTTGCAACTAAAGCAGTCGCCCCCTGCTGGTCATTAAGGATACCTCCGGTTGGCTTAACTTTTCAGTTTTTGACTCTGGTATACAGTCTGTTATTTATATGTCAATCAACATTCCCTCGCTGACATCTACATTTAGATTAAAGGAATTTAATCTGCTCAGGAACGTGGATCACAATCTTCCCCTTAGGTGTTTGCAAACCTCACACAGAAATTGTTAAAGATTACGTTTGTTCACGGGATGTTTTAAAATGTGTTTTTATTATTCTCTGGAAAAATAAAATCATAAATATTTTTCTATCTAAATTTGAAATGACTGGTTAACTTGAGCTGTTCAAGTCCAGCCCGACCTCCTTTGAGACTGAAAAATTCCTCCTGATTGTAATGGCTGGGGGGTTTTTTGTTTTTGTTTTTTTTACTGCGTTAGTTTGGTGTCTTTTGCTCACTGCAGCTTCCTTCCCCACCTGCTAACTTTCCATAAGAGAGATGCATACGCACTCGTAGGCGATCATACTCCTGACACCCATTTTGGGAAGCACACACTACTTTTAACATAATTGTGTCATTGTCTGAGTCAAGCCAGTCCTCCCACCATGAAACAAAGATGTAGAAGGCAACAGCCGTCTCCACCGAGCCAGGTGTTACGCAGGGCTCCATTCTGGGTGCTGTTTTTTCTTTCTTTCCTTTTTTTTTTACTCATTCTTTCTTGTTGTGTATCTGTTTGTGTGTGTGTGTTTGTGAGTGCATGTGCGTGTGTGTCTGGGTGTAATAGCTCTAAGGACGGTGTGTCCGTGTGCAGCTGCCCGCTGAGGGCCCTCCTTTGTATCCCCCTCCCCTCTATTGTCAACTCATGCCTTCTCGTCCATTCATGGCTGATGGTCGGCGGATGGTCTGGTGATGTGTGCGTGTGTCTGTGAGGGGTTGGGAAGGGGTGGAGTTACCCTACTACATCTCACAGTCCCTTTTTTATTGGTGGAGAGGGGGGTGATTGGCATGTGTACAGAAGGAGATTTGGTGAAGAGACGAAAGTGAGCTGTGCGAGGAGATTTCTGTGCTCGTATTGGTGGGCAGACTCACAGTGAGGAGGGGACGGTAGGTGCCTTAAACTCCATCTGCTGTCAGTAACACTGCTAGCCCTGCAGCTTCAGGACACATCACTCTGCTTTGCAACAACAAAAAGAAAAAAAAAGGAGAACTTCATGGTTGATCACTTAAGACTGCTGCCAGACTCGACCAGGAAACTCATTTTTTGCTCAGCCCCACTTGGACTGGCAGCTTTCTCCAGTTCTCTAGTGGATACAAGACATTTAACTTCCTTTTTTTCCATTAAAAGAAAATCGGGCCATACTCCTGGGCTTAGTCCTCACCACTTTACTGGGTCATTTTCTTTTTTAAAATCTTTCCCACTTTGTGCTTTGTTGCTGATATGATCCAGAGTAGCATGTCAGGAGACACTTTGTAGGAGTTCTTGGTTCTTCTGTGCTTTACTGCCTTGCTGTTTCTCGTGGAACTGTTCGGTAAGTCTTACTAATTTACTTTTGTGCGTTTAGCTTGGATTCGCGTTGGCCCGTTAAAGACGCTGATAACACTGCTGTCATACTTCATCCTGGATTATCTGCAGTATTTTGATGGTTTTTTTTCACTCTTTTTTTTATCATGAAATCTCTGTAACCATATAACCTAATGATAAACATATGTGACCAGTGAACAGACGTGCTGTAATACTACAACAGTTAAAGCTGCACAGTCTTTGTTGCTGTAACGCTCAAACGGGGACATTTATAGACTAATAATACCTGTTAGTTACTGAGTGTGATTTTTAGGACAGCGCAGTTCACTCTGGAAGGTTGTCGTATACATAAGCATCGCAGTCTGAGCTCACAAGTGAAATTAAGACAAGGCCGTTTGTGGTTTTAAATCAGGGCTCTTTGGGGGATTCCTTGGGTTTCCCCCTCAACGGGTCATTGGTTAGGTTTCACTTCAATTAAATTAATGTAAACAAATTATAGATTATCATATGTGCTGACGAACGTTAGCAGGGTCTGGACCACTAAATGTCTCCGTATGATGGCCTTTAGTTGAGCAGCGAGGGAGGCAGAATCAGACTCTGCACAGCTTAGAGGTGAAACCGAGTGCTGTCCGCTACCAGAAAAAGCCACATGACAGACAGTGGTGATATGTATCAATGAGGATGAATCTGGACACCACCAGTTGCAGTCAGGGAGGGTGTAGGAACAGGATGCTTTCAGGGAGGTCCCCTGTGGCTTCAGCAGGCATCTGTTGTCCCCACCACCACTCCCCCAATCCTATATGCACCCCCACCCCCACTCTCCGCACCCTCTTTGTCCCCCTCCCAGCCGGTCGCTGGCGTGGCAGACTGGGTCACTGCTGTACTCAGCCGGCAAATGGCAGCCATGCGGTGGCCCTGAGGGACTGGTCGGGGTCTTTCCTCAGGGGAGCTCATCCTTCCACCCCACACCCAAGGGGGCTAACCCGGGATCACAACACATATAATGATACGCACAGACCACTGTCAGGATGGGCAGGGTAGGTCAACGAAGTGCAGACTGCAGCATCTGCTCAGTATGGAAAGACTCTCAGCTTCCCCTCGATGAAACACTGACTCACCGAAGTTTGGTAGACAAGTTATTCTTTCCAATAAAATACACACTCAAAATTAAAACTCACGGTAGCTGGCAGTTTGTGAGACTCTTTCTTTCTTTATTTTATCCAAAGGGACTTAAAGGATCGTTACAGTTCTTCAAGATTTTGATGCATGTAATTAAGTTTTTTAGGAGACTAATCAACGGCTATGCATGCTCAGCTAAATGGTTTAAGCTAATCTGTCACTGCAGCTCATCTTGTAATATATGGCTGCTCAACAAAAACAGTATTCACCGGCAATTGCATTTTTTTTTCACCCATCTCTGATATTTCATACTGAAAAGAACAAAAAGGTTGGTGATTTGACACTGTGTGGTGGCAGAAGCTAAAAAACTCACCCTGTAACTAAATATAAAAACTATGTAAACTCTCTCCGTGTATATTAACACTACACAGTCATCTGATAGGCTGAGTTTCCTCCCTACAACCAAGTCCACGTTTAACCAGGAGACAATTGCTTGTTTTCTGTACTTCAAGATGGGCTATTCCGGATAGACAGCAGTGAACAGAAAGTTCATTCAAAACTAAAGTTTAGCATGTGTAGGGATCACGCCAGCTCTGAAACCACTAAGCTGTTGGAAGACACCCACTCTTATTTTCATGTCGGCTGCACACCTGTGAATTATCGCGACTGCATCTTGCATTGTGGTGACGCTGTCATGTTACCAAAGACTGACAGATATACAAACACCTTCCAACGTACTCAAAAGTCTCCTTTGTAGCACTTCTTGCTGCTGTACAGGACTCTTGAACTGCATTCTTGGTTTATGATCCACACCCACAGCATCAACACTTATAAAACTAAATGAAGCAATAGATGCTGCTGTTCAGTGCTTCAAAGTTTAACTGGACATTTTCAGATATTGTACAAATCCACCAGCGATATTATTTATTTATGTATTTAGTATGTTTGAAACACAAACTATAATAGCTTAATTGTCATCCAGGTCTTTGTGTAGTATTAAGTAACATTAAAATGGAACTGAAATATTATAAGAAATACTACAAGGAACAGCTAATGGCATTCCTCATGAGTTATTGGAGTTTTTTTTTTTCCTCTTGGTTTTCCCAAAAACTTCCATGCAAATACATTTGTGTATTCACACTCCTTTATATGGCACACGTATATAGTGCAGAGATCACACCACATGTCACCGGACTGCCTTATAAGTGGGTTTTCACACTTGCTGTGTCACTCTCACATTTCTGCTGACTCCTCAGATTCCGTCTGGCATCCTGCGACTGAAGTCCGCGCGGCTGATGCATAAGCAGGCATGCTTTGCATGTTGATGTGCTGGTGTGGGGGGTGAATGGGTTTAAAAAAAAAAAAAAGCCCCTGCCTCCGTCTGTGCATGCTGCTCGGGCCGAGAGAACAATACTCCCATCACAGGAGGACAGATTGTGTGGCAGCTGCATTGTTGAAGGACGGCACGCCAGACACACTTCTTCCCCCCCGACACAAACTCACTCTCGCTCTCTTCCCCTTTGTGCCTCTTTTGTTTTTTTTCTGTTTTTTTTTTTTTTTTTTTGCTGGACTAAATTATTCCGGCTCTCTTGTGGCATTCAGGATGAAAAACAGCGGCGGTGCAGCTTAGACGTCGGGGGTCGGGACATTAAGAGGCCCCTGCTTTCCGGTGCTTTAGCGTGCGATCTGAGAAATTCTTCTTTAAACTATAACCATAAATAGGAGCACATACAGAGTGCAGAAGTAGCTCTTTTGAAGTGATTTGCAAACAACTGGTGAAAAAATGTATCTTTTGAAATAAATGTTCAGTCTTGTATGAGGAGCAGCTTCATGAAGTGAACTGAAGTCTTCCAATGCTACCAGACAGTATTTGTTCACCTTGTGTCAGCACATAAAAAAAATCAGCATTATTTGTCCAGAGCAGCATAACAGAGTATTTTTCTTTCACAGAAATTTTTTTTTTTTTTTTTTTGACATCGTACTTTGAAGAACAACATTTGAAGAAGATGCACCAAACTTGTAAATAACATTCCCGTTCACTTCTCACAGATCTCAGGGCAGTTTCATGCACTGGAAGTACCCTCCGTGGGTATTTCCACAGATAAACAACCTTATATGCAAACACACAGTTGTTGGTATTTGTTTGTGATGTGAACCGTTGTCACTAAAAACTGAAGCAGGCCCACTCTGTCCACATCATACCAGTTACAGGTGGGGTGTTGAGGCAAGTCATCATATGACTGGTTTTCAACTGTCACTTCCTTTTTCTATGCCTCTGTTTGAAGATAAATTTTTTTGTACCTTTGAGGTACCCTCAAAGGAGGATCTTGGCTCTGTCTGTTTTTTTATGCATGAAGCCAACAAGACTAAACTAGGTTAACGGGTAATTTGTATACAATGCTTTTTCTTGCTTTCCTTCATATATATTGTGCTAGAACAGTGGATGTTCATGTTCAATATGAACCAAACATGAGGCATCACGCTCTGATTCACAGAATTTTTATCTACTCTTGGATCTGTATGTCAGTGAGAGTGGATATTATATGAAATAGTCATCTCTGGCAATCAGCTTGGGCTGAAGAAGCCCCACCCACCTGGTGTACAAACCTGCTGTTTATGAAGGGCAGGAACTAGGCCGAGCGTAAATAGTTGATTTTATTTTTCTTGGCTGGTTCAGTTGTACAATTTTTGTGATCTGCTGATACAAACAAACAGCATTTTTTAATGTAAAATATTAAACTTCACTGGATATAACTTATTTCCCCCTAAACTTGAGTAAGTTAGAGGATATTTTTCTTGCTTAAATATCTAAAAACTACATGCTATGTGCAAAAGTGAAAGAGTTGCTTTAAACCACCTTTATCCAACATATTTTACCTTACCAAACAAAAGCTGGTGCAGCAGATTTACTTAAGAAAACTAATGTCAGGTGCTTACACTATTTTTCAGTATCTTTATATATTTATAACTTTTCTCTTTTTCACTCATCTCCATAATGTTTACCTTGCCTCCGTTGCTCATACCGAGGCTGCTAGCAGCTAGCTGGTGGCTTGCTCTGAGCGCTGGACAGCTTTATTTCTTTTCTTTTTCTTTTTTTTCAAATGTTCATGTTTAGCTGTGTGAGGGTGATGTAAGTGTGATTTAAGAATATTAAATATCCAGCACTATCAAATAAAGGTACTATTTTGAACTTTAAAATATGCCAGGCTTATTTAGTATGCTAAATAAAAATATGGAACCAGATATATAGTATTTCTCCCCACACCCTCTAGCAGATCATTACATGAAGGAACCTTTTAAAAACAAGCGCGTCCATGCTCACAGGTCCACACACACAAACTACACCCTTTTTGGCTCCCACCTCAAAGCACACTGTGCGCTGTCGATCTTACGTGCTGCACAGTAATGTTTAATATTTAGTATTTACTGTTATATTCCCATATATCATCGTGATGTTGTTTATTGTATTGCTCTCGTTTTCTTCTGCTTGTTTTCTTTTTTTCTTTCTCAACAGGTGATCCAGGTGATTGATATATGTATTTTTTTTGTCTGCTTATTTAGTTGGTTTTTGTTTTTTTGCCCTTTATCCCCGTCCCTCTTCTCCGTTGTTTTTCCCCCTCTTCCTTTCTCCCCTTTCTTTTCCTCATTCAAGTCTGTCCCGTATCTAGCAAGTGAAAATAAAAAATAAATAAAATAAACAATAAAAGGTGAATCAAATGGACCATTACGGCGAGGCTGGGATGGTCAATTTGGTAAAGTAAATCCGTTGGGCATCTTTCTTTGCCTTTAGACAATAATTCTGATGGCAAAGGAACCAAACGGGACAGGCAAAAAAAAAAGACATAGTATTTCTGAGGAAATGAGCAACATTTAAAGTCAACTCAAAATGAGGTTATAGCTACCAAAAGCATCGGTAATTTAGTGGATGTTTTGTGTGAATACACTGGAAGTAAACAAAGACATTTAATTTCTTTTTTTAAAGTGGTCACTGAACAATTTACAGATCACTCTTTGTTTCAGCCAGTCTGTGCACCCCCACACAACCAGCAGGCCACACTCAGAGGCTCTGAGCAACATTAGGGGTTTCTCTCATTTGCTACCACAGATGGAACTGAGAAACATTCAGGAAGGCCACATAAACACAAACACTGACTGCAGTGTTAGCTGGTGTATCACTGACTGAATTTCATAAACATTACTTAAGATTTTATGTTGTGGATTTAAATAGAAGTACAGCTTTATGTAATGTAGTTTGTGTCCAACTGTGAGGATTTCTTCTGGGCTTTCGGTGATCAGTAAACTAACTGGAAAACATAAAACATGTACTGTGTTTGTGTTAATGGGCAGTTTGTAATTTTTCTTTGTCATGGTAGCTCACACAGCTGTAACAGTAACGCTTGTTTGTGTCAGAAAGAGCCCTCTTTTTATGATTTTGATAGGACGATTTGAAATAAGTGGAAAATGTGTTTTTTGACTCATGTCACGGCCAGCACCTCCTGCCTCTTAACATTAGCTTTGTCCAGTCAAAATGGATTTAATTTATCATACATATATCCATGGCTTTTTTCATAAATTATTCTTAATTATAGTTAATCTCCTGTTGGCTGCTCATGTTTGTAAATTTCGGCTGTACCTTTTCTTGCTGCACGTTTAGATTTTGAATGTGCAAAATGTGCCAAGCAGTTAAAAATGCGTTTGATTCTGTATGACAGCTTATTCTTACCTTTACTCTGAGGACACAGATGTGCCAAACAGGGCTGCTAACAATAAAATCATGTTTGCAGTGGGTTTTCTCACTTACTCAGTGAGACAGAAAAGTTAACGCACTCTGTTGAGTTATCACACAAAACGTGTCCGATGACTTGCCACAAACTTTGCAGATCTTTGTAATTACTGTAACGTCACGTCGTCACGTTCATTTCGGTTTCCATTAGTGAATGCAATCACTAAACGCATATGAATGAATTTTGCTCATATTTGTTTTGAAATGATGTATCAAGAAGAAGCGCTTTTCTATGTTTGAGTATGAAGTCACCACAATATGAGGAGACAAACAATGTCAATCCCATTTTAGAAGTTACAGCTAGTGCATGCATTGATTAGGTAAGCGGAGAATCTGCCTGTTGGCCAAAAAGGCTTTTATTTTATTTTATTTTATTTATATTACTGGTGTGAAGCAGCAATGAAGTGTTTCATATGGCAAGATCGTTGGCCTATTTCTCACTGAGCTGTTGTTTCAAAATGTAAAGTAATGTATTTCACAAAATAAAATGCATATGTCAATAAGAATAAGAATGCCTGCATATGACAGAGTCAAGTTTTGTACTCTGTACATATAAAATGAGGTGCTTTAAATCGTAAAGTATCAAACTGAAGAATTAAAAATGCCTTAAGCAGAGGGCTGGATATGATTCAACAGTGTTTCTGACAGTGCTGCTGTTCTTTAGCAGATGAAAATTGCCCGTGCTGCACAGTTATTACGTCTGTGCTGGCTTCCCCTCATTTGCTCGAGGGGAAGGTGTTTAGCGTTTTGTCCCAGAGCTGTTATTTGTTTGACAATACAACTCATCACTGTTAAAATGCAAATCAGTAGAAGTTGGTAAAGATAGTTTTCAGCCTGCATGTTTTAAGCATCATAAAGCGTGCACCATCAGCAGCTTTTCATTTGAATCTTGCAGTCAGAACTTAATATGCAAATTAGCTATTGGAGCAGACAGACTCTGTCAAGACGCATCCCAGGGCAGAGGAGGTGTTGCTGCTTTGGGCCCTGCGTTTTTTTTTCCTTTTGATGAAGAAGAGGCGTGCTTGAGATGGGAGGAAGAAGCAGAATAAAATACCCTTACAGCTGCTGGGGAGAATTTTTATTATCATTGGGCCATACTTTAGATAAACAGATTTTTTGGTTTTTAATGTTTATGACATTTCAATTGTTTTTTATGTAGAAGTTAATGGAGTACTGACCACGAGTGTTTCTGTATTTGAACATAAATGCAGTGTAGTGCCCTGTGTCCTCATGTGATGGTATCACATGACAAGTGAGTATATACTGAGAATTTAACCAGTTCCTTTTTATGTTTTAATTCCCAGGTACCCTCACAGGACTAGTTAGTAAGTGAGTTAAGTATCAGTAGTAACAGTGGGGTCAGTCAGGTGTTTGGGAGGTCACGGAGGTAGTGGAGCTGGATGTATGAGAAGGATTCATGGGCCTGAAGGACCATCTGGAGGATGGGACAGGCCACATCCTCAGCCCAGGGCTGGATCTGGACTACCTACACGTGGAAGGTGCTGAACGGCAGGCTGGGAATTTAGGAGCGGGTGTCACTGTTAAAAGCAGCAATACTGCTGGTAGCAGAGGCATTAGCTCTATCATTCATTCAAGCAGCAGTAGCAGTTGCAGTAACTTTTCTGAAGAGAGTGCTATCTCTGACAGTGAAGATGAAAGACTCCAGACCGGGTCTGGTTCTGACTCTAAAACACCGCACCACGATCAGCTTCACCTACACCAAAGGGAGGAGTCCTCAGTCTTTCAGCCAGTCAGGCTGGACCTGGCACCAAATACATCTCCTGGAGACCCCCCGGAAACATCTCTGACTGACCCCATCACACACTGCCGTACGAAGGTGGAGTTCGCTCTCAAACTAGGCTACCCCGAAGAGCTAGTGTTGCTGGTCCTGAGGAAACTAGGCCCTGACGCACTTATCAATGATATACTGGGAGAGCTGGTTAAACTGGGAACCAAAATAGAGATGGATCAGCAAGGAGGTCAAGCTGTCTCACAGTCTCCCTCGTCCTCTTTGTCCTCCACCTCCAACTCCTCTCTGGATTCTTCTCGGCTACTGTGCCGGTCCCACCTGCTAGAAGACAAAGAAAACCTGCGACCTGTTGTTGTGGATGGAAGCAATGTAGCCATGAGGTGAGGAGGAGAAGCTTTGGAATATACTAGGGTTTTGTTCTGCTTTCATGTATCTACCTCTTTACCTCACAAAGAGTGTAGCTTTATTACTTTATATTAGGCTTAAGAGCCTAACATATATAGCTAAGCTGAAAGCCATATAACACACATTTAGAGAAATGCTTATTTGTTGAAAACATGCATTGTTTAGTTTTCTGAATTTTTGTAAATCCAGTTTTTACCAAAACCATTTAAGAAGATATCAGTTTAAAACTATTAATGTTAGTTACATGTTACATACTATACATGCTGAGACAAGCAGCAAGACTCCGGCATGCAATAGAGGAGACATCGGTGAAAACAGGTGTAAGATTGATTTAATCAGATTTACTAAGAAACGAGTTGGAATACAGATGGGTTGCAAAGTGGCTTGCAGTGCTTTATATTGCCAATTCGATGCATAGAAGGGTATCAGCTAATTCTAGCTGAGCTTGAGATTGTGGCCTGTGTGAACTAATGCTATGCCTTTGTAGTTTGTATCACTGGTTTGTAATTAGTGACACAAAGTGAAACAATTGTTCATTGTGGGAAGATGTAATACGATTATGTAATTTTTGTTTTTGCTAAATTGTTTTTCAAAGTCTCAGCAGTCAGGGAAGACAACTATTTAAAAAAACAGTTCTTTCTCTGAGGGTTGGATTTACAACCTTAAACCTCAGATGGTTACAATCATTAGTAAAATGCAAAAACACATCTTCATCAACAATATCAACCTGAGGATACTCTACATTCAGATGCCTAATTCAAGAGTTTGACTTCTAAGCTTTTTTTGTGTTACTTGATTATAATTCAAAAAACATGAAAAACCTGCCGTACTGACAGTATGACTATGACAAGCAAACAGGCAAAGTTTAATCTTAGCTGTGTGGCTGATGCTTGCCTTCTGTTTGTGTAGTCATGGGAACAAGGAAGTTTTTTCCTGCCAAGGTATCAAGCTAGCAGTTGATTGGTTCTTGGAGCGAGGCCACCGTGACATCACAGTGTTTGTCCCTGCTTGGAGAAAGGAGCAGTCGCGACCTGATGCTCTTATCACAGGTAAAAATTACAGTCGTTGTCACAGTTGAAAGTCCCAGAATAACAACAGTGTGAAGGATGTGATTTAATATCCTGCTCTTGGAAGCATTTCCTATTATCCATTAACTCTAGTCTTTCTCTCTATATTTAACTATTGCACCTCTCCTTGTTCAGACCAAGAGATCCTGCGGCGTCTGGAGAAAGAAAAGATCTTGGTTTTCACTCCATCACGACGCGTTCAGGGACGTCGTGTGGTTTGCTACGATGACAGATTCATCGTCAAACTGGCCTACGAGTCAGATGGTATAATTGTTTCAAACGACAACTACCGTGACTTAGCAAATGAGAAGCCAGAGTGGAAGAAATTTATAGATGAGCGCCTGCTGATGTACTCGTTTGTAAATGACAAGTAAGCATATCGCACCAGCACAAGAAGCAAATCTGTTGGATTTCCTTTTAACGTCATTGTTTCCCTGCACCTTTGAACATACTAAATAACATGCTGTCTTTGTGTTACTCTAACCAATTTGTTGTTAAAAAAAAGGGAGAATTTCAACTTATGTCTGTGTTTGAAAGAACTCAATATTTGCATCTAATTTCAGTCTGTTAACTGTATATTTAGATTCATGCCACCTGATGACCCGCTGGGACGCCATGGACCTAGTCTTGAGAATTTCTTGAGAAAGAGGCCTGTTATTCCTGAACATAGAAAGCAGCCATGTCCTTATGGTAATAAAAAAAATGTTTAGTTATGTTTCTTATCAAATGCATGCTTATCAGCTATGCTGCAGAAGATGTCTGCTCTTGCATAGTGGAATTAGATAAAAAATTGTACGAGAATAAATGCTTTTTATTCCAGTACAATGACAAAAAAACTTCATATTTTTTCTTCCATTAGGAAAAAAGTGCACATATGGCCACAAGTGCAAGTTTTATCACCCTGAAAGGGGTAGTCAGCCCCAGCGAGCTGTGGCAGATGAACTCCGTGCCAGTGCCAAAATTTCATCAGTAGCTTCAAGAGGCCTGCTGGAACATGCCCTGATGGCGAAGAGCCAAAAAAATGGTCAATCAGAAGGAATGGCTGAGGCCCCGCTGATTCGGGATACCGGAAAGAAACAGCCAAATCGGAGCCTTCAGAGCTCCTTCAGTGAGCTCTCAGAGGACAAAACTCAGGTCAGTTCCAAAGTGGAGGAACAGAGGAGAAACAGCAGTCTTAGTGGCAGCTGTAGCAATAACATTGTAGCACATCCTGCTCCAGGGGGACCGCCTTCATCGGGACATCTGGAAAGATGGGAACACCCTGCTGGAAGTACTGGATGCAGCTCCGGTATTGCCGGGGCTTCAGGACCAAACAAAGCTGAATCTTATTACAGATGCAGTTCTCCAGTGGTGGGCTACAACTCTGTGGTAAAGGCTTATTCGGGACTCAGTCTTGTAGTGCCACAGACTCCTGAATGCTTCTTTCCAGGTGAGCTCGGCACAAGTTCACTGGCTTCAGATTGTAGCAGTGAAAGCAGTGTCAGCTCAGATTCTTTCTCTCCTGACCCCGTGTTAGATGATAGCCCCAAGTGCCATCACCATCATCCCCACCACCACCACCATCATCATCACTACTCTGGCCAGTACCCTCACCAGGCAAGCCGTGTTTCTCCTAGTCTGAGCCAGCATTCTCCTCGTGGCTATGTCCATCCTCAAGGACTTTGGAGACAACGTGATTTTGGCATAGAAGATACTCCAGCATCTGTCGCCTCTCGCATTTCGCCACATCACGTCAACACCGCTTCTGTCTACATCCAACCCCAGCAACAGCTTCAGCTGCTCGCCAATTTTCCAGGGGAACCACCTCATCCACAACATCCACCCCAAACACCCACTACTCATGCCCGGTCTCAGAGCTTCCCTCGAGGCCACAATATGGTGGGCTCCCTTTGGCCGGAACATGGGCTTCAGGACAGAGTGTGTGAAGGCTCACCAGTTCATTCTAGAAGAAACTACTCTGTGCGAACCCAACAACCTCAGCACCAGCAGAACTGGGACCCTAATTATGAGCCACCCCCTAAGCCTTACTATGATCTGTTTTCCTATAAGAGTTTTCCACAAGTCCATGGACACTCTCCTTGGGGCCAGCAAGTTCATTCATCACCACATGGCCTTTTAATACCAGGTCTTCCATCGCTTTCACAGCAGTCTCTTCCATCTGTCCCTACCCACAAGAGCCACATGCCCTCAGCAACCCAGCACGCAAAGCCAACTGCCTTGGGTCGATACCAGGACCTTAGGGAGAGGGTGTTTGTTAACTTGTGCGGCATCTTCCCTCCAGATTTGGTGAGGATGGTAATGACCAGGAACCCACATGTGACGGATGCTCAGGAGCTTGCAGCTGCCATTTTAATGGAGAAGTCACAGCACAGCTCTTGAATAAACACAGTGAAGTTTTCATCTTAACTAAACTCGTATTTGCAGGGATATCCTCTGTAAGCTTAATAAAAAAAGTCAAGTTGGGCATACAGAAACCAAAATCACAAGATACGAGACTCCTTCAGCTGTTAACACGCTGCCTTTTTAATGCTATTATTATACAGAGAAATACCAAAATTGCCATACTTTTTTTCTAGAAATATGCCTGCTACTTCTGAACGTAACATAGGAAAAGGTAGGGGTGCATCTGCATGTTTCATCTTTTTTGGTTATGAGTCAAAACAGCACTGTATTTAGGGAAGCTTTTAAGGTGTTTCAAGGGTGGCAGTATTGTTGATTTTAAACTTATTTATTTGTTACATTTAAGTTATTTATATAATTTTAAAATTATTTTAGTTTTATTGCACTTTTTGTTATTTTTTTTTTCTTCAGATCATTTCTTTTGGCAATCATATCAGGGTATAATTATAGCCGTTTGCGCTGTTTCTCTGTTTCTAATTTTTTTAGTCACTGAGATGACAACATTGGGTATGTAGCTCTAACATTTTCAGCATTAACGTGGCACGCACGTATTTGCCACATTGCAAATACAGCCCGACCATAGTTGACGCTCAAGTAAGCCCAACAAACGGCTTTCTTTCTGTGCTGACAGGTGGCAGATCAGTTGTTGCGAGATTTTGTGGATTTCCCCCAACAAGGAAGTGAAACTTAACCAGCACCCACAAAAGAAGATAGCAAAAACTCCACTTGAAAACCCCAAGCTCTTGTTCACTTTTGAATGAGAGTTATTTCCTCTGTTAGGATAGCCCTGTCAGCTGACTTCACGGTTCATCACGCGCTGTTCCTTTCCATCGCTAAACAATATCAGTGTGCTAAATCAGGTTCAAAGTGTGGCAACTGGAAATGTTTATGGGGAACAGATTGTTGGTATTGTTTTAATTTAAATTATGTGTTAATTTATTATACTTAATGTTTGTGAATGTGAGACACGGGGTATCGTTTATCAGTGGTGGAGGGTTTATCTGCCTCTAATGCTTTGCATACAGTTGTGTTAACTGCACAGATCCACAGTTTTTTGTTTTTTTTTTAGTTTATGAGACATTGAATAAAAAAACAAAACAGGCACCGGGTGAGAATCATAACCTTAAAATCACTACATCACCACTGAACTACATTTTGGACCATGGTAGTTTTTTACTTTGCAGGGTTTTTTTCTCAGGAGATATTCATGTTTGGTTTCAAAGTCTGTGGTTCTGTTAAAAAAAGACAATAAAAATAGTTTTTAATAACTTCAACTGATCCTGACCATCACAGACCTCCTTAAATGCCAGCAGGGCTCGTATAGGTTTCCAGTTATCCTTACTTTTTTAACCATATTTTTTTTTATTTATATATTTATATTCATAATAATTTTGCAGTGCCCAAGGTGACTTCTGTGAATTGCCTGTTTTCTCCCAAAAATCGAGGGGCGGGGGGGATTTAAAATATATTTTTAGTGTTTTAAAATTATTTTTAAGTTGTGTCTTCTTAATGCAGCTTGCTTGGAGCTGTGTGTTTTTGAATGAAATTATGATAATTTATTTTTACTATCTCTGCCAGTGAGGTTATTTTTATTACCCGAGGAACTGTTTGGAAAGCTAACTCTCTCGCCTGGTTAGCTTAATTTCAAGTAGCCCGATGACACCTCTCTTAGTTGATACAAATTGTATCCTATATGGTGAAAATAAACATTGTTTTATATGAAAATGTGAGAACAAGTTTTCAGTTGAATATTTTTATGTGGCAAAATATGTCGCCCGTGATAGTTCGGCTTTTATGTAAGGGGGATTCTTGTTCCCTGTTTCCGGGTGCAGTAAAGTCTCAAGTGCACTTTTTGGATATAGTTGTGTGTATTGTCGGTGAACGGAAAGCAAGGTGGAGTCTAGCTCAGAAATGGTGAAACCTCTAACACTGGTTAGCTAGAGGCTAAGTGGGCACACGCTCATAAAACAGTAAAAGTGATCAGGGTTAAAAGTTTTATAACAGAAAGAGCTTGTTAAAGTTGTTTTGTGATGTGATTGGCTGTTATTAAAGTTTCCTGGCATCACACTCCATGGGAGCAGCAAACGCTGTAGCTAGCTTGAATGTTCCAAATGTTTCTTAAACACTTTCCAGAAAATGTATTTCTTTATTTCTGTGGAGCTTTCTAACATCAAAAAACTTTATTCTCAAACCCTGGAGAGTTGTATGCAAGGCATGAACAAATGTGAGTAACAGTCTGTCAGGTTTTTGGTTTTTTTTTTACACATTTTTTCTCTTATCATTAGCCTACATTGTTATCCGCTATGATGCTAAAGGCTAAGTCTGTGGTAACCCTGCTAGTCTGGCACTATGTGCTAGTGTTTGCTAAATGGGTTAAGACACCCTACAGTATAATTTAACAAACTTCTAAAGTTATTGTGTTTACATTCTGATAAATATTAACAACTTTATTCAGTGTACAAATACATATTTTTCTATTATTACAAACGTTTTAAAAAGGTATTTTTCTAAATGTGTGTATTTTTTTTCTCAAAAAAAAAAAATCCCTAGAAAGTGTGTGTTAAATCATGTCCTGACATCATGCTGTGAATGGATTTCTTCATAGCTGTTGCTTGAAAAAGTGAATTCCGACTGAACATGAAGCAAATTTCTGTCTTGAATTATATACTTAAATTTAAGTATAGCTAATGTGCTGACTACACAGATGTAAATGTTCTTTAGCTAGCAACATACAGGCCACATTTGGAATGACTACAGTTAAATCTCTTCTTTTTTCCGTCTTATGCATATGTCCATTTAATATTCTGTCTCTTTAGCTAGCAGTGATCAAAAAGAAGAACCTGGCTCTCAAGAATCCTGGATTTAAATATGTTGGAGAATTCTGCAACAACTAAGATGGTTCATATCAGTTCATGGGGAAAAGATCTGAAATGATAGACAGTATCAGAGATGGACCTAGCCACCGTGACGTCAAGCATTGAGTAGCAAAACCCCATTGAAAAGCACAAGCGTTTTCTTGCACCATCTTAGTGTTTTGAATCTGGACTCGGCAACTAGCATATCCTGGATTATCATTACTGTAATAAAGTACTTTAAGCTGCCCTGTTATTTCTGAAAGGGTCATCTATATATGACAATCATGGAGACAATTTTACCATCAATTATAGCCATGATTAGTCCCAATTTTGGCTCTCTAGGGATGGTCACACAGTCCTTGGAACTGGTCTGCAACTTCTGGTTGTGTGGGAGCAATGAGTAGTCTTTGACCAGTTGGCAAGTAGCTTCTGAAGGAGGATGCAAATGGATTGCTAAAGCCAGGGCATAATAAATATTCCACCACCGGCTGGCAAAAACCTCCTTGCGACTGCTTTGGTTGCTAGCAGGTTGGTAGCAGTAAGCATGGAACACACCAACTTCGGTTGCAGTTTTTCTATGCCATAGGTGGTAGTTAGCATTTTCCCTGCAAACTACAGACGATGGTAGCAATCTGCTGACAACCAAAGCAATAATAGGAGATTTGTATGTGTGTAGTGAACTCAGATTTGCCTCCTGTTCAGTCTGAATGCGCTTTATTTGCATTTTGAATTTGCATGTGGGGTTTGTATTAACCGATGACGAGCAACTTGTCATTTGTTGCTCATTTGACTAAAATCATGATGTGTGTTTGTATTTTATTAGGTGTTTTATCAATAGAAAAAATGTAAAATGCCGACAGTCCCTGTTTAGCACATTTATTCACATGTTTATTTTTAGTGTGCTTTAATACAGCTTCATTTCTGCTACAGAAATAAGTAAGTGCCATCTCTTCAGGGACCACAGCCAAGGAAAAGGCTGTTTGTTGCTCATCTCTCGGGCTAGTGGTGCTTTTATTAAACCAAAATTAAAAAGGAAAAAAAAGTGTTAGACCATTGCTGCTGTTTCACTGTATATTCTGCTAGGGAATAAAGTGGTTCTTTCTATAATGTGATCCAGGATTATGGTGGTAAATCACAGTATTGATTCATACATAGAGTTAACAAATTAAAAGGAAAACCTAAAAGGAGGGGAGGAGGGAATTTCTGGGTTGCATTTGTCCCCTTGGAGGGAAGCGTCAGTTGTTCTGGGGCGTCATATTTATCCTGTGACAAAACATTTCAGTTCAGATGGCATTGATGAGTTGATCACCTGACTCCAACCCCACCTGCATGTTAAACAATGCTTCCCACCACCATCATCAAAACACTAAATGCGGGAATATCTGATAGAAGAATGAAACTATCCTTCCAGATGAGTGTCAGAGACGTGGAAAATTGACATTGAAGCCGTTTTGTTTGTATTTGGTGGACCAGCGCTGTATGTTGTCACTCATCACTATATTGATTAAGGTGATTAAAATTGTGCTTCACAACAACTTTTTTGATTTTTGGTTTAATGTACAGTACTTTCACTTTTTCGCCCCTGTATGAGTTTAACTTTTTATTCTATAAAACCACCATTCCAGAGTCGGTTTCACCAAACATTTGTTGTGCTCGATTAAGCTTTAGAGATTGAAACCCAAAACAAGAGCACATAAAACAAATGTGACATACCTACAGGATCAGGGAAAATGTGGCTGAATGAGACATGTTGACTGTTCTTGTGAGTGATGTAAAAGTGACCAATAAAAGCCTCACTTAAAGCTTTCACGTCCTGCCTGGTCTGTGTACATGCTGGATTTTGGTATAGTGTGATTTGAAATAAGAGTCTTTTAATTTTCCTTCATGAACATTTTTATTTGTATTAAATGTAATGTGCCTACACTGAACCACAGATGCCACAGAAACCTGCATGATCGCTTTTGGATGGACCTTATCACACCGATTTTAGAAGAGTTTTTCTTTTGGGTATTTTGGACACAGCAAGAGAAGTGACATCACTGCTCTACTGCAGTTGTTTACACTTGCATCACTCTTCCTGTTTTTTGACAATCTATCAGCTGTGGCAGGAAACAATGAAAAGTGCTGTGAAATGTTTCCATTAAGTTATGAAAATGAAACTTTCCACTTTGCGACCCCGTGAAAAAATTAAGTAAATTCCATGATTCAGTAGCTGTAAAACCACCTGTAGTAGCAATAACTGATCTGTTTTCTGTATAAATTTCTGTCATATTGTGGAGGATTTCTTTACAGCTTCAGTCCATTGAGGTTTGCAGGCATTAGTTTACTCATATTTTTGCCATTCTGTTACAGATTTGCTGGTGTGCTTTGGATCATTGTCTTGATGACCTAGTTTGACTTCATGATTCATGACTGACTCTATGCCTGCGAGGTGTTCAGCTCCTGTAGCTAGCAAACCCAAATCATGACACCTCCACCACCATGCTTGACAGCTGGCATGAGGTGTTTATGGTGATATGATATGAACTATATTTGGCTTTCACTTTGCTGGGACATCCACTCATGGGAAGATTATGGTACTGTGTTAAACCACAGCTAAATGCACCACAGCAGCGAACTCCCAACACTTCTGCTTCTATAGAGGTGCTCAGGCCACATCCTGCAAATCTGATACTCATTCTGTTTGACGGAAGAGTCAGGACCAAGATCATACCATAGGTGTATTATTGGAAATATAAATTCATTCTTTATTGTGAGACAAAATATATATTGAAACAACTGCCTCAATGGAAAGAGAACGCCAAGCAAATCTAGTTTGCTTATCTGCCTGCTAACGGCTCTCTGTGAGCACACAACCTGTTAAAGAACAAGTTAACTGCTGAATGTGGACGACAGCGTAACTGTACCAAAACAAAATGACAGCAGTGAAAGGGAAAGAAATGACACGAGTAAAGCAGTTTAAAAAAAAAAAATTTAAATTGTTCTGCTGAAGACAAAATAAAGGTACAGATTAAAGCGAACTCCCAACATCAATAAGCTATAGCTACAAATGATCATTTTATTTTGTTGAATAAAAGAAACCATTTCGGAACAGTCACGTTTTGTCTAAAGGTTGCGATATTGTTTAATTATCAAACATGCAAGCATTTAAATTGCTAGTAATGTACAGGGAGACGACACGTTGCTTGCTATTTGTCCAGATTGATTAAAAGACGTGTGCTTCATCGAGGCGAGGGCAGAGCTCTAAAAAGCAGAAAGCTGAGTATGTGGCTGGCCAGCCGCTGCTAGGCAGAGCTTTGGCGAGGTTGAAGCTACGAAGCCCTCTATCTCATCTTTCTCCGGGGTAGAGAAAAGGTAAGCTATTCTGCAGTGGCAGCAGGTTTTGGGCTTTACAAGGAGAGTGAGGCGTTGACATGGCAATGAGACCAAACGGTCTCTTTTCAGTGTCGTGTCCATCCACGTTTCTGGCTCACATGGACTCAAACTCATCTATACGCTGCTTGGTGTTGCCCTGGCGGATCTGCCGTAGGGTTTTGTACTTGTCTCTGCCCGCTTTGACGTTCTCGGCATGTAGCATGTCGTTCTGCGTTTTCTTGGTGTCGTCCCGAGCCTCCGCCAACTCCGAACTCAAAGCCTGGACGGAAGACAAAGGGAGGGAGGTGGTGAGACACAATTCACTTAAGATCGACTCCATCGTTGCTCGAATGAAATATTTGCTTAAATTTATATCAACTCCTACAGGGAGTTGATACATACAGGGAATTTTGGCTTTTGTTTATTCAGTCAAGTTTTAAAGACCAGAAACACAAAGACACATTGTTGTAAAGATCAACAAACGGCCAAGAAATGCTGAATTCTGACAGCCGGCAGCTTGTGGTTACTCCCATATCATAATAAGGATGAAAAGCTTTTAACAGCTGCCGTTCAACAGGACATCGGTACATCTGAGTGATAAAAGAAAACAACCTGCCAGGCTGGCTTATGCGCCACCTGATTTGCAGATAAAAGGCAGTGTTAATGTATTTTCACAGCTGCTCTGGATTCAGACAAACCGCCGCTGTAACCGAAGCTGCAATCAAATCTGTCGTATATTCTAATGTGCAGCAGGAAAACTTACGAGCTTTTCACTGCACAGGCTACTTTCTGCGGATTAAACTACAAAATTCAGACCCAGATCTTTTTAGCAGCTTTACCGGAAAATAACTTTGCCACAGTGTCTACGCAGCAGTGGTTTCAGAAAGGATGCAGTCCTTCCACCAACGCTTCACCTTAAGATGTACAGATTGTACGATAGTGCCAATGAGGACAGAAAATTAGTGCAATCTTTGTTTTTCCAATGATTGCATGTGTTGAGAAACATCAAAAACTCGACCGACTGATACACAGTACTTCCTCACTTTGTTCACCACACTGAATAAAGAAGTACATTCAAAGTTTTGCAGAAATTTATTAATAACAACAACAAAAAAAACCCCATCAAATTGTACGATTCTTGGCTTTTGTCTAATAAACTGAAAGAAGCATTATTTATTTAGTCCTTTCAGCTTTGTGACAGTCCTGAAGTTGCAAATGATGCCAAATACACAGATTGCGTTGAAAAGTGGGATTGGAGGCTTTGCATTTGCACTGACAAACTCGACTGTGCCGGTCTTGCAGAAACCCGTTTTCTCAGGTGGTGTTTCTGTTGTAGCAAACTGGCAGCAAGTGTGTACGTGTCTGCCAGCTTGGATGTTTGATGAAAGGAGTTCTCATTAATGCAGAGAAAACACACACATACAGTTTTTGTTGTGTGCATCTAAAACAGCTCACTGGACACTTTATTAGGTACATCTACTCAACTACTACGTGCAAATAGCTAATCAGCTAACCACATCTCAGCAACTCAGTGCATTTAGGCATGATCAAGATGACCTGCCTAAATTTAAACTGAGCATCAGAATGGGAGAGAAAAGGGACTTTGAGTGACTTTGAACATTAAACAGTTGTTGGTGGGCTGTCTGCCTTTCAGAAACTGCTGATCTACTGGGATTTTCCCCACACACCCATCTCTAGGGTTTACAGAAAATATTTTCTCTTCTTAAAAGCAAAAAAGAAAATATCAAGTGAGCGGCATTTTCTCTGGGTGAAAACAGCTTGTTGATGCCTGCAGACAATGGCCTGCTGCTGGAAACTGCTAGAAAGGCAACAGTAACTCAAATAACCTCTTGTTACAATCAAGGTATGCACAAGAGCATCTCTGGACAGAGCCAACTCACACCTTGAAGCAGATGGGCTACACCACACCGGGTGACACTCCTGTCAGCTAAGATCAGGAAACTAACAATGACCACGACAAGAAGATATCTGAGATCAAATGGTCACCAGCTGCTCTCAATCCAACTGGGCACCTTTGGGACGTTGTGGAACAGGAGACGCACATCATTAATGCATGCAGCAACTGTGTGATGCTGTCTCGTCGATATGGACAGAAATCTCTGAGCATTTTTCGAGGTCTTTGTTTAATCTTTGCCGTGCAGGATTAATGCAGTTGCCCAGCAAGTGGGACCTAACAAAGTAACCAGTGAGTGTGTACCTTTGGAAGAATCCCTCCCCCAGAAACTCAGGCTCATTTCTACCTGTAGCTGTTTCTTAACACGTTCGTTCTTCTGCGCCTCAGTGATTCGTTCCTCCTCGCTGCGGTGGCTGGTGACGCCGTCGCTGAGAAGCTCGGCACTGGCCTCGGCGTTCGTTTCATCCTGCTCGTCGTTTTCTGGCGCCGGTGGAGATGTCATGACCGTCTTAAGTTCTTCCCTGGTCTTCTCCAGGTCCTCTTGTGCTGACAGAGCCTGGAAAGAAGATACATGCATACTTAGAAAGAGTAATGACAACCACACAAACACACAGACACACAAACACAGGCATTACTTTGTGTTGCCATTCTGTTGCTTCCTCTTCTTTTTTTCTCTTTGCGTCCTCAAGCAGAGCAATTTTGGCAGTGAATTCTGCTAACTCAGCAGCCTGTGGAAAATAATAACACATCCGAGCAAAAACTTATCACAAACATAACTGACATTTCAAGCACACAATGCTATTTGCAATGCAAAATAATATGAAGCAGAAATAATGATGCAATTCTCATATTTTAGGGAAAGGATGGTTCTGGTGGAGAAACACAGCCTTTGCTACATGGTTACAATTTTTTTTTACATTATGTATTTATTTATAAAAAAAAAAAATTCTAAATGTGAATAAAAGAGGAAAATGATGAATAATCACTGAACTGGTCAAACATGAATCTATAACAAAAAACTGTTATGTGGTTTTTCACAGATCTGGTGGCATCTACACCTGCACCACAGCACCAGTATAAATGAATGAATATCCACGTGCGTGTGCAGGTACCAGTTGTTCCTGGGTCTTCATCTGGTCAGCGGCCTGCTGAGCCAGCGCTGTCTTGGCCTCCTCCGCCACCTGCCTCTCCCTCTCCAGCCGCTCTGCTTCTTCCTTCGCCCGCTTCCTCTCCTGCTCCAACTCTAGCGCTCTGCGGGTCTGCTCCTCCAGCTCTGCAGGCACACGCATATCAGCGTCTCAATATGCATCGCTAACATGCAGTGACCAGTTTTTTAGAGTTTTTGTTTTCTATTCAGTTCAGTTTCCAGAGTGGATTTGATCGTGTCAGTTTAGCCCCTTTTTGCTCTCAGATTATTTCGTTTTTATGTGGTCCAGGGTTAGTTTTAGTGTTTTAAATGGAATCACCTCTCAGCTTATGCAGGCATCTAAAGTCTTAATACAGAAATCCATTTATTTAAAAAAAAAAAAAAAAAAACTGAAGTCAAAATGAGTTAACTAAAATGTTTCTCACATCTACTTTTAAGCTTTACTTGCAACCCTGGATGTAAAGTCGTCAACAAATATAAAGTTTTTTAAATAACATGTATTTTTAATGATGAACCGAAAACATTTTATGTTTACCCGGTAAAAAAAAAAATCCAAGTTAAAGAACTGCAGCAGACCAATATTTTCAAACGTCACGTCACGAGTTCTTTAAAATATGTTTATTTTTCATTTTTTAAACTTCCACATTTGTACCTGTACAGTCCAGATACAGAGTGGTGAATCCAACGCTTCAAGCATTTCTTAGATTAAAAACACTCCAGGTGTGAATTGTTCTTAATCTTCTGGGATCGGCGCCAGTACAGCCTGCTGCTGCCTGCGGTCTGCACTGCAGCTTCTATGTTATGCAAATTCAGAGAATTAGTAATAAGATGATGAACCACAGATGCTGATCCGTCTTAGATAGCAGTTCCCAAATGTTAAACATCAGCCAAGTAACGCAAACTTGTGGGTAGGTGTGCAGATTATCAGATTAGATACACTTCACAATAACCCTCACTTCAGGATGGGAAACTGCATTTGACCTCCAGGGAAAGAAAAACAGCTCCCTGTTCAGTGATTAAAACATTATTACCAAATGTCTCTTATCAGTTCAGTACTGAAACCACAATTAAAGTTATGTGTGAAATGACATAAATAAATATAAATTATGTCACTATAAAAGACTTGTGGCTACAAACATGTAATGACTCCCAGGACTAAAGGAAATATCTACGTCTCACAGGCTGACGAACAGAGGACGTGCAGAACGAGGTGAGAGTGACCGGTCGGTTTGTTTTTACCTGGCTACATCAGATGATCTGATATCGTCGAGTTGGTGTTGTTCCCACATCATCATAATAAATATTGTTCCAGGTTCAACACTGCAAGTGACCAATCACATTGTTGTGACGTAATACTAAGGAAATGTCCAAATATAATTATGCTCGACTCTAATCTGCTACTATGTGTCTTTTACACAGCTGGAACTGCAGCTGCTAGACCACAGCTTAGAAAGTTGATCAGACTGTCACCAAGAGTACCTGTTAAATCAATCAAATTAATTTCACTTTGATGTGCCAACAAACTCTCCTCTGACTGTGGGTCAGCAAGCTTTATAGTTTAAATGCATACACTTTTTTACGTTATGTTATCTAAGTTCTCTGTGATCTAAATCACCAGATCTTTTGCCTGATCTGCAGCAGTCTGAAATTTTAGTGTTTTCTGTTCTCTAAAGTTTTTTAATCACCATTTTACCATCTTCATCTGTGATTGGTGTAGGAGGTGAAAGGCCCCCCTTTAATGCGAGCGTGCACAGAGCCTGAGACAGAGAGCTAAACAGAGAAAGCTGATAACCATCACCATGACAGCAGTTATCTCCGAGTGGGGCTTAGGTTTTGCTGAGCCAGCTAAAGCAAACAAAGCCCAGCCGTAATACTTCCTTGAGCTTCGTTTGTAGTACACCCCACTGTCACACACGCGCACGCACACACTAGTGAAGTGGGTGGAGACGTACCTTTCTGAGCTCTCTGAGTTTGCTCTTCGATCTGCCTCAGCCTCTCGATCAGCTCTTCCTTCTCTCGCTCTATTCGCTCCTTCTCTTTCTCTGCAAGCTCTCGCTTTTTCTTCTCATTCTCCAGCTGTGCCCTGTCCAGACCACAAAGAAAGCAAACGTCACATGATTGTGTACCGACAAAACTCAAGAGGAAGGTTTTAAAGGTTTGTGTTGAGTCTGGCTCCCTGCTGCTGTGTCTCCAGCTTCATATCAATTAACCATTTAACCCAGTTTCCCACAGAAAGCTGTGGTTCCTTTGTTCATGTGAACCCGCTGACACACACAAAAAAACATGTTTTTTCAGGCACTGTGTGCACACTCAGATCGACTGACTACTCAGCTTACATCATTCTTGCAATATTATGCCAAATTTACCTGTTTATCCATAACAACCACATAATATTGGCACACACAGACTGAAGATGATAAAACAATATGTTTTAGAATCACTTACAAAAAAACAAAAAAAACAAACAAACCCTTATGTAGTCAATAAAAGACACTTTTACCAATTTGTTAAGTAAAACTAAATCTACCCACACACACAAAGATTCAGCACAAAGTGAAACCAATGCTGGACACATTGATGGCATTTATAAAAATCGCCACATCACCTGCTACCAAATAGAAATATGTGGAAATTTACAGTTAACAGAAAAAAGTTCAGCCTTATGATTTTCTTCAAAGCAGCACTGCCCCCTAGTGGCCAGAAAGGGTTACTAGCGTACTGTCACTTACAGTGGGGCAAAAAAGTATTTAGTCAGCCACCGATTGTGCAAGTTCCCCCACTTAAAATGATGACAGAGGTCAGTAATTTGCACCAGAGGTACACTTCAACTGTGAGAGACAGAATGTGAAAAAAAAAATCCATGAATCCACATGGTAGGATTTGTAAAGAATTTATTCGTAAATTAGGGTGGAAAATAAGTATTTAGTCACCTCAAACAAGGAAAATCTCTGGCTCTCACAGACCTGTAACGTCTTCTGTAAGAAGCTTTTCTGTCCCCCACTCGTTACCTGTATGAATGGCACCTGTTTGAACTCATCATCTGTATAAAAGACACCTGTCCACAGCCTCAAACAGTCAGACTCCAAACTCCGCCATGGCCAAGACCAAAGAGCTTTCGAAGGACACCAGGAAAAGTATTGTAGACCTGCACCAGACTGGGAAGAGTGAATCTACAATAGGCAAGCAGCTTGGTGTGAAAAAATCAACTGTGGGAGCAATCATCAGAAAATGGAAGACATACAAGACCACTGATAATCTCCCTCGATCTGGGGCTCCACGCTAGATCTCATCCCGTGGGGTCAAAATGATCATGAGAACGGTGAGCAAAGATCCCAGAACCACACGGGGGGACCTGGTGAATGACCTGCAGAGAGCTGGGACCAAAGTAACAAAGGTCACCATCAGTAACACACTACAACGGCAGGGAATCAAATCCCGCAGTGCCAGACGTGTTCCGCTGCTGAAGCCAGTGCATGTCCAGGCCCGTCTGAAGTTTGCCAGAGAGCACATGGATGATACAGCAGAGGATTGGGAGAATGTCATGTGGTCAGATGAAACCAAAGTAGAACTTTTTGGTATAAACTCAACTCGTCATGTTTGGAGGAAGAAGAATACTGAGTTGCATCCCAAGAACACCATACCTACTGTGAAGCATGGGGGTGGAAACATCATGCTATGGGGCTGTTTTTCTGCCAAGGGGACAGGACGACTGATCCGTGTTAAGGACAGAATGAATGGGGCCATGTATCGTGAGATTTTGAGCCAAAACCTCCTTCCATCAGTGAGAACTTTGAAGATGAAACGAGGCTGGGTCTTCCAACACGACAATGATCCAAAACACACCGCCCGGGCAACAAAGGAGTGGCTCCGTAAGAAGCATTTGAAAGTCCTGGAGTGGCCTAGCCAGTCTCCAGACCTCAACCCCATAGAAAATCTGTGGCGGGAGTTGAAAGTCCGTGTTGCTCGGCGACAGCCCCAAAACATCACTGCTCTCGAGAAGATCTGCATGGAGGAATGGGCCAAAATACCAGCTACTGTGTGTGCAAACCTGGTAAAGACCTATAGTAAACGTTTGACCTCTGTTATTGCCAACAAAGGTTATGTTACAAAGTATTGAGTTGTGTTTTTGTTATTGACCAAATACTTATTTTCCACCCTGATTTACGAATAAATTCTTTACAAATCCTACCATGTGGATTCATGGATTTTTTTTTCACATTCTGTCTCTCACAGTTGAAGTGTACCTCTGGTGCAAATTACTGACCTCTGTCATCATTTTAGGTGGGGGAACTTGCACAATCGGTGGCTGACTAAATACTTTTTTGCCCCACTGTATGTAGTTGTCATACAAAGTGTGCAGTACTAGGAGAAATACAGGATAGACTGGTGGGAAATGACTACCATTTAAAACTGCTGGTATGTATTTAGATATAAACTTCATGCAATAAATCCATTAATAGGTCTTTTTGCGCCGTACCTCTCCATCTGCTTGTGGTGCTTCTCCTCCCTGGCCTGAGCCTTCATCTGCTGCACCTCAATAGTATCAGGCTTCCTCCTCCTCATGTACAGCTCGTGGTTTCCCATACACAACGCCAGGATACGCTTGTTGATCCTCAACCGTGGGGCGTAGAACACAAAGTCCTGGAGGAAGCCGGCATAAGAAAGGTTAGTAAGTAAAAATTTTATTCTTCTGTGGGGGGGAAAAAAAACAAAACATTAAACCGTGTATGAATTCATCAGCACTTACTGGAGCCTTCTTGTCAATGGGCTTGATGACAAACTTCTTGTCATTGAAGGAAATGTTTCTGATCTCGCTCCAGGGGAAACCGATCTTTGGTGACAACCTGAGGCAGCAGAGAGAGATTTTACTCCACTTAAATAAACGCACGAGCTGGTAAACATAAAACTTCAAAACAACAGTGGCTTTCAGACGATGGGTGCCCATTAAAATCCTGGTTTTGTTTCAACAATCAGTTGTGTACCACTGTTCACAACCATTAGAGGGAAATAATGTCAGTGCATCCCAGACCTCATTTACATACTCGGACTAAATATCAAAAAAGTGTTAGAAGGTGGATTTAACGATTTAAACAAACGACTGAATTACGTTTTCTTGTGTAATTAAGTTCTAAATCAGCGGTCTCCAACCTTTTTTGCGCCACGGACCGGTTTATGCCCAACAATATTTTCACGGACCGGCCTTTAAGGTGTCGTGGATAAATGCAACAAAATAAAACTAGTACCGGTACCGAAAAAGAAGATTTATTCATAACACACGTGAAAAGAGCCAGGAAAACTGAGTTAACGATAACAAAATAACGCTGAAAACCGATAAAAACCCTGAAAATCATACATTTCACACCTGAGCCTCAACTCTCGCGGCCCGATACCAAACGACTCACGGACCGGGGGTTGGGGACCGCTGTTCTAAACCGCATTAGTGTATGTATGCCAGCCATCAATCTCTGTTCCACTTTTTCCCCAAATGAAACCGAGCAGCTGTCTAACAAAACGTCTCTTTTTGTTCCATTTTGCTCCTTCTTTGGTTAAAATGACGTATTGGTTTTCATCCGCTACATGAATGATTTCGTCAAACAAATACTGAGCTGAGTCCCTGATCACAAGAAACAATGACGATATCCACGAATAACACAACAAGTACACATCCATGCAAATGTGTAGATTTATTACTTGTCTTCATGCTCGTAGATGTTGAGTCCCAGGGCGTCGACCCCGAGCCATAGCTCTGTGCCCTTCTTGTTTTTAATTTCAAAGTAGTTGACGCCATACATCTCCAAGTCCTGAGCGATCTTCAGATACTCCATCATCGCGTCCTCCCTGCACACACAATAGGAGAAAACAGTTAGCAGAGAAACATGCAGGAGCCAGTGAATGAAACTTTCCATGCAAAATAATATGAAACCATAACCATGAAACTTTCACAATACACTCACCTGAGCATGCTTCTGTGCTCCTCATGCCACGTCTGTATTCTGTCCTCCCACTGCTCCTTTGTCAACTTGTGCTGCTCCAGAACTCTACAGGACACGCCGAGGAGAAAAGGACACAAGAGACACAACACAAGAGTTAACAGTGAAAACAATAACACAACAAGCACTCCTGGGCTTTTAATCATGCTAAAATGTACACATTTTTACTCTTAACAAAGAGAGACTCTGGAATCAGATATTTCATTAGACCCACGTGGAGTAGCATATTATGTCTACTGATTTTACCTCTGTGGCAGTAGCCGGTCAGATGCCAGGTAGCCAGGCTTGTGAATATCGTTGTTATAGTCTCCGTATTTGGCCTGAACGGCATACGAGGCCAGCAGCACGGCTGTCTCTGGAGGACAGTAGTTCTCATCATTCAGAATGGCCTCCTTTACCTGCTCAGAGGACACGTATAAGCAAAAACACACAAGCGTCAAGATCTTCTGACTCCATGATTCATGGGTAAAAAAGAAAATTCTGTTTTTCCAGCAGAACTGAGTTGAACTAAAATAGTAATGCAGTCCAAAGATGTTTTAAAATACATTTATATCATTAATTAGTAATTCCTTTCACACTCTGGCTTTCTCCCATCTGTCTTGTCCCTCTCTGTTTAACCCCAACAGATGGCTACGCCTCCCTGAGCCTGGTTCTGCTGGAGGTTTTGTCCTGTTAAAGGGGAGTTTTTCCTTCCCGCTGTTGCCAAGGGCTTGTTCATATGGGGTCATCTGATTGTTAGGGTGTCTCGTAGGGTTTGTAACCTACAACATAAAGCGCCTTGAGCAGACTGCTGTTGTGTTTTGGCGCTACAAGCCAAATCATCTTTGGCAGATGTAAGCCAATGCAAAGCATTCCATCTTAAGTCCAAAGAAGGAATTTCTGAGTTAGTCGGACTTCCAACTCAGAAGTTGGTGATCCCCCACCAACCCTAACTTAACAGTCCAAATGGCGGCAGTGTATGTAAACATTTGTGACTTGTAACCTACACTACTACATATGTGTGTTTGAGACATAAGCCAAAATAAATAAATAAATTAAATAAGCCATATGCAGAACACTGGCCATGCATGTGCCTCATTAATGGCTCTACCTTTACCTTTGCTAAGCACTGAAACAAACCTTGTTTATTCTTCCTTTTCTGACATTCCTAATGAATGTGCTGAACTTGGGGGTAATGTCACTTCCCAGTTCCGCCTTCCAACTTACGATGCAAATGGAACACAGGACTCTGTTGCGGACACGGAAACATCACAGCTGAGCAATCATTCCTGTTTCACCTGGATGGAAGCACACTGCCTAGGCTGCATGAACAGTTGGTGCATTGTAAAGCGTAGTCTCGAAAAACTGGCAGGCAAGTGCACCTCAGGTGGCGGACTACAAGGACGCTTCAAAGAAGCATAACGGGAATCACTGCTCACCCGTGGTGTCTCCAGCTGTCCGCGCCCACAACAGAGTATAATTGAGGCCTTTTACTCATATATCAGAAAACTGGAGGTGACAACAGTCAGTGGGTGGGCTATAGTTAAATGAATGTAGAGGAATTACAGGGATTTTCACTAAACAGCAGGATTCAGAGAATAGTGTTTCTGTCAATATTATTCTGCAGCGGGGGATGCACATTAAACATGGTTATTAAAACAAAACCCCCCAATTTAGCTGACAGACATTGGCAATGCAGATAGGGAAATAAATAATGATTTAAAACTCCAGGAAAAGTATTTCAGCTCGTCATCAAACCACCTTTCAATATTATATTTAATAAATTTAAGCCAGCGGCAACCATACGTACTCTTTTATTTGCTGATATGTTGATCCATCTACTGCCAATAATTGATGTAGAAAGCAAATATACCGGTAAGCATGATCTATACTAACCACAATAGCCACATTATATGACACCAGCTCAAAAAAGGTGTAATTATTGTCTTAGATAAGAAAGGCTCTTTACAGCTGTAAATCCAGCTCAGTTTTCATGCAGGTTTACCCCGTACATGAGCTTGGCAGCCTGAGCAGTTCACAGTACCTGCAGGAAGAAAAGTTTCTGTGTGATCTCCTGGATGAGCTCCTCAGAAACATCCTCAGGGAAGAACTTTGCTCTGAACTTGAACTGCAGTGGATTCTCCTTCTTGACATCCTGCTGGGTCACCTGGAAGGAACACCCGAACACAAGCCTTCATCATCTGCCCTTTACAAAGTGCATGGGACATGAAAGTCCTGAGAAAACTAAACTGAAAATACATTAAAAACAGATCTCAGTGTTCATGGTCCATCCTCTACGTCGTTTTATAAAGTATTAACAACAGGATGATGAATGTTTACCATTTACAAGGAGTCATAAGATTAAAATGTTTTCTTAATGTGAGAATAAATTCAGTTGTTACAAAGAATATAAACATAAGCATGCTTAAGCTATGCTGAGGGATGGATTTCTTCCTGTGTTTTGAGCAGCCTCTCACCTTCTTATTGAGCTTGAGCCACGTCACGTAGCCTTTGCTGTCTGTGTACTGCAGGCCGAAGAACCAGACCTCCCTCAGACCGACTGTTTTCACCACCTGAAACCACAAATATATCTTATATTTTCCACTTCCTCTTCAAAAAGTCTCAAAATTTCCCCGACACCTGTAGTCAGTATGACTGTTGTCTGTACTTGCAGTTTCAGTTCTTTCAGGATTTGAGACCACAAATTGTACGCACTGCGTCAGATAAAGTAAAAGTGCTCTGTCATCTCACTGGTATCATGTACTGACAGCAATCTTACCAAATCGATGCATCATTAAAAAGTGAAACTGAATATTTTCCCCTCGTCTTTCCTCCCTGTTCTCAAACACAATTCTCTGTTTGTCATTCACAAACTATTGTCTCACATACACACACAGAGAGGAAGCGTGAGAAAGAGACACAGATGATCCCAGAGGGGATTGTAGACACTCTCTCAGATGTTAAGGTGATTTACACAGTCAATACCACGCCACTTCTACCATGTAATTAACTCTTTCTCACGCACAGAGAATAATAGAGATGCTGACATAAACAAGCTAAATACCCATGTCGCATGCACGCACAACTGCGAAAGCCCCCACAATCGCCCATCCAAAAAAAAAAAAAAAAAAAAACCACACCGTTGCGATGGTAACGGTACAATCAATTACATTTGCAAACACACACACATACGCCTACACAGAGCGGGCCTCCAGTGGGACTGCGGTACGAGGAGACAGCTATGTGGATAAGAGACTTCAGGATGAGAGGGGAGGAATGATGAGTGTAGCAGAGACGGGGAAAGGCGATCAAGCTGCCTGGACCTCTGAGCAGGACTCTCATACTTTCAGGCTAGATAAAAACATTTGCTCACACGGGCAGTTTTACAAGCGAGTGTGATCATCACCCATCACAGGCTTACATGTTTGGGTTAGTTTGTCTGAAAAGCTTTTCCATCATGATGTGGCCTTTTATCATCCTGTGTGTGTGTGTGTGTTTGAGTGAGCCATTTATAGTGAGCTCTGCAGCCTCTTTATCAATGAAGCCCTCACTTCATTCATGCGAATCTGGATCACTGCGAAGGAATCAGGACATGCAGCACAGTTTTTCCCCTGTGCTGCATGTCATTTGCCTTTGCCTCCGTTTGCCTTCTGGACATGTGACTTCCTGTACTGTAGGTAACATAGCCAGGCTGCATTTAAGGGATCACAGGATTATAAAGGATGCAGAAGAAATATAGCTCCTGAAGCACGTCAGTTGTTGCTATGCATATCAATCACACTTTATATGACGGATGGTTTAAAAAGAACTACATCCGAGTCTTACAAAAAGACAACCATGTCAGCATCTCCATGACCGAGGTTGGTACAGACAATCTTTATCAGCTGATCGCCTCTGACAGTTCTGCTGCCTGCAGCGAGGACTATAATACTGCACAGTACTACAGTGTGTAGACTGGTGTGCTTCATGGAGCACTGTAGTGAGATGTTGCCACACTCCTGGACCACAGTGTGGCTTCAGGACTTCTTGTGGATGTTAATTTGAAATGTGGAGGGACTGTACTAGCTGTAATTGAGAGGTGGTCTAACATGAAGTAATGTCCTTTTAGATGTTGGAATGCATTCATATCATCATGAGGGAATTTGCTGTCATTATGGGTCCAATCCAGTCTGAATCATCACACTGTTTGGATTCCTCTGTGGAATGACTGTGGCTCTGGATATTTAGTGGATCCAGACCACGCTCTGCACCATTTACAACAAGCAGCTGAACACTTTGTCTAACATTCATTTCAGCTCCGCTGCCACAGCAACAGATACAAAGTCTTTTCCACTTTAAACCTGTTTTTTGTTTTTTTTTGAAGATCACAAAAAGGCTCATTTTTAATAGTTTTTAAAAAAATAAATAAAATAAAATACATTTTTAGTACCAGTTGAGGTTTGGTTTTCTTTTTATTGTGCAAAGTTGTTTTTCCACACTTTGGTTACTGTAACACTGTAATTTTCAAACTTTTGGGATATTTCTTCTTATTAACAAAAAAAAAAAAAAAAAAGTTTAGAAATATCACCAAAACAAATCCATCAAATAAAGATTAAGGTAGTTTCCTACATATAGCAAAGTTACAGCAGGAATTGGGCATCTCTGGACTGAACAAACCTATTTTATCAAACTCGCAGAATTCTTTCTAGGAATTCTGACTGCACATTGGCTAAATCCATACACCTGTAATACCTTGGCTGCCTGCGTAACAGCTTTGCCCTTAATGATGGGAATTACCAGAACAGACAACACAGCGATAACAAGCCTTGAAATAATAAAGGGAGGAAAACAAAGCGAAAAGACAGGAGCTATCTTCATTTTGGAACAATTAAGATTTGTATATTCATGTAACATAATCACAATAATTTCTCCAAATATCCACCATCGTATCTATTTCTAGCTGAATAAGTGCTATAATGTGTGAAGGGTAGAATTTTCACTGATATTAAGAATTCTGTTCAGGTAAATAACTGATTTTTAAAGCTTTTTTAAGTGTGTACTAATAACAATTAGCCGATGTTGGTTCGAAGCCTTCTCAAGTAGCTCTAGTGAAATGCTCAAAATCACCACAAGGTGGTGCTACCTCCTTTTTTAGAGTTGAAAGGCACACAGACAACAAGGAGCTCATCTGTATGGCTACTGAATGTAGCCCTGTGGAGACCTGTCATTGTTTGGTCTCTGTTGAGTCCTGTAGAACAAAGAATCAGTGTCTTCATTCACATGTCTGAAACCTGCCAAAATATCCCACACCAATGCTATATAAGCCACTCACATGCTACAAGATCTCATCATTCAATACTTTATCCCCACTGGCTTGTTCATTTATAAGCTGCAAGGCATCCCGTCTATTGCTTACTTTCGGTCGCTTTTAAATCCAAAATAATCTCAAACAAATGAATATTTGGTATTCTTTTTATGAGCGTGAATATAACAGAAACACACTGAACACACATATCACTGTACGCTGACTGTAAACAAGCATCCTTTGGCAGATTCGGTACTATGCAGCACAAGTGCACGCACACACACAAATCACTGGGCATTTGACAGTTTGTTGCTATGGCGATGCATAGGCACAGGCAGCTGAAACGTTCAGATTTGGTGCGTCTGTGCGTTTCATAGAAAGAAAAGCGATATTAGAGAGTAATGGATGCAGAGACTTTGTGAAGTCACCAAAAAAAAAAAAAAAAAAAGAAAAAAAAGAGCCAATTCATGTTAACTACAAAATTAACTAATGTGTTAATATTCCAGCGTCACGCAGTTTTACACCTGCATTTCCTGCAAGATTAAAATGTTTAGTGTCAACAGAAGCTGGCATCTTTCTCAGTGGTTTCCACGAGTCAGCTACAACCACCAACTGTCATCATCCTTTCAAACAATCAGATGAGCTGATCAGTGTCAGAATATGAATGAGAAAAAAATAACTGTATAACAAATGTTAGGAAAATCTGTTTACGAGTCACAGAAGCAAGTCATTAAGTGAGTCTGATTTCTCTATGGATCCTGGTACCCAAAGGTCAAAGGCACGTTCATAGACAGCTCTGAAACAGAACGTGGTTGCTCAGCTATCCACAGCAGGAAGCAGAACACACAAATACAAAAACAAAACCACAGTTTCACTGGGTGTGTATATTGCACAAATACTACAGATATGATCTGCAGCTTTAGACTGCAACAAGTCCTGATTTCTGCTGTTAAAACAGATCTATTACAAACACACAGCCTTACTCCCCTCATGCTGCACAGAACATGAAAACAAAAGCGACAACAAAAGCAGAAAACAAATGTGTCTCTCTCGCATTTTGTCTTCACAGTATTCCACCACAACCCCAACAACCCTTTGTAGTCTGACATGAAACGACACTGAAAGCTGCCCTTTTACTTCCCAGACAGCGTACACACGTACACAGTTATGCACACCATCCACACAATACTTCCACCCATCTGCTGACTCCTTTTGAACAAAGAGTGCTTTATATGTTTTCTTTGTACAGAACCAGTACCAACCCGAACCCAGCCAAGCACGCCCTGGTACACGCACCAGCACTTAGTTTCAGTGTTGCATTTCATTAGTAATCCATGAGTCTTTCAGTAGGTCACATAGTCTAAAATACCTGTAGTGTCTATTCTAACAGTAGAAGTCATTTTGAACCCTTCTAGCTGCAGAAGAAGATTTGGTCCTCACAATCTGAGATCAAAACGGAATAAATTAAAAATAAGACACATCTTTGTGTTTACAGTATGCGACTCTTACCTGATCGAAGAGCTGTTTGCCTGTTGTGTTGGGCTGGATGGCAAACTCCAGCTCAGCGTCCATGGTGGTGACGCGCACATTGATCTGTGAAACACAAGTAATGGATCAGTAAATGGTTTACTTAATTCTACTTGTTGAACACGGACGATATATAAAAGACAGACATACTCAGTGGGATGTTACCCTCAGGGATATAGTTTTCGAGCATCTAGCCATGCAGTCAGCCTTTACGAACATTTTTGAAAGATTGGGTCATTTTCAGAAGCTCACAGAGCTCGAGTGTGGTACTGTAATAGGACGCTAGCATTGCAACAAGTCAGTTTGTGAAATTTCCTCCCTTTCAGATATTCCACTGTAAGTGCTGTTATTGCAAAGTGGAAGTGTTTAGGAACCACAATAACTCAGATATGACGCGGTAGACCACGTGAAGTTGCATAGTGACATTGCCAAGTGCTGAAGTGTGTATTGCAGAAAAGCACACTTAACAACTGCAATGGTCCAAAACTCTTCTGGCATTAACATCAGCAGAAAAAACGTGCACCAGAAGCTTCATTTGGGTTTCTATAGCTGTGCAGCTTGCCAGCATGCTCTGCGAGTGTCAGCTGAAGACTTATACTGTAGAAAATGTAAAACCTGATTTATGTGGTTTGAATGTTTCCCACAGACGACCATGATGCAGCATAAAGGCAGTGATGGCCACTGTATTTGGTCAAAGATGATCCACACCTTGTAACCATTGTGACACTGACAGCAATGCAGAGTGTTGGAAAACCCCTTCAGTAAATTCTAATTTGAGATCACTGAGTTGAAATAAGAGGTGGCAAAGGAGATCTAGAAACTGTCGAGAGGTCACTCTACAGAATCTGTGATTTTAAATAACCAACACAAGTGCTATATACAGTGGTGCAAAAAAGTATTTAGTCAGCCACCGATTGTGCAAGTTCCCCCACTTAAAATGATGACAGAGGTCAGTAATTTGCACCAGAGGTACACTTCAACTGTGAGAGACAGAATGTGAAAAAAAAATCCATGAATCCACATGGTAGGATTTGTAAAGAATTTATTCGTCAATCAGGGTGGAAAATAAGTATTTGGTCACCTCAAACAAGGAAAATCTCTGGCTCTCACAGACCTGTAACGTCTTCTGTAAGAAGCTTTTCTGTCCCCCACTCGTTACCTGTATGAATGGCACCTGTTTGAACTCATCATCTGTATAAAAGACACCTGTCCACAGCCTCAAACAGTCAGACTCCAAACTCCGCCATGGCCAAGACCAAAGAGCTTTCGAAGGACACCAGGAAAAGTATTGTAGACCTGCACCAGACTGGGAAGAGTGAATCTACAATAGGCAAGCAGCTTGGTGTGAAAAAATCAACTGTGGGAGCAATCATCAGAAAATGGAAGCCATACAAGACCACTGATAATCTCCCTCGATCTGGGGCTCCACGCAAGATCTCATCCCGTGGGGTCAAAATGATCATGAGAACGGTGAGCAAAGATCCCAGAACCACACGGGGGGACCTGGTGAATGACCTGCAGAGAGCTGGGACCAAAGTAACAAAGGTCACCATCAGTAACACACTACAACGGCAGGGAATCAAATCCCGCAGTGCCAGACGTGTTCCGCTGCTGAAGCCAGTGCATGTCCAGGCCCGTCTGAAGTTTGCCAGAGAGCACATGGATGATACAGCAGAGGATTGGGAGAATGTCATGTGGTCAGATGAAACCAAAGTAGAACTTTTTGGTATAAACTCAACTCGTCGTGTTTGGAGGAAGAAGAATACTGAGTTGCATCCCAAGAACACCATACCTACTGTGAAGCATGGGGGTGGAAACATCATGCTATGGGGCTGTTTTTCTGCCAAGGGGACAGGACGACTGATCCGTGTTAAGGACAGAATGAATGGGGCCATGTATCGTGAGATTTTGAGCCAAAACCTCCTTCCATCAGTGAGAACTTTGAAGATGAAACGAGGCTGGGTCTTCCAACATGACAATGATCCAAAACACACCGCCCGGGCAACAAAGGAGTGGCTCCGTAAGAAGCATTTGAAAGTCCTGGAGTGGCCTAGCCAGTCTCCAGACCTCAACCCCATAGAAAATCTGTGGCGGGAGTTGAAAGTCCGTGTTGCTCGGCGACAGCCCCAAAACATCACTGCTCTCGAGAAGATCTGCATGGAGGAATGGGCCAAAATACCAGCTACTGTGTGTGCAAACCTGGTAAAGACCTATAGTAAACGTTTGACCTCTGTTATTGCCAACAAAGGTTATGTTACAAAGTATTGAGTTGTATTTTTGTTATTGACCAAATACTTATTTTCCACCCTGATTTACGAATAAATTCTTTACAAATCCTACCATGTGGATTCATGGATTTTTTTTTCACATTCTGTCTCTCACAGTTGAAGTGTACCTCTGGTGCAAATTACTGACCTCTGTCATCATTTTAGGTGGGGGAACTTGCACAATCGGTGGCTGACTAAATACTTTTTTGCCCCACTATAACTGGGAAGGAGAAGGAAGCGTGTACAGGAAGCTGCAACACATTTAACAGGTTAAATGAAATGTAATAGGAATTAATATATTACATTTAGAAAAAAAGGGAACCCTAAGTGTATATTAAAAAAAATAACTAAATATATATATAAATAAATGTGTGGAGGAAGCAGAACTGCTAAAAACAGGATGTGAAAGTTCCTAACAACGTGTGAAAATCTAAAGACTGTATTGAAAGAAAGCAAATATAAGCAGCTTGGAAAAAAGTAAACTGGACTGATCTGAGGCTCCACAGTCTGCCGGTGGGACTGCCTGTGCAGCTGTGTGCGAGTCCCTGTCAGACTTCTATAAATATTCCCAACACATAGTGACCACACACACACACACACACAGACACACACACACACACACACCTTCCATATTAGGTGCAGTCTGTTTACGCTGCTTATCCTTCTTCCCGTAAACTGAATAGAGGAAGTTTTCACTCCACTTTTACCAAGACCTGTCACTAGGTTTCCGATTTAACTGTAATGTAAATAAAAATAAAAAAGGGGGGTACTCAGTGAAAACTACAATGACTCAAACTAGGGCTGCTCGATTAAGGCAAAAATGATAATCACGATTATTTTCACTGAAATTGAGATCACGATTATTTGACGATATTTATTTAACCCTTTAAGACCTACTATAGAACCAAGTCCACCAGAGCTTATATTATTTTTTTTACATGCTGTAGTGCCATTTGTGGGAGCATTTCAAGTTGCTATACATCAATACAACTGTTATAGCCCATATTTTAATAATATGTATGCATTAAGTCCATAGTAATTACATAAATTGCAAAAAAGTGCAATAAACTACAAAAAAAATTGAAAATCGCTTTTGTTTTGTTTACATATATTTCTACTTGGAGAAATTTAAGAGGTTTATCCCTCAAAACTTTAAATACAATAAAGTTGCAAAAAATAGTTTCCCACCACAGGAAATTTATTTTGAGTGTCTTCATAGTTTTATTTTGGAGATACAGCAATTTTTATATACTGCAGGAAAAACAAAAAACAATCCTATGATGCAAATTTGCAAAGAAAACAGCATGTGCATCATTTCACTGTGGGAAGTGTTACGAACAGCTGATAGGAACGGCAAAGCGTGTTTCTGGAATATTATGTTTTTGTTCCTGCAAGCGCTTTTTATGCAATTTTTGCAAAGCTATATGTGGAACGAAACCGTGACCGAGGACAAGCTGATGGCATCAGATGTAAGTACAACTCCTCCGGTTTCATATGCAAAACAAATTATTGCGCTAGCTTACACGGTTCAGGTTCTACAGGGATTTAACAATAGTTACACAAAACGGAGCGTGCTGCTCTGACCGGCTTTAAAGGGTTAACAATGACTTTAAAAAAATAATATAAAATAGTGTGCAACACCACTGAAGTTTTTTTTTTTTTTTTTTAAACTCTCTTTTCAACCAACGGCAGTCACTCTCCAAATAACTTCTGCTTAGCTTTCCGAGCTTCCCTCGGGTCCTCTTAATCAGCGGTCTCCAACCTTTTTTGCGCCACGGACCGGTTTATGCCCGACAATATTTTCACGGACCGGCCTTTAAGGTGTCGCGGATAAATTAGGGAGGGGCTAATAATCGGCTCAGTCATTTTTAATGATCGTTGAAAGCCCAGATCGTAATCGTGATTAAAATTCGATTAATTGAGCAGCCCTAACTCAAACTAAAATAAGAACCATTTCTCCTGGATCTTTGGGGTTCACTGGACATCTGTGCTTCCGCATAGAAGAGTGGAAGTTTGCACAAGAAACAACCATAATAATTTGGAGAATGCGTCACTTCCTCAATGAGTTATGATGTAGTGCTATTCATAAGAAAAGCCCAGACAGATATCTCAGGAAAACACACCGTCTCTGCGTGAATTCAGGAAATTTCACCTCATTTTAAATTTTAACACAGTAACATGTTTTAAAAGACTAAGAAATCCAGAGATCAGATCAGCCTTCAAAACCACACCACTGCCCTACAGTAATCCTTTCCAGACACTTTTAATAGTAATGAACTCATACTCATATGCAGTACATAAATATGCAATCGCACATTTCTCTTGGTGTGCATCTATTCCTCTCTTCCCACTCGAGGTGCAATACATTATAATGCCCTGTGCCGCAGTATGAAACCCTCTCTGCAGTGAAACCAACCACCAACTGGCACTATCCTCAAGTAACCCTGGCAGAAAGTGAGAGGGGAGTGAGAGAGGCACAGAGGAGATGAGAAATAACAATGATACAGTAAAAACTACCAGTCTTATGCCGTTTTATACTACTATAAGAAATCTATGCAATCGCTTAACTTATACCTTCCCAGAAATGCAAACACTGCAGCCACCTTAACAACTGTCTGCTTTGCAGTAACCCCTGTGAAACTACATGTAATAGAATGTAACTGTATCTAGCTTGCTCACTATGCTATCCAATAACTACTGTAATCTGCCAGTGTGGACATATGGAGTTTTTCTTATTGTCATAGTTCTGTCAATCCTGCATCAGCTCTGAAGTATAAATGCATACAACAAAAGCAATAAAATGCACTTCAAGTACAAAATTGCTGCATAAGGAACTAGTAAGGTGTGTGTGTGTGTGTGTGTGTGTGTGTGTGTGTGTGTGTGTGTGTGTGTGTGTGTGTGTGTGTGTAATATTTAGAGACACACAAAGACAAAGAGATGATGCCTACGCATCAATCATAAGAAATCACAGACAGCTCTACTGACCTGAAAAATATACGACAGACAGTGGGTACACACACACACACACACACACACACACACACACACACACACACACACACACTAAAGTGTGTATATTATACTCTATATTTTCCCTCTCGTCCTGTAATGTGTTGCATCTTTTTGTCTGCAAAGATACTAATAAATTCCCAATAAGTTCCACACCAAAGTGAGGTCCTCTCTTGTAAAAAACAAAAAACCCCACACTGTGCTAAACTATATACCACCAGCCGCAGTCCACACTTTTTAGGCGACTCCTCTAAGACAGTACGGACTATACTCATAACATACGGAGGTAGGACAGAATGAGCAGCTGCTTCACTGTATGGATTTATTTTATTTTATTATTTTATTTAATTACTCACTATTTACACACTCCATTTCTGACTCTACAATGTCTCAGCTACAAGCATGATAAATAACCCAATAGCCTCTGTGCACTTCTGGCATCTGAACAACTGAATTACTTTTCTTGTCGATGGCAACACTCCCACCAAAACCAGGAGAATCCTTTGCATCAGCATGTTGTACAGTCACAGCAGCTAACACTCCCGTAAGCCTTGTCCACATGCCAGAACTATGTCCCAACCACACTGCTGATGGATCAGAAACTGTGAAAGTGCCAGTTTGAAAGCAGTACACACAAAGACTTGGCGTGGGTTACTGACTCTTAATGTCAATGAATTTCCTATCACATGCAGAAAGAAATTAAAAAAAAAAAAAAAAAAAAAGGTCCCAATTCAAGTAATTTTGAAAATGAGGGCATCATTTAATGTTCTTGGTCTGACATTGCATCCAAGGTTGATCTTACGAGACTCGTTACCCAACAGCTCCTAGGGGGCTGTTCCTACGCACACAGCTGCAACACATAACCAGCTACCTCATTTTTGTCGGGCTGACCGCAGCACAAGATTGTGGATGTTTGCTACACTGACTGGGCCTCAGTTTTAACACCAAACCCTTACTCAACTATTATTGATCACCACAATCATTTTTGATCAAGTTTCTGTCATTAAACTGGATAAACAGGAATTCAGACCCAAATAGCTTTTCACACTGTTACTGTGTAGCTGTTACTTTAAATATAATTACTCATGTTAATGTATTGATAATGTGCTTGTGAAAAATGAAGTGTGTTTGAAGTCTGAAGAGGGAACAGTGTTTGTGCAGTAGATGCGGGGAAAGCATGGGAACACTACCATATGGTGGTGTGTATATGTGTGTGTGTGCATGCATTTAACAACAAGACTGACATTTGTGCGTATGTATGAGAGTGCAGCCATATGGGGCATATGACGTGCACACACTGTACACCATGTATTCCACATGATAATACCTCACAGCAACATCCCAGTGGCACATTTTAATGTAATTTTCTAAAAAGCCATGTGGGCGTCCTAATGAGGGATTTTAACACTTGACAGGGTGGCCTAGAAAGGATCGTCCTCTCTTGAGATGAAAGAAAAGCTCATCGGTTCAACAGACAGGCAACAGTAAAAGAAGAAAACGCTAAACCGACGTTAAACAAGCGAGGCTAAAATGATTGTTTGTGTTATTTCTCCCACATGTTTTAGTTCAGAAAATGCATTGTGCAGATATCGACTTCAAGTTATCACTGACTAATATGTTGTTTTTTTTTAAGTTGTGTCTGACCAGTAGCCCAAAGACATGAAGTTACAGTAAAAAACAAAACAACAACAAACAGCCCAACACCACCACATTCTAACAGGCTGACTTGTAGAGAAATCGCTACGATGTATGTTTTGCCATTTTTAGTTGCAAAGAAAAAAAAAAATACCTGAAACAACTCTTTATATAAAGTGTTCACTATATTGTACATGAGACTCCAGCTGTAGATTTGTGTGTACGCATGTGAGCAAGAGCTGTTTTAACATTTGTATTTGTGTGTGTCTGTGTGTGACAGAGAGAGAGTGGGACAAACTGATGAAGAACCATGCCATGTCTTCTTGCTGATAGCTGTTAACAGATAAAGCAGGCGGTCTCAGCAGTTTACTGACCACAGTCTATTCTGTTACTGTTGACTCACTCCAGCTGATAAAACTTAGAGAAACACATAACATCTTTTTGTTCCACATACACGCAGCAACAACAACGCTCAGGTCATGGCATCAAAATTAGATTTATGCAATCAGCATGTCAGTTTTTCTACTGTCTATGTCATAAACTCATTATAGTCTATTCTAAACAGGACTCCCGTTAAGTACACACAAGTGTGCGCGCTAACAGTCACATAGCTTGTTGTAGTCAGACAACATGTTGAAACACAGCTTGAACTTGTTACGACACAAACATGTTTAAAGTTAAATAGCTATGATAAATAAATACATTATTAATGTAAACTTTACAAAATTCATGAGTAAATTTCACAAGCACCGCTTTGAGTGATGGCACAGGAAGATCCCTTTGCTTTCACTTGGTCGACAACAAAAGTAGCTGTTTGTAGAAAATCATGCCTGACTGCAACATGACACCTCATGGATTTGTTTATGTTGATGTAGACTGTTAACAATATTAACCTTATGACGTCAATCCACATGATCAGCATGTCTCTGAGGACAGCTTCTTATGATATCTTGACTGACAGCCATTAATATGGGACCAGACACCATTACCACAAATGAACACTGGACTTTGCCTGGAGAATCAGGTTGTGACATTGACCAAACATGGAAATTCTCTAATGTAGCACAGACCAGTATAGAGTCCACATGACACTACTAGAAATAGTCTGTTTGGTATTCAGCTGCGAATTTAGAATTACCTGCACTAGGGCTTGAATCAAAACCAACACTGAGATCCTCTAATCGAACTAATTGTTCCCATGTTTGTTATTTCTGCTTTTTTGTTTGTTTGTTTTAACTTCTGTTAATACTTCCTCACTATGTACTGTCTGCTTCAAAGCACACTAGCATGTGTGTCGTCACACGGCTCCAGGCTTTAACATGCAAACATCATGGAGGAAAAGTCAAATACTGAGCTCTACTAGCTTGTACCAAATAAAAATTGTGTGCCTGTTATTTGGACATACTTTAGTAAAGACAACATCAAACAAAAAACAAACAAAAAAAAAAGAAGAACACAGAAAACTGCGTAAGGTAACAGCGGCAATCTGTTACAACACTTGAAAAAAATCATATTATCGAAAAAATTTATATCTCCTAGCTTTAGGAGTTGAGCAAGAACAGAAAACTATGGGGTTCATGTGGCTTTTTAAAGAAGGTTAAAGACAGTTTATTGTCCAATCTGGATACACGGGGCATCTGTCTTCTCAGGGGCATCTCTGTCAGGTATATAGAAAAGTAAAGGTCTGCAGGGCATGTGTGAAAACAGCCATGAAGAGAAAGATCCATAAAGTTGAGTGGAGCTACAGAGAGCAGAAATATTTATTTGCACTGCAGATGAGCTGAAACACTATATACTATATCAGTTTTTGTAATAAGATTCCATCTAAGGAGACTCTGGAGAAATGGATCCCGTGTGCCTGTAGCTCCAGTGTTTACCAGCATCCTCCAGTCCCTGCATGTTATTCATAACAAGTAGTGACAGCTAAATAGTAGGCTAGTGTGTACAGGCTCAGGCTGCCCACGCAATACAGCCCACCTGTTGACTGTTAGTGTGTGTGAGGGAGGAACACTCTCAGACAGCCATAATTAAAAGCTGTTGGTAGCTAAGCTGGTTAACAGAGGCTTTAAAGGCAACCGGGGGCTATGCTGCCACCTTCAGCGCTTCATCATCATGCATGATCTTTCCATTTATCTCATCTAACACCTGCCCTCTGTCAAGCTTCATCTCCTCACCTCTGCCTCACCCGTTTTCCATTCATCGTTTTGCTTTCCTAGACCCATTGTTCTTCCACACCTCTTTTTATTCAGCACATTAATGACTAGTGTGTTTTGCTTCGGGTTTGTTCAAATGGCTGTTTGTATTTTCGCTCTCAAAGTCAGGTATTATGGATTCACAGTAAAAATCCATACATCAGCGCTGGGAAATTACACAGTAATGAGGGCTGATGCGGTCTTAAGTGGGAGAGGATAGCATGGAAGATCTCGCTTTGCCTGCAGTTATGCAGAGAAAAAAAACAATACATCCAAGCAAGAATAAAAAGTGAAGGGCAGCACAAATCTAATACTTTCCTCCAGCTCAGGAAACAGCGAGAAAATAAAAGGTGGATTTTTCTTCCTTCTCCCTCAAATTATTATTATACTTTGGTTACCATTGGTTACCAATACAAACAAAATTTGTGGTGGAGCCACAACATACAATTTTTTCCATCACATATATCCTTTATAGGGTCATCCCATATCATACCTTCTGTGATAACCAGTATGAATTTAGGCAGTATATAACAGTGTTCTGCAGCTATTTTGTGCTTCTACTTAAAACCTTCCAGTTAACAGTTTGTGCTTATATTTGACTTGTGCCGTGTCATTTGCAATACTACTGACAGAGCATTATATCACTATAATAAAATAAAGCTGCAGGCACCTTGTTTCATTAGATTTACACTTTATATGAGGCAGTATGCCATCAGTAACAAGGATGGAAAAGTAATCCTTCATTTACTTATAAATGCTGCTGCCTGAAAGCTGAGTGCCAATAAAAGCATTCAGTATTTTTTTTTCCTACACTGTCAGAAATATAACTGCAAATTTTCTTAAAATGTAGTCTGTCAAATGTTGAGGCTATACTGCCCGCCTCTTACTGGTTTCTTTGTAAAACCTGATTGGTTGGCCCTACAGTAAGCTTCATTTGGTTGGCTGTGCGGCACAAACTAACCCCTGAGAAGGAGGCTCACTAACAGTCACAGCTGGGACAAATTAACATTGTTCAAAACCATGTGAAAGTGAGCGTTAACTATATTACTAATGGTAACATAATGGGGATTGGAAGGCCCCAGCTAATGTATTTCACTTATATCATGAAGTTCTTTATTATTTTATGTATAAATAAATGTATCAATATTGAGAATGTGTTTTCGAAAGTGTTAGATCTGAGTACTAATCAGTGGAGAGGCAGTGAGAATTTACTGTAAAGTAAGTTTGATGGATTTCTGATCAATACTATAGTACTATTATTGTATTACTATTGTAGTAGTAATTCTTGTGAATTGCAAATAGATATACATCTCGCCACAGTGTTAGCTCATCAGTCTGTGGATGAGCTGAAAGTTATTTGAAACCATTATATGCATCAATTTTGAGAATTTTTTTTTACTTTTTGCCAGCTCACAATAAATGTGACACAAACTACCTGCCACTGGTGTCAGTCAACATCGTCAGTATTGGCCGATACAGATACTGTATATCAGTGCATCACTAATGATGACCATCAGTATGATGGCATCCAGCTTTGTCGAATGATTTTCCAGATTCTGGAAACTGGTTGCAGAGATTTCCTCCCATTCAGTCCCAGCAACATTAGAGAGGTCCATACATAAAACTGCTGAATGGAACCTTGCCGTTTTTACACCACACCAAGCTTCCATTGAAATACAACTGAATCGTTTGGATGGTTAAAATCACATCATACGATTATTTCTCCAAATCACTAAGTTGTAGATCACAATGAATAAAAGTTTACAATTAAAATGTTAATGTTTTATCTACAAATTTTGAAAATATAGCTGAAGCAGTGACTGAATGTAGGGTGGGGAGAGGAGGTGGAAGTAGTGCTGATCTTCACACCCTCCCTCTAATTAGATTTAGTGACTTGATAATTCCCATTATATAAATGAAAATGGCTGTGTAAAATATTTATAGCCTCCAGCGAGGGCTCACTGCCCCCTCTCTACAAGCCCCTGGCCCTCAGGGACACCAACGCCAGGAGGGGCAACATGTGCAAAACGCCGCAATAAATCAATAATGTATGATCCCCCGCTGCATCTCACACCCTAGATTAAAAGGCCTGATGCCTGCTCATTCCTACAAACACACACACACAGCAAACAAGTAAACAACACATTCTGCATTCACCCAGGCAGACATGTCGCTGAAACTTCAAATATTTTCATTAAAATGATCATCAAGTGAAATGAGTAGAGAGAAGTGGGTCTCTCTACAAACGCTGGCTTTGCGTGTGGCCTCTGTGAGCAGCTAAACTTTTGGCTTCGACCCGGCAGATGAGGATGGGTAAAACAAACATGTCGACTGTAATGATACACGATACGCACATCACAGTCAAGCCAGGCTCCGAACATCTGAAGTGTCAAAGTCTAACTGATCAAGACCTAAACCCGGCAACCTCGAAAGGGAGTCTTTTCCCTTTAATTCATTTTTTAATTTTAAGTGGGCAGCACACAATCAAACATGTGTCATAAATAATGACACATGCACACAGTATATTAAGGGTAGACATTTTTTTAACCGATTTACTGCCATGGGACTGCAAGCCTCCACCAACTAGGGCTGTGCGATATGACCAAAATCTCATATCCCGATAAAGGAATTCTATCGTCCGATAACGATATAAATCACAAAAATGTAACAATCTCCAATCTCTGTAAATTCTGTGAATCTCGGGCAGCTCAACTTGTGTGAAGTGTTTCCAGCTGCGCGTCATGTAGCTGGAGTCGAATGTTTTAACAGATGCATGAAACTATACATTTTTAGACATAAGTTGTAACGGCCGCCGTTTTCTTTGTGAGTATTTATTACACGCCGTGCTGCGGGGAAAAGCCTGTTCTAACGTTTGAGTCTAAGGTTTATTTTTTAGCACCTGGCGGCTTTTTTTTTTTTTTTAAATAATCTGCTCTTTCACGTGATTCATGTGAAAAATCTCAACAGGATCTTGAGCTTTATTGTGAAAGGTTTATGTGGAACATAAACAAGCGGACACGCGATGCTGTTACCGTCGTTGTTGCTAACGACAACGCATAAAAACAGGCGCTTGTCCGTCCCTAGTGTGGTTATATTAAATATAAGAGAAAGAGAGAACTTTAAGAAATTAATAAAACTACAGTGACCATCAAAACCATGAAAAAAATATTGCCGTAAACAGTTTATTTTGCGACACCACGAAACAAACGATAGCGTAATATGAAATGATAGACGTTTTTATATCGTCATCCGATATATATCTTTATATCAAACAGCCCTACCACAAACAAATCAAGCTTACATCATTGTCTAGACTCCTGATGGATATATGTACTGCAAGAAATAGAAGTTGGCATTGGCGGCCAAAGATTAATGTCTCTAAATGTAGAACAGTTTTAGCATTAAGAAATCACCAGAAAAGTGATTTTGCAGAACATAAGAAGTTTGTCAATTTCTGTTAAAAGCTGCATAAAAGTTCTTGGGATTTGAACAGTAATAACTTACATTATGCAAGGTCACATTCAGCTTGATCTCAGATGTTGCTTTAGTCTAGGGCTGCCACGATTAGTCGACTAGTCACAATTACGTCGACTATCAAAATCGTGGGCAGCTTATTTGGTAGTCGACGCATCGTTTGAAGCTTTGTAAGATCCCAAAAGACACAGGAATAAGTAGCAGGATTTAAGAGTGTAATAACGGACTGAAACAGAAGATGGCAGCACTGCATGTACAAGGATGCCAGCTGCCATTAAACCCCGAAGAAGAAGAAGCAGTGTCTGGTATCGTAGTGGTGTCCAAATTCAGGAACCGCATCCTCCTGTGACTCCGACAAATGCGTCCTTCATTTCCCCAGATTTGAAGGATGGGTCGGGTGTATACTTCATGGCCCAACCTATCCAGAATTCACAGCGCAGCCCAGCTCAGTTTCCAACAATGGCGGCAGCTAGTTAGTTTTAATATTACTCTTATTATTCTTTCTGGGTCACAAAATAAACATTTAACATATTTTCAGGCGAGAATGTAGCTGTATAAACCTCAAATATCTGCTCAGTTTATCAAGACATCACATATTTTCAAAAGCGCTCCGACGTTTTCAGAGACGTCTGTTACCCACTAGCTCGATAGCTAGCGGGGGAAAGGCTCACCAGAACCCGTGAGAACACCGGACTCCCGGCAAATCATTTTTAAACCCACCGCCGTCTTTCGCTACTCAGGTTAAACATATATAAGTCACTTGATAACTTAAAAATGTTATTGTTTGGCTTTTTTCAGTATTTTATTTGTTCCTGAGTAAATCAGTTTGTCTGAGATTAAAGTTATAGTTTTTACACAGCTGAACAAACGTCAAGCAGACAGCTGATTATCAGAAGTGTGAGATGCTCGAGAATATACTCCGGTGTCCTGTTATAGTTTAGATAGCAAGGAGTTTATTAAACTTCACAGAAACAATCTGCAAATTTCATTAAAATTTAATAAACTATCATCTTGTCTTTATTTTTAGTTAGCACATACCTTAAACACTTAAAGCTGTAAGATAATGATAGTTATATAAGAGCAGATGCATGCTGGTGCAATAAGCTGTACGTTTGACGTTCAATGGATGCATGATCTGATTAGTCGACCAATTGCAAAAATAATCGGTAACTAGTCGACTATCAAAATAATCATTTGTGGCAGCCCTACTTTAGTTCAAGCGTCCTTATAGTCAAGATCCAACCAAATCCAAGCTCAAGGTTATTGTGAAGGTAGGGTGTGGTATTGTGTTTCATTATCAAGGTTATCTGATGAGGGAATATAAAATTCTCAGTCACAGTACAACATGTGAAAATGTGAGGAAAGAAAAAAGAAAATTTCATTTCAATTTCATTTCACTGTTTTTGAAGAATTCACCCTCTGTTTTTACAGCAATCAATTTCTGGGCTGCTTCCTAACACAGACTCGTTTTGTACAACCCCCTCTGACCTACATGAAAGAAGAAGGAAGGAAGCAGTCAGTAGCAGGGGTCGTCCATGTTGGGTTAGGGGTGTGTACTTGCCATTAAAACACTGCTTAAGGGAGGATTACGATCTAGTGCAAACTCACTTTTTAATGGCTTTCCTGGGGCTAGCTAGCTTATAGCCTGTCTTGCCTTTTGAGGGTCTTTCTTTGTGCCCCAACAAGACAAATGCTTTGCAGACCTTTCGGGTCACCTCAATTGTTGATGCGTTTTTCCTGTCTACAGTTTCTTCTTTTGTTGCTTATTAGCTTGGAGCTGAAGGAGTCAGGCTAGCTTATGTGCTCAATGGTTATAGGTATGCCTTCAGGGGGAACTCAGCTTTAGCTTGTAATCCAAAGTGACATTTAAGCATTTTCAGGAAACCAGAATGCATAAATGAAGCAGTGAAAGGGCTGATGTGTTTACTATTCAACCGCTAGGCTTAATGTCAAAGTGCATTGTAATGTAACCAGAGTGGGAGTTCCCCTCAAGGGTAGCTTGGGTGTCGTTTTTCTAGACTGGAGGTGAACAAAGTGCCCATCACTCAGTCCTCTCCCAAATCCTCTTTTATCCCTTTGTTTTCACTCCCGATGGTCAATTTCAATAATCTGCACTTTCATTACAAATTTCTCCTTCACTCCTGCACCCCAACCCCCCATCTATCTGTCCATAGCGCTGTCTCCATCCTCCCACCACACAATTTCTCCAGCAATTCCCATCTGATCTGGCTCAGCACCATCTCTGATTGTTTCGCAGAGCTAACCTCTTTACGTAAGTATTCAAATTTGTTGTAAAAGCCTGTAACACTACCCCAAATTATTTCATATCACAAACCCTCCGAAGGCATCTTTATGGACAGGAACATTTTATCGTCTTCTGCTCTTCTGTCATTTTTATCCTTTTTCTTATGAGCCGTTTCATCATTTTGCATCTCTTCATCTTTCTATTCTATTACCTTGTGTCTCATGCTTCACCTCCCATCCTCTTGCTGCTTCTCCCCCACAATCTCCTCTTTCCAGGAATTGTGTCTGGCCTAATTCCCCATTACCGAGATTGATGGGCCAAGGGTTCAGTCCTGTCGCTCTCTGGCTCAAGAAAACCGTGTAAGCAGCCAGCGTGTACGTGCAGCAGGATCATAAAAGCCCCGTAACGTCCAGCTTCCTGCCCTTGCTTTAGTTTTTAATGATCACTATCTGCTCCATCTGTAATCTGCTTTGAACCCATTATTATTATTTGCTTGAGGTTTATAGCGATGCATTGAGCTGGTTCACCAAACTAAGGCTGGAAAACCACAATTGACTTTTACTAAACATCTGGTTCTGTTAGATCTTGGTTAGTATTTAAATCTGGAATAAAATTCTATATTTCTTCATAACCACCGCCTTTAATTTTGTTTATATCATGCTGAGGAGTTTACATTGTGTTTCTAAAGTAATATTAAAGTAATAGACAGAAAATACATCACAGCCATCAAAATATAATCCTGTTATTTAAGCGGCAGTGCAATCTCAGCCTCTACACGTTTGTGTCACAGCAAAATGAAAGCTCCCAGTGTCCTTCAGTTTAAAAATAGAGCAGAGAAAGCCCTCTTTGTGGGTTTTTTCCCCCTCAACAGACAGGACAATCCCACAAAGTGGACGACTGTTGTGCCTCTGTGCATGCGTGTGTGTTATCCCAAAACTCTGTGTTGTCCTACAAAGCATTACTTCTGACTAGTAGAGCTGAAAAGAAAGTCTAGACTCATGTAATTCATGTCACCAGTACTACTGCCTCCAGCTACACTTGAGGAAAAGGAAAAGAACAATGGTTTCGGTTTTCCAACCAGAACCCAAAACCCATCCTGAGCTTACAGCCAACCATTTTTCTCTGACAGAAGCTTTAGCCTGAGTATTCAATGGAGGAAAAACCAAGAGCTCAGCAGATACTGTACATAAAATGATGATCCTCAGGTTGTGTGGTTAATATCTTCTTGAATGTTATATTTGTAAGAGACAAATTGACTCACTGTGATAAAAACAAACAAACTAATTGGTGTTTATGTGTGAAAGCCCCTGAAACTTCAAGGTTGTTCACATATACAGGAAACCTAAATTTTGCATTGTCTTTATTCTAGCCCCAGAAATCAGAAGTGTGCATAAGTGTGAAACAACCCAGACAAACCCACTGTCCAGCAAATGCATTAGCTGGGCAAATTTAGAGCTAATTGAATGGGCTGCCATCTTCTAACATCCTCAAGTCATTCATTTCTTTTATAATCATTTGCAAAATGCAAATCCAAACCTTCAGGAACCTTACATGCTGCTGACATGAGCAATTAGATCCTTGCTTTGCCCATAGCACAGAATTAAAAAAAAAAAAAAAAAAGATACAAACCTAAATCGATGCAACAACTCCCCCAAAACCCTGCAATCTGATGATTGGGAAAACCTTGCAGGACTTAAGAATAGCAATACAGGGAGTAACTATGACATGACTCTAGTAAGTCAACCATTCATTCCTGATGTAGGTACTAACCGGTTTGGGCATCTTTCTCCGCTCTCCTGTCCCCTGCTGCTGATGAAACAGAAAGAAGTCGTCCTCCGTCTTCCTGCCTCACTCCGGGGCACCAGCGCCTGAGACACAAAGCAACAATGAAAGCAAATGTCAACAAATAACAGAAAAAAACAACATAAGGTAGACGTAGCCCCAGGGCTCTGCTGTAGTGTGTTTCTTCTATATTTCTTGGTTCTCTTATAGTACAATTATACATTTGTGCTGAAGACAGAACAGTGCTATGATTAGAAAACAGAAAGATAAAAACAAAGGATCTGCTGATTGGGTTCATGCTGACAACAGTTTGCACTGCGTTTCCTTTCATTATACCAACCACTTCCTTACGTGGTAATTTTTCTAATATACACTTCACAGCCCTGTGACAGCTGGGATAGACTCCAGCTCCCCCACGACCCTGAATTAGATAGGTGGAAGATGATGGATAAACGGATGGATGGATGATTTCACAGCATCTGCTGTAACAGATAAACCTCCCACATTTTAGTCACACTGTGCATACATAAACTAACTGAATTCACATCTCCTCACTATAAATGTACATACCTAGTCATTTTTAATACTGCGGCTACAAAAACACTGCTGACACACACTCAATGCTAGAGCCCGACCAATACACGGGTCTAGTACTGCCACCTTGCAGCAACAGAGTTCTGGGTTCAGATACCCAGGCTTCTGAGGGTGGCCTTTCTGTGTGGGGTGTGCATGTGCTCCTTGTTCCTACGGGGTTTTCTCCAACTCAAGAATTTTTTTGCTCTCTAAAAGTCAGCAACTGAAGTGAGTTTCCTGGATGTACGCAAGGTGCTTTTCATTATGCTCAGGCATGTAAACTCCTCTTAGCAAGGATGTGTGAGAGCTATGAGGAAGCTGCCGAATGAGAAATCCTGTCATCAGTTAAGTGTAACGTGCTGCACGGCTGTATCAACAGAAAGGCCCAGACTGAATTCTGGATTCAAACCCAGAACCTTCTTGCTGTAAGGCATCAGTGCTACTTTCCACACCACCGTGTTCCTCTGAATTCCTACTGGTTAGGAAACTTCGTTGCAGACGAACAAGCTGTAGTCAGTTCACTACCATCTCTGCTGCTACGGTGCTGCATGCACTACTGCACATATTTATTTTTCCCCACTTTAAAACTTAGACCTTGTGTACAGATCAGTCTTCACTGGAGTTTCCTAACGACCTATATATTGATTTGAACTGTTATCTGGACAACTATATAGCACATAGTTGTCTAACAGTCTATCGCCTCTGTCAGTGCGCCCCAGGGCAGCTGTGGCTACAACGTAGCTTGCCATCGCCAGTGTGTGAATGTGTGTGTGAATGGGTGAATGACTGAATGTAGTGTAAAGCGCTTTGGGGTCCTATGGACTAGAAAAGCGCTATACAAATGCAGGCCATTTACCATTTATCAAACAATCTGTTACTGTTTAATCTGATGTTACAATTCTTTATTGTAACATATTTACTTTGTGTGTCTGACTATGTGATGTTTCATTACACCGCAGTCAGTCACACAATATAACTGTGTGACTGAACTGTTATATTACCTGTAAAGGTGGGATTAGGCCTCTTCAATAATCCTTTACGTACATCTCTTTCTAAACCATGTGTGCGCTGACTGAAAATAGCCCTGACAAAACAGATTTATCAGTTGCTGCAGGTTAATAAGGAATAAGGGGAAATGCAAACCTTTCCAAACAGAACACTGCTGACATGGTCACACTGTCAAAACAGGACAAACTGGCCATTTGATATAAGATTACGTCACAAAAATCACTGAACCACTATTAACTTCATGTTTTACTGCAAGTACGTTATGAAAAAGGGACAAACTAAACTAGCAACACTTAGCAAACAACCATACTGTACACACACAGATGTTACTGAGATCCTTTGACTACAGCAGAATTCCTCAGTGTTCAGATGAAGCTGTAACAGAGGAGCAGTCCTAAACTCAGCATAAAAAACAAATGAGAACCATAGAGTAGGTAGAGGACAGTGGTTAGTTATAGAGAAAATCAGGGAAAGAAAGAAGAAACAGAAACAAACCAGTAAGTGGGGACAAAACGGGTGGGGGTGGTGGGGGTTTACAAAGCCCTTTGCATGATCTCTATGACAAATCATAACTTGCTTACTGAGAAATGTTATGTTCTCTGGACAGTGTGGGTTTATCTAGTACATCTTGTTACCTAAAATGATTAGAATGTAAGGAGAGCAGTTAGTAGGTGTCCCGTAGGTGCCAGATCTTTGTGATGTGTGGGGCTAGAAATAGACCTTCCACAAGTGTCAGCACATAGCATTAAACCAGGCTCAGACACAGGCTTAGGCTCGGTCTGACAAGAAAAACAAAGTGAAAGATTTTGGTTCTCTAAATATCTCAGAGTTACTGGAAAGGTTTACACTAATTAATATGACCACAAGAAGCCATCCAAGAAGAATTATGGAAGAGTTCTTCATTTTGTTTTTATTTTCGAAATAATGATGGAAACTAGGTTTGGTTTGTAAACTGGGACAAATAAAACATTCAGTATGTCATAAAGATGGTGTTTAGATCTAAAAGAAATTGGTTTCAAAGTGTGTGTTCTCAAATTGACTTATCAGTGCAGTCAGCCTCTGCTATGCTTTGTTTGTCTAACTATTAGTGAGTGAATTTAAACAAACCTACGCCTCCAAGACTAAAAGAAAATTATTTTGAGGACTTCAGCCAAGAATTTACATGTCTCTGCATAAAACATTCTTTACAATAATCACATTTAAAGGATTAGGCTATTGAACAGAAAAAACAGTAAAAATTATTTAAAGAATAATTAACTTGGACAACTACATTGAACTGCTAACTAACCTCAGTTAAATACTTTACAGAAGTCACTGCAGATCCATTTAATGTGGTCAATAACTGCCCTACATATTTCCATCCTATTAGAAGGCTGGCAGAAGGATTTCTACATATTTGAATAGTCTTGAGGCAAACTGAAATTTTATAGTCACATCTGAGAGCATTGTAAATTTACAAATTCTCACTTTTAAAAAGTCCCTTTGATGTGTCAGAAAACTGTACAACATGACCTGCAAATCAATGCACTGCTCAGTCTCAGTCAAGCCTTCCATAATCACATCAGCGTCTTATGAGGCCCAAATCCTAAAGGTCTACCTGGCTCAGAATACATTTTCGTTCAAAGAGAGCTTTGGAAGCCAGATGAGCTTCTTTCTTCAGGTGCAGAAGCATCTCAACTAAGCCAAGATTGTAATACGAGTGACCTCTAGACTACCGCTTGAAATAGTACTTGTTAAAATAGGAAGATGTAGGACAGAATCATGTTTTAAATCATTATTCTAGAAGAAGAGTGAGCAAAACTAATATTACTGTTTGAAACACTGGCACCTTCAGAGGGCAGGAACATATTTAAGACTACTAAAGATTGATTGTACTGTCAGCAGTAGCAGCAGCTGTAGTTTGACCACATCAACTAGGACAATATGTCTGTGAAGGTTCTCAGTCATCCAGGTCATCGTAGTCAAAGGAGCTTGCAAAGAAAAGCGTCTGGACTTCTTTAAGTTGCTTGAAGACGTTTCACCTCTCATCCGAGAAGCTTCTTCAGTTCTAAGGTCAAATGGTGGAGAGTCCCAGATATAAACCTAGTGGGAGTTTCCCCCCACAGAGGGACAAAAGGACCCCCTGATGATCCTCTAATCGCCTGAGCCAAGGTGGGAAACTGGGCGTGGGTCCCAATCAGCCAGAGTTTCGGCTGATCTGTCCTCTCTGTCCGCACGTTTTGAGTGCTTCCTTTACATGTGTGTCACACATGTAAAGGAAGCACTTAAAACGTGCGGCTATCCTAAATGGGCGTTCTTAAAGTCAGCAAAGAGGCACAGAAAAGAAGATCAGACACCAGCGAGGGAGGACAGACGCAACAACATTGTCATCCCCTATGTAGCCGGTGTATCAGAGAAACTCAGGAGAGTTTTCTCCAAGCATGACATCCCAGTGTATTTCAGACCCAGCAACACGCTCAGACAGAAACTGGTTCACCCGAAAGACAAAACGCCAAAACACAGACTTAACAATGTGGTGTATGCTGTACAGTGCAGCGAGGAATGCTCAGACCTCTACATTGGAGAGACCAAACAGCCACTTCACAAGCGCATGGCACAACACAGAAGAGCCACCTCCACAGGACAAGACTCAGCAGTCCATCTGCATCTTAAGGATAAAGGACACTCTTTCGAGGATGCCAATGTTCACATTTTGGACAGAGAGGACAGATGGTTTGAAAGAGGAGTGAAAGAAGCCATCTATGTCCACTGTGAGCGACCATCTTTGAACAGAGGCGGGGGTTTACGACACCAACTCTCTGCCATCTATAATCCAGTTTTGAGATCCCTTCCCAGACGCCTTAACGCCCACTCACATCCTGGGCCATCTGACCTCAGGAATTCGCATGATAAGGTGGGGCCAGGTTTCACAATGAACACACCCGAAACTCTGGCTGATTGGGACCCACGCCCAGTTTCCCACCTTGGCTCAGGCGATTAGAGGATCATCAGGGGGTCCTTTTGTCCCTCTGTGGGGGGTCACTCCCACTAGGTTTATATCTGGGACTCTCCACCATTTGACCTTAGAACTGAAGAAGCTTCTCGGATGAGAGGTGAAACGTCTTCAAGCAACTTAAAGAAGTCCAGACGCTTTTCTTTGCAAGCTCCTTTGACAACTAGGACAATACTATTACTGACAGTTGTGACAGCAACTGAACGCACCCCCAAGCCAAAGTTTCATATCACAAAAAAGCTCTATTCCGACAGGACCAGTTTCAGGTTTCTATCACACAATACTGCTGAGTGAGGTCATCTTCTAGCAGGTAAATAGACTGAAAGAGCATCCAGTACAAAGGCTCAGTCACAATGCTAGAAGCCACCAAGTGAAAATCTGGCATTTTCAGTCCTGAGGAAAAATTCAGTATTCCACGTTTGGCAAGTGATTGATAGCATTGACATTGACTCCTAAAACCCCAATTACGCAGGCCTAGAGACAGGTCGGTGACCCCCGGTATCACAAAATCCCAAATGGAAACTAGCTGGTAATTGTATCTGCTTACCAGCTTTAAAGTAAAAGTTGCACCTTACCACTGCAACTTTTACTTTGAAGGCAAATGTTCCATTTCCAGTTTGCGTTGCACATTTTCAAGTTTCATTAAAGGTCAGAGAGCAAATGATGATGATATGGTCTGCATGTAAGTTGTAAGTTGGTGTCATCGATACAAACGGAGTGACCGCACAAGTCTGCTAGTGACACCATCTTTGCAACAGATTTCAACATTGAAAACATTAAAATAAAATAAAATTCAATCAATCGCCAGCTGGTCAGGAAATATACATTTTATCTTTAGTCACAGGAGGTCAATGTGTGGGTTTGCTGGTCAGTCACTAAGACTGTGTGGCTAACTGAGGCTCACAGATAAACTGCCACTCAAACGTTTGGACACACCTTCCCATTTAATGGTTTTTCTTTATTTTTACTACTTTCTACATTGTAGATACATACCGAAGACATCAAATATATGAAGAAAGATATATGGAATTATGCAGCAAAGAAAAAAACTGATAAATCACTCTGTCTTATATTTTAGATTCCTGAAAGTAGCCACCCTTTGCCATGATGACAGCACTGTAAACTCTGAATGTGCTCTCAGTGAGCTTCATGATGTAGTCGCCTGAAATGGTTTCACTTCACAGGTGTGCCATGTCAGAGTTTATTTGCGTAATTTCTTGCCTTCTTAATGGGGTTGGGATCATCAATTGCATTGTGCAGAAGTCGGGTTTGTACACAGCTGACAACCCTGTTTGACAAATTTTAGATTTCATAAGTAAAGAGACACAACAGTCCATCATGACTTTAAGAACTGAAGGTCAGTCAGTCCAGACAATTGCTAAAACGTTGAATGTGTCCCCAAGTGCAGTCGCAAAAACCATCAAATACTATGGCGAAACTGGCTCACATGAGGATTGCCCCAAGAAAGGACGACCAAGAGTCACCTCTGCTGCTGAGGATAAATCCATCCGAGTCACCAGACTCAGAAAACACAAGTTTCCAGCACCTCAGAGTAGAGCCCAGATAAATGTCACACAGAGTTCCAGTAGCATCTCTACATCAACTGTTCAGAGGAGACTGGTGTGAATCAGACCTTTACTGTATGGTCAGATAGCTGCTAAGAAACCACTACTAAGGAAAAGCAACAATCAGAAGAGTTTGTTTGGACCAAAAGACCCAAGGAATGGACATCTGATGAAAATCTTTGGTCTGATGAGTCCAAATTTGAGAGTTTTGGTTCGACCCACCGTGTCTTTTAGATAGTCACCGTGAAGCATAGAGGAGGAGGTGTAATGGTGAGGGTGCATTACTGGTGACACTGTTGGGGATTTATTCACAATTGATATCACATGGAACCAGCATGGCTACCCCAGCATCCAGCAGCGACATGCAATCCCATCCAGTTTGCATTTAGTTGGACCAACATTTATTTTTCAACAGGACAAAGATGTCAAACACACCTCCAGGCTGTGCAAGGGTTATTTGATCAAGAAGGAGAGTGATGGATTTCTGCACCAGATATCCTGACCTCCACAGTCACCTGACCTAAACCCAGTCAAGATGGTTTGGGATGAGATGGACCGCAGAGTGAAGGCAAAAAGTCCAACCAGTGCTCAGCATCCCTGCGAACTCCTTCAAGAGTGTTGAAAACTATTTCAGGTGACGACCTCATGAAGGTCATCAAGAGAATGCCAAAAATGTGCAAAGCAGTGATCAAAGCAAAGGGTGGCTATTTTGAATAATCTAAATTATAAAACATGTTTTGAGTTGTTTCACTCTTTTTTTGTTTACTACATTATTCCGTACGTGTTCATTCATAGTTTTGATGCCTTCAGTGAGAATCTACAATGTAAATAAAATAAAGGAAAATCATTATATAAGAAGGTGTGTCCAAACTTTTGACTGGTAGTGTACATTGGTTTCCTGATATCAGCTGATATTTGCCCATCAAAGATACATCAGGGTTTCCAGTTTGTGCCGATAAAAATCTTTTGTAATTAAGAAATTGTGTCATTTCATAATTTCTCCAGAAGAGAATGTTGATCTCCATTATCTACAATACTGCACTATCTATAGGACATGTAACTGAGTACACTTGCCTGTCCGGGATATATCTCTACCACTTTTGGGATAGGAACTGAAAGATGGTGAACTATGGTTAGGCAGGGTGGAGTCAGAGGAAACTCTAGTGTAGCTCGCAGTCATTATGTGGAAATCTAAAATCTTTTAATTACGTTTCGTATCATTTCGATGCCAATGACATTCAGCTTTATCCACCCTAGTCCATCTTATTTAACCCAGATTAGTATAAGCTTGCTAGCAATTACCTTGCTTTGAACACCAACAATGCTGAGACCATAATTATAGCTCCTTGTGAACTATAACCTAAAATGAGTCAGACTCGTACGTTTTTTGTTCAACGGCTAAGTCCAGCATTCAGAATCTTAGTGTAATATTTGATTCTTCTTTGGGGTTTGACTTGCATATAAAATCTTTGTCTCGATTCCTGTTTCTTTCATTTAAAGAACATTTCTAAACTGTGACTTATGTTCTCCTTAGTTGAAATGGAAAATAATGTTTATCGTTTTTGTTTTTTCATTTAGATTACTGTAATGGCCTGCTTACCAGCTTGGACAAAGTTTTACTTTCACACTTCCAAGCAATACAAAATGCTGCGGCCAGGCTAGTAACATCTTCTAGAAAGCAAGTCCACATCACTAGCATTCATACTCTTTACACTGGCTCCCAACAGGTTTACGATTCATTTTAAAATCCTTGTAATAACATACGAAATAAGTCACGGCCAAGGTCCAGATTATATACACTGCTCCTCACCATCTTCTCGGGTTCAGAATCTGTTAGTTGTTTGCTGTACACAACTAAAGACTGGGGAGAATGAGCCTTTAAGTCTGTGGGACCGAGGCAATGGAAGAGTCTACCGCCACAACTACGTCTAGTTGACTCTGTGGGTGCTTTTAAAAAGCAGTAAAAACTTTTAATAAAACAGGCTTTGTGTTGATTTTATTGGATTATTATTATTATTATTATTATTATTATTATTATTATTATTATTATTATTATTATTATTATTATTCATTTGTTTGTCTTTTAGAAATCTTTTTCTTAATTGTGTCTTATTTTATCTTTTTATTGGCTATTATGGCACTTAATGTTTTTAATTTTACTTTTTTTTGTGTAAAGCTCTTAATAAATGTTACTTACTTCCAATATTGGTTCTTAAGCATACCAGATATGCTGAAATTATATATTTATTGGACCTATGAATTATCTATATGCAAGTAGTGTATATGCACAAACTAACACCAGAACAGCCACTTAACTAGAGAGCTATGGAAATCACAAGATAGAAAGTACAGGTGATAGCAGGCTAGCAGCAACTGAACTTTCTAAATAACAGTGAGATTAATTATCTACCAAACAAACTCTGACAGCTGTTAACATACAGTGCAAACCAGATCCAACAGAGCTCTACTTGTGGTGGGAAGCACTGATATATAAATACTGACCAATTTGTATTGATGTTGGATTTTTTTAAGCACCCTAAAAACAGATATCAGTATCAGCACCACAAATGCATAAATAACTCAGACAGTTCCATCGCTCCTGCTGGCCTTAACAGCTTTTTCACTAGAAGCCCTATTACAATCAATGCAACAAATTCATTGTTGAAACCATTTTCAGCTGTAGGTAGGAAAGATGAGAAAGTGTCTCATAGATCTAAAATAACTTCATCCACAATTTAATAACAGCTAGACTGAACCAGAAGAAACTGAACCATTATCAGCATAAGTCCCTTGGCTGGAAAACTTAAATTTAAAGCAGGTAGACTGCAAAATCTAAAGCCTGGGATGAGTTTATCAGCTGAGTCACCTTGTGCAATTTTCTTCCAACCCTGTAACACCTTCTGCTTGCTCTGTGTCTTTCTATTTCACATCGAGGGTGAGAGACAGTGAGGAAGGACTACAACAGTGAATTGATGGAAGAAGAAAAAAAAAAAAAAAAAAAAAAAAAAAAGAGAGAGAGAGAGAGAAAGTCGGTAAGAATTCAAAGCTTCACTTGACCCATATACCTGCAGCCAGCAGATAGGTGAAGACACTGAATGCTAAGAGAGTTGAAGTGGTTTTACGTCTGTGTTCTGTGAAACAGTATAAAGCCAGTCGTTCAAAAAAGAAAAAACCCACAGCACACACAGGTCTGCACTGTGTAGACAGGCTTAGAAAAAAGTGATGTAATATATTTAGTGAAACCACAGGGTCACTTAAAAAAAGATATAGCTTTCAGGTCCCCATTCATGCAAAAAGAAACCTCTCTCAATGTGAACATTGCTTTCTTTCATCTCTCTCGTTTTCCCAGTTGATATCAACACTGTTAATAGGGCTGTTTGATATAAAGATATATATCGGATGACGATATAAAAACGTCGATCGTTTCATTTTACGCTATCGTTTGTTTCGTGGTGTCGCAAAATAAACTGTTTACGGCAATATTTATTTTTTCATGGTTTTGATGGTCACTGTAGTTTTTATTAATTTCTTAAAGTTCTCTCTTTCTCTTATATTTAATATAACCACACTAGGGACGGACAAGCGCCTGTTTTTATGCGTTGTCGTTAGCAACAACGACGGTAACAGCATCGCGTGTCCGCTTGTTTATGTTCCACATAAACCTTTCACAATAAAGCTCAAGATCCTGTTGAGATTTTTCACATGAATCACGTGAAAGAGCAGATTATTTACGGATGAGAAGCAAAAAAGAGCCGCCAGGTGCTAAAAAATAAACCTTAGACTCAAACGTTAGAACAGGCTTTTCCCTGCAGCACGCCGTGTAATAAAGAAAACGGCGGCCGTTACTATGTCTAAAAATGTATAGTTTCATGCATAGGTTAAAACACGACTCCAGCTGGAAACACTTCACGCAAGTCGAGCTGCCTGAGATTCACATAATTTACAGAAAATGTTACATTTTTGTGATTTATATCGTTATCGGACGATAGAATTCTTATATTGGGATATGAGATTTTGGTCAGATCGCACAGCCCTAACTTAATATCAAAAAAATTTACAGACTTTTATAGATTTTCCAGTCGCCTTTACAGACCTCTGTTACTTGTCCCTCCTTTGCCATTTAATCATGTTAAGTTGGGCTGTGATTCATATTGGGAAATACTGTTCTGACTTTCTTTGCCATTTAAAAATGGCAATAAAATAAAATAAGTGGTGGTGGGGGGAGGGGGAAGGTAATGAAACCCCATTCAGAAATGTGGAGCTGGATCTCGTTCAATTATTTTCAACAGTTCTTGACAACATCACCGGTTTCCTTTATTCTGTTAATTTACATAGTGATAGCTTAAACATAAAAAACAAAGGGCGACTGTTGCTGTGAAATACTTGCAACGGTAAATCTCTGTCATTACATGTGTGTTTGCAGAAGCCACAAAATGTCCTGCTGTTAAGTGCCAGGGCTGACACACTCATAACTTTGAGCAGCTGTTACAACAGCAGGAATCGGCACCAACTGCTTAGAAAACAAAGCTTTACTTAAACCACCAAAGAGCCAATTGACCCCTCTGTGAATGTCAGGAGGGGAGACTTTGTGATAAAACGCAAATGGCTTGTCCCAGGTGTGACCTCTGAAACTAACTGAGCTAACACAAACTCCTTTCAAGCCACTGAAAAGGTGTGAATTTTCATGAGTTTCTCAAATATAATAAAATTTATGGCACAAACAGCAGCTTTTTTGGAATCACCTCCAAGTGCTCCAAGCTTACATGCTGACTTTTTTCCCCCTCTCAGTTGGAGGAAATGGGAGGCAGAGAATGGGTAGGATTGGGGGACGGGATGGAGTATAACGCTGAATCTCAACAGCCAACCGCAGAAGACCACGCTAATCAGCCAAAAACAAAGACTAGCTCCAGATGCATGTGTAATGACTATGGCTGAATTTGAAACCAGCCCGTTTTATTTACAGACGTGCATGAAGGACGTTTGCATTTGTTGTCCCTCCAAAACCGTAACCTCTGTGTCAGAATTCTTCACGCACTGAGTTACTTAAACCAGCTTTAAAGTGTGCAGGAAACAGAGCAGATAAAGGCAAAGAAAGTGAAAGAGAGGACATGAGATTGAGGCACAATAAATAAGGGAGAAATGAGAGAAACTAGATAGCATCAGTCTGCGACAGGCCTCTGGAGCTAAAGTATTGGCTCCCTGTTCCCAGCTGATACTACTACATATGCTCCAACGTAACAACTGATGTGATAAATTACACCAACATACATGAGACAGAAAGGCATATTTCTGGCATATTACTTAAGATGTTGCAAGCTGTCAGCCTTATGTTTGTGAAAAAAGTAGAACAACAGTAATAACTCACTGCGTTTTATATTTTTGATCTCTTTTTCCACTTGAACAGTTAAAGATTCACCATTACTTTTGTTGCTTAGTGTTAAACTTAAATTCCAGCTGCAATGCAAAGCATGTTCCTGGTTCAACTCTGACCATTTAAACTTGTTACCCATGCATGAATGCACCTTCACAATGCACCGAATGACAATAATAGATGTTTCTGGCACATTTCTCCTTTGTTTTAGATGTAACTAGACTTGACAGGCATCTATAATTAACAGAAGAAATGTAAACAGACAATGTAAATACTGTCTCTAAACTTTTAAAGTGCTTACATAGACTACGATAGAATGGAAATAGCAACAAAACACCATAAAAGTCTAAATTTTCATTAACAAGGCTGATAAGGGAAAACTGCACTCAGTACGAACACAGCCATAGCCATAACATAGTAGAGGAGTTTCACGTTGACAGCTGGTGTGTGAATACTCTGTCTAAATTCTTCCAGCTGGCAAATTGTCTTATTATGAACATTCTTTTGGTTGGTGCAAGTTGGTTTAAATTTTTTAAGAATAAAGAAAACCAGGGCCTATTCTCTTTCTTAAAATAGCGGAGGGATACTGCTGTTATTGCCATTTTAGTGTCTTTACATTTATGTCACGGTTACCATTTTTGATACAGTGAGGGTTTATTTACAAATACGAAGTTTAATCGTAATGACAAGTCTCTTTAATTAGCCAATGAGTAAGCATGTACTTTCAAGCCTTCATTAATAACTTCTGCTGTAAAGCTTTCTTCTTCTGCATTTAAGTGGTCTTACAGCAACATTTCTCAGGAATTAACAGCTATATGGACGTGTGGTCAGGACAAGCATTAGCATTCTCTTTTTGTGGCCTTGTGCCGTGGGATTATTCAACAGGTTACAAAAAAAAAAAAAAATAGCGCAGCCGAGAGAAATCTAAAACCAGCAGTCAAGGGTATCTGATGTCATGGTGCGGAGAGCCTCCTTCTCAAATGAGTTGTAATTCGGTCCCACGAGTGGGCGGGCTCGAGAGCAACAGGAGAATTTGAGCGATGGGAATAATGGCCAATAAATTCACTCGCTGTGCCTATCAGCAGCTCGTAATTTGCCTGACGCCGACAGAGCATCTGTTTGTGCCAGATGGACCGCTAGCGTCCTGCATGTGTGTGTGTGCGCGCGCTACTGTGACTGAATTGAAAACCGTTATTTATGTGCAAAAGCCATACTGGTCCGCGTGCTTCAAGCTTAGCGCCTAAACTTGAAAATGATAAACTAAGGCCAAGGTTGCCAACGTTAACATATCCTCATCTTGCTGATAAACAAAAAAAGTCAGACTTAAATCGAAGTTGTTATTTGTTTTTACGTTACAGTATCGCCTGTATAATCTTGGAGGCAGCGCTAAAAAAAAAGCGGAATTTAAATCGACCGCAAGTATCTCAAAGTGCGGTGACCGCAACACACGAGTCCCCGAATGCCGTATCTGCACCTGCTAACAGTTCAGTGTGAACGATGTGCTAATCGTGTTTCAGCAGCGGCTGTTTTCGACATTGTTACAGAAAGAAAGGCGCGTTGTCAGCACCACAAAAGTTGCAAACGGCGCAAGAAACATTCTTTCCGCTGCGAGCTTTTTTTTCTCTTCCCCACCAGAGCATCAGTCCCTTCCAGCACGTGAACAGGACCTCGCCTGAATTTCAACAGCAAAGGCGGGCACGTTCAAGCTCTCCCGGGTAGCTGTTGAAATCATTATCGAAGCGCTCAGAGGAGCTCGTGAAAGCTCACATATATATTCCGCTTGAATCTCGAAGTAGACATGACAACTAATTGCCATGACTACCCTCTTCTGTTGCCTAACACCGACTGACACTGAGCCCTTCAGAGGAAAGCGACACGGGCTTACTCACCCGTCCTCCCGTCCTAAAACGTGCACGAAGCCGGTTAGAAACTGAGGTGAAGCCAAACCGGGGGCACGCCGCCTTTAACCTGCCAGTCAAAGTGCGCTAGAAAATAAGTTGTGCCGCTCGTCAGCGGCCCAGAGTGTTCAAATAAAGACACAGCTGCCGCTCTGCAGCCCAGAGAAGAAAATAAATCCCTTCTCATAATGGACGGCTTAAAGGAAAAGAAGGACGACAGGCAGAGATGAAGACGGTCAAACTCACCTCTAACGCCTAGCTGCGCTCGAGGATGTGTCCCAACTGTCACCCCCTCCAGCAGGCAGCAGTACTTTATATATCCACAGCGATTAAAAATAGACCGTTTCACGTTCCCGGACACGGTGCGTACTGAGAGTGTAGCTATAGTGATACAGGCTTCATTGGAGGGAGACTCCTCCGCTAGTCTCCCACGACCGGAGAAGAGGTAGTCAATATGGCTGACAAACTCACCGTACCGAGGCGTGGTGAGCAGAGTCCTGCAGATTCACCCACCCCTCCTCCTCACACCGTGCGACTGAAACTCTGCAGAGCAGCCCAGCTGTGGGGTGTAGGACTGGGGTTCAGGAGCTTATCACCCCACCCTCCAAAAAAGGAGACGTTTTATTACCTCACAGACCCTTCTGGTAAATGTGTTGGGTCACATTTTATTTTGAGAAGTGCCCCCCTGCTGCTATGTAATGTGGCAAGTGTGTGACTGTAAAAGTGTTTGTATAGACATTTAGCTAAAAGCACCAAAGCAGTCAAAGCTTTAACGAATGTAGACTCGTTTTTTATTTATTTTTTTTTTTTAAATGTGCTAACAGTTTGCACTGGGAACCCTCAGTGTTTGTGTAAATCTTGCAGGCATGGCCATTAAATTAGAAACATGAAAAGAAGAAGAGCATGCAGCTCTAACTCCTTCACAGTGCTCCAGATCCGTTAGAAATCAGCTTCACATTGAGACAGTGGCAGAGTAATGGCAAAGTGAAATGGCTAGTGTATCATGCATTCAGCACATAGTGGTTCTGGTTCTTTACATCACCTGTGTTTTTATTTATTTATTTATTTTTGCAGCGTGCCCTGCTGACCCTTGCTGGTGAGCTAAAGTGATGAAAAACTCACTTTAAGGCACATCAGTTGGCCAATGATCAGCAATTTTACATTTTCATGTAATTCTTCTACATAAATCAGTCTAATAGGTTGGTTTTTAAGGCGGTATTTTTAAGGTGTGGTCATGAAAGGAGTCTGTTGAGGATGACCAAGGGGCACGCATTAATTTACATCAAACACGAAACAGGACACTGCTGGCGGACCTTAGTGTCAAAAATAAGTGCTGGATTCATGCTGAATGTGTTGGAGTAAGACTGAAGGCACAAGGCAGGCGGTGGGACTGCTTTACAACACATATGCCTCCTTAGTTGTTTAGTCCCTATATTACCCATATGAAGTAGCAGATTCACTCCAGAGCTGCAGTGGTATCACAGACACACGTGAAACATTTGACCTCACAGATACGTGCCTTCAGTGAAAGTAGAACAATATCGTCGACACTTGTCTGTCGAGTTTTCCTTCCACCTCAGCAGGCGGTAGCGCCCATCTGCATCTCCTGAAAAAGCTCACCATTCATCCATCCCCGCCTGGAAATGAAAGCTTTATGAAAATAGCCGTGTTGTGAAACAGTCCATGTGGTTATGAAGAGGAGAGATGTGTCATCTTTGAGCTGTGAGTCACTGGCATTCTCAGTTGCCTAAACTTGAAGTTGTAATAAGGAAAAGGAAAAAAAAAAAAACCCACACAAGGATAATATCAGCAGATATCAATTGCTGTTTACATCCAATTAGAGCCTGACTAATGGCTTTCTGGAACTGGTGTACATTTTTGCTATTAGGAGCCTCTGATCTGACGGATTTGCTCATTAAGTTTATAATTTATCTTCCAAACATTTTACTCGCGCAACGTTTGGGAATAATCCACCCATTAAGTATGTGTAAGTTTGTCCAGGTGTCAAATATCAGCATACAGCATGCAGGGCAACTGAAAGGTATGTGTGCTATCACGGCCGTGTCAGATGTCAGCCTCAAGGAGAAAGTGAAAGAATCTGCTTGAATATGGAGGCCAGATTATAATTGCATATCTCTAGGGGGGCTGATTCATCAGTTTGCATCTTTGGCCTATTTCAGCATCTCTGTCAAAAACGGGTGGTCATAAAGGGAGAACAGAAGAACAAATGGTCTTTGGTTCTTCTGCATTAGAGGTTCAATACTTTTAACATTGTGATGGCGCTCACATTCCTCCCACATATGGCTCCTCTTTTTTGTTCTCACCTCTTCAAGGCCGTGTCCTCTCGCTTTCACTCACCACGGTTTTGTTTTGTTCACTCGGCAGTTTTAGGAAGTAATGTAGTACATTAAATGGGATTACAGTAATCTCATGAGTGCGCTCCATGACACAGTGTGATTCTCTTCCAGTAACATGTGAATTAAGGTCTTCTGCAAACTGAACTAATGAGTCTGGAACACAGATAATCAAACCTTTCGATCCAAAACTGCAATATGCAGCTCTATTCTATTCAAAATCAGTCTATGATTCATCTCTTTGTTAGCCATGTTTAAAAGTTTGTTGGCTGAATGGTTCAGTTTTTAACTCAGAATTTGAAATCCTTTACTTTTTTGCTTTTTTTGTTTTGTTTTAAATTTAATGCATATATAGCACCCAGCCTGCATTTAACATAAATCGCACAACTTCAGGAAACATAATTTACCTGACTGATTATTTAAAATGTCATTTATGTAACACATTGATTGTGCAATTGTTATTTAGGTGTTCTTTTCTTGTTTTAATTGTTAAAGAGACAAGAGTTTAAGGGACTACTGAGATTTTTTTTATTGTACAACACTGACACCCGATGGTTGCGTACGTTTATGAGCACAAGTTGTTAGTCTCCAGGGAAACATCTGTTTTAAAGGGTGCTCCTGTTGCTGTGTTTGGTAACAGATGAAGGCTAATATAGCATAAACCTTTGTTTATATGTATATAATCTGGATCTCCAATTAAAGGTGGAAGAGAAATAAAGATTGTTTATAAAGCTCAGATGGAGAGCCACAATCTAGTTGCATCAGTAGACCAAGAGAAAAAAAATAAATTAATTAATTAAATAATTTGAGTAAACCTATAGGTTCTACAATTTCCCATATTTTTTGCAAAAAGTCTGTAAAGATGCAACCACTAGAGGGTGTAGGTGGGCACTTTCCTTAACCATGACCTTAACCATGAAGTTCAGAGGTCAGTTGTAGATTCATGTGTGTGTTTGTGTGTGTTTGTGTGTGGGGTGGGGGGTAGTGGAGAAAAGGACACTGGCCTCACTTGTGGAAAAACAAAGACAAGAAAAAATAATTAGAAATAAATGAAAAATGTGCATTGAATTCACACATGGAAAGCAGACCTTGGTTAGTATACATTATATTATTTGCAGTGAAGAACTTACTACATTCTTATTAATACAAATGTTTAGGTGTTTGCAAACACAGAATAATATATAATGACAGGAATTTCAAAAATGCTGTCCTCATGTACCCAAGTGTTCTTCGCTCTCGAACTCTAAAAAATCCCAAAAATATCAAATGAATTAATAAATTCTCTCCTTAGTAACCCCGTTTAAATCCTGAGTTAAAACTGTGGTGTTACATTTCTGCATTAACCTCTTACTTTTATTACTGAGCCTACAAGACGAGGTTCACTCAAGGGCCTAATTTTCCTTTGTGAGGATTACTGCAGAATGTGCAGGAAATTTACCTGCAGGGAAAAAAAACCCCCAGTAAGATCCATAGGTGCTGATCCATTCATGAGCCTCTCTGCTCAATAAGGTTAATCTAAAAGAACAAAGTAAAACTTCTGCTCAAATATTTAACTCTCGCTGAGATTATGAAAGGCTTTTTAAAGCATGACTGATTAACAAGGCTGGAAGACTATAGAATATAGCAGGATCTTACAGTCTTACTCAAATGCAATCACACAGACAAGATTGCGCGTACAGAACACAATCATTCATATCAGCACTTCAGAGACAAGTTAAATGTGCTTCAAAGTTTGAAGTACAGTGTACTTTAGAACAGGCCTTTCACTGATTACACACTCACCAGCAGTCTTTGTTGGTTCATTTAATACCCCAATGAGGGAGAAAATATCAGCTGTGTCTTTCAAATATTTAAATTTTTTGCCCCAAGTATTATTGTGTTTTGAAAAGACTCTAATTGCAAGGATTCAGAGAGTCACAGCGCAGAGGGTCCGTACCCAAACTAAGCATGTTTCCTCACTCAGTCAGTGCCTGCTCCTCTGCTATCTCCACATGCAATTCCTATGATCCAGAAACTTACCACTCAGCATTCCCTACTGCTTGATCAGTGACTATAATGCTTCAGACCAAGCCAAAACATTTTACCTTAATTCTTGTTGGAGCAAAACTTTTTCCTGGGCAACAGCCGAGGACACTTATCATCTTTTACTGCTTTTCTAGGTGTGAAAGTGTCTGACCATCCCACTCAAAGCAAGCTAAGCAGCTCATTTCTTTAGGCAAAGCCTTCTGTATTGGAATATTCCATCATGGTCAGAACCTTTACTGCTGACTTTGTAAGGAAAGAACATGAGCCTAAACTATTGGAGCCTCTCACAGCTAACCCATTTAAAAACTACTGAAGAGTGTCGACTTAAAACAAACTTCGGCCACTGTCCTTACCTATATGCTTTGCCCATTTCTTGCAGTTCTTCTGTACAGGAACAGTTGCGGCTCAGGAGGTAGAGCAGGTTATCAGCTGATCAAAAGGTTGGTGGTTCAGTCCAGTCTGCATGCCATGGTCTCTGACACCACCATTAGCATGAATGTTAAATAGAAAGCACTTAACTGTATCACAAAGTGCTTGTATGAATGGGCGTGTGCTTTGAGTGCTCAGGTAGAGCAGAAAGGCCTTATATAAGAACCAGTCCATTCACCATTCTCTAACTCCTGAAAGAACTGGTGCAAATTTCCGGTGTGCTCAATGCACCTTTCCCCACCAAAACTCTGCTAGGAACGAGTGCTAGTAGGTGCATACATTGTGGTGAACATAGTGAATTTAGTTATGTCCCATTCAGCCAAAAGACACAGCTTATGAGCAGTGCAGGGAGTGCTAGTTGATTAACCCCTTTTATCTTTAGGCAGCTCAAGCTTAGCATGCATGCATCCTCTTGATTTGATAATCAACTCTCGTCCTCGTTAGTACTGGAGACATAGTGGAGATGAGTATTCTCATCATTAATCCAAATTATCCAGCTAGCACATGTGTTGAATTGCTTCAAATACCTACCTGCTGTAACTCATACAAGTTAGGAGTTTCTTGATTTGCATCTCACTCATTCCAGCTTTTGGGCACCCCTTTTTTAACAACATAAATCCCCACATTGACTGATCTGTTGGAAGATTAGTTAGCTGGTGTCATTCCCAATGTCCCTCTGAGCGATACAGTCTATGTGAAATGTTCACTAAAGGGCAAGCTTTGTTGGCACCACAACTGTGTGACTGTGCATTTTGCAGGCTGGAGCCTCCTCTCTTCAAACTCTATTTTCACTCTATGTTCTGTATTTTGTGGTTTTCAAACTATGAACCCTTCCTCTCCTGCCGTTGTTTCCTTCAAGGCTGTGGATTGACATTGACCCTTAATGAAGCACGGTAACTTTTGTGGGGTTGGCAATCAAAAGCAATTATCAGAAGAGAGAAGGTGGATAATTTGCATATTCATAGAGTTTGACATACTAAATGAAAGAAATTACAAAAAATAATGTCAGGGCAAATGTCTCCAACAGCTGACTTATCAAATGAGACCTAATTTTAAACTCTTGAACTAAACACAGGCCAGAGTTATTGGGATATTAATTTTGCTGGAAAATTAAATGTATTACCTCGGTAAAAGTGGACTACACACAGTGCTGTGAAAAAGTCTTTGTCCTTTCTTGATTTCTTAGTCTTTTGCATATTTGTTTCAGGTCATCAAACAAATTTTAACATTAGGCAAAGATACCTGAGTAAAGGCAAAGTTTTAGATCATTAAACAAGTTCAGATTTGTCACATATGGCATGATAGATGTAAAAAAGCAAGAAATAAGGAATATTTTTTCACAGCACTATAAGGCGCTTTTGCATTAAAACATTCTTCTTTCAGCCATTTCAGAAGGAAACACTGGTTTGAAATCTGCCCAGTGAATTTTCCCATGACCACTTGGGAGCAGCATATCACCATCTGATGTCACATACAGTATTAGTGTGGCTCTTTTTGCCCTATGAAATATCAAACAAATGGTGCTGAGCAGTTTACTTTTTATGTTTGCGTTTGGCATTCCTTTACTATTGATTCCTTGAAGTTTAAAGCAAACACCGGTTTGACTTGTTTGATATGAGAGTCAACACAGCATACAGTTCCATCATGTCCTCATTATGTTACCTAAGAGTACAGTATAACAAACCAGTGTGTTTACACATGGAGGTGGTTTGCCCTCGTAAGTTGATGGGACTGAATGCTCTCTCACCATGATTTATTTTTCTGGCATTTATGCAACAGGTAAAGTTTACAGAAACCAAAAACACCGTGAATAAATTATATAATGTGTTTCTGAAGTGATTATAGGGCTAATTCATGTTAATTTTCCATTTTTCTCTTTACTGGGGACTGAGGAGTAGAACATTTCTAATCATACAGGCATTTATGTTTCTCATTTCTTACAGTTTACCACCTAAAATCAAAGTATTTTTGAATCTTTTATTATTTATGCTCTTTTCCTAATAATATCTCCCAGGGAATGCATGTTTAAAGTAAAAAGTATATAGGTACTAGTGCAGAACCCTGTGGAACTCCATTATTAATGTTTTTACAGTATGTACATGAAAGACTGATTTTTTTACCTGAACAAATTGGAATTTATCTCTTGTATATGAATTTAATTTAAATTTGTGTGCAGAAGTAACCAATTATGAGTGAAGAAATGTTGAAGATAGAAAGTGAAAACTGAATAAATACACAAAACAAAATACAATAATTTAAAATGCACTCATGTTTGAACACTGTTGCCTTGAAACATGTGGCTACTTTGCCAGGACTCTCCAAATAGCACAACTCGTTCAGGGCCATAGTGTCCCAGTGAACGAGCTGGGTGTCATGCTTGTTTTGTTGTTTGACTTTAAGAGTTGTCTGATGGACAGTAGCAGTATCTGAGTTCGGCAGCATCAGGACCCTAAACAAATGCACTCAGCTGTTGTCATCACTTTTGCAGGACTTATCTTAGTGGCCAAAAAGTAAAATGGTAAATGGTCTGTATAGCGCTTTTCTAGTCCCTAAGGACCCCAAAGCGCTTTACACAACCTGTCATCCACCCACTGGTGATGGCAGCTACATTGTAGCCACAGCCACCCTGGGGCGCACTGACAGAGGCGAGGCTGCCGGACACTGGCGCCACCGGGCCCTCTGACCACCACCAGTAGGAAACGGGTGAAGTGTCTTGCCCAAGGACACAACGACCGAGACTGTCCGAGCCGGGACCGAACCGGCAACCTTCCGATTACAAGGCGAACTCCCAACTCTTGAGCCACAATTGCCGCACCTCGACAGCAAGGGCCGCGAGCTGCCGTCATCTTTCGACTTTGTCGAATTCACTCGCTCGCTCTTTGTCAACTGATCCTTTAAAGTAGACTGTGGGAAAAAAATGAAAATGTGTGCGGATCGATCTAAATATCAATAATATCAATATGAACACTGGAATTGATATTGGATCTATATAGTGCCATAGCATCAGTATTTTGTTCCTCTAAGTTCAGTTTGTAGCCCACTGAACTATGTGCAATAATAAATTTTTTTGAAAATGACAAAATACACCTCAAACGCACAACATGAAAAAGGTCTGAGCCTTTTGTGTTCACCGTCACATCTGTTTTATTTATACTCGATAACACATTTGTGTTATGTGCTTTACAGACAGGGAGGTTTAAATTCCTGGTTTCAAAATACATAAAAAAACTGAAAGGTGTCTTTTTATTATGCTAACTCAGTATTGTGGAAAGTAAAAAGTCAATTAGTGGTCATAAAAATCTGCAAATTGATGATGATTCATCTCATAAAGCATGACACATTGCTCTTCCCTACAGCTGCCTTTATAGGTTAAAAGTATCAGCATCAGCACTGGCCCTGTATTTACTTGGTATTGTGTCCATAACAAACCACTAGTGAAAAAGTTTGTTAAATATTGGAACAAGATAACTTTGCAACATGTGCTTAATGTCGTCAAAGGGTGAATTTTAACCTACACTCCTCTTATCTTAAATCTAAGCAATCACAAAGTAAAAAATAGAATTTCAAAAAGAGAAAGTAAATAAACGCCCTACAACAAAAGCAAACCTCTAGCTAAGAGTTCTGGTAGTTAGCCACTGAAACCCCTCCCAAACCCAATGTTTTTTATTTCCTCATCTGGTGAGATACCATGTTGGAGCACTGCTCTACCGCCAAAAATTGCACTGAAGTATTCATGCCTTCAAGAAGTTATGACAAAGAATTAGAATATGTTAATCTTACAAAATTGACCAATTTAACTAGATTTATTTAAGTAACACAACAGGACCAATTTGCATTTGCGAGAAGAAGCCCGATTTGTGATTCAAACATAACTCAAGTTCTGGCCACGAAAATAAATGTATTTTCTTACTTTTCCTCCACTCTCATCAGATATACACAACCTTCAAGTTAGCTGGGGTGTCGAGCTCGGGCGACATAGACTTGGATACTAAACACAGAGTTTGACTTTGCCAGCAAGGTGACTCAGTGTTTTCAGCAGTGTAAAGATGAATGCCAAAAGCAATATTATGCAGGTGGAATAATGGGATTCTGGCTGGAAAAGTGGTGGATTAATCAAATTGTGGGCTTAACTGCAATAAGAATAATTACTGTAGTTTTCTAAACTGAATTGCCTAGTAACAGCAAATTTACCATTGAGTTGAAACACCGGGACTACGAAAAATGACAGAGCAGTCAGTGTGGGTTAACTGCCTTAATTGGCAACATAGTAAAACTCAAAGAGAAAGGCAAAAGAGAGGGAGACAGTTGTGTCTCTTCAGGGAAACAAACCCACTGTTGGAACACTGACAGCAAAAGATAATAAGACCATGAGGTCGACCACCTGCCTCCATCTCATCTTATCCCTTGCATCATCTTCTGTCACACCAACCCTCTGCATGTTCTTCATCTTCTTTACATGTGGTCTTCCTCTTTTCTTCAATCTTGCATACGCTTTGCTACTTTCTTTCTCCCTTTCTGCCTGTGAACACACCTTTTTCCTCTCCTGTGCCCAACAGTAGCATAGTTTCCACCAGCACCTATTTATACTATAAACAGAAAAATGAGCAATAATATAAGAAATTATTATAAATAGGTAAATAAGGCTGAAATGAAGTGTATTAAAGTAGACCCTGCCCTTCCTGTAGACAGAGTGGTTTTTAAAAATTTGCTACACAGATGTCTCACATACCTTCTTTCAGCTTCTTAACCTGCATTAAACGTTGTGAAAAGTTGTAAAATAGATGTTATAGTTTCACTAAAAAAATAGGCTAAACTGAACAAATGTTACACCTTTAATACTATTGATTATTAGATCGATCAATCTTTAGTAGAATAGGAGACAGCGCCTTCAGCTTTCAGGACGCTCTTCTGTGGTACCAGCTCTCAGTCTGGAAAGACACCCTCTCTACTTTTAAGATTAGGCTCAAAACTAGGTTTAAACAATGCTCAGTTGGTGCTAATGGGGCCAAAGTGTGCCAAGAAAATGCCCCCCACACCATTACATCTGCACTGACACAAGACAGGATAGATGCATGATTTCATGTTTACTAACTCTGGCCCTGTGACCCAACTATTAAAGCAGAAATTCAGACTCATCAGACTCAACACTTTTCCGATGTTCTAGTGTCTAATCTTTCCTGTTTTTCCTGCTTCTGATGCTTCTGCTTCAAGGTTCGACATGTTGAACATTACATGTAGCTGGGGGGTTGTTTGAGTTCTGTTGCCTTCCTATCAGTTAAAAGCGTGAAGATGGCATTTACATCCAGCGAAATGCTGCCCTCGGCTGTGCAGGAAAATCCCAGCAGACCATTGAGTAGCTAATATGTGAATGGCTGATTAGATATTTGCATTAACAGGCAGTTGAACCAGTGTATCTAATGAGTGAATTTAGCATCTTCTCTTAATCAGGACTGTGAGATCTGATCCATATCTGAAAGCTAATGAGAGCTTTTATTTTTTTTGAATGCAGCAAAAGGTGCTGAGCTGGTTCTCGTTGACGTGGCTGCTCTTCAGTACTGTCCCATACAGATGCAGATTATAATGTGCAATAAGGACATAAACTCACTTAGTAAATATTTGGTCTGTATTTCTCAGCAGTCAGCATGTTGCAAACTGAATGAAATTAGTGCAATCCAACCATGAAGGCATTGTTTTACAGCAGGCTGTCAGGATTGTGGATCTGTTTCTGCAGCAGAATGATAACATCATACGTTTTAAACTACTAGTGTATACTTTGTGAGTTACACTATGGAGCCAACATATTGGTATAGCAACGTTAGTGTCTCAGTTTTCTCCGGAGGAGCACTTTCCCATGCAGCCAGTCACAGTGACAAGTGGCATGTGTCATCATCAGCCCGAGACCCTCAGTGTTTCCATTGCTTTATATGGAGGAATGAGAACATCAAAGAGTGCATGCCAGAAACTGGGAAGAGGAGTGAGGGGGCTGAGTAGTGGGCTGTGAGACTGAAGATAAAGTGAGGATAAAATAAAAACTCACAGTGACAAGAAGCAGGAGAGAAGAGAAACACATAGCAGCGGAGTGAGATAGACACGGAGATAAGCAAGTAAAGAAGAGGAGAAATAATTCAACACGACTCTTTTTGAGAGGTGTAACTCAGAGTTTCCCTACTAAGGAAGAAGTTGAGAGGAAACCCTGTCTTTCAGTAGATAACAGTAATACCCATATGTATCACCAAGCAAACTTTGATCGCTGTAACAAAAAATTAAAAAAAAGGAAATATTTTATTGTTGCATGTGGCCTCAGTTTTCTCTTCATTTTAATTTGGCTAACCTGGAAGTTTCTGCTTTGCTGTTTATCTTGGTAAGAGTGTAACAATTGCAGGCCTAAGGAATGCACTCAGTAGGTATCCTGAAACATATACAAAAGATGCATGGCCTCCTAGGTTGTAACGTTCTGGAAGTACCCTAAACATTTCTTCCAATGGCCACTAGGGGGCGACCCCTCCAATTACAAAAAGAACTGTATAGAAGCCTGCGAGAAAACAGTCCTTCATCTCCATTGATCTGCTATCCCACGAAACACGTTCCTAATGGGTCCATGGCCTCAGATGATCATAATATTTGTCCATATTATTTACTTTGTTATCCTGTCAAAGCGAGACAACAAAGAAGAGTATGCATTGTAACTGATTAGCTGCTGCTTTGTCAGTATGCAGTGCTCAGTCACTCACTTCCAAACACCAAAATCTTCACTCTCTGCCCGAGGTATCAATACAAGAGTTCACTGACCAGTGTCGGACACCCCAATTGGCTACGTCTATCTTTTATATACAGTCTGTGGTTAGTGTAACATTAGTGCATTACTAATAGCACCCAGGCTGTCTGAAGTTACCCTCTGAAGACCCGACAGTGAATTCAGTTTGTTTTACAATCCAGTCACAGTCAAAATATAATTTTCCCAGAATGACCTGTAACTAAGAAAAAAGTCCAGATGAAACACGTCCCCATTTTTGATTTTTGACAGCTTGTCGTGCTCTCACACTTTACTCATCCCCGCTGCCCCGAATCTCTGACCTATTTTGGTATTGCAGTGTTAGCGTCTTCTCTTCTGGGAATCTTCAGACGAGTTGGGGCTGTGTGTGTGTTTCCCAGTAAAGTCAGCACTTTGCTTGAACCATGAGTGTGAATGGGTTTGTGTATATGCATATTAGATAGAGGCAGAAACATGTCGTCATACTGCCCTGATGTAGGTCAGTAAAGTGTCTAGAATACAGTCTCTTACCCAGTGTTAACTGACAAATGCAAAATTTTCACCTTCTTAACATCTATGTGGAATTATTAAAGTTAAATATATAACATCATGTGTTAAATTACTAGTGGCTGTCTAGGGAAATTTTAACTGAGTAGATATGATGCTGTTGTCAGTGGCGATGAGCGTGTTTTAGCTCTGTTGTGCCCCCGTTTTGATTCGATTATTGTGTTTGTTGACTTTTGTGAACAGGGATATTCATGCTCACAGTATTAAGATGTAAACAGCCATACACAGCTTGAAAGATGATATTTCACTCTTGTAAACACACGCTTTAACACTTTGATTGTGAGCTCAGACTGCCGGTAAACCTCCTCAGAATTGTGACTGCAGATGTAAACAGCAGTATTTTTGTTTAGAGTTGCTTTAAAATAGCATTTTTTTTTGTGGGAGCATTTGTGAGTGGAGATTGCTAAAGTCTGGTCAGATTTCATGCCATTGTTTGTATTTTTCCAAAGCTATTCGCTACTAAAAAAAATAGATCTAAAAAAAGAGAACCTGATTTTAATTCCAGTGATTTAAAACCATCAGTCGCTGCCACAGTAATTATAGGAGCCAGAGTTGAGCATAAGTTTTCCTTTCATCCATTCATCATGTGCCTTTTTCTTTTCCTCTTTTTCCTCTCGGTCATTCGTCCTCCTCAGATTTTGTTGTGCTTACTTTGTTTGAAATTTCCCTCAGTTGTTGTTCGTCTTCTCCCTCAAATCCAGCAGGTTCCATGATTAATCAGGGATAAATTCGTCATTAGTTAGACCATGGGAGTTTCTTGGTAGACCTTTCATCTTCAGAGCTGGCTTAATCCTTCATGGCATGGATTCAAGATGCTGGAAATATTTTATTTTTTAAGAGATTTTTAATAAATATCATGACAACATCATCCAGTTTGTCAGCTGCACATCCCTCAGGTGAACCTCACGTCCCACCGCATTCCTAAGGTGCTCTCTGGAACTGAGATCTGCTGACTGTGGAGAACATCTGAGCACAGTGAACTCGCTGTCACGTAGTCTGGCCACTTTCCTCTGACCTTTGACATCAACAAGGCATTTTCCCCCAGAGAGCTATTGCTCGCTGGGTTGTTCAGTGATGATATTTTGGGATAATTCACAGTAAACCCCGGTTGTGTTGGGAAATCCAGGTAGTAGCTTCTGAAACACTTAGATCACTCTCTCAACCGTGCCATTCAAAGTTACTGTATTCACTTTTCTTCATCCATGTTTTGTGCTCAGTTGGAACCCCATCAGGTTTTTCTTCACTGTATCTATAAGGCTTAATACATTAAGTTGGAGCCCTGTGATTGGCTGTTTGGTTAAACAGAAGTATCTAAACTATTCAATTCAATTTTATTTATATAGTGCCAAATCACAACAACAGTCACCTCAAGGCCCTTCATATTTTAAGGTTGACCCTACAATAATACATACAGAGGAAAAACCCAACAATCATATGACCCCCTATGAGCAAGCACTTTGGCGACAGTGGGAAGGAAAAACTCCCTTTTAACAGGAAGTAACCTCCAGCAGAACAGGCTCAGGGAGGGGCGGGGCCATCTGCTGCGACCGGTTGGGGTGAGAGAAGGAAGACAGGATAAAGACATGCTGTGGAAGAACACATGATGATCATGAACACTCAATTTACCTTAAAAAGACTTTGTGTCATTTTTCCATTTAAGCAAAAAAACCCCAAACAAACAAAAAACTCATGCAATCCAATTTTAAGCCATGATAGAGAACCAGGAGGGAATCTATCTGCGCCTGTTAGGTTTAGGCACTTAACTCACCTCCATATTTTCACTATTGCTGTGAGCCAGTAACTTTGCTTAGGCTGGGTTAATTTAAGGAAGGTGTATATGATTGTGCTTCTACTCTAGTCTTCGAGCAGCGTAGTGTCATTCCTTTCAACCTGATTATAACCTCCAGTTGCTGTAATAAAATGTTGTCAAATGAAACACTGAGATCTAGCAGAACAAATAAAGAGACAAATTGTGCGAGGCCTTCAAAAGACCTCTGGCGACTTAAAGCAGGGCTGATTCTGGCCTATGTTCTGCTCTGAAACCTTTCAAACAAATCACAAAGCAAACTCAGCTGGTTTGCAACAGCATTTTCATGCATTTTACAAACAGAGTCAGGCACCAGGCTGAAGCACGAGGACGTGCTGCAGATTTTGAATCAGAGGTTAATCAGAGGATTCTCATGAAGTTGATTCTGTTCATGTGGACGTAGCATTTTCAGTGGGAGAATTGGAAGTGATTTTCTTACTGGCATCAAGATAATCAGAGGACTGTTAATGAAAGTGATCAATCAGATTTAATGTGAAAGTGGTTATCCAGGTTAAAACAACACTGAGCACTCCAGTCTAAAAGACATGTTGATCAAGTTAACGTATGCTGCCAGCCTCTCATCTCAAAACTTGTCTTCTCTTAAAGTTTATTTGTAGAAAAGGTTATTAAGTCATCGCTAGTAGGGAATAAAAAGCTGAGCAGAGCTCTGAGTCATTGTCAGCCTGGCTACAATGTTAAAAAGAAATCTGGGGTTGTTCCCAGTTTCCACTAACTCTGATGAATAATATGTGGATCCAGCTTTACAGAGGGCTTTTTTATGCCTCCATGCTTGCAGCAGCAACAAGTAGAGGCGTTATGATCTTGTGACTGTGATATATTAGGGACGCCTTGGGGTTTTTCTTCAAAAGACATTCACTTGAACCTGAAATGACCTTATTAAATCTAGGTGGTAAATCTTAATGTTCCAGCATTCTGTGACTTCACAATATATATTTTAGGTCATAACCCAAGCATTATATGAATCAAAATGTCTAAAAGCGTAGAGTGATGATGGATGGATGATGAGGCAGATTAAATCAGTTGCCAAATCATTGCTAACAGAGACTTGGATGACAGAGTGTGTTGCTTTTTGGTTCTGTTGGAGTTTTTATGAGTTCCTCATGAATAACTCCACTTCTGCTGTCATAAGTGGGCTGTGTGACCTGTTTATTGCGGACTCATATGCAGGGCACACGAGGCAGAAGTCCAACACAAAACAGGGTTTGGTGATTAGATCAAAATACAGGAATGGAGCTAGGGAAACCAAAACATAAGAAATCGCCAGGAAATACAGAATCAAGAGCTGGGGTTCATGCAGTTATGGAGGATGATGCAATAACAAACGCAGAGACAATGAATGCACTCATAAGATAATGTGACACATAGGAAAGAGAGGAGCACAAGACAGGGACACACAGAAATACAAAGATGGAACAGATGGAGGAACTGAATGGAAACTCAAAAGGGACCAACTAAAGGATGATCTGAGAGTAACAAAACAAAGAAAATAAGACAAATAATACTAGGAATTTAGCCATTGAGAACCAAATGCAAAATATGATATAAATAGAACTTGTAAATACAGAGTGGATTAGCAACAGAAACTTAATACTAAACATCAGCTAACCAAGAAATATGGAAACTCAATCCAAGGAAAAGCTAAAATGACGGACTTTAAGTAAGCCAAAATACAAACAGGCCACTGGGAAGGTAATAATGAACAATACCAGGAAAGATGATGAGCACAAACCTCGGCCAAGCCAGCTCAATCTCAGGGCAGTATTTACTTTTAAGGGAACAAAGCGTCATTTTTGTATATATTCGTTTTTCTTTTCTTTGATCTATTTAAACCTACTTTAGGATGTCTTTAGTGCAGTAAAAAATAATGCATTTTGGGGTCAACTTTGGGGACAACAGCTGTGAAACGTAAAAGTGATATTTGGATGCAAACTATATTGTGACTCTTATATAGTCCCCATATACCAGTATCATGTACTAAATGCTACCGATAAAAACAAAGGCAGCACAATTTTAAGCAAAGTTTTAAAGATAAAAGACATTTTATGAGAGTTTGAACTCATTTGACTTTGAACAAGAGGTCAGGAGCACAAAGTAAGGTGATATTTTGAATCCCCATATATTAGTCCCTATCATGTCATCAGTACAAACAATGGTAGTAAAAAACATAGTTTTAAATAGTTCTATATAGCATTATTATCAATTTGACCTTTAGATCAATCTATTGCCCTTGAAGGTGAGGTCAGAGGTCACAGAGGTGACATGATATTTTAAATCTTTATATGCTACTTCCCATATGTTTCAAAGAGATCTTTGATCTCAGTGGAACTAACCTGGTTAAATAAAGGTTAAATTAACATAATAAATGTCACAACACACTTGTAAGAACCATAGTTTCAGTTTTTGACCAATAAATCACTAAGCTGACCTTGGTGGACATGAACCAAGTTCGAATTGATTGTCAACATGACGCCACTCTAACCCCCTAAAAAGTTTTATCAGAATTAATTCAAAATTTTCCGAGCTATCGTGTTTGCAAACAGAATGACACAAGCGCTACCAAAAACAAAACCTCAGAGGAGTTAAATATAATACTACGTTTCAAGAAGGATGGAAAAAGGAACAAAACATGAACATTATTCACTTCACAAACATACTAAACAAAAACAAACACTAACAGAAACTGTAAACAAGTGGCTCAAGACTCAGAGACCATGACATGTGCTTTAAAGCAGGGGTAGTGGAGCAGATGCTTCTTTGTTGTTTCTGCTTTATATTTCACTTTTGAGTCATGCAACATTACACAATGAAAACACATAAAACAGAAATATGATGTGGGCAAATATATGAAGCATAACTGCAAAATATTACAAGAGTAAGAACCACACTTTGTACAAAAATGCAAACACAAATGCTGAAGTTTTTCAGGTTCTATACAACAAAAATCTGAGCTTTTTTCCTTTAAGTTGTGTGAAATAAACAGTCCCCTCTCTCACCGCTCTTTGGAAACCTATAACCATTGTTCCGTCTGCCAAAAACAACATTTGCTTTCAGATGGTTTGATTCCCTCTCTGGCTCTGTTCTTAAAACAGAATCTAATCAGGATCACGATTAAGCCTGTTACAGTGTTTACTCTGTTCCCTCTGTTTGCCTTTGTCTTTCCCCTTCACTTCATTACGAAGCGCTTTCAGCTGAGGAGCTGACATCAAAACACTAGTTTGAAAAGGAATCTTCATCTGAAGTCCATAATGATGTTCTCATTTTAATGTGGTTGTGTTATGAGAGGATAACTTTCAGAGTGGAGGATGATACTTTGCCCCAGAAGGAAAAAGAATTCTAACTTCATTCCAAAGATGTGATTTCACCCTAAGACCTCAATGAAAGGACTCAAATTCATCACGCTCTTACCAAAGTAAATGTAGAACTTTCTGATCTTGGCAGCTCTTTGGCTCTATGTCTTCATTTACACCTCAGATTTCCCTTTTCCACTTGCTCTTTCTCTTCTAGCTCTGATTTTGTGTTGCTTACTTTGAAATTATCCTCAGTTACCATTCTGACTTCTCCTCAAACACAACAGGTGCTCCGATTAATCAGGAATGTATTTCACAGAACGCTGAAATTGTTTTTTCGCCTTGACCTGCTTTGTCTTATTTTCCATTTTTACAACGTGGCATCCAATTTTTTGTCAAGAGAGCGAAGTGGGAGGTGATGCATACGGCCTGTGCTTCTATTAGATCCAAGATGGCAGATGTTCAGCAGCGATGGTTGCAGTTGAATGGGGCCTCATTTGGCTCCTTCCGTGTGCTGGATATAAAACAAGTCATGTGAGCTGCATTCTGGTCCTGGGCCAAGATGATTTGCATAACTGGATCAAATATTTATATTTGCCACTGACCTATCAAAGTGTCTGGCTGCTGCAAGACTAGGAAACAACTTGTCATGCGATGCCTCCACTAAATCCTGTCATTAAGCGCAAAAATATCTACAATCAGTCGATCTTCACTTATGTCCAAATCCTCAAAATCGATGAATCTACAGAGCATCACTGCCAAAGCACAATATTCATATCTTCATTGTCTCTACTGACTGCTTTAAGTTTCATTTTGGGAGAAAAAGTAATTCTCATGTCAAATAAGACTTTAACATGACTGACATTCTAATAAAAGATATTAGAGAATACACACATCAATAGATCTGAAGGGATAATTTGCCTCAAATTAAACTGTCTCTTTTTTTACTTCTGCCTTTTATTTGTTCATATTGATTACTGTGTGCAAATTGCCTCAAGGCATCAGCTGTACCCATCCATCCATCCATCCATTCATCCATCATGTTCACCTATCCAGTTCAGGAAAAAAGCCCACAGTCACATATCAGCAGACTTGTACTTCAAGCTTTCCAGTGAGCTTGTTTTTTAAGGCTTTAGAAAATCAGCCAGTCACAGGGGGGGCAATCACAGATCAGGTCAACGAGACTAAAATGGTAGAAAAAGCAGTCCACATAGGACTTTTGCACAGTCTGCTGAGGACTTTCACCTGGGATAGATGTGTCTTTGTGAGAAATCAGCATGGTTGTAGTACATAGGAGAGGTTTGTTGGGAGGGGCTTACAACAGATAGCAGAGGTGCCCTCACTTGTCTGTTTGTCTGTTAGCTTTTTAGATTCTTGCACACTGCATGTTTGAAGGAGAAGAACAGCACGCTCATGTTGCATTGCTATTGTCTTTTAAGCACACGCCTCAGGCAAGACTGATTTAACAGAGCCTCTGCTGTGTTTTACAGATGGCTGAAAACACTCATTGTTGTACCTCTCCCCTGACCTTCTTCATGTATGATATGTTTGATAATAATGATAATGGATTGCATTTATATAACACTTTACAACGCCATTATTCATTCACTCTCACATTCACACACTAGTGGAGGCAAGCTACAGTTCTAGCCACAGCTGCCCTGGGGCAGAGTGACAGAAGCGAGGCTGCCATATCGTGGCATCGCCCCCTCTGGCCATCACCAGTAGGCGGAAGGTGAAGTGTCTTGCCCAAGAACACAACGACCAAGACAGACATGGCTGGGGATCGAACCGGCAACCTTCCGGTTACAAGATGAGCTTCCCATCCCCCTGAACTGTGGTCATCCCATATTGACAATGTTTTGAATGAAAAACTCCTAATTTTGTTTCATCCACTGCATCAGACCTGTTGCCACTGAGTTTCAGTCCAGTTCTTGTGCAATTTAACATACCCCAGCCTTTTCTCCCCTTTTCTCTTTCTGAACTATGGCTTTCTGAAAGCCACCCATCCACTGAGACTGAGACTGATGAGGCTTTGGCGAACAGTAGATGGATCAACTGAAGCACCAGATGCATTTCTCAGTTCTTGCATCAGGTCTTTACTGGACTGTTCCCTATTTCTTAAGGACATGACTTTCAGTCACTCTTAATCTACTGTAGATATTATTTAAGGTCTGCTTCTTCTTTTATCCTGCACATGTCCACTTTCCTCACAGTTTTTAAGGACACACATGAAAAGCATACTGAGACATGCCAGGTTTTTAGCTAATAGCACCTTGGGAATGATCTTGTTGTTGCAGAAATACTCTTTTATGTCAAATTGTGTTATCTTTGGCATTTTTCATTTCAGCAAAAGAAATGGAAACACATGATGTGCTTTAGCAACTCACTGGTTCATGCTTTGAGTTTGGCACCTTTTTTCTGCTTGAGTCATTCATAGGTACTATGATTAGATTAAAAACAAGTGAAAAAGCAGCCATGTCAAAAGAAACCTGTCAAAGGGGGTGAATGGTGACTCTTTTTGTGTGCTTTAGTGATAAACCTTCAGGTTTGTGTAGCTGTCATTGCTGTTATCAACTGCAAATTGCATTAAGACTTTAAATTTACAAAACTTTACAATTATATAATTAAATATAACTTTGTAACAAGATTCTTTTTTGGTCTCAAAATACATATTTGGAAAAGAATGTGCACAGCCAAACGGAGCGCAGGGTTAATGTGGTAGACCTACAGGACCTCTGCCTTTGAAATCTCTCTTTTAGACACACACACACAGCATTCATAAATTAAGTAGACATTACATTATTTACATTAATTGTCTTAACCTTTTATCCCAGCCTTAACCTGGAGCTAACCTCAAACAAAGTCTTCACACTAAAACTTTGCGAGGACAGATTTACGTCCTTTCAAAATAAGTATTGCGAGGGATAAACCGGATAATCTGAACTGTGTCCCAGCAAACAGGCCGGTGAATGATAGCTGGTGAACTCTGTCTCCCCCGACAACTGCTGGGCTGTGAGCCAATAGAAAAGCAAAAACCAGAAAGTGGGTCAGCATGGTAGATTATACTCCCATCAGTGATGGATATGTGCCTGAATATTAGTTTTCCTCCTCTTATTGTTCAGTTTGTCATATAAACCAAATTGGACCAAAGCCTTTTACTTAATGATGATGATATTAATCAGATTGGAATGGTTTTTATTTTTTGTATATTGTAAAACGAAATCCCTCTGAGGGATTTAACGAGCTGCTGAAAACTCAAAACTGTTCATCTTATTGTGGCATCTGCTAAAGATGTCCTGTAACTGTTGTTGAGATACAGTATGAATGGATGTCTAATGTGGGAGAGCTGTAAGAAAGCAATAAATCAATATACTGATATGGACTGACATTTTGATAAATAAAACTATTACTGTCACATTATATGATGTAAACGGTAGAAGTTTAGACAGTTTAGACAGTAAGATAAGCGTGTTATTGCAATAAACTAAATTGTAGTCCTTTGTTTTGCCATTAAAAATACTGAAGAACTACAAAAACAAATCAGACATCGGTATTCCCTCTCCCCTCTGACACACTGGGAAGGAGATTTTGATTTTTACCATTTTTTCAGTGTCAGTTTAAGTTTGTTTGTTTTTTAAAATGTGCTTTAGTTAACTTTTCTGTCTCCATTTGATTAGGTTAAATCATTCAGTTATGTGGAAAGGTAACAAAGTTATTTGGATAAGAGAGAGGATGCTAATACAATAATAACATGCACTGCTTTTCATACTGGTTAAAAGAGCAAAGGTTTGTAAATGGACTCCCCCTTGTAGGCCTTGCAGTGGTTCGGTCCACTGTTGATAATTTCCTGAGTTCTTTACTTCATGAATGTGACCTTAAAACAAAGGATGTGTGGAATAGTTCTCTTTTATACCCACTATGATAAAACGTAGTTAGAGTTGTTCTCGCGCTCCATCACTTTGGGACTCATCTTATAAAGTGTGTTTGAGGATGCAGGAGGTTTTGTCCACAGTTAAAACCGTTATACAGATTTTCATGAAACCACTTTTGAAAAACATTTTGAGACCCTGAAGCTTAAAGCTTCCCTGTGGTTGTTTATTTTTGTCCTGTAATTGGTTGGTTTGCCTTAACTGTAAAATAAATACTTGTTTTCTACTGACACTAACTATCTGGTGGTTAATTGTTTTTGTGTGTGATGTGCCAGATAAGATGTTTTTGCTGTTTAGTGGGTTGCGACAAAGTGAATTAAACTGGTCCGGCCTGTATGTGGCCCACGACAGAAAATTAGACAGCCCTGCTTTACAGTGATAAGCACACATTAAAAGAGCAGTTTCTACAACACCCAGGGTCCCGATTATTATTGAGCAACGACTTGGGATTGAGACCAATTTGCTATTGACCAAGCGCAGAGAAAATCATTCTTTCAGCATATTGGCCACAAACAGGAGTGACGGTGATATTTGAACAGGCGCAGCAGCTTTTAGGTGTTGGGCAAATCCCATTGAAATAAACCAGCATATTTGCATTCGCTGCAGGACTGACAAACATTTATGGTTACACAACCAACTTCCCCTTTGTGCTGACTACTGTTATGCAACCATGATGTCATCTATACTGGTTACTACAAATGCTGGTTATTTTGACTGGGGTGGGGGTGTGTACTGTGCTTTCTTTTCAGTTATGAATGTAATGTGAGCCTGAACTGAACCCGTTTAGTGTGTTACACAGCTTAGGCATTTACACTCTACCAGAAGCAACATTTAGGCAGCGACAGCATCCCTGATTTTTTCCTGATTGCGAAAAACAGGCAAGAATATGACGAACTTTCCTGGATGTGATACTCATGGGAGGAATAATGAAAAGTGAAGCAAAGTTCACAAAGGATACTCCTACTGGGTGCAGGGTAAAGGTCAAATTTAAGACTGGAGATAAGTGTTGGCTGGGGCTTTGGCCCTGATTAAAAAACGCGAGTCACTGTATAACACGTCCTAGAATAAAAACAAACAAAAATCTCAGAATTAGTGCTGATTTGGAGTGACCCACTGCCTCAAGTAGATCCAAACCATGCCAGCAAAATGTAGCATGAAGGAGTCACAGCATGCCCTGATATGGACAGTACGGGTTTCAGTTTTTTCATTTGATTTTTTTCAGCTGTGTGTGCACTTTCTTCTGTTATCTTTTATAAAATTGGAAATGTTTTTGGATGCAGAGAAGGAGAAGAAACAGTGAAGTCATCATCTAGACACCAGGGTGAATCCGGAAATAAGAGCTCACATTGAACTTATTTGAGAAATTCTATGCTCGGCTTCTTTAGATTTGGAAATTACCAATTTTACAACCTGGAAAAATGTGATCACATATGGTGACGTCCAAGCAGCATTCCCCCAGGTGCTGAACTTGTTCATCAGCCATCATTTATTTCAGAAAGAGTTGGTGAGGTCTAACACAGACGTTGAGTGATGAGGTTTGAGTTCTGCCTAAAGCTGAGGGCCAACCAGTCAGGTTCATCCACACAGAACTGGGAAAACATTTATTTGAGGATCTGGCTTTATACACAGGAGTGATGTCATGTTGAAACAAGACATTAAAGTCTCCAAATTCATGTTGGAATTACTTGTTGTGCAAAGAATGATGTTTACTAGGCTCAAACTGGTCGCTTTTAGTTGCTTTGATTTTGTGCACAGAGACAGTTTCTGAATATTCGCCTTAAATATCCATCTTACTATCCCTACATATATGCCGTCTACCATTATAAATTATGTTTTTCAGCTCTACTAACTTGAACATTTGTTCCCCTTTCCGTATAGTTGGGATGTAAGTACTTATCCTGGTTGTTTCTACAGTATTTTGCAGTACAAAGAGCCTCACCTTTATATCTGTAAACTTATTCTTTTGGTCAGAACTCAACAGATATGACTGTGGGTGATGTTAGAGGTTCTCAAACTCAATTACCTGTACAAAAATACTCTTTCAATAGAGCTGGAGACCTCCAAAAGGGGTTCAGAAGGTGTTTTATGTCACCTTAAAGCCAGCTCTGAGTCACTTCTTGGGAAGTAGCCTGAAACACATTCATATTTTGGACATTTTACAGTCTGTGAAAAGTCCTGGGTGCAGTAAACAAGAAGGGTTATTTAAGGGGGTTGTAAGTTATGAATATAGCGGGCAGGTAAAGGCATATGAAACACATACACACTTCATCTGCATCTCACCTGACAGCCAAGTTCTCTATGGGGATGCTTGGTCCACACAAACACCTATGCACACATATGTATACCTGACTGTATCTTGGGTTGCTGTAGCTCAGGAGGTCTGATGCATCCATCATAGTGTGAATGTTGGTTAGAAAGCACTTAGGTGTCGAACAAAGGTACAGTGGTTTGCAAAAGTACTCGGCCCCCTTGAACTTTTCCACATTTTGTCACATTACAGCCACAAACATGAATCAATTTTATTGGATTTCCACGTGAAAGACCAACACAAAGTGAGAAGTGGAACGAAAATCATACATGACTCCAAACATTTTTTTTTTTTCAAATAAATAACTGCAAAGTGGGGTGTGCGTAATTATTCAGCCCCCTTTGGTCTGAGTGCAGTCAGTTGCCCATAGACATTGCCTGATGAGTGCTAATGACTAAATAGAGTGCACCTGTGTGTAATCTAATGTCAGTACAAATACAGCTGCTCTGTGACGGCCTCAGAGGTTGTCTAAGAGAATATTGGGAGCAACAACACCATGAAGTCCAAAGAACACAGCAGACAGGTCAGGGATAAAGTTATTGAGAAATTTAAAGCAGGCTTAGGCTACAAAAAGATTTCCCAAGCCAAAAAACTGTATCTCTATACATTACCTGAATTTGTTGCTCCGTATGAAGTAGCAATTATAAGAGAGGAAGACGAAGAAGAAAAAGGAGAGAAGATGAACAATATGAATGAAAATAAATTCCCAAATGTATTCCTAAACGGTTTTTGGAATAACCGTTTAGGAATCAAAGACATTTTGATAGACAGTCCCCAACTTTTAGAAACTCAAAAGTAACTGGACTGATGCCATGAGATAAAGCATTTCCTTGTTATGTTATAAAAATGATGCAGACATCTGAAGTAGATTCAAGGTGTTGAATTTCCTTTTAATTAAAATTGAATTAATGCTGAAAGACTGCACAGTAGATTGTTTAAAATCTACTGTGGTGGTGTCCAAAAGGCAAACCTCTAAACAATGTGCCCAACAAATCATTGACCCAACCGTAAGGCATTTCTTAAATCATGCAACAGCTTTAAAACAGGTCACTGAAGTCTGCTACAGGAAGGCCAAAACAGAGAGAGGGTCAAAGAAGCAAGATGGTTGATACCTGAGGTGAATCCATAAAAACACACTTTATACCTTCAACAGGAGTAGCACTGACCAGCCAACAAACATCAGTCACGTGTGTGTCAGTCATCAGAGAGGAACATGGGGTGTCGGTGTTGAAGAGGGGAGGACAATGTGCTTTTAAGACCTTGATGTTTGGTAGGAGAAATCAGTGGTTCTTGATGTGCTCAGTTTTACTCATAGGTCATCGCAGCACCCCCACCTCACCTGCCCTTTTTCTCCCCCTCTCATGTTTCATGTTTCAGTGTTTGCTGCCAGCCAAAACAAAGAGTTGAAGGATCAGTTAAAAGTTAAAAATAGAAACTGCAAAGCAAAGCTGGCGAGCTTATTACTAAAAGGAGAAATCAGCTGTCCTCTGGAAAAGTTTTGTGATGCCACCTTTGGTTGTTAGGCTTCCCATCAGCTGTGCTGGTGTTCTTAAATAGTTAAGTCATGATAGCTGCTGATAATGACAGTGACTTAACCTTTAATGTGGTTTTCTGGCTTTATAATGTTGTTTTATTTTGAACAATTGCTTTATTTCACATTTGTTTTGACTGAGGTTGAAAAACTAAATAAATGATTTCTCCTTAAGGTGCGCTTGAAGATGCAAAAAAAAAAAAAGAATAAATAAATAATAATGTCATGCTAATTTTTCATTTCAAAACTTTTCCTTCACTAACCATACCCTGCTTCCGCGCATGTACAATGAAAGCTTCAGGTTTAAACACAGGGGCAGACAAAAACAATAATTAAGGCTGGGAATTTTGAGTCCATACCAGGCCACCCTGTTCATGCAAACCACCAGACCGCTATTTTTCTTAGGCTACCTCTACGTGTTGATGTAACTGGTGCCAGGCTGGCCCAGGTTTGACCACTATGTTCTGCTGGGAGCAAAGTTATCCAGACGGCAAAATACTGAAATTTGGGACTGACCAAGTAGTTTATCTGAATACTGAGTTTTTAATGTGTGCTAAGGCTCTGGGTGCTCTCTCAAAAACTCACTTGGGAATCCCCCAGGCACACCACATGAAGGCTATAGGTTACAGTGTATACTGTAGTATTTTTGAATAACTTTGCTTATTTTAAATGCTGCATGTAGAAAGAGGGCTATTCTCAAGTTTTCCCTCTCTCTCCTGATAAATATCAGTTATCAGTTATCTATAGAGAGAGGGGGACATGGATATCTAAGCACTATCTAAGCACTTAGATAACTGCTCTATGTTATATATTAGGGTCACGCTCTGTACTCCATATGGACTACAACTACAGCTAACTATACGTGAAGAAGAACTTTAGCATTTCTGTGGAAGGCTACTTGTATGATGTACAGTAAGATCACCTTACAGAGTGGTTCCCAAAGAATATTCTGGGGTTTCCCCTCCAACAGCAGTTTAAAAAAAGGCCTTCAAAGCATTTTTTATTGATTTCATGGGGGAACACGGATGGGAGCGTTGGTGTGGATAACAAAGAGGCAGATGAAAGTTGGGCTTAATCTGTTTCTTTTAATGCCAGCAAAGGTCAGACTCATGTGCCTTCCCACCCACCTCCCCTGGCACCCACATAAAGGGTACAGGAATACACAAATGCATAGCCCAGCATGTGGAAAACAGCACTGGAGTTGTACTGAGGTTTCTGCATATCACAGACAAATAACAGATTTACTATTTGTTGTTTGTGGATATGAAAAAAGTGTTAGTTATCAATAAGTGGACATGTGTGCTTCCTTGAGAATAATAGAAGAGACGGGGAGGATGAGGATGACTTGTTTAAAAGGAGCTGTAGACAGGACAGCAATAGAGACGTAACTCTTTGTAGATGAAAGGGAAAATGATGCAGGGTCATTTTTAGCCATTTAATGATGGAGCTTTTCATCCGAGGTGCCTCACAACAATGAGGGGGTGGCATGTCAAGAATCAAATATCACAGATGTTTTAGCTCTTTAATTCACATTTGGGCTTGACTACGGGTGTATATAAAACACACACAGCCAAGGGGGGGACTTCAACCATTTTATTTAGGTCTTCTGAATTAAAGGTCCTAATTTTGCTTTTTGTTTGTTTGTTTGTTGGTTGGTTTGTTTTAAATTGAAGTGACATGCAAGGTAGTGCTGACTCAGCATACAGTAGCAAATTGTCAATCCGGTCTTTAAGTGATGACGTGATGAATCCTGCTTCCGGGCCCAAACTACCCTGCGTTTAATAAGACTGTTGTGTTTTTAACATGTTTTAATGCTTTGTATCTTATTCTATTTAATCTCAAAAAGCCCCTAAAAATAGTCAGTGACTGTTTTTCACTGGGTTTTTATTACCGCTAATCATTTTAAAGCTCAGTTTTTAAGACCTTAGATGTAACTACAGCCCAGCCCATGCAGCAGTATATGAATGACTAACCTCGTATTCTGGATGGATTATCTCAGTTGTTCTCCTGGCTGAAGTTTGGTCCGTTTACAGCCTGCCACCCTGCCATGCAACTGCATTTGTCCCTGACCATTGGGAGCCCTCGTGTTAACTTTTATCAAGTGGAAAAAATTAGCGTTCATCCTCCAGCTTCACTGTTTATATTATGCTAACATAGCTGTGTTGCTAGCGATCACGTAGCACATCGTTATATACCAGCTAGCCAAACTTCAGTAACCCTACAAACGTCACTGCTGTTTACTTTGTCTTCATTTATGTTGGAAGTGATAGCAGAGCTGTATGTTTGAATTTGTTTCAGAAATCTCTCAGTCAGAACATGGTATATTATATTTAGATGGAAACTAGCGAGCTAACTTCCTGCTAACTTCTGACTCCGTTAAATTTAATAAATTCCGTTTTCATGGATGCCTGGATGTTTAACTTAATTGTTACACCTGGTAGAGCAGCCACACTGATCATTTTATTACAGACGAAATAATTTAGACAGTTTTTCAACTCTCAGTGATCCCGCGGTGATCGTGTGACTTAGGGACCTGCAGCGGAGTTTAGACACAGACACGGCTAGTGACGTCAGACTGAACAACCGGATACACACAGAGAAAAAAAAACGAACAATCATATGACCCCTATGAGCAAGCACTTTGGCGACAGTGTGAAGGAAAAACTTCCTTTTAACAGGAAGAAACCTCCAGCAGAACCAGGCTCAGGGAGGGGCGGGGCCAGCTGCTGCGACCGGTTGGGCTGAGAGAAGGAAAACAGGATAAAAGACATGCTGTGGAAGAAAGACAGAGATTAATAACAAGTGTCTACCCTTAGCAGATAAACAGCCCAAAGTTTAATGTTTCCACCTGTGTGGTTGACTGTGGGGATGGTGTTCCTTGGGTCATACTCAGCATTTCTTTTCCTCCAACAATGGAAGGTCAAGCCCTTTCTCCCAGGTAGATGGTAAACTTAAGACAGGCTTGTACATGTGCCTACTTGAGCACTGGGACCTTTTGGGCACTGCAACATTTAAGTCCATTATAGAATAGTGAGTTACCAATGGTGTTCTTGGGGACTGTGGTCCTAACTGCCTTCAAATCACAAACAACCTCTATCCGTGTAGTTTTGGAGCAATCCACCACCTTTCTCATAGCCCTCCAAGTCCTTACCCCACGAGGCAACATTTTGCCTGGAGCTCCAGACCAACATGATTTTATATTTCTTCTATTTCCAAATAATCACACCAACACTTGTCACCTTTGCATCACGCTTCTTGTCAATGGTAAAAGGAAAGCCACCTTCTTGCCACTGAAAACTCCAACTTTAACCCTATCATAGTTAACCCTTGAATCTTCCCTCTTGCTTTACGGTTTTTGGAGACTAAGTATATTTTTTATATACAGCTTGAGTCAAATATGACACAATCAAGCTCATTAGCTAGCTGAGCACACAGCAACATGTAGAAAATGGCTAATGTCATTAAAACTGACCGCATGAAATATTAAGTTTGAGAAATAGCTTTGCGTACAGTATTTCAGTGGGAATACACATTAATATGCTCAAATGCCTTCACATATCCAGTCTTTTCCCTCACTGACTTCTTACCAGGTGTTTTTACCAGGCTCTCTTGACCACATTTTTTCAACCCCATAAATCTTCCCTCCTATTATGTAACTAAGCTTTGTCGGAGGTCTTACATTCTTCTAAGCTACTCCTATAATTTGCTGTATTTATATGTACAAATGTAAAACAAAAATGTTTTCCTGTGCTTGTGTACATCTACCTAGCCCCATAAACCATCACACAATCTTATTTTATGATTTTCAGCTAGGGAGAAACAATGCCATAACATGCTTGGTTCTTTACAGCAGCTTCTATAAAACATTGTGAAGGTTTCTACAGTTGTATTGCTGTGTTAGTGCAGTTGTGTTGTGATCCTGTATTTTGCCTTTAGAAAACTAATCAACATCACATTCAGGGTCTAGCGGGTCTTAGCGAATGGGAGTTCACTCACGCCTGCTGCAGCGTTACTGCTTCACCAAAACTGGAGAATGTGTGTCAGAAAAACAATATGTGGGAATAACACCAGGGTTACTGCCCAGGGAGTTGCATGCTTTTCAGAGTGGGTCAACAGTATAGCAAAGGGAGGGAAAGCATACTGATTGCTGATTTGTCTGAAATTCATGACTGGGATCAAGTGTGACCTCACTGTGCATCGAGTTCGGCGTTGGCTGAGGAATCTCATGGAGAAGCCAAGCGGCTGTTAAACAACCTTTATCATCCTTCTGAAAATAAAAGCAAATCTTTCTTTTGCTACGGGAGCAACTTAAGGTCTGGAAGCGCAAACTGCACCTGTAAAACTAGCAAGAGACCTAAAATAGAGTACGAACCTCAAGAATACCTGTATTCTTGCCCTTAAAAGTTTGTAGACCGATCCATTATAGAGAACAACAGCATTGCATAAAAATACGAAGCAGCAGCAGGAAAAAACAAGAACAAAGGCAATTTCAAATACTACTCGATCAGTTTGAATTATAAACACAGAAAATTGCTGTCAGATTTTGATCCGTGCAATAAAAGCTGGAAGCATCTGGTTGGTAAAGGCTTCACTTTCAGTGCGACAATGATCCCAGACACAACGCCAGTGCAGTAAAAGCATACCTGGATAGAAAAACACACAATGAATTCCACATTGGACCTCAACATCATAAATGCACCCATTTCTCATTTTTCTACTGATATATAAAGACAGTGAGGGGTCGCTCAAGACTTTTGCACAGCATCAAACAACTTGATTTATTCTATCTTTAGAAGATTTTGCTGCTCTGAACATGTTCCTCTATTTTGCTCTGTTACCCCCATAACAGAAGTTTGCAAAAATCAGGAGGCCAGCAGGTGTTAGGGTGCCTGCTGGTTGTCAGATATGGCTGAGAGAGATCAGCCACTCATGAGTTCTTGAAGAACTCATAGTAAGAAAACCCGTTTTTGCCTGTAGTTCCTCTAACACTGAGCTGAACCTCTCTGTTTGTCCGACAAAGCTGTGTTTTGACTAATTCTCCCAACCTGCTGTGCAACCTGTCTCCCTAGCAACATCAGCTTGTGCCTGTATATCTCCACATCATGCATTAGTGGAAAACATGTGGCCCATAAGTGTACAGATGTGAAAGGTTTTGATGATTCTGTCTATATTTCTTTTGGTGTTGACGTCTTACAAAGTTTTCTTGTAAATATATGAGTCAACCGTGGCTGCCGGTGTTGAAGGTTTTTACAAAAACTCATAAACAAGGGTTAGAGAAACCATCACAAAGCCCCACTTAATTCTTCCTCTGCCGCTGTGTAGGAATCATACTGGGGATTTTTTGTAAGAATCCCACCATGATTTGTGAGCCTTGATTATATAATAATGTAGCTAGGGATTGTTCATAAAAAAAACTTAATTTCAAGTTATCAAACCGATTCAGAGATGTCCAAGGAGAAGAAAAACTCATGGAGTGATAAAGGAAAAGATCAAAACTTGGAAAACATGTAAGAGAAAACCCAATAGAGGAATGGAAACATGGACACTTGTTCCCTTTATCTTTGGTTTTAAGATGCTCGTAATGAGTTTGAACTCTAATGAAAACCTCCAGCAAGTCAAAAGACGTCGACCTTGAGCGTGCAGTGTTCTGTAGTTCCTCAGTCAGAATCACCCCCCGCAAAGTCGCTCAGCTCCAGCCTTCACAAAGGGACTTCACTAACCAGTAGGTGACGTCACGGTTGCTGTGATGGCCGTATCCACAACCACACACTCGAAACAAGTTTGGTGATATTCATCCACTCTCTGCGCTCACATTAATCAGACGTGCAGGTCTAAAGTTTCTCCCTCTCCCGCACCGTTGCCAGATTTAATTTCCTTTTTGCTGCAGTCATGAGAGTTTCACAGCACACGCGCAGCTTGTTTGGTAATTTGTTTCAACACATTTCGTCACACAACACTTTATTCTAAATGATGAGGAGTGCATTTGGTTTTCACTACTTTTTCACTGATTTGTTAAACCGTCTTTAGCACAGGATACATCACACCATACTTTAGCAAGGAAACGAAGATACTGCCATCCCATAATTCATAGTGATTCACCTTCTGAAGATCAGTAAATATGCCCCAGCAAAACTTTTGTCACCAAAACTGATAAAGTGGTGGAGATCGTGGAAACGTTAATAAAACATGTGCTTTCCACTTCGTGCCACAGCACACTGATATGTTTTGATTTTTGAAAACATCCTGTGAACATTACGCTGCCTTACGATCCGTTTCTTGTCAAGGTGTTGTCATGCATGAAGAATCATGAATCAGTTTAGACTCTGGGTCAGCTGGAATAAGTGTTGGCTTTAGGGAATTGTACCTTTTTAAACTAAATGCTAAACACGATATGAGGTAAATTTTTTGGACTATTCAACCGTACTCATTAGGCCAGATTGTTTTCTTATGTTCTTGCTTTGTTAAGCTGTACTTTTGAGTAGCGCTCTGATTAGCTGACCTCCTTTACAAGCTGACTTATTAAAATATGGATAGAAGTGTTATTTTTTTAGCTTTAAATGTAGCTGTAATGAGCTCTTTATAGACCAGTGTTTTTAAACATCACTTTTGTCATATTTTGGAATTTATTAATCAGATTTCAGTTCCACTAGGTCTCAGGACAGAGACATATTTTACATACAGTCCTTAGTTTATATTTGGATATTTACACTTTTTTTAATGCTCACCTGTGTTGTAGTAAGATTAGTAAGGACTACCAAGCTGGATTTCAGGAAATTTGAAGACATTTTAATAAATTCATTTACAAATTAAATTCACTTTATTAGACACACCTGTTCAGCTGTGGTAAATGGGCTGATTCACCCATTCACACAGATCCCTGCTAGCATGTTTTTCTATGCTTTTTCTAAGAGCTTTCTCTCTAACACTTGATGCATTAGAGAGCAACTTGGGGTTCAGTATTTTGCACAAGAAGTCTTGCATGCAGTGTGCCGCAGCCAGGGATCAAACTGTTAAACTTCCAACCGATCTGCTGTACCTCTTGATCTACAGTCAGCCGAGAGATGTGTGCAGCAACAACAGAAGATTGGAAAATAAATGTTGCCTGGTCTGATGAGTCTTGATTTCTGTTGCAACATAAGGATGATAGTGTCAGAATTTGGCAGGAACAGCATGAAAGCATGGATCCATCCTGCCTTGTATCAACAGTTCAGGCTGGTGATTGTAATGATCTGAGCCTGAACCAAATTAGTTTACTTGGAGTTCACTGCACTTAAATGCCTCCACTGTCACCAGATCAGGAGATCATGGTGGTGCAGCAGACAAATCTTCAGTAATTGTGTGATGTACCAAAATCTCTGGGGGATGTTTCCAAGCAGCTTGTTAAAGCTACACAAACAATTAAGGATGTTGTGAAGGCAAAAGTGGATCCAACCCATTACAGCAAGGTGTACCTTACAGCAAACTGGCCTCGGTTTCCGAGCAGAGCCATCAAAGGGTGGAGTGTGTCCACACGCTGTTCATTTGTTTGCAATAAATGTTAATGATGATCCTCATCCTGTATCCCACCCTGGTGATAGCCACAAAACTGTCACGCGAAACCACCCCTGTGAACAAATTTCACATTTGACTGGCAAAGTAGTTTCACGAGAGCAACATTTATTGAAATCAATTATATTTTGGTTCTTGTGAATTCCTGCTGGAATTCAGATGTACACAATATACAAAGGGTGCATTTGGTAGCAAATACTCTTTCTATAAAGACAGCAGCAGCAGAATTGGCATGTACAAAAATACACATTTGATTTCCTCACACCACACACCACATACGAAACAACAAGATAATATATTTATATAGAGATTTATACATATATATATATATCTGCATCATAAATATGGAGAACTATACAGGCTGAACACAGTTCTGTAAAGGAGATAATAATATTAATAATAATACAGGACAAAGTACTCCATGAGATCATTTAAAATGGCAGCACATGACAATGGCCTTACTTCTGTGTGTGTGGTCCTGTGAAGAAGCTATGTAAGAGATAACACTGTTTATTACTGGTGCAAACTAACAATAGCTAACATTATCTGCGGGTATGTATTTACATACTTTTCATCACGGTAATAGACAGTAGAATAAGGCCATTTACTGTTAAGTGTCACTATGGAGTCAACACTGCAGCGCTGGAACAAAAAGATCATACATGTATGGACAAAACACACAAACTGGTACATCCAACTCAACATGCACTTGCTCAACAAGGTGTCTCCTTGCGATACCCAAAGGGTCCTGATGAGGATAATTAAGTGTTTTGAAAGCAAAACTAAATGCGATTTCTCTTTCAGCGGCACTGATTTTCTTTTGGCTCAGGACACGCTGACAATCAGCAATGCTTTCTTTTACACACACACACACACACACACACACACACACACACACACACACACACACACACACACACACACACGCAGATATCTTCTCCTTCCAGGTCAGAGATATTAACCAGACTTACTGAGGACGACGCTGTGCTGTGTGTCTGCAGGATGCTTATACGAACACAAAAACTGCCCCCACCGACTCACTGACTCAAACACTTCAGTCACTGGAAAAGAATTAGTTCACTTCATGGTTGCGATCGGTCACGAGCGGCACGAATGTTGCTCAAGTTTTTAATGTTACTGTTTGTACTGTCACGGCCTTCGTTTCCCATCAGCTGTAATGGATGTTCTGCTTGCTTTCTAAACATTTTGCAAGCTTCCCGAACATGAAAAAAAGGATTTCTTTGTCGTTTCTTTTTCTTACTGCTGACAAGCTCTCCAGACTTTCATCACATGCTGAAAAAGAAACAACCATAGATCTGGAAGGTGCACAAGGATGCGGTGAGAGAAACATTTTGTCCAGAGAAACCAGATTTTTGGTGTTCGAGACGCTACACTTACGCTGCATCTGTACCTCATAAAAATCTTAAACCGCTGATGTACCATTACAGTAGTCAGCAACAGGTTAAAGGAGTATATGAAAAATAATACAATAAAAAGACAGTTGTGTACAAGTTACAATATCACATGAAAGTCAGTCTCCCCTGTACAGTTTGTCTTTCCAAAGTTCCTTTTTACACATACGATTCTTCTGCAAAAAAAAGTTGCTCAAAGTCCTCCAGCCGCGGGTCACTGCACCGCCTGTTCTGCCACTCCTTCTTACCCTGCACAATTGCTAGCGTGACCTCATGACTCCTCTGCAGGCAGGCATCCACATCCTCTTGACCTTGTGAGGAAAAGTAGTCCCTTACAGCCCTGGTGGCAGAGGGTGACAAGCAGAGGCGCGGCTTGGCGTGGTTATCTGACGCTCTGCCGTCTTGGGGCCGGGCTTTAGAAGCAGGAAGTCTGTCTAAGATAAGGCTGGGGCCACGGTTAGAGTTCACATTGACCTTAGCAGGCTCAGATGCTCGGCGAGGAAGGGTCTTCCTCCCTCTGTGGATGTCCATGGCAGGAGTTAGAGAGTGGGACTTTTGTCTTTGGAGGACCAGAGTGGTGGCACTCTGTCCAAAGAAAACACCTTTTGGGGGCTGCACGCAGCCACCTTCAGCCAGCCTCTGTGCGATCTCAGCTCCTGGGTTTGGTTTGAGTTTGTTAGGAGAGGTCTGGTCATGGAGCTGTCTCAGATCTTTGACTGTCAGAGGCTTCTCTGTCGCACCGTAAAAAGGAGAGTGGCTGCGCTGCAGCTGCAGCAGAGCCTGCTGGTAAGATGGAGGGCTGCTTGACCTATGTCTGCAGTCTTGATTTGTCACCATGGCCTCCTGGGCACTGACAGAGAAGCAGTTAGTGGTTGAGAAGGATTTCCCGTTAACCACGGGCAGGTCCTCCTCAGTGTGTCCACTATCGGGCTGCCTTAGCGTCAGGCACCGGTCCCTTTTAAGCCACGTGTTAGGGTGGAGGCCATGAGAGTGGGAAGCACTTTGGCAGGTTCGAGGGGGTTGGGTGGCTTGTGGCCAATGAGCCAGCGCTTCTCTCTGAGGGGGAGAGCTCCTTGAGGACTGCTGTGGGCGTCCAGGAAAAAGGGGGGAGAGAGGAAGGGGTTCATTTAACGGAAGTGGCACATTTGTGGCGTAGTCAGTGGAGTACTGTGAGAAAGCAGAGTCTAAGGAGCTGAGGGAGGAGCCGGTTGGTGAGGTTGCCGGTGAAGACAGACTGGAACAACTGGCATCCAGTCGCAGTGGCGGTGGAGGGGCATGCTTCGTCTTCCTCCGCCCGCTGTTCTGGATTTTGACTCCTCTCTTCTCACAGCCATCCTCTCCCTCCTCTTTCAGCTGCAGCCCGTTCAGCCCCTGTTCAAGAAAAACCTCATCCACATCTGCTTCCCCTTCCATGGCAGCATCGTAGCTCGCCTTCCTCACTGACGGGTGGCGGTTATCAGCATGAGCCAACACCATGCTTGAACTCGGCATGCTAGCCAGGGCTAAGGCCGGTTCTGAGCTCCTCCTCAGTCTCCTAGGACCCTGCGACGAGCCGTTGGCGTGGCGTACGCGAGGCTGTCGAACCACGGGACTGAACCTACTGGGTCTGGCCAGAGGCGGGAGCTGCAGCAAAAGGTTAGAATCGGGGTCAGGTTCGGGGTCGCCATCACTGAGCGTGATGACAGAGTCACGGCTGCAGCTGTCCGGCTTGTCTTTGTCGCGAAGCGGAAGCTGTTCCTGGAAGGGAGACTCGGGATCATCGTTCAGCTCGTTCTCCAGACTGTCGTAAGACGAGTCGTTCATCTGGAAGGACGACACATCTGGGAAGAAAAGGAGAAAACATGGTTCACTTTATTAGCAATTAGCAACAGTGCCATTTTTCACTGTAAAGAGTCGCTTTAACTGATTGGTTGCCATTGCTAGAGGACAAAAAAAAAGATTCAATTAACTGAGAGCATTTCCTGAGCTGAATGAACAAAGTCACAGTTCACTGGTGCACATGAGGAGAACAGAGGACAAAGCATATCTCTGCTATGTGCTCTTTGACCCCTGGTGGTTACTTACAGCATGAGGAAGAGCTAACAGCATGAATGAGGATATTCAGTGCTATCTTAATCATGTGATCCTGGCAATCATTGAAATTACTGCAGGTCAATTTGTTGACCCCACTCAACATGACTTAAAGCTCCTGGGCAATTCAGTTGCACCCACACAGAGCAAGCTAGTCAGTCCCAAACCACCTTGATGCAACACAGTGAGGCTTTATCAGTACTTTTTCAGATAATAAATAAAGGATCCTTTATCCCACACACACAAAACACACACACTTGACCTTTAGAACAAATTTGACACAAGAACATCGTCTCCATGTGCATCTGTTTTTCTTTTGTTATGTTTTTTCACAGGACTAGCTGTGCTAAAACCCTCCTAGAACAAAGCTTTGCCACAAGAGCGTCATCAACTCCAGGCATTTATTTTGGGTTAAAATACATTTTCAGAATAACCAGTTAAATCTTAGATAGTAACGCTTAAAATGTTTGGTGGTTTTGCCCCCAAAATAAGGTTTAACAGGCTTTTCTTTCTTTTTTTACCAGCAGGTTATACAACTACATGTGCAACAACATTAGTGGCTTTTTCAGTTTCAGTTGATGGTAGGGGCGAGCGTGCAGAGTATTGTGGAATTTTACCATCTTATGCGTCAATGAAGTAGACTCAATTCAAGATTTTTTTAATGCCACACCTCTCCCTGTAATAGCTCTGGCTGTGCGGTTTCAGTTTGCATTTATTAAGTCAGAAAACTGAAAGCAAAAGAAACCCAAATTGCAAAATCTGTAAATGTTTCCATTACAGTTGCAGCCTGTTTGTTTTTTTATGGGATCAGACTCTTTAACAATGTAGGAATCAAGTCTCAATACTAAGCACTTTATTAGAGAGCAGTATTTTCTAGACCTCTTGGCTTTTTTGTCACTGTCTCAGCCATTCTTAACAGTTTTTTCCTACAAGCTTATACAACTAAACTGGATCACAAAATCATAAAATGTTAAGAAAAAGCCTGTACATCCTAATTAACTGTTTTTAAATTAAATTCCTACTGATATTCTGTCCTTTCTTTATTGTCTGGCCTAAATCTCAGTTCTTACCAGATCCATGGTCGCTGCTGCTGCTCTTCTGGCTGAAGGTTCTGAAGAGTGATGTGACGTCCCCCAGGAGGGTGCTGCAGTTCTCTATTAGGAAGCGAACAAGCTCACAAACCTGCAGGAACAAACAGCGCCTGATTATTTCATGTTGTCACCAACATCTTCACTTTGCTCTACTTCGGTGGCAAACGATTAGTTTTCACTCTTATAGATTAAGAGGTGTTTGTGTTTACAGATTCATTTGCTGAAGCTGGACCTCACGGAAGCAGCCAGTTCAGCCATAATTTAGCAACACAGAAAGTTTACTGTTATGTGTCTGTGCAATACCGATCGGACTCACAAACTGCAACGTGAAACACAAAACGTGGCGTCGTGACTGGGTTGCACCAGCCGACAGCTTGTGTCAGTGGTCCAATAAAAGCGATGTAGAGGCAAATCGGAGCAGAGAGAGGTCTGCCTGCTGCCACCACATCCCAGGCGGTGTGTAGGTACCAACTGCTGATTTCATTTGAAATTACTGACACAATCCATTTTTAATAAGACTAAAAACCGGAGTTTTGTGCAGCCATGGTCGTGTGAACGGCCTGTGTCATATTTTTAACTTGATACTTGTACTTGATGCACATTCTGCAGACATGTAAGTATTTTTAGATCTCACACCTTTCTATTTATCCAATAGCATTTAAAAGTGTAGATTTTCACAGCACCCTGATACATTTCTGATCTTTTAAATTGCTACACTCCTGCAAGATCGCTGAGGTCTGCGGATCAATTGCTCCTGGCTGTCCCGAGGTCCAGATTAAAGCACAGGGGAGATCCGGCCTTTGCTGTAACTGATTCGAAACTGTGGAACAAACTGCCCCTTCACACCAGGACCTCCCCAAAACTGGACACTTTTAAAACCCATCTGAAAAGACACTTTTATTCCTTGGCTTTTAAATCAGAATGAGTTTGTATTACTTTTATCTTATTTCTTACTCAAATCTTCTAATTTTATGATTCTTTTTCTTAACTCTTATCATGTCTCCCTATGTTTTTATTTCTTTTAATTATCTTAATTGTACAGCACCTTGGTCAACGTTTTCGTTTTAAATGTGCTATATAAATAAATTTGACTTTGACTTGACAGAAAAGCAGGAAACGGGTCACGCAGATGCTCAGAACAACGTCTGAGAAGCAGAGTGCTTAAACTTGTGTGTGGTTGTTAATACTGTAGCTACTGACTTGTGATATCACTGCTCTATGATATAGTGACCCAAATAACTTTGTGGCACTGTTTTCAAACAGCTGTCAAAAGCTCTTTTTAACATTTTTTTCCCATATTATCATTTTGGGGAAACATTTCTTTTCATTTGCTTGCGTTGATGTCAACCTCCACAGTGAACGGGAAAACATCGACTCCCTCTCCTCCATCCATTCCTTCTTACCAGCCCTGGAAAATGTCCTGATAATACTGGCTATGACATCATCAGTTGGCTTTGATACCGAATACAATGTAGGTGTAGTTTTTTTCCCCATTTTGTGTGCTTTTGTGTTGTTTTTTTTACTTAAAGCCAATCACGACTTTTCGCAGCAAAATCACGGCCACAAATGTCACAAAGGGGCAAGAATCTTTGAAAGGGATCCAAATACCAATCGTTCGCCGCTGAACGACTAATTTAAGCACATTCAGTTGATATCTTCAAACACTGTAACGCTGTCTGTGCTTTATGAGTTTTATCAGCCCAGTTGGAATCCATCCTCAAACAAATCACACTACTTGGCAGAAACCGCTGCCTTTAAAACTAAACAGACAAAATTTACACACATGACGTCCTGTGACACAAATAGTTGGCAAACGCCGGGGCCACTGGGAAATTTCCACTGAAATCTGCCTGATGTGTACATAAATAAGCCTGTGACACTATGGAAATACTACGCCGGTAAACACTCATTTGTTTGTTTGTGGGCCAGATGTTGTCTGGTCTGTGTCTGCACGGTGTCCGTATGCGCCAAAAAACCGTCGTCTGTCCAAACAAGGAGTAATCAGGCTGTGCTAAAAAGTCCTTTAAAATGGTTTTCTTTCCTCTAAACCCAGCGTTTTATTAAAGCTTGAAAAAAATCCACTTTTTAAACTACCACTCACAGTTTATTTATTTACATTTAAGCTAGCAGATGATGATGATGAGCTGTACATTCAGAGTTATGTAACGCAATGAACTCCACAACTGTTTCTTTGAAGTGTTCAGGAAGCCAATCATCATCACAAACAACTTTAGTCGAGGTCATACATGCACGCTATCAATCAAACGGTGGCGTTCGTGATCAACAGCACCCAGTCAATCTGAATTATGTCCTAAATCCGTCCGTTTACAAATGAGACATAATTTAAAACTGGATGATGTGGTTATTTATGACTCGTTGAACTAGTTTTTTTATTTCTATTTTCTATAAAAACAGTTGCTCACAGTTTGCTGCCGCAAAGTCCTGGAGGGTAAATTGCTCTTCCAGCAAACTCGGGTCAGGTTTTTAAAGAAGACAACTAAACATGTGTGAACAGGGTGCGAGTTTTGGGAACTTGCGATCAATATACAGGACCTGCCGCAGTTCCAACCACCAAAAACAAGTCCCTGCCAGACCTTGGCAATGATTTACATAGATCTTGTTGCAAATCTCTCCCGTGACACTGACTTTTTACATCTGCATGGGAGGCAACAGAAAGGTAATTGTTGATTTTCAAACAGAGCTAACATTAGGCGGGTATTTAAAGTTGATCCGCCTCCAATATTTTGGATATAACATATCTGATCAAGACTTTTAAATAACCCAACACTGACAACCTAGGTTTCTTTGGAAAGGAGGAATTGGTGCCATATGGCCATGATAAAACACCTAGACCTTGGATTCCTTCTTTTTGTTCTCGTTAGATACTGGATCTATAGCTCTATCTATGGATAATGGCATTAATAAAATTTAAATATTACAGAAAACAGGTGAGAAAGATCCTCCAACCGTGTTATGGGTGTTGACTTTGCATAGTATGTCAACCAGAGGGCAACTTCCCTGTTGGCAACACGCGTGTTTCGAATGAAGCAAATAATTAGCTGATATAAACCAGCAGCGTAAATAGGAGGCTAGCATCACGAAGGTGTAAAAATCTACCCTGAATCAAATCTGTGCATCCATCCACTGTGGCAACACTCAGCATTCCTCACTGTCACCCAGTGAGAGTGAGCACTGCTACGTGATGCAAAGCACTGAACAAAAGGAGCCTGTGGGCATCCAGGAGATTTTCACTTATTCATCCATCAGCAGCCCATTCAGAACCTCTTGTTCACCTCAGTGAGATGTCATCTTTAACTCTCTCAAGCATTCAGAAAACCAGGAAATACGAACTCTATGCATCATTCACAAAATATGTATCTGTTGCATGAACTGCAGATTCCTACTGTAAGAGTATACAATAGTACTGCAAGATTTGGAAGAAATCTTCCAGTATTTGGGTGTGTATGTGCGTAAAAATGCTGCAACTGTGCACGCTGGAAAACCATCCGTGCAGCATTCTGAGCTGGGTATCACTTTTCTGTGATTTTACTATAATATAGAAAAGCAAAACAAAGCAGAAGAAAAGCAAAAGTTGCATTCTCCAGAGCCAAGCCTGAGGAAAAACAACTTACTTCTAAATGATTTATCTCTTCCTGTCTCCGTTTAAAGTTAGACGCAAACTGCATTTACCTCAGATGCTCTTTAAGGGATATGTTCAGCCAAAAACCTTTAAATTATATGCTTCATGAAAGCAGGAGGGACACGAAGGCTAAACTGAACTGGCCAACAGTGAGCACAGACATGTCCTCGGAAAAGGTTGAAAACCGGCCAATACACATCCACGATCCCCCCCAAAAAAGTTTTAAATTGGCCCCTGTCTTTGACTGCAAGGTGGGAATGCTGAAAATTTGTCTCCCCCCCCCCAGAAAATAGCCGCCTGTGCTCGAGACGAACACACAAATATGCGGTGTGCGAGAGGGAAAGTGTTATCAGGGGAGTATTTGTGAAGCTGATATTTAAGTATTTGTGGGTGATGAGGGTATTTTTTGCCAACGAGCACTTATGTGAGTGTGTGTGTGTGTGTGTGTGTGTGTGTGTGTGTGTGTGTGTGTGTGTGTGTGTGTGTGTGGAGAGAGAAAGAGGGTGTTTCAGTGACACAATTTTCCACAAAAACATCCCAGTCCTCAGATTCTGTAGGAAATTCTTTGCGTGTTTTCTCAAATGAACCTCAACCACTTCTAGACAAACACGCACACACACATGCACACACACGCACACACAGATTGGAAAAGATAAGCAAAACAGCCACCCAGTGAGATTATGTGTAACTAAATAACTGTAACTTTCCAAACAGACCACAAATCAGCAGACTTTGTATGCTTAGGGTTTCAGTGACTATATGATGGGCTCTGGTGGGCGAGGGGCCTTCCTATGTGGGCTCTGGCTGTAGAATTAAGCCATTCCAGGCCAGAATGGCTGGCTAAGACATACGGTTGCTTCACTGCAGACTTCACTTTATATACACAAAAGTACAGAGAAACTGCAGTGATATTCATGCAGACTCTACTCCAACATTGTCACAAAGTAGTTCGAGAGGTAAATTAAATTTCCTGTTTTTGTTCTTGTTTTTCTTTACAATTAACGAGAATTAACCCCGGTGACACTCACCAAACTAGATGCTGTGCATGTGTTTCTCTATACGAGAAGCTAAACTTGCCGAGTCTTGTTCTAAACTGTCAAAGATCACATGTGAATGAGACTGACAGTGCGCGTCTGTGGGACGGGGGTTTGCGTGTGTGTGACTGCTGTGTGGCAGTGGGTCAGCTCCTGATCTGAGGTGGGCAGTCACGTCCACGGGGAAAGCCTTCAGTCTGCAGACAAATGGCTCTCGGCCTGACGTGAAGTATGCATGTGAGCACTTAGTGTACGTATACACCTGTGTCAGTGAAGCCTCTGTAACTTAACTGTCAGTCAAATTCAGGTCTCTGCTTGGTCACGAGCAGTTTGCTTCTGTTTTTTCCCTCCAAATGTTAAATTCCTCGCACTCTGCAAACTGCCTGTGGAAGCAGATCAGAGCACTTTGGCTTTTTGAGAAACGCATTTTCTTGCGAGCGGGATGATAACAACGATACTACTCTAATCTCTATACATTAAGAAAATTTAGCTGCAGGCAGCAGATCTCAGGGTAGTATGTAGATGGGAAACAAAGGAAGTAGGTCTCCTTGCTCTGTGTAACCTAATCCTCCTATTAGCACCTCTGAAAGTCTTTAAGTTTCATGCTGTGTCTCGTTTATTTTGCATGTACAAAAACCAAAGTGTAGAAATTTGTGGTTTTTCCAGAGGTTCTGTGCAGAAGTATTTCTTGGCCCCGAGCAGGCAAACTGCTCCGCTGTTACACTGAGACTCATATTACTCCAACAAACATCTCCCTCAACTCTCAGCAAGAAGGCTGGATAAGCGTTTTCCCCCAACATGTCACATTATTGTACTAAATGTGACCAGCCAAGTTAAAGATTTTATATTTGGATAAGTCTCTAAAGCAGGGGTAGGCAACTCCAGGCCTCGAGTGCCGGTGTTCTGCAGGTTTTAGATGTCCTTGATCCAACACAGCTGATTTAAATGGCTAAATTACCTCCTCAACATGTCTTTAAGTTCTCCAGAGGCCTGGTAATGAACTTATCATTTGATTCAGGTGTGTTGACCCAGGTGAGATCAAAAACCTGCAGGACACCGGCACTTGAGGCCTGGAGTTGCCTACCCCTGCTCTAAAGTGTCCATAGGCCTGTCCCGTCTCACCTTTTTAGTGGCCTCCCCTTCCATCTCAGGGGTGCTTGGCGCCGGAGACCAGAGCATGCTGGGAGCAATGCAGACAGACAGGTTGAAGGCGTTCATCTGGTTGTCGTCGGCACTGCCCTGTATGCAGTGGAGTACCGCGATCACGTGTCGCAGCAGAAGCAGATTGTCACTGGGAAGGAGGTGGAGGAGCCTAATGGGAGTGGGGCAGGAAATGAGATCAAACACATTACGAAAAACATCCTCGGTCCCTGCTTCTTCCTTTCAGTACGGCTGCTTGTTTCTGCCCGGACGAGAATTTCCACTGTTGCTTTTTCTCCTAAGCAGAAGGAATTTTGTTTGTTGCTACTGGAAATACACACATCCCTGCTCTCTGTTTTTAGTTCTCATTCTAAACATAAACTGTAGGTAATTAAAGGAAAAAACCAACAGCGTCTAAGGTGTTGCTCTACCACAGGCCACCAGAACAGCCATTTATTCAATCTTTCCTGTCCTGTGTTGCTGACTTATGTAAAATGCGCGTAGGATTTGCATCTTCTTGTCAGACACTGACAGCTATACGATTAGCAGGACGATCACGGCCTTAGATATCGCATGTTTTAGGATTTCAAGAGAGATCTCTTACCTCTGGACAGCTGGTATCCTCTCCTCTCCTCCTTCCATCGCTTCCATCCACTGGTCATACAGGTCCACGCACAGCATGCTGCCTGGGATATTTCGCAGGAAGTCCTGTATGCAAAACGTTTATAAGTGAAGCTGAAGAATGCCTTATACTGACAGACAGGCATTATAGACTGGAAACAACTGTCAAAGGGATTTTTGCTGCTCTCACTTTTTTATGGCTTCATCTGTGGTTGTGGTTCTTTCGATCCTAGCTTGGTGGTCGTATAATAATCACTGAACAAATCCAATTATGTTAGTGCATTTTTACTTGTGAAATTAAAGTTAGGCTACTGGCACAACAGGTAGGAGTTGTGATGATTGCTGACAGTGATATATCTTCCTCAAGGATACTTTAGCATGCAGACTGGAGCAGCCAGGGATTGAACCGGTAGACTAGTAAATGACTTCCTCTCCGTCCTGCAATTTAAAGGGCTACAGCCACCCCTTCATATCACAGGAGGCTGACAATCCTTGCACTCTATGTGGAAAACAAGTGAAACAAAATTTAAAAAGGGAGTTGGACCATCTCTAAAAAAAAGAAATAAATGAAGAAGAAGAAGGCCCGAGCTACTCCCTGGATGCCCGACTGTATGACAGCCGTTTGGCCTGGATCCTGAACAATGCTGCACCTTGTGTGTGTGACTGGCCGTCTGCCTGGCTATGCAGAGACAGATTATCCTGTCTGGACTAAGGTGACTTTGGACCAACATCAGTCGTGCCTGTTTTCAGTTTCAAACAAGAAAGAGAGACGGGGGAAGAGCTGTGTGTGTGTGGTTACCTTGAGGACAGCAGCGATGACGAACACAGACTGGTGTGTGATCTCCGCGTCCTCGCTCCCACTGTCCAGCCTGTCTCGGAGCTCCCGGCAGGCTTTTGCTCCAGCTGAACGCCTGAAGACGCCTCTGGTGTATGGCCCCTCCAGGTACAGAAATGCCAGCATGTCCTTTGGGGGAACATCGAAACAGAAGGTTACCAACTTGTTCAGTTTAATAACAATGTCATTTGATGAAACAGGAGAACTTAATGTCAGAGATTACACAAGCGGGAGCTTAGGAAACAGGCCCTAATGGCAGAAGGCATTTCATTCCACTGAGGTCTTAATTGCAAAGAATTCCTGCCAGAATTTTTATCTCGATTTCAATTTGGCACCTCCCTTTAACAGATTCTTCTGTGGACCAACAGGAGGAACGTGTCTGAATCAGTGTTTCTACAAAGAACGAAAGAAAGACGTCTCTCTTAGAGGACACCTCAGTGAGAGGGTCACTCACTCCCAATAAGAAGAATGTGTACATTAAAATATATTCTGTTTCCAGGAAAAAAAATCTGATTTAATCTAAAATGGAAAATGGGTCCGCCAATTATTTTAAGTGGTTGGTGGATGTATTAAAGTCATAGAATAGTAAGATTGCAGCAGTAGAAGTCAAATAAAATGCTCCTAAAATAATCTACTTTCTCACACCCTCAAGTCTCTCGTTCCCTAACTAAACAGTCAACCTGTGTTCCCTCAAGTCAGGGTCCTGACCCCTGTTATGTGAACTCCACTCGGCTTACCATGACAGGTTTAGGCAGGCCGTTTTCTGGAGAGCAGATGGAGCTCAAGGGCTGTCCGAACAGCCGACCGTGAGCGGCGGAGAGCAAGGTTGGGGACAGGGGCACGCCGTCCAGCTGTGTGCTCGAACCTCTCCAGAAAGGCCAATTGATCAGAGATCTCTTTCTCTTAAAAGACTTCTGCTGACCAGGCTCTGTGGGTAGGAAAATAAAAATAGAGGAAGGAGAACTTTAGTTTGAGATATAATCAAACTTTTGTTGTTGAGTAATGGATGGCGAATGCGCCCCAAGGTACGTTCAGGAAACCAAACTGTTTGATTCACATAGCTTCAAAAGTGCAGACTCAGAAACTGTTTCGTAATGTTTACTTTTGTGGGCTTGAATTTCGGGCAGAACTGCTTACGAATTGCCCATCAGTGTCAGATGCAGGAGCTTTTCATCATGCATCATGCTAACGCGCTGCTCATGGTTGAGAAATGAAAACCAATGAAAGCAGATGTGATAGACGATGGTTTACTCTGTTTACTCATGCGGGTGCGTTTAACAAAACCTCATAGCGAGCTGATATAGGTCACATCTCTGCTTTCCTGTCTCAATAAAGGCTAAAAAGAACATGTGCATGTGACTGCGTGTTCCCTTTCCTAAGTTTTTGCACAGCAGTGCAAAGGCACAATGTCTGCCTGTGTAGTTCAAGCACCAGCTCAGCATGTTTTTGCATAGCACGTGTGCACTGAAGTGCCTATAAATAAGAATGTACATTTACTTTAGCGTGTAATTAGACATCTAAAATAAACAAGCAGTTTAAAAAGCTAGTTTTAGCATGATTAACTCCCGTGGAGCGCATTAGAATTACAATTAGCTGCTAAACAGAAGAAATGTATATTTAATAATGACTTAATTTCTTTGTGTTTTGGACTGCTGATTAAATAAAATGTCACTCCGGGCTGAAATGCATTTCAAAAACCTTGATTCATATCACAAATGTTATGATAATGACTCATTCGTCACTAATTGTGGCAGCACTGCCTTTCTGAGCCACCGCCGACGTTTTTAGACGGGCAAAATGTGCAAACAGTGCATTAAATCTCTTAAAGGGCCATTGTAGTGAAATGTAATTGTAGCAGCTTTGAATTGCCAACAATCTTGAAATGATAACATTTATGTTATTAAGCGTCGGTGATTTGTATCCAAGGGTGGGACTCAACCTAACAAACAAAAGATTCTTTCGGTGGGCGGGGGACCCATCGGCCCCGAAAGGGCCCTCAGAATACACGCCATACCTCACATAGAATTCATTATTTAACAATCTGCCGTGGCGTGATGCCCAAATACACTCTGGAACAAAGTTCAACAGTAACAGATTTACTGGCCTGTTCTGGCACTTCTCAGCAGGCCTTTGCCATCAAAAAATGAAAAAACATGACCTTGGTGTAAATCAGGTGTTACATCATTACGGCTCTCGAGGCAGGGAACCGTTTTAGAGACAGTGGAATGAGGAAACAGACACAGACGACATGTCTGGGTGGGCAGTCTCTGTCATCTTACACTAATCTTCTACTGTGTTATAAAACAGGTGCTAGATGTTGTATTTCTCTTCATTGACAATGAAATTACCACAGACATGACTACACAGTGACGTCAGTGTCCTGTAATAGAAACCCCAGATTACAGGTGCTGACATGTTAGTAGTTTACTTATTTCATTTTTAGGCAAGTGGAATAATCTTTCATCTTTGCATAAATGCAATAATTCTATGCGATTCTTAGTTTTTCCAAATAACCAAATCAACACTGCCGGTGTAGCTAGGGTTGCCAACTCCCTGAAAAATAAATAAGGGACACCTCGTGGCCAGGGCCGGGCGACCCAATTGTCTTCACCCTTCCCAGTGTGGTGAATTTTCTAGCTCTTTTTTTGTGTGTGAAATTATTTTTTTTAACCATTTGACTTGAAGTTGATTTAAGTAGATGCATATTCTATTCTTTGTGATATAAACACATGTGAAACAAATGATCATTTAGCCATTTATTTTTAGCTCAAAATGACAACATTAACACGATAAAACAGGTCTCCTTCTTAAACAGAAGCCTGTCATGCTTAACTTTTGAGAATATAAGTAAATCTTTCTTTAAAAGAACTCTGTCCTGCTTAACTTAAAATAATAGAAAACAATAGAAAGAAAAACATTCTTGTAACAGTGCACATTTAGTGCATTTAGTATAATTGGCTTCAGTTGAGGTATTATTTCAGCTTTTCTAATGCTAATCAGCTGCTCCTGTTTGTAAACCCACTTGCTCCCATGATTACGCATCTTAACTCATCATCATTATTCATCTATGTATTACTTTTATGTATTAGTCATCTATTTGTTGTAATCATCTATCCTTGCAGTTGTTTATTACACAAAATAAATTATATTATCACACTTCTGGCCACATAGCGCTGATATTCACTGCACATGCCCATATTAACTTTTTCCAGCCAGGTGTTTTCCTTTTCCCATTCTTCCCTTTCTCTGAGGGAAACAAACATTGCTGCTCTAATGCTGGGCTTACACTGTGCGGTTTTAGGCCCATTTTGAGCCGATTTTGGCCTTCATCGTGCGTCGTGTAGTATACGTGGGGTAACGAGAAGTGATTAACACCTCACGACCAGCTCCCGATCATCAATCGCTCGTGAGGGTGTCACCACAGGCGCTCACACTGCTCACGCGCAAACGTAAACGTTGGTGTAAAAGATGGAGCAGCACGGCTGTGCAGCCTGTGATCTGGACACAAGCGATGGAGGCACAACTTGTAGAACTTTGGAAAGCTCATCCGAGCCTTTTCGATGTGGCATCACAAAATGATCACGACCACAACAACCGTGAAAATAGTTGGATCTACACTGCTGCTCAATCACAGCTGCCTGATCAATGTTTTTCATTAGCAATTTAGCAAAGTTGATGGTGGTGTGTGTGTCTGTGTGAGTGAAAGACAGAGAGAGAGCAAGCAACATTATTTCTGTTATAACCTTCATTTTATGGAGGCACAGTGTGAGCACTCAGGTCGCATCAGAGCATCTGGTCGTATAGTGTGAGACCCTGCATCGTGACCTGCAAACTTCTAATCCCTGCGAGTCAATCGTGCAGTTTGAGCAGGAGCTGAATAACGCGACTGAAAAAAATTGCACAGTGTCTGCCCAGCTTTAGGTGTACTGTCGTCCGAGACTTGCACCGCAGTGTCTGCGTTTGTTTCCCTGTTGGCCATGCTTCTTGTTGTGGTCATTTGTTGTCTTCCGGTATTTTCTCCGTAAGCGACCTTTCCTCGACCAATGAGATGAGTGGTAATCTGAATTGTCATACTCGTAAGTGTGCTGTCAGCTCATTGGTCACAAAGCAGGAGAGGGGCTGGGAATTATGTTTTCAAACAAAGCGTTAATTCCATTAAAAGTTATAGACTACTTTTGATTCTCACTGTATTACGGGACAAAGTGCGTCCCTTATTAGCTCAATACGGGACGTGTGCTTTTGTTTCTAAATACGGGACGATTCCGTATTTTAAGGGACGGTTGGCAACCCTAGGTGTAGCTAGCTCCAGAGGATGGGCCAACCTGGCTCTGTCAGTGTTGCCAACTTAGCAACCTTGCCGCTATACTTTGCGAGTTTTCAGACCCCCTTAGTGACTTTTTTTTTTTTTTCAAAAAAAGCGACTAACGACAAATATGGCGACTTTTGCTGGTGTTATTAGGAAGACGTATGACCACTTTTTGACGTGAAAGCACGTATCGCTCTTACTCTCAACAAGCAGCGGTGCTACCGTGGGCACCTCGCCCGTGCCGAAGCCCTCACAGGCGGCGGATAGTCCTCACGCAACACTCCCCCCCAGCTGCTGTCAGAGCAGGAGACGTTCACCCCTACGCATCCTGCAAATGAACCTCCAGTGAGCGAAGCCGCTGCTCCAGCCCTGACTGTAATGACGTCAGTTCTTCTTTTACTCTTACTTTTTGTGGATCACAAGCTTTAAACCTACTTAAAACACACACACACACAGACTTTTTTGTGTGTCTATGTGTGTGTGTGTAACTCCGCCAGAGGCTGTTTTGGGTCACAAGCCCGGATAAAGGAGGAGGGTTGGAATGACTAAAAAAACAATAATTGCTAAAAGAATTTAATTTGTAGTTCCAAATATATTCAGAATGCATTTAGGGTGTTTTTTACTCACTTTACGTCTCGTCCAGGATGCTATTTCTCTCTCCTAAAAGTTAGGTTACAATTACATAAGCATGACAAATTATGCAAATTAGGCGATGACGTCATTTAGCGACTTTTAGGACAACCAATAACGATTTTCCTTACTGAGGAGTTGGCAACACTGGGCTCTACTGAACTGTAGGAAATGAATGCTTTGACAAGCAGACTTTAAGCCACTTCCAAGGGTGGACATGCCAGTAATATGGTTCATATTGTAATGGGAACATAGAAAATCTCTTCTTGCAGTTGAATGCACAACAATACCTGTTTTTATAGGTCTAGTACAAAATCTTTGCTCATTTTTCAAGTGCTGAGACAGCATAGATCTGTGTTGCTGTGTGCAGTGGTTCTTTATCCACGTTCAGCCTCACTCTCTGTTGCTGCCATGAGCCACCTCAAAGGCTTTTTGTCCAGTTACAGTATCTCCCCAGTAGACTGGCACAAACTGGACATGAAGCATGTTGGGGAACAACTGGAGGAGTTTTATTTGTCATACACCCGCTAGTTGTTAAACATGTACAACTTCCTGTGTGATTGTTTGAGAATAAATGGCTGAAATGAGGCTTTTGTCAGGGCTACAAGCCAGTAAACACATATTCGTTAGCTTTCTGGTTGGGCGCGAGCAATTAGGCATGTATGGTGGCGGGGCTGTTATGGAGAGATTACGTAAGACCCTGTTGTGCCTGAAGCAAAGGAATCTGAGGCAAAGCTTGCGGTTGGCAAACTGGAGCCTACTTGACTGGAAAACACACATTTTTTTTCTCCTCTGCTTCTTCCCGCCACTAAACCTCATCATGTCCTTTTTCCATCCTGGTCTCCGTACCCGCAGTTCATCCTCACTCCTGTCCACCGTCATGTTGTTTTTCTTCCTCCTAATTTATCCGTACCTCTCCGCTTTAAGGTCCAAGTTTCAGTCTTTTGGTCTGCAAATCCTTTCTCTCTCTGCCATAGTTGTCTGTTTCTTTTTCCTTCACCTCTACTGACCTTCCACACTTACTCAATAGCTGTGTCATCTCTTTCTACTTTCCATCTTCCTATTCCCACATTTATCCGGTCCTTCTGGGGTTTCTTCCTCTTTGTCTGTCCGATGTTTTTCTTATTTTGACACCGCGTCTGTTCCAACCCCTGCTGTAACCCACCGCTCCATTAAAATGCTCTTCCCACCGTCGATGACGCTTTTTTTCCCCTTCTTGTCCACCTGCTGATTCAAACTGAGGACTAACAAACACGACGGTAACCTCAAAGACGAGCACAAACATACTGAAATGTTTTATATAAGTGGAACTCGCTCTGGGAAGTACTTTCAGTTCTGTATTAATACTTCTGTATCCTCATATTTCCTCTTGTGGTTTCACAGAGAGTTAGATTTATGGATGGATTCCTCACAGTGACCAACCATGTACTCAGAAAACCTAAGCTGCCACGGTAATGACAAAAACAACAATGTTTACTTCTCTCACTTCATGAATATTCCGTGGTGCATGAAGGGCCATCATCAGAATGCTACCGTTTTAAACCCCAAACGATTAACTTTAAATACTTAATGGTGGATGTAATTTTAATACCTACTACTAATAAACACAACCAAAATACCAGACACATACTGACTATGAAATCCCTTACCTAAAAGTTGAGTCTGCCCAAGGACAGCCTTGTTGGGTTTCAGTATAAATTGGCACTGCGTGTCTGGAGGGAGACACTGGTCCAACAGAAGAACCCCTGGGCAGTCTGTGGGACTCAGCACATCCTTCCCTCCTCCTCCTCCAAGTCCTCCACAATTGCTCCCAACGTCTCGAATGTGGCTCATCTTGATGCTGAAGGGAAACTCGTGGCCTGAATGAAAGGTCAAAGTTTAGCGCTGGAGGGCCTGGTGTTTGCAGTCTGTGCACCTCACATGATGCTTTAAAAAAAAGGGGCATATACAGCATTGCATTTTGCAACACAGCGTCATAAATTCTGTGTTTGCGTGTCAGGAATTCTGTGTGGACTACAAAACAAAAGATTATGGTAACACAAAAAACCCACAAGAAAACCACGTCCTCTGAAATGTTCCCAGATGGTGAGTTTTGAACCACTGATGCATGCATAGAAGTGAGAAGTGGAGAGTTTTTTTCTAAATACTCATTGAGGAAGAGACGCTGTGTTTCTAGATGTCAGTACGTTTTGTTATTCACCACATCCTACATCATTACCCAACTGTTGAACTACTTCTTTTAAGGGTGCCTTTAAAAGGGAAATATTTTAAGGTAATCAAATTCAGCCATATCTATTGTGTGTCCCAGATGTGACTGGAGACCCATAAAAACACAAGAAAGAGACCTTGTCTCCTTGTTCCTTTTCTCCGCAGATCAGAAAGTGTGCGTCTTTGAATGAGGTGCTCAGATTTGCAGCTGGTTGTGACATCAAAACTAGATAAGCACATACCCCAGCTGGTCAGCAGATCTGCCAAAATAGGACAGTGAGCCATTGTTATTTCCTAGCTAGAGCAGCTTCTCCAAACTCAAGGGCCAAACTGTTTGTTCTACGAGCACAACGTGCCAGCAAGTGTTAACAAATTACGCAGCTAATGATATCAGAAGGCTGAGGGAGAATAGGAAATTATGGGAACCAGTAAACAAAAGACTGTGTGTCAGTTACTGCGTTTTTTATGTTTTCTTTTGTTCTCTGGTCCTTACTGACCTCAGATTGTTTTTTTTTGGCTCCATTTTTACTCTGCTTACTTCTTCCCTTCTCTGTACTGAATTTTAAAACCCATGAAATCCCAGCAGGGTCCCTCTTGTTTCTGTGCTTTTCATTTTCTGCTGTCAGACAACACCGTGCCTATGAAGTAGCACGCGCAAACCATGTTCCAAGCTTCCCCTCTGCACTGATAAAAACCTGATTTTATAAAATCATGATACACGCACGGAGGCCTACGCTGTGCAATGATTTGGCCTCATTTAGATCTAAAATGATCACTTAAAGCAGAGGTGTCCAACTCCAGGCCTCAAGCGCCGGTGTCCTGCAGGTTTTAGATCTCACCCTGGGTCAACACACCTGAAGCAAATTAGTTCATTACCAGGCCTCTGGAGAACTTCAAGACATCTTGAGGAGGTAATTTAGCCATTTAGATCAGCTGAAAACCTGCAGGACACCGGCCCTCGAGGCCTAGAATTGGACATCCCTGACTTAGAGAGAAAGCCAGAAGCAAAATCATGGCTGCATCTGATATATGAATGGATTACTGCGCCAACTGGCTGCTGCAGTCATTCATTCACAGAGCGCTACCTAAAAAGGCCGTGGGCATCAACGGCTTAGTTGGATTTAAAAACGCCGATAAAACTGCGGGGTCTTCATGAAGGCTGAAATAAAGTTCTGTTTCATAACCAGTTCGAGGTACCTGTGAGACTTACATAAACTCATTAAAAAGGGGTATAATGTGACTGCTTTAAGCTATTTTTTATTATTTTGTTTTATACAGTGATGTCAGTAGGACTCACCGATAAGTGGATATGGAGGGTCATCCTTAATGGAGTTCACCCACAGCCGGTGGTCTTTAACGCAACCCTAAGAAGAGAAAAAGAGAATCACTTTTAATGAGATTGCAAAAAGAAACTCCTTTAGTAAAAACTGCTCTGACACCACTTCAGCCATCAGGTTTTGCACTGTTTCACAGAGCTTGTGAATCCCAGAAGGTCCATTACTGAGAGCCTCGAGAGAGTTTTGTAGCATCGCACGACAAAGTTTAATATCTAGCGATCATCAATCACTGGATCCTGAACACAGGCCTTCGGTTACTTACTGATATGCTGAACTGCAGCAGAGCCATGCGGATGACTTCAGTGGTGCTGTCTGTGTTGCTGACCACAAGCGTCTTGGCCTGGTGGAAACATTTTTGGGTAAACATCACGGAAATATGTAGATGTTTGTGTGATCCGTAAGTTATAGTGGTGCTAGAGATGTTATAATAGCTGTTTTTGTGCTGACAGAGGCAATGAAAACTCACGGGGGATGAAGGGAAACTTACATATGCACAGTTTCCAATATCCTTTGCGAAGATTTTCAGAGGAATGGTCTTTGGGTCGTCCTTCTCTTTTCCCTCACTTATCCGACTGAGTTTGGTGGAAAACAGGGAATGGGAAGGAGGTCAGTGTTATAGCGAGAATATTGTTTTAGAATAACACTTTTGTATAAGTTTATGAATTTGTCTGTTAATACAAAACATTCATGCTGTGGAGGCTTCAGCTTAATCATTTTATTCTTTAAAATCAAATCCTTTCTGGCCTGTAGAGGGGAATCTGATTTGCAAGGAAGAACTTTAAGCTAAACAAAGCATTAGGGCCAAAGAAAAAGAACCTCTAATCAATATGTTACCTGTTGACGAGCGCCAGCCACTTGTCCTTAGTCTCTTCAGAGCTGAAATGAAATCAGTGATGTTACAAAACACAATCAGAGGAAAAGTAACTGTCGCTCTTGCTTTGTTATGTAACTCCCGCAGTTAAAAACCAGACTTCCCCCTGGAGCCATGACTGGATTCCTCTTGATGGAAAATATAATGGGTGTGTTTGTGAATGGGTACACAGGTGTAGATGCTGCTAAGGCAGGTGCTGAATACATCTGTACGTGCTGCATGTTTGTGCCTGTGTGTGGTTACTCGCTCTATTTTTACTGAGACAGCTTTATGACTGAAAGCTGCCTTTGTGCTTAAGCTTTTTATGGATTTTGCGGTGGGGTTCTCTACTATACTGTACATCTGCACCTCAGTACATTGCGTACTTTTCCAGAAATATTCAGGAGTAAGCGGTTAACGGGCTGGCAATGAATACTTTAGAGGAAATTGAGTTACCTCAAGCTTCTCCTGTTTGATCGAATCAAGATAATTTGAAAAAACATGGCTACATTTCACCTTCTAGGAATTCCTATTCTTGGATGTGAACAATTTGTACATACCTGAAGGTGGCTACACAGTTACAGGTGGGCCAGCCCATCACGAAGCTCCTCTCGGGGTTCGTGCTTCCTTCGCACACTTCCTCCATGCAGTTAGCCGTCCACATCTCGCAAACCCGGACCTGAGCCTTCACCTTGAAATGAGTAGGAGACCTGCAAACAAGCAAAACAGCATGCTATATTACAGTGTTTTGTGATAAATGTGATAAGTGCTCATATCTATCAACTGGTTTCAGGGATTCAAGGCATTCCACAAGGAACTTTTTGGGCATTAAGTGCGGAATCTGACTTAGTTTTCTTTAAATAACTGATGTCCATAAACCTCCTGTGGCATATGGCAATCTAAAAAAACACTTAATATAGAAGCAAAATATTAAAAGATTCAGCTATTCTCAGACGTTAAACACAGGCATGCTCAGTAGACATGTATTTATGTGCCACAGCATCTGTAATTATCGAGGGAGATGATCCGAATGCATACATTTGGCAAACAAACACATACTCTCTGCTTTATGGATATAAAGGCGCACGCACACAGACACACACACCACTCAACTTTTAAAAATTTCCCCTCCTCCCTCTTGCTATCACTATCTTTCAAACACATACACACCAACACACATTCCTCTAACTCACCCTGGGTTCAGCCACAATGTATTAAAGCCAATTATAGCATACACTCTCTCCACTGAGAGGGTCAGCTCCGCCCACTGGCACATGACTCCCAGGACAGACCGCAGCCATCCTGCTGTGTCTGCACTGAGGGGTTTGTGTGTACAGTAAGTACATACTGTAAGTGTGCAGAGCTTGTGTGTTTATGTGTATGTGTGAGTGTGTGTGTGTTTGTGTGGACCTCAAAATTGTCTATGTGCTCTTTGCTTTCTATATTTGAATGTGCTTGTGTTGTGTAGTTTGTGGGTGGGAAGCCCCATACTTTAGGCCCAAGGCGAGCCAGTTTGGCTTTGATCTGAGCCAGGCTTCATATGGATTTAATTGGCTGGGAAATAATTATATGCTGGGGGAAAAAATGAGGGACAGAGTAGTAAAAGAAGCAGGAGAGTATGTAAAGAGAGACAGGGGGAAACTCCATCCTTCACAAATTTTCTTTTGCTATGACCAGCAGAGAAACAACTAGGAACAATGAAATGTTGCACGGCCGCTTTTTGTTCCTATTTTTCCCTGTTTATGTCACTCTGTCTCTATTTCCTGTTCCGCCCCCTCTCACACTCACAACCACGTATAAACATCTCCCTGTCATTTCACAAAACACTGAAAGAAACTTACTTGGCCTTGGTGACGAGCAGGGTGTCTGTGAAGAGGAAAAGGTGTCTCTCCTGGATCTGCAAGCCGGTCTTTAGCTGTGTTTGGGCGTGACCCAGGAACAGACGGCCTGGACACTCAGCCAGGAAGGCCTGGACTAGAGGACAAGTCTCTGGGCTTACTGGCGTCAAGCAGCTTTCCCTGGGGGGACAAAACCGAGACAACGCAGACGCAAGGAATGATTTACACTATTGATCCCCAAAGGAGAAATTTGTGGTTTGGAGTATGTGGAAGCATGCACTGAAACAACAGGTTTGGAAACACAGTTGGACTGAATTTCTCTTTGCTTCGCTCAACAGCTATTGCAAAATTGCCACAGAGCTCCTGAATAGCTCACAGAAGCTGCCGAGTGACAAGAATAAAAAAGAGTGAAGAAACATTGTGAGCTTGAAACACCTAAAAAGTGAGCAAAGCAGTTGTAATCCACTGTGAGGATAGAAAGAGGAGATTTAAGTAACTCGTCTGAGCAAGACACTTAAGAAAGTGTGCACCTTTCTTACTAATGGATCCAAATCAGGCTCCCCCAGCCCCTGAGATACCTACCACCATCACGAAACTCAAGAATCAAATGAAAGACTATTAGCTTAGAAGGATGCAATTCAAACACTACCTCCCTTTAATTTGGATTACCACCAGGAAGACGTTAAGGCATAAAATGTCTGCCTGGCATCATATGAGGAAACTAGCTCCATCCCGGTAAACACTGAGGAAGCTATTACGACTTTAAGGTCGGGAGTCAATGCTTTGCGGTTTTGAAACAAAACCCATGGTATAGCTCAATCTGAACAACCTTGAACGTTTTGTATTATATTGGCCACAAGACCACGACTTTATTTCCACATACATTTGGTTTGGTGGAGTAATACTTTATTCTTTATTCCTGCATATTTTCTTGTGGAGGGTTTTTTTTCCTCCAAACTTATACAGAATGTGAAACAACCAGGAATGGTGTAAGTGAAAGCAGGAATCCCACGTAGCATGTGAGCCAAGCTGTGAAAAGGCTTAGCTGACCCTCCAAATTTGAGCATTCCTCCTCATTTTTCTCCTCATTCCGACTCTTATTCCCAACGCACGTAATCTAACTAATACAAAAAAAGACAAGATTATAGTTTTAGAACATCAGGGAAATTGTTTGGCTACAAAGAAAAATCAGAAGGGCTATTTTTTAAGACGAGACAAAATCATTTTTTAGAGGAAGAGGAAATCATTTGAGAGCTCCATCCTTTCCTGTTTATTTGGAGGTGGCTGATAAAAGACCCAAATATCCACTTACATACACATTTTAAATCTTTCTCCGCTTTTCTTAGTCTCTTTCATGTAAACAGACGTGTGCAAACACAAACACACACACTAATGCATGCACACACCCTCTTCTTAGGATAGTTTCTCACCCCCGATGCCTACCAGGACACATGCAAGGACACACTTTTCTGCTGCAAAAATCTGAGAAAGAACCAATATTTGGAAGCCAGGGAAGATGAATCTCTTACTCGCCAAAGTCCTTCCAGCTACAGCATAAGCAGTTACGTAATTAATTAACAAAAACCAGACGGCCACGCTAGAGTGCTTTCATATTATTTCTCTTTGTGTGTCATCCAAAAATAAATTCAAATGTGGGCTCAGTAAATTTAATTAGGTTCAATGAATTTAGCCAGCAGAGCATCAGTGATTCAGTGGAACATGTTGGCCTGCAGAACCAGGATCCAGGACAACTACACGGGCACACTCACAGCTTAAAAATAAATACTTTCTATGTGACGCAGTTTCATTTCTTTTGTCTATTTACCCTTACCCTCCAGTCATATAACTAATGCATTTCTTTCTTTGCATCGCCTTCATATCACAAATATAAATTCTCCAAAGCACAGCTGATAGCTGGCTCTCATTAAATCTTTCAAGGTGGCACCATAACGTAATGTTGCACACCCCCTAAAACAGAGAGGGACACCGAAATGTAGTTGAGAAATGCATCTGTCAGAAGAGCCCACACACACGCACGCACAGATCAACATGGACAATAACACCTTCCTGTAAAGCCTCTTTCACATCTCACTTCCCCACAAAAAGGGCAACATCTTCCGTATTCACCGCACATCCCTTCCTCCTAAATGTTAGAGTGACAGCTGAATCGGACGGATGAACAGCTAATGGCTCCAATGTGCATCGTGTGATGTTGATAAATTGAGCGTCCACCCCGCCCGCGCATACATGGCCACCTTTGTTCAGGCACGGCTCCGTGAGGAGAACTGTTGACTTTCTAAAACACGATATGGGAGGGGGGAGCGGGAGTTGTACAATGAGCTGCACAACGCCGCATACTAATGTCCCCGCATGAATATTTAAGCAGGAGCGGGAAACATTTCTGCATGAAAGTCTTATAAGCATAAATCACCCAGTCTGACAGTCACAAGTGAGTTTCATTTACACAGCAAAAACTGACAGATTTGTGAAAAAATGGCTCCTAATCATTAAACGCCTGATTGATCAGGAGTTGAGCGTATCGAGAAAAGAAAACGACACCATGAAACCGAGAACTACGAAGTTATAAAGCTCGAGGGATGGAATTATGAAAAGCATGCGTTACAGAGAATGAAGAAGACAGAATCGGTGTTCAATAAAAAGGCCAAATTTGAATCACAAAGAAAAGCATCCTCATCACTGAGCCAGACTCTGTTAACTTGTTGTGACGGCCCAAATGAAAACCCATCTGCAGAAAGAAATGGAGCTTTTTCACGTGTAAAGAAAAGCCTGGCTGTGGCATCTCCTCAGCCTCGTGCAGCAAAAGCACCGAGTATTTAAATCATGAAGGAAGATAAGTAAAGCCTTAGTCATGGACATGAGTATGATCCATCAGGTGTGAGTGCTACATACCCAGAGGGAAAACAGCTGGACAAACAGCTGGAACTTTCTATGCTTGTCTTGTTTGTTGCTTAGCTTTCTTTCCACTCATTGTTTCCACTTTCTTTTTACCACTTATTTCCAGTTCCAGGTATTTCCCATTGTAACGGGATCTTAGTGGGGCTAGATGCGCTGTTTTGCTTATATTGCTGTGTCTTGATGCACAGTTTAAAGTCTCCCCAGCTGTCAAACAGTCAGCCTAGACAGAACAGACTGACTCCCTCAGGGCAGAAATGACACTTATATAACTCTGTCCATCTGCTCAGCTTTGATAATAACCCTGAGAAGAACGCTGAGTGTCATTTATGTGTCTCTGTGCATCATCTGTGTCATTAATTTGTCTGGAGCTAATTTGTCTTTGGTGGCAAATCTGCTTTTCCTGTATTAAGTCAACACATGGCGAGAAGAAGCAAATAAATGGAAATGTGTTCAGAGCAAACTTTCAGCCTCGCTCTTATTTCTCATGAAACGCGTAAATTCTGACAGGGAATAAAAATAAAGATAGGACGAAAAAGCAAAGGCAGAGATGTCCGTGTTTCCTCTTTCACCGCCTTAAAGGGGAAGCCCAAGCCACAAGAAATTAAAGGGGGAAGAAATCGAAAGGAAAATAATGTAAGAAGCTAAATATTTTATTCATTTTTGTGACCATTCATTAAATTTCAGCACAGTTCAGCAGTCTTCAGTCAAAGCTAGTTTCTTCTTTTGTCTCCTCTGCTCTGCGCAAAGTGAAACAGAGAGCAGAGGAGAGACTTGTGAAGTGCAGATAACGTTTTTTAATTTGGAGACCCCCTTCCCCCAACTACAAGAGATGTCACCCGTTGAACCTTTGCATATGTTTCTGTACGAGGAGGGTTGAATCACCAACAGCCTGACCTCTTTGTCCCAGATAAAAGATCTTCAGACAAGCAACAATTGGCATCTCTGTGCACGAAGCAGTGAAAAGAGACCGTCTGTTAACAAGCGGATTTGGGAAGACATCATTTTTGCATAAACACACTCCACTCCGCACCATCGCCCGAATCACAGTGGAAGCTTTTGTTTATCGTGGCATAAAAACCCCCGAAGGCTGCAGTAAGACTGGCAATAAAGAGATTACTCACTTCATTACTCACACATTTCTGAATTACATTCCTACTATAGTTGTAACTAGGTCAGGAGCTTTGATTTGTTTTTATCTGTATAGGTGCCTTTTTCCTTCTACAGAACAACTCCTTAACCTTCCTAAAACCTGAAAAGGGGACTATTTTGCATCTTTCTATTGCTAATTAGACCCCTAGAAGAATGGGAAACAAAAAAACCAAAAGCTAAAAAAGGCTAAAAAGCTCTACAGATTTGAAGGAAACTGAACAGCCAGGCAACATCTCATTCAAATACACTATAATAACCATTAACAATAACGCACTAACAACTCACTACTGCACATAAAACAATTAAAACTTGACCTTTTTTTGCTCTGCGTGCATCAGATAGGTTCATAGGCAAAATATAATGTTAGTTCATCCTGACACCAGTGCCCTGATATAGACGAGGAAGCACACACACACACACACAGACACACACACACACACACACAGGGATGAGGTCAGAATCAGGAGCTAGAATTGCCTAGGGGCTGTCAGCCATGATATCCTTAACAGAGCTCATTATTACAACCAGGAAATGATTTTTGCATGATGTGCAAGTGGGTGTGTGTTCTTGAATTTGTCATTTTGAGATCCAGATGTCAACAACCAGGAAAAAAACTGAAAACTGAGATGTTTTTAATTTTTTTTACATTTCTAAAAGTCATTACTCAGAAATAAGATTAGATTTAAGATTAAGTAAAGAGCCGTGTGGTTGTCACATTTATGTGTGCGCGGCTGATAGCACGTGAAAGTGTGAGGTCAGGAGGGGTCCATGTGTATAGATTTCATTGCCTGAAGGTTGAAGGAGACCCTTAATCCCCCGCACTGTAGTTGGGAAGCAAAGGGATGACGTTATACTTCGAGATGAAGTGTGAGAGTTTGTGCACGGAGGTGATGTAAATGGCTGCGCTAAAGGTCCAGAGACCCTTCCGGTGCCTCTTAGGGCTGATGGGAAACACAGGCAAGGACGCATCTCAGGGACAGAGGGGAGGGAAAGAAGAAAAAATAATCTCTTGTGAAAAAAGACACACTCCAAACAATGGAAACTTCACCGTGCCAAATTTTTTTTTAATCCTTCGTTTTGTTTTTTGTTTTTTCCCCCGGTACCTCAGAACTCAGTTCATTGTAGCACTGTTATTTTAAAAAAGTGAACAGGAGCCAAAACTCAGCGCTGTTCACTGACTGCACGAGTCATGAGCAGAGGAAAAAAAAGGGGGGAAAGAGTTCAGAGATGAGACAAAAAAACAGAACAGAAACTCAAATCAAAGCCTGAGGTGTGTTTCACTCTGTAGCTGCTTTAGCTGCTCTGCACTGTTTAATATTTAAACCTGTTTTTTTCCAGCTGTTCTCAATACTGAAAAATGAACTGACTGTGAGTGAGTAACAGCTTCATGAACAAGATGAAAATGCCAGACCAACAGGACACTCAGCAAGTCAGTGCTATTCTCAGAGAGGAGCTCTTAAGCATAAAGTTAAAGACTTGACAATAAATCCTAGCCTATAAGGGCAAGAAGTTATCAACTAGAACAAAAAAGCTGCTTACAATAAAAATTTGTGCAAGGAGAGTTTGTAACAGCAGTAGAGCCTTTTTAAAGAACACAGCAGTGATACAATGATGTGCAACCCCACTGCCAAGACCTGCTGGCACATGGATATTCCCATTCTAACTGCTTTAATTGGGGCTCCGGGGTTTTATAACAGCCTGCATGTGGTTTGCAAATCTTAACAACAACAAATATGCATTCATAATAAAAAGTGCCCAGTTAATAAAGAAAGAAAGAAAGAAAAGCACCTGCTGCATGAGAGTCACATCAGCCTTTACCTACTCTCAGTCATCTAAGCACTCTGCTGGTAGCACCCTGCACACACATATCCGGACCTTAATAACTACTTCACACACTCACTGACATGTTAGGTTCTGACCCCAGCTGACCTCCACCGGCCTCTAAGCCTCCTGATGTGAGGTCAGGGGTTAAGGGTGACAGCAGAGAGCGTCAGGTCAGCTCACACACACACACACACACACACACACACACACACACACACACACACACACACACACACACACACACGCACACACAGGTCAGACTTGGACAGACTCTCAGGCAGCCTCTGTTTGTCTTTCACTCAATAAATGGTCTCATGGTGTCTCACTCTGCATCCAAACAGAGCATCTAAGTTGTCTTTCTAACTCTGTTTAGCACATATGCACACACAGACACACACAGACACACACAGACCCTACAACAACACTGGCCTATTTAAGATTTTGTCGAAATCGTGAAGATTTACCATCCTGATCTCCATAAAAGCTGCCAACAGCAATTCTCTATAATGTAACGCTGGCAGTGGGAAGGCATCAGGTTTATTCACCAGGCACTCGCTTGTAGGTGAAATCATGACAACATGAAAACTTTCTAAAGCCTCAAAGTGTTTTGAAAAGCCAGCCTGCCTCAAAGTGTTTTTCCTCTAAAAACCCCAAAAAGCTGGCACTGGCAGAAAATTAAACAGAGTGCATAACAGAAACAAAGTTTCTAGTAAACAAATACCCTTCCTGGAGGGTTTGTAATAGCTTATTTCCGAAACTGTTGAAGGAGGATGAAGGGATTTGTGAGATACGAGGGTGATGAAAAGCCCGATAGTTCTGATGGAAGTGAGGATTTAAAAGCCCTCGATGAATGAGTCAGAAAGGCCTGGCAGTCTTAATGCTGATGTCTGAAGACACTGAATGTGACAGAAAAGGGGAGAGATATCTGAATCTAAGTGATGAAATTAGACACTTTAATGTGTGTCTGAAATACTAAACACCTCAGACCTGGAACCAAAGGCTTCCACTTTTGCTCATCAGAGGCATATATTTTCTAATCAGTGATTTTTATCTCAGCCTCGTAGCTATACTTTCTTTCTTGTCACCTCATCAAACCCACAGGTAAGTACTTTCTAGGAAGTTTGTGAGTCAGTGCAAATATCCATCAAAATGCATGAAGTCTAGAAAAGTTATGTTTAAACAATCTAGAAAGTCTGTACGTGCAAAAAATAACAGGTTACTAGGCAAAGAAAGCAGGAAAAGGATTTTTTCAATACATTAAATTCAGTTTATAAAGCCTTTATAAAGCATGCATGGTAGGGTCAATAGTTTATGAAGAAAAAGGGGAGAAATATGGCACACAGTGGTGACAGCACCTCAGCAGCTCAGTATGTGTGTTTGCTGATACCTGGATGTGCTTCTTGATCTGGTGAGTGCTTTGCTGATGACGAGTGAAGGAGCTGACTGTCGTCTCTGCGCCAGGGTCTTCATCTTCTGCACAGTCAGAGAGAGAGAGGTGGGTCAGAGACATTACTTTGCGTCACTGTTTTCGGTTTGGTACAACACGCAATGGTTACAGAGACGGAAGGCAAAGTACACAGTCAGCACTGCTCTGAGCTGGCTGTTTAGCTGTGGTCGATGCAGGAAATACAGGACTCACAGAGAAGGGAAGAAAGCGACTAATAGGAGAAGTGACGGCAGTTAAAAAGGAGGGAAAAGAGGAAACGAGCGAGATGGAGGCAGACAGAAAAATAAGTGACAGCGAGACAGAAAAGATGGCCGGAGCTGGGAAATATATCATCGGCGTGTGATGTTTATGATGGTTCACATATTCCCACTGTGGCACAATAAATGGTGCGCTCACTCACAGAAGTATGACAGGCATCTTTATGTCCGCCACAGCTATTTCATTTAAACCTACAGCATGCCAAAACCTTGTTAGCTCACAATACCTCCCCCTCCTCCTCCCCCACGACGTACACTACAGTGATTCAATCAGAGGAAGGCAAGAAATAATTAAAGTAGCGACCCAAATTAAATAAGACTCGGATTCCTGGAATCTTTTTGGAGTTACTTAAGGGTGACATTCCTCTCTTAACAAACTCCTGTTAGTAATAGAGGTCAGAGTTGCTACAGCCCAGCCCAACATGCTGTGAGTTATTGGACATTTGGAAAAAGGAAAGAAGCATCAGCTTCAATGTGCTTATTTTCTTTTTTTTTTTAAAAAGGAACAATAATTCACAGTGACACGTCTTGCCTGAGATGAATATCTGACACCTACAAATTAGTTGAATTGACTTGATGGTTTTGTGGAAACCCTTTAAATCGGGTTTGGTTTTTCCATTAGTTTTGTGTACGGTAAGTTTGATAATTCAGTTCGTTTCCACGCAGATTTTCAAACGCACCAGCGACGTTGGTGACAGGTGTCATCTCGTTGTTCTGCCGTGGTGACTGACACGAGGCAGGACACCCTGAAGCCTCAAGTCTTAAATTATGCAGCCTGTGTGCTAAAGCCAAAGAGGAAGTCTGCACTGTAAAGCTGCAGGACAAGTACACATTATGTACCTGTCATGCCTGTCACGTACAATTCAAGAAAGCACATTCTCACAGAAATATCCGAGAGGAAAAAACAAGTCCTACTCAAAGAGATGCATGTGGAAACTCTATTTTCATGAGCATTTTCTCACTCGGTGAGGCTCTGGCTGACAGATTGCATTTCTCACAACTTCCTAAGGCTGAGCAGAGCCCAGTGTGTTGCAGACAGGCCAAAGAGCAGCAATTGCTCAGAGAAGGGAAAGAGAAGAGAGGGGTTGGGGTGGGCTACAGCAACATCATTTGTAAATCCATAACACTATTTTTCACTATAAAATTCAAGGCCTGGAAAGTGGTGAAATACTTAGAAAGCACCAGTGTACTGTGCAGAAGTAACTAGTGGAGATCATATGAGTACATATTATATTTGCCAACCATCACGCACATCCTGTTAACCTATGGTCAACTTTTCTAACCCAGTTGTTGCTTTCAGGAGGCATTGCGGCACTTTTATGTTCACACTTAGCGCTCACATCCTCCCATGCTGAAAGCTACAGTTACTTGCTTTAAACAGGCGTGAGGAGGGGGCGCTACGCGTTCGTTCAGCAGCCGCTGGGAATCGTCTGCTCTATCAGCGACGAAGATCTGGAGGGAAATATTTACATGAAATAATTGTAATGCATAGCCCTCGATTTACAGCACAGGCGGTAATGTGGAATGACACGCAAAATTGTGTTTATTTTTCCCCTCTTCTGTTTAAATACTCTATGCTCTCAGTGAAGAGAAGCCACGCAACTAACCGAAGCGCAACATCCATGCCCGTGTTGCCTGTGAAATTAACAAATAATCGCTCTTTATATTTTTTTTCTGTTGTTTGGCTTCAGCCATACTTTCTGCACTAAGCATGAAAAAACAAAGTAATGACCCGTTTTGTTTTTCAAGAGTTTTTCTTGGGTAAAAAGTTCAACTTTTTATAGAATAATAATAATAATAAATCACAAGTTGGAAAGACCAGAATCCAGTCCTCTGGTTTTGCTTTTCTTTTTTCCACACTTAAGATTACACTATTCCACGTGCACAGGGTGGATCCACACAAGTCTTCAAGGACAAACCTTGATCAAGCCTGTGAAAAACTGTGATCACATAAACGCTCATACTATGTACAATCACAATGACATGGACGAGGAACAGTCAAGCGTCTTAATTCAGATCCTCTAGACGTGCTGCGCAGCGCACAGATGAGGGTTTAAAGACTGATTTTTAAAAATACATTTAAAAAAGACACATATCAGAAAATAACACAATGAACAAGCCAGGAACAGAAACGTGCGTTCGGTCTTTTAACTCACTCTTGCAGATACTGCTCTGTGTCTTACATCTCATATTGTCATTCAAAAGTTAAATAAGACCCACAACAAGCGCACCCGATGCGCAAAAACGCGCACACGTGAACAGAAAGTGCGTCTAGATAACGTTACATTACTTCAGATGTACCTTTTTGCTGTCGGGAAGCGCCTTGCTCTCTCCCGTCAGAGAGTCGGACCTGTTCTGTCCCATGGTCCCCTGCTGCGGTGACATGATTTCCATCAAGGCTGTATAAATCCACGGGTCCGCGCGCACCCACGGTATATTCCCATGATACGTAAGTAAGTCCAAAAGTTTATCCGGCGGAGAAGGGAGAGCGAGCCAGAAACGAATCCATGATGGAGAGGTCTGATCTGAAGTATGAAAAGAGGTGACTGCTCTCTTCTGTCTGTGTGTCTCTCTCTGAGCGCTGTTTGCTCTGAGCGCAGCGGTTACGGTGTACTTCAGCTCACTCTGAACTTCAAAGTTAACGACAATGAGGTACACAGCTTCCGTCCGTGCTTTTCAAAATAAAGTCACTTTTCAGCCCATCCAAAGATATCACGAGACATTTTTGTAAATCAAAAACAAAACTATAACATATATATATATATATATACAAGTTGATATAAAAATAACAACAGCAGTGGTGAGTGGTGAATATTGCAGTGTTTGTTCAAATTAGAAATTCAGTGAGCGTAGACTAGTTGAAGAACAGCTCGATGTCTGTGGAGAGAAAACAGCTTCCGGAAGCCTGAAAGTGGTTTAATAAATTCCAAAGCAGAGGCGGACTGCCCGCTGGAAGCACTGGGATATTTCCCGGCAGCTAAAGGGTCATTTGGCCTACCGTCAACAGTCAGCTCGACTGTAAAATAAACAAGTAAGATTCTCAGTGGGTTCTCAGAATCCACACATCAAGCCACACTCTGCTCTGGCAGATAAACTCTGGAAGCAGTGCGCACAAGACGCGCACAAGGGCGCATGTGCAGAGTCCAGACAAGGCAGGCAACATTTGATAATATTTCAGCTCCCTAAAGCATAGGTGTCAAACTCTGGCCCGCAGCCTAATTACATTTGGCCCGCGAAGCCATTACCAAATTACTATTAGAGCTGGCCTACTGGTATTATACAGCTAATATATATATTGTTTAGTATTAAGCTTAGCTTGCTCCATATTCAGTTTTTCAGCAAAACTTGTTTGAGTCCATAAGAAAAGATTCATTCTTATATCTAGAGGAAGATATATTTTTTTCCAATAAATATTAGTGTTAGCCCGCAACTTTGTTCCAGTTTTGAATTTTGGCCCACTGTGTATTTGAGTTTGACACCCCTGCCCTAAAGTAAACGATTGTCACAAGGAAAAGCAAAGATTAACGAGAGAAAGGAAGAATTCGTTCATTTTCAGGAAACATGTGTGAGCAGTTTTGTGTAATACTTCAATCTAAGATAGTTAAACTTACTTTGCGTCTCACTCTATGAAAAGGTGTCTAAATAATGACTTTTTTGGGCACAGTTATGCTTACAGACTCCACTTTCCTATAGAAACAAGACAAATGCAATAAACATTAAACATTAAAATATGAATATAACTGGTCTGAGAGGCCTGGAACAGAATCAGAAGAGTAGCCTGAATAATTGTTTCAGTCCACCGGTGACTCCAACATCACTGATGACTGGTTGATGTAAAAGGAACAAATTTGTGGCAGAAGCAAGTATGCATTTGTGAGAGAGGGTGGATGTCAGTGACAACACTGAAAACACTATGATGGCACCAGGATGCTAAAAATTATGATTATGTAAATTATTGCTTGCAATGTCCCTTCCACAGACACACGTCAGTAAAAACAAAATAAAAGAATCTTGTTTCAAGCATTTGAATTGACTTCAGTGCAGTTTTTGTATTGCAACAAAAACTGATGTCAAATGAAGACTTTCTATCTAATTATTATAAGTTGTTCATATGAGTGCCAAATTTGGCCCTTTTATTTTGAAGACTGCCCGTCATGGCCTAATCTTCATGTTTTGACCCAGTTCTGTTGCTAAAATCACGCTTTAGTTTCACTCTTAAACCGCCCGTGTATATATGCATGTGAGTGTGTTTTCATTTGAAGCGCCCTCCGTGTTTTCTTTGGCAGTCGGTGCCATATAGAGGACGCCTGTTTCTGCAGTACAGTAATGCAGTTTACAGAGGATCCAGTTCAGGTGTAAGAATGTACTTCCAGGGCCAATAATAATAATAACTGATGAGGAGGAATCTCCACAGTATTTTTATTTTTTTTTAACACAGGCATGACGCTTGACTCATTTGAATTTTAGCTGCAGCTACAGTAAACCTCAGTGGGATACCTTCCTCTGTGGATTGAGAGTGTTTACTTTTAAAAGTCTGAAGTCAATCAAAAAGCACCCAACACCACTGAAGCTAAACTGATTTATTGAGTCTGTGAACTGAATTTTAAGCTCTTGCACATGTCCACTGGTTTCACGGTTAGGACTTACATATACAGGAGAAACCAGGGAGTATAAAATCAACAGCAACATGAGTGTGACCTGATATAAATGATATCTGAATACATCTGTATTTTTGTGCCACTGCGGTGTGTTTCAAAGCTTTAAAAAGCGTTTGGCTCACCTGGAAGAACATGTAGGTACCAAGTCGTCTTTCTTTCTCTTCTTTGCCTTGCTGTCTATGAAATTCCAAAGCTAAAGAACAATAACGGCCCACTGTAGACCATTGTCTCTCCTGCACAAATGTAAAGGTATGCAGTGATTGTTCCATCTTATCTGTCCTGTGAAAAGTGGCATGCATCGAATGATAAGAACACATTGATAGTGTTTGACCATCCTCTTTGATCACGTCACGAGCTACGTGAGACAGCAGCCGGGGAACCTGGATTCTGTCTAGAGAAAATAGCTTGATGCACAAAATGCTGCATTCCTTTATTCTGCCACTAAATCAATGCTTTTATTCCAGAACAGAGTGCGGCCAAGTCATATTTGTCCCTGAACCTAAACTGCACTTTGTGCACTCTATTTTTTAGGGGTTAAATGACTGCCTTTGCTTCCTGCTGTTTGGAGGGACCCAAAGCAAAAAACAAACAAAACAAAGAAAAAAAAACACCAAAAAAAGAAAGAAAAAGGAAACAAAAAGAAAAAAAGTTAGACTAAATTGAGGGTGTGTCAGAAATGTGGTTGGAAACACCAATGGTTGACCATGACTGCCTCTGCACTGCACTGCACTGCTTTTTCTTTTACCACCTAAATGTTCCACTTTAGATTGCACCAATAAAAAGTGTGCTTTGGATTTTGTTTTTGGTAACCATGGCAAAGCAATACATTTCTGCACGGTAGCTCAAAAAGCACACTTTTAATTCGTGCCAGAAATCCAAATTGGGTCACGAATCTCTGTGTCAGACGGCAGCCCCAAACTCCAACCAAGCTGAACCAAGTTTGCCCAAATGGCTTCAGGTCAGAAGAAACAACTGGGAGCTTAATCTGCTCTAGGGATTCTGTCCTGGCATGAAACACAGACCTTCAATACGTGTCCTTGAGAATTTCATCTGACGTTTTCTTTGAAGTGTGGGAAGAGGGAATGTCTCTGTCACACCCAGGAAGCTGGGCTATTGAAAACCTGAAGGCGAGGAGAGTATTGACTTGGACAACAAACAGTAGATTCCTGAGAGAGACAGTGAGCTGGAGAGAGTCCAGGGTTTTGACAGGAGCTGTTTATGAAAGATTCATTCATGTCTTTAGAGGGTTATGGTGTTAGGCTTTCACTTTGCATTTTAAACACATAGCAGAGTGTCTATTTAAAGAGCTCACTTACAAACACACATATTCGTGTACGGGGAGGGGTTGATGACAGGCTCTAGTGGATAAACGGATAGACGGATTCAGGGACAGATAGATGTGTGTTAGATGACGGAGACACTTCAGGCAGACAGGGAGTAACTGTGACCCAAAACGGCATCCACCACCGTAGCCTCGACCGCCACTGCAGCAGCCACTGTCGCTGCTGCTACTTTAAAAAGCCAGACTTCCACGTGGCTGGAATCTTTCTTGAATAATCAATTATTAGTGAAAAGGAAAGTTTTCACAAAAATCTATTCAGTTATGTGAGAAACTAAGTAAAACCTTACAGCTTCTATAGGAATTAAGAGGGTAAGTAGCAGCCAAGTGCAGCAAATCAAATTCGCTCAGTTAACTGATTACCAGTAGGTGTGAGCACCGCTATAAAAGCAGAAATGTTGACAGTTTGTTGCTCTGGAACATTTAGGTGTGACTTAAAAGATTGTGCATTGCTCATAGAAATTGTAAAAACAAAAAACATAAGAGCTACAGCTCAGACTCTGCAGACCTCATTTAGCATGTGAAGTGTTAAAGTTAATAATAGTACAATTAAAAAAATACTGAACAAGTATGGCTTGTTTGAAAGGGTTGTCAGCACAAAACCTCTTCTCTCTAAACAGAACATAGTAGCACAGCTTACTGTAGGTCTGCAAAGTTGCACCTGATCAAACCAAAGGACTTCAGGAACAATGTCCTTTGGACAGACGAGACCAAAGTGACGAATTTTGACGATAATGTGCAGCATGACGTTTGGTGAAAACCGAATACAGCATATCAGCACAGAGACCTCAAAACACGTGGTAAAAAGGGTGATGATTTGGGTTTGTTTTGCAGCCACAGGACCTTGGGCACCTTGCAGTCGTGACTGACCATGAACTCCTCTGTATGCCAAAGTTTTCTAGAGTCAAATGTGAGGCCATCTGTCCTAAAAAGCTAATGCTTGGCTGATACTGGGTCATGCAACACAAACACAGCAGTAAATCTACAACAGAATAGCTGAAAAAATAAGGAATCAAAGTGTTGCAATTGTCCAATCAAAGTCCCGACGTAACCTGATTAAAATGTTGTGGTTGGACCTTAAGAGAGCTGTGCGTTAATGAATACCCACAAACCTCAATGAACTGAAGCAACAATGTTAAGAACAATGGGCCAAAATTCCTCCACATTGATGTTTGAGGGACTGATAAAGAGTGATACAGAAAACAAATATTTCTAATTATTAGTACTAAAGTTGGTACTATGGGCCGGCTGTAGCTCTGGAAGGAGAACAGGTTATCTATCAGTCAGAGGGTCAGTGGCTCAACCCGTGGATACTCCAGTCTGTATTTCATAGTATTAGTAGTAGTTAGGCAAGAAACGGCTTCATTTATGCAGGGAAAATATTGTTCATGGAACAAGAATAAATTTTGCCAGGACACTGGATTCAAACCATTTAAATCAAATGCTTTGCACACCCAGCATTTTCCATAAGGCATGTTTCTTTGTTACAACACTCTTGGTGTTTGGCCTTTTTGTGTTCCTGCTAATATGTATATTAAGTGTTTGAAAAAGAAAATTGTGCTCTCTTTTTTCAGATGAGGACAGGCACAAAGAATTTAAAACCCCTAACTCTATTCTGATTAAACCTTTACGGGGGAATTCCTAATATGTTTATAGTGAAAGCTCATCTACAGCTGAAAGTGAAAGCTAGTTTTCATTTCCACTGTTTGGGTTTTCCCATACTGAGCCCATCATCTGTTTACTCCTATGGGATTTAACCATCCAGTCTTTAAAGCCTCTGAGACCAATATCAGGATTAGTTTCAGAGAAAGAGAAGGCAAGAAATTTTAGCATCTCTCTTTGCCATAGTCAGCGTGTCTCTGTGCCTCTCGGTTTGTCTAAACACTGTGGCGTGGGGAGGCCGAGGCATATCAGACCTCGGAGACATGTGGAGGAGACAGACGGAGGCGGCCTGGGCGAAACAGACTGTGACAAAGCCTGCGGTGAGAGAGTGAGTCAGGTGGAGGAGAGCGAAGAAAGATGTCTAAACAATATTGTGTTGGAGATGGAAATTGTGGGTTAGCTGGCAACTGTTTCTAACAGATCTGTCTCAAGTGGTGCGCCATTTTCAGGGCTGATTTTAAGCTTTTTTAAATTACATAACAGTCAGGTCTCAATCACGTTAAGGCCACTTTAAAGCAGACTATGCCCCACAAGTTGTACACCAAAAGGCTGTTTGTTTTCTTTGTTTCAGGCCAAACTGAGAACTTCCTTTGGTTTTCTATTTGCCTGTTTACTAGATAAAAGACAGGGTTTTTTAATCATAGCACTTTCACATTACGGCACAAAATTAGCTGTTTTTTAGGACAGTATTTAGTATATATATCCAGCCTATAATCCTGGAGAAATTGTTCTAAAAGTTACTTATGCTTTCTATAATTATCTTGTGTGTTGTGGTTCATACGTCACATTTCTTCTCGTTTGGAGTAAAGCTGTTATGCTCAGTTCTGCCACATGCGTATGTTCAAGGGCTCTACCAGAGTAAAATTCACAGTAACTGACCTTGATGTAGATCCTCAGTTCACACTCCATCCACTGTCTTAAACATATTGTTTCAGCTCTCGGATTGGCTGCCTCTTGCGAATGAAAGGTTGGTCCAGCAGGTGGGTGGAGCTGCCAAGTTCACAACCTGAAGCCTAATATTTTGTTGGTCCCCCTTTTACTGCCAGAACAGCCCCGACCCATCGAGACATGGACTCCACTAGGCCCCTGAAGGCATGTTGTGTGTATCAGACTAGGCCACCTTCTCCCATTGCTCTCTGCTCCAGTTCTGATGCTCACTTTTCTATTGTTGGTGCTTTTGGCAATGGACAGGGGTCAGGATGAGCACCCTGACTGATCTGCAGCTATGCATCCTTACATGCAATTGAACCCTTTGTCAAACATGCTCCAATCCTTATACGTGCCTGTTTTTCCTGCTTCCAACACACCAACTTTAAGAATAAAATGTTCATTTGTTTCCTAAAACCTCTGTCAGTGTGCCCCAGGGTGGCTGTGGCTACAATGTAGCTTGCCATCACCAGTGTGTGAATGTGTGTGTGAATGGGTGGATGACTGGATATGTAAAGCGCTTTGGGGTCCTTAGGGACTAGTAAAGCGCTATATAAATACAGGCCATTTACCATTTACCATTTAAAACATCCCACCAACCAACGGGTGTCATGATAAGAGAATAAGATTTATTCATGTCACCTGTCAGTAGTCAAAATGCTATCTCTGATCGGTGTATAGCTTCAAAAACAGAAGTTGCTCAACTTTATTTATACGTTATTACATACATTCCCTGTGTAGGCACCTCTTAAACTGTTTTTCCCCTTCTAAAGCCACATTAATGTAAAAATCTACATGCTGCTAATGGAGAGATGCCAAACCCATTGTTTTTGTAACAGTGAAAATAAAGATCTATTCTGTTCTATTCTACTCTATTCTTTATTAATGAAAAGAGGAAGAGTTTAACTAATCTAGTAGAGGTATGGTGAGTGCTGTAGAGAGACTGTGGAAGCAGCCATTTATAAAAAAAATTTTTGCCTCACTCCCTTTAAGCCAGCTTTCTTCTTACTGGCGGCTCTTTGCAAACAGAGGGTCTAAGGACTGCCTCTCCAACTTGTAAAGCTGTTTTCAGTACATTAAAAAAGGTCAAACAATCCATTTTGTTGCCCTGTCCTGGGAACAAGCATAAAACTCTGAGACAGAAAGCAAAAACAACCCAAAAAACAATTTCAATTGATTGTTGAAACAAGGAGGATGTGTGAAAAATGCATTTTTTTTAATGGCCATTTTGAATTGTGTGAAACCTTCTGTTGTCTAAAACGTTGCTGTCTGAGAAAAACAGACAGACAGACAGACAGACTGTCATTCACTCAGTCAGAGATACTGAGACTGAAATCAGAGAAACAGACGGTCTAAGCCTGGCTGCTGGCCTGCTACATCTGCTCTCTAGTTAGGTGCGCACACACACACACACACACACACACACACACACACACACACACACACACACACACACACACACACACACACACACACACACACACACACACACACACACACCCTCCTGCCTTCAAACCCTCTAGCCCTTGTAATCTGATTAGCACAGTATCCCTACAGAGTGAAAGATGCTACTGATGCACTGAAGGTTTGTGCTTTATAGTTGTTGTGACGGACTCTCTGTCACTATATCACTCGCTTAGTTTGCAGTGTGCATTGCATCCAGTATCTTAACAATACGAAATATATCAAGCTAAACTCAGATCCAGAACAAAGAAGCCATTTAGAATACATTCATTACGCTTTAATTTAATTCCGTTTATTTTCCGCAATTTGGACTCATTTAGCTTTTGAGACTTGGCTCATAATCAGGGATTCCTTTTTCCTGCGTATATGGGAGAGTGTGCACATGTTTTGCTTACATGTGTTTACGCGTGCTCGCCCACAGATATCTTAAGGATGCAGCAACACGGGTTAGGTTATTTAATCAGAACTCAGAACTTGTGCGTGGTGCAGATTCAACCACACCACATTTCTGTGTTACAGAGCCAGAGATCCTCTGTGCACTGGCGCTGTGGATCAGCCAATGTGGTACTGGGATGTTGTGGCACACGTGCGCCTATCCCTGGATATCCCCCGTTTCTATAAAATCAAGTATTAAGGGGCACTATCTATGTGCACCTGTGTCTTAAAGTCAGCTAATTTAAGTAAGTTGGTGTGGCTTCATCACATTCCTCCAAACTTAGAAAAGGCGCGTGTTCCTCTTTTAAACGTCTCCAGGGTGTGAGTGACATTCTCTAGTGTGAGCTATTCGAGGTATGCAGCTGTTTCAGATGAAGCCTACCTGAAAATTTGCACGTTGCGCTGCACCCCACCCATCTGCTGCTCCTAGCATCTCGAAAATTCTCGCTCTGGAGAACGCAAACTATAGCCTCAAAACGCTGGTGAATTTTTAAAACCCGCTTTCTATTGAATGATGGATAAAATCGGAACGGATTACAACACGCATTGTGCTGTCAGAGGCGCACACAGAACTGCTTTTATAGGTACCGAGTCTCCAGCATCGCCGATATCGATACCGACACTGATGTGTTTTTAACGTATAGAGGTAGCTCATGTAGGGGACAGCAGAGTGCCGTAATTTATGAGGTGAATCATTCTGAACACATTTTAATGACTATTAAATCACATTGATTTTTTATATCACATTGATTTTTTATGTCCACAATAATGACTTAACACAAGAAATACACCTTTCAGCTTTTCATGTATTTGAAAAAAACTGTCGCTTTTGTGTGTCTGTCTCTAAAGCATCACTGGTCAGTGCCTGCTGTATAAATGTGACAGGGGCTATAAAAAAAAACGCAGATGTGTCGATCAGTACAAAAAGGTTCAGACACTTTTCATTGTGAATGATTGAGTTATATTTGTTCATTAACCCCTGGGGGGTCTTAGAAAAATGCATACACTATCGGACCTAGAGCCACAAATCGACCCAAGACCCTCCAGGGGTTAAAGAAATAAAATAATTTAACACAATTTGTGGATGACATGCTAAAATTAGAGGATAAAAAAATATGATTGTGTCCTATTGTGCTGGTATAGCTCTGATACCAATACCTGCATGGATATTAATACTATGGATATTTGGATCAATCCACACACCTCTAATTCACTGTTCTCTTCAGTTTTATGTGCTTTACACATTATTTTTTCAATTAAATTGCAGCTTCAGGATACCACCTGTAGGCAGTGAATGATCAGTTTTGGCTAAAATGCCAAAGAAGGCTAAAAATCACCTTTTTCCAGATGTTTATAGCACTGTTTAATTTGAGTGTTTTACATACCTGCAGCATCAGGCACCAGCAGAACCTTTCCACAGGCTTCTCCAAAGTAGGAGAGTTGTGCACATTTACGCCCGCAGTCTGGGTCAAAGATTAAATATTTATAAATTATACTGAACTTGGAGAACTTTTGATCACAGTGTAATATAAAAATGTCTGATGGTTATACTGAAGCTTCCAAAGTGTTGATTAATCCATAGAGTGGAAAACCTGAAAGCGTACTGTTCTTATTATTCCAGGATCGCTGCAAATTCATGGTCTGCACAGTTTGATACACACCAGTAATACAACCAATAACACTTTAATCATACATGTTTAATAAAAATATTAGCTCTATCAATTACTGCTCTTCCACTCTTAAAGTAATGAAACCATTGCACTTACTCAGCAGTCTGTTTCGGAAGCACATACTGGAGCTACAGGCTCAGATCCCTGCAGGCTGACCCTCACGACCCCATCCACTGAGCAATGACATCTTCAAACAAAGGTAATCTTTTAACTGCACTTTGCTGCCATATTCTTCCATAAACAGTGAAAAAATGCTTCAGTGTAAAATCCATATCTGATTCTTTTCTTTCTCAGTCAAGAAAAGGAAAAGGAGTTACTTCAGAATTGTTGATACAATATATCACGAAGCTGCCAGGAAATGTTGCATCTATTTTTGGCAGTTTCTGACTGTAATGTTTTGAAACTTTGTCATCTAAACAACACGGGAAACATCACTTCAACATGTCTTTTTTTAGTATTTTTTTAGGGAAAAATGTAGGAACAAATCCCTCCGGGAAATGACTATGACGGGTATGCGCAGAGGTCACCCTTAAATCAGCTGAGCAGCATATTTTCCCAAAGTAAACACGATCACGTTTGACCCGTTTGCACAGCAACACAAAGAAAGGATAATGTACAATCAAAGACAGCAGATAGGATTCTGGATAATTCCTAAAATGTGAACTGTTTAAGTAAAAACGTGGTCATGTTTACCCCCGTAAGTTATGGCACTCCCAAAATATGAGAGCCTAAAGCAAGAATTGCACTCAAGCAGTTTGACCTTGGTGCAGAGGATCAGCTGGCCAGAGATAATGTGCATGAGATAATTCAGTGCACGACTTTTTCAGGTTGCTGCACGTTTTCTTAAAACCTGTATATGACGAGTGGATTGCCAGTAAAGAGCAAGCAGAACAACTTTTTGGGCAGATCTGCTGGAAAACAGCATGTACAAGCACGTGTCTTTGTCCATGTCAGAATTGTCCAGAACTTGATGTCAAACCCTATTTGCTAGTTATTCTTGAGCCTGAGGGTCTCTGTGCCACTGAAAATGTATTATCTTTGCATGCTAGACTATGGATAGTTAGATAGTTAACTTGGGTTACCACCCGTTCTTATTCTACCAGCTAGAATTGCAGTCAGTCTGCCCCACCCCCTGCAAGCCAACACTGTCGCTCATCAGGCATTTAATATCTGTTCCCATCCGGTCCATCAGCTGAGCCCTCTCAGCAGGACTTGAAGTGCTGACCCCATCAGCCCTGCCAGCAACTTGTCTGACAGCTTGATGAGGTGGAGCGAATAATACAAACTCATTGGAAAATCTCTCTCACTTCAGTATAATAGCTCCTCTGGTCACATTTGAGTGTTAACAGCAATTTGTGTCATTTCCTTTTTAATCTGACAACTTTGCTGTATTTCAGTTCTCCATCCACATTGTTTTAATGCAGCGGCTGTGTGTTCTGTTTATGCAGAAACTATACAACACTATACACACTGCAGGTATCCATCATTTCCTTCCACTTCTAACGATTTTAATTGTCATCTGATATGCTTTAATTGAGTTAATAACAACAACAATAGATGGAAAACTTTCCTGAACTGGTACCCAGCTAGATACTAATTTGCATAAAAGATCTGAGCATCTTCTTTTGAAGGGCAGTGAACAGTGCTGACTCACATTAGATTGTGAATAATGTGTCTGGAAGCTCAGCCGGGAGACAGGAGGAGACAGAGAGTCACTCAGGGATTCATAACACTGGTTGCTCTCTCCTGGAGGAGTCAGACAGGCAGCAGAGAAGGAAGCGCTAATCAATCAGACACTTTCAACTGTGTTTATGTACACTTCAGTCAGCAGCCTCATCCTTTTATCACCAGAGGCGTATGTGTGTGTGTGTGTGTGTGTGTGTGTGTGTGTGTGTGTGTGTGTGTGTGTGATTGTAAAGTCCGTCTCCCAGAGTTTGGATGGATTTGTGCACATTGCTTGTGTGTGAGAGTCACGTCAATCAGCGCATGCTTTCACAGCATAAGCCAGGATCAGTGTGTGAGCCCCTATCACTACCAGCCGAGTCTTATCAGCCTCGGCAGGGGTTAAAGGTCAGGAGGTCAAAGTCTGCATTCCTATGTCCAGGATCCTAAACTCATAATGAAAAATGAAATCGGAGGAGGGTTCCTCTGGGCCTTGAAAGTTTCACATTTACGGACAGTTAAGTGTTCCCCAGAGGAAAATTTAACAGACTGAGTTTCCTTTTGAGGTTGAGGAACATCAGGTCAAAGGTCACTGGAAAACAGCAAAAGACTGTGTGCTGAATATGAATGTGAATCAGGGCTTATGTAAGTGCTAATCAGTCACTGGTTGAAGAATTGAAATCTTCACCTTGGAAAGTGTCGATAAGGTATTAACTGAAGTATTGTAGCTACAGTAAGATTACAGTGTTATATTTATGATATAGACTTGCTAATAGGTTATACGGCATAACTAGACTAATCCAGTAATGTGTTAGCAAGATTTTCAAATTAGCATTATCTGAAAAGTATCTAATGAAATAAATGGCCTGGCCTGTATTTATATAGCGCTTTACTAGTCCCTAAGGACCCCAAAGCGCTTTACATATCCAGTCATCCACCCATTCACACACACATTCACACACTGGTGATGGCAGCTACATTGTAGCCACAGCTGCCCTGGGGCACACTGACAGAGGCGAGGCTGCCGGACACTGGCGCCACCGAGCCCTCTGACCACCACCATGGTCAAGTACACAAAGAAAGTGCCATATTTTTCTCCAAGTTGCAGTGGATTATAAGTATTATAAAATATAAACTCACTGCAAACAATGCAAGGTAGATCCCTTAAAGCTATCAGGGAATGGCTGATAATAAGCTTCTTATTTGAAATCCAGTATACACTTTTGTTCTTTCTCATGTGATGTAAAAAGGTGAATTTTGATAAACCAGATTTCTCATCATTAACAATTTCAGCATCTCATTTTTGTTTGCTAGTTTTAGCTTATAGCTAATTAGCTATTAGCTAATTAGCTGTTAGCTAAATCTTCACCTTTTCTCGTAGGAGATTAATGTTTTGTTATGGCTGTAAATTGTTCCTGTCAAATAAATTTGAATTGAAATTAAATGGAAATGAAGTGCAGGATTGAGTTTTCTTTTTCATCTCTTTTGTTATGTGCTTTATTAAATAATACAAAAGAACAGCACACTGCCAAGACCCTGCCAAACCCTCAGCCAGACAATTTACACTAAAGTGCAGAATAGACAGAGCACTTTTATAATAGTTTGTATGTGTGGAAAACAATTTGACTGGACAGAGAAGGAACGGCTCCGTAGATCTCTGTTGGAATTTGATGGGATTTCACCCCAGTGTGGCTTCACTAACCCTGCAATAACCAGCAAAGCAAGGCCTGGATTTTATTAAAAGGCACGATTGTGTGTGTGTGTGTGGTTGTGTGTGCATTTCTTAATTAGACTAGATGGCACGCCTTGGCTATGCAATGCCAGAAATAAACCAGGATCAGGACCAGAATTATAATGTTGAACTTTTTCCAGTTTCCAGCCACAATTAACCCGCCCTAATTTAAGAGCACTCTTCAAACACACACACACACACACACACACACACACACACACACACACACACACACACTATGCAGACAGATGCTTATTAGTCACATGCTAACTTACACACAATCACAAAAATGTGTTGGTTGGACTTTGACAGACACACGGAGCTTTCTCCCTTCTGCTTGCAGGGAACGCCTGTTGCTATTTTTAAGCGGGCAGCGGAGCTGCTGCGAGCCACAAGCACTGGAATAGCTTCTTGCTGCACATTCAGTCATGTGCTCTGTCAAAACAAAGCCTGAGAGAAACGTGTGCATGTGGCCAGGATCCCACTGTAGATAGAACTCTGGACTGATCCCTGAAACACAACCACCCCACTGTATCAACATCTGTTGGAATATACAGAGTTTTATGTCTGTGAAGGTTCTCAGTCATCCAGGTCATCGTAGTCAAAGGAGCTTGCAAAGAAAAGCGTCTGGACTTCTTTAAGTTGCTTGAAGACGTTTCACCTCTCATCCGAGAGGCTTCTTCAGTTCTAAGGTCAAATGGTGGAGAGTCCCAGATATAAACCTAGTGCGAGTTTCCCCCCACAGAGGGACAAAAGGACCCCCTGATGATCCTCTAATCGCCTGAGCCAAGGTGTGAAACTGGGTGTGGGTCCCAATCAGCCATCTGCTTCTGTCTGTGATAATTTATTAATCCGTATGGCAGATTCTGTGGCTGTGATGAGGTCCACTATGGGCAACTGTTGTGGAGAAATGGCAAAATTGAGTCCTTTGGCTAATACTCTTTTTTCAGGTTCAGTGAGAATCCTGTCTGAAAAGTTCTTAACCCATTTCTCCTGACTGACTTCAGGTGTGTTTTCTTCTCTGGGTTGTGTAGGTTCAGGATGAGGAGTGTGTGTTTTTGGAAGCAAGGTGTGAAATTTCCTGCGTTGTCTTTCTTTTCCATTAGAGTGTTGGGCACAGAATCTGCCATACGGATTAATAAATTATCACAGACAGAAGCAGAGCAAATCAGGATGAAAGTCTCAGCCACGCTCTCCAGTGCCAAAGTCCCTCCATCCAACCTCACAATACAGGAAAAGAAGGCCGTCGCTTCCCTGAGCAAAGACCACAACATCATTGTTTTACCAGCTGATAAGACCTGACATGGGCTGCCCACATTCAGGTCCAGACCAAAAAGGCTAGGCAGCGCCTGTATCACCTACGACAACTGAGGAAGTTCAGGGTCTCTCCAAAGATCCTCAGGATTTTCTATACAGGCGCTGTGGAGAGCATCCTCACACAGAACATGACATCGTGGTTTGGGAACAGCTGTGTGAAGGACCAAAAAGCTCTCCAGAGAGTGATCCGTACAGCAGAACGCTGCTGCAGGATTGCTCTCCCCCCGCTTCAGGACACCTACACCAGGAGATGCCGGACTAGAGCAGCGCAGATACTGAAGGACCCGTCCCATCCTGGCAACAAACTGTTCCAACTTCTGCAATCTGGTAGAAGGTTCCGCATCTTCCGGGCAAGGACAGAGAGACTCAAGAGGAGCTTCTATCCCCAAGCCATCCATGCTCTAAACACACACACCCGCCCTCTCACATCATCTATAATTGACTGAATCAGGACTCTTCCAGACACTAAACCAAGGCACAATGTACATGTCATGATCCTGGGTCCTTTTGACCCAGCGTTTTGTGTTTTCTCTTCGCGATTTTGGTTCTGTTCTCTAATTGGTGTTTACCCTGTTCCCCCCCGTGTGTTCCTGTTTTATTGTGAAGGTCTGCGTCTTATGTGAGTGTTTTCAGTTTGCCTCCCTGGTCTCGTCATGTTAATCACTCCCAGCTGTGTCTCCCACCTGTGTGTAATCTCCCTGTGTTCTGAGTGTATTTAAGTTGTATTTTCTGTCTTAGTAATTGTTAACTCAAAAGACACGACGTCGTACTCTCATTCACAGCGCTTTATTCGTTCCGCCATTTTACATACGGACCACAACAACAACACTTCGCGGGCAACCGTACTCTCGCGATAAAACAGAAAATAACAAGTTAACAATCTCCCTCTTTCTTAAAAAAATAAAATAAGAGTATAAACACACCCCTGTAAACATTTGTATACATATATGTATATATTTATATAAACAAAAAAAACATTTCAAAAGTGCTTTGCTTTACTTAAAGCATACTATCATTGCACACAATAAACAATGGTACATTTGAATGCAAAGACAACTTTGTAGACAAAGGATTACAGTATCCAGAGTCCTTCATCTAGCGCCTTTAGAAGGGTTAAAGGTGAAACTCCCTTTTTCGTCAGACAATCAGCAAGTTGAGATTTTGAATCTGACCAACAAACCTGTCTGATTTTCTTGGCTTGTATGAGCTCTTTAATGCTGCTCATTTCTAGCCTCAGTCTCTTCTCTGTAACCTGCTTAATAGACTTGAGTGCATCAAACAAGGAATGATTATCAGTTACACAGATCAAAGGAAGAGCGTTTAGACCAGTGTTACCAGTTGTAAGCTCAGAAAAAAGTGTTGCCAGGAAGACAGCACTGTCTATTCCATCTGACATGGCAAGAGTTTCTCCTGCCAGTGTACTTCTGACCACGCGCCTGATTTTTTTAGACTGCCAGAAGAGAGGACAAAACTTTCCTCCTTTACCCATAAGGACGATTAATGCCCCTCCTTGAGTACCGCCATCAGGAAGGTTGCCAAATGAAGCATCACTGAAAACAACCAATGCCAGATCCTCACTGTTACCCAAGTGCTGAAACTTAAGAGTCACTTTCTCTGCCTTAAGTTTACGGATTACTTTGTTCACTTCATGAATAGACTGTACAGTTGCATCTTTGATATTAGATCCAAGGCTACATGTGTCAAACATAACATCAGGCCTTGTTTGTTTGGCAACCCACAAAATCTGTCCTATTTTTGACCTGAGTTGCTCACGTTCTGTTTCACTTAAGGAAGCCTCCCTCTGTACAGCCCGTGCTGCTTGTAGCTGAACCGGTTGTAGGTTGTCAATGTAAAGTTGTTGATGCACCTCTATTACATCATTAACTGTACAAATGTCCATACCAACATAAGAAAAGCTGTCATGTTCTTCACGGCCCACAAGGAAGGTAGATTTCAGTACAGGAATGATATGAGTTGCAAAGTGACTTGAACCAGCCCAAAGGAAATCATCAACGTGACATGCAAGCACTCCTGTAACCTCAGATTGTTCATTCTGCCAATAGAACACTGCAGGATCAACCTGTGATATTTTACCACCAGTTTTGAGCATAATGTCTTTGACCTTATTGTACCAATAAAGTGAAGCATCTGCAAGTCCATAAACACACTTTTTCAGTTTCCATAGAACATTGTCCTTGCCAGCTTCAGGTGGGGGACGAAGATAGATGTCTCTTGACAGTTCCATTCCCTGCAAGAAGGCAGATTTAATGTCCATTGAATTTACTCTCCACTTGTTTTGACATATCACAGCTAGCACCAGTCTGAGGGACTCAGACGCACATGTTGGAGAGTCTTTCTGTAGTTCTTTAGTATTTACCTCTTCAAACCCCCGTGCCACAAGTCGAGCCTTTGGGACAACACCATTAGTAGTTTCTTTGAGTGTACAGACCCATCTAGTAGACACACATTTTTGACCCAGGTCTTTCACTTCATCAAACACACCATTACTTTGCCAGCTCTCAATCTCCTGCTGCTTAGCAGAATCAAAGGAAATATCTTTTGTTATGAGTACATCTGCATCTCTGTTTTCAGCTTCAGTGCAAAGACCATCAACAAGTGACATGTCTACAGCTTTCTTTTCACCTTCACTACCATCATGCTCAAGATATTGCACATTGTACCAGTTTTTGTATTGCCCTTTTGCTTTTCCCGCTCTGCCTAGCACTCTGGCTGTGTGTTGAACACCGTTGTCTCTGTTGGTAAAAGCAATCAGCTGTCCTGATCTTAACTTTACATTTGCAGAGACATGATCAGTGGGTGTAGAGGGCTCATTTTCAGTTTGTGTGACAGACATGTTTTCTGTAGTGTTAGTTTCTCTGTCAATAGTGATGTCTTCTTCCTCACTAATACTCTGTTCCCCATCGGGTGTGTCAGTGTCATCATTTTCAACTGCGTCTTTGTTGTCATCATCAGTAGTACTGTGTGGTATTTGTTTATCTCCAGTCCGTGAATCCACTTTAGTCAATCTTGACTGGTGTACTCTTACAAGAGTCCCCCCAAGTCTTACAAATACAACAGTTCCATCCTGCCCAATAACTACACCTGGACCCTTCCACTCTGTACAGTCGACTCGTTTGTAGTATACTTTATCTCCTGCCTCATATTTGTCATCTGTAGGCCTAAGTTGTTTGCGTAGTGCTCTCCTGATCCTTTCTGAACACTCTGCCTCAGTAAATGCTTTCCTGGAAGCATGTAATGCTGAGATATGTTCAGCTACTCTTGCACTTACAGTTGTGCCCTCTAAGGCAGGTGGCTTATCCATCAACACAGAAGGAAGGTTGGGGTTTTGGCCAAACACAAGTTGATGTGGACTATAACCATGTACATTAAGCATACTGTTTTTGGCCATAAGGGCCCAGTCTAGCGCAGTGTGCCAGTCACATCCTCGTTCCTTTTTTACCTTCAGGAGGATTTCTGTAAGTGTCATGTTATGTCTCTCCAGTAGTCCGTTGCTCCAGGGACTATACCCCGCCGTTGTTTTTACCTCAATGTTGAAGTTTTCAGCCATGTCCCGAATGTCTGTGTTGTTGAACTCTCCGCCGTTGTCTGTGTAGAGCCGTCTGGGGGCACCGTGAATGCTTATCCAGGTGTGAATGAAGGAGTTGACGATCTCTGCAGCTTTCTTTGTCTTTACGATGCTGCCAGCACTGAAGCGTGTGAAGTGGTCGATGATGTGAAGGTACCACACATTGGGCTCCAGCTCATGTAGATCCATCGCTACTGTCTCATTATACTCAGAAGCCAGGGGTAGACCAACAGCAGGTCTCGGCTTGGTTTTGCAATATTTCTGACAAATGTCACAGTTACGAACTATCTCTTGTAGAATAACTGCACATTGTTTATCTGTATTGCCAGAGCTTTGGATGAGCCTCAATAACCTCTCTGCAGATGCATGACCAAACTGCTTATGAAGTTTCACAAGGACTTTCTGTTTCTCTTTTGTAGACATTTCAGCAGTTACCATGAGAACTTCATTTTCATTGCAGCTTTCTGTAGTATTTTCATCTCTAATGTCCACACAATAGTGTCCCGAACTAGTGAGCTCTAGGGGTTATAACGCTGTTCAAAGTCTATAATGTAGTCTGCCATGGACACGCTGTGGTTCTTTGCAATGGAGTCAAAACACGAGTAGGCTTCATAAGCGCAGTCTTTCTCTTCTCTCTGAAACGCCGCGTCAAGTTTTGCAAGTAGTATTTCCATACCGTCATCTTTGTCTAAATCTTCCGCGGGTATCTCCATGGCCTGTTTCTTTTTATCCAGCTCCGTAACCCGTCTCCAGATATTGACTTCATTCTTCCAGCATTCGTATGGCCTGGCTTCATCAAGCTTTGGTGGTACTTTGTAATTGGAAACCATCCTCTGCTACCAATGTTAACTCAAAAGACACGACGTCGTACTCTCATTCACAGCGCTTTATTCGTTCCGCCATTTTACATACGGACCACAACAACAACACTTCGCGGGCAACCGTACTCTCGCGATAAAACAGAAAATAACAAGTTAACAGTAATCGCTGGTTCGTCTGTGTTGTTTCCCCTCGGTCTCCCTGCGTCTCTTCTTGTGTATTTCCCCGGACCTCCCTGCATCCTCGTTTCTGAGCTGCCGCCTTTTGGGTCCTTTTCTACTACTCCACACGGCTTGCCCCGCAAACCGTGACAGAACGAACCAGCCACCATGGACCCAGCGGCAGTCAATCCATCCGAGGAGCTCCAGGATGACATCGGCTACAATGTGGAGATCCTCCTCGGGCTGTGGCTGGAGAATCCTCCGTACGAGCTTCGCCGCGCCGTGGAAGGTCGGCTACAACGTCTCTTTTCCGGCTACTGAATTCACTTCCTCCGACCATACAGGCTTTTCTCCGGCACACACCTCACCTTCTCTCAGCCACTCCTGCCTCGCTGCCCGACTCGCCGGATGTGATCTTGCCCGGCCCGTCGGAGCCGTCTGCGGGGAGGAAACGCCGATCGCGCCGCAAGCGCGCCACCCCACAGCCGGACGTTCGGGCTTCTAAATCGCCGGCTGTGGTGAGTGAGGACTCTTTTTCATTTTCAGACTGCATGACTGTTCATTCAGGGGCTGCGTTTTGTGTGGCGGATGTCAACGCGAGCTGCTTATCGCCTGTGCAGCTACCGGCAGCTCAGTTAGCTCCCCCGCAGCCACTCTCAGCTCGGTTAGCTCCCCCGCAGCCACTCTCAGCTCGGTTAGCTCCCCCGCAGCCACTCTCAGCTCGGTTAGCTCCCCCGCAGCCATTCTCAGCTCAGTTAGCTCCCCCGCAGCCAGTGCTACTCTCAGCTCAGTCTCCTGTGCCTCCTTCAGCTCAGTCTCCTGTGCCCCCTTCAGCTCAGTCTCCTGTGCCCCCTTCAGCTCAGGCCCCAGTAGCTCCAGTGCCGCCTGTAGCGCAGGCCCCAGTAGCTCCAGTGCCGCCTGTAGCGCAGGCCCCAGTAGCTCCAGTGCCCCCGCTACCCGTAGCTCTGGCTCCAGCAGTACCGGTTCCACTCATTCACTCCATGCAGGGAGGAAATTTAAGGTCCAGTCAGGGAGTTTCTCGCGCTTTAGCTGCTTCAGGCACCGTTCTGCACTCCAGGGCTTCCCCAGAGGCTAGGTCTCAGTCCCCAGCTGATTCTGGACCCCTGAAGATTAAGCAGCCCTCAGAGAACAACTCCGTGTCAGTGCTGTCTGAGCAGGGCCAGTGCTCAGCACAGCACCCATTGCCTTCATGTCTGCCAGAGGACTCCATGCCTGCTGGCTTTGTGATGGCTTCTGCTGGAGGGTCCAAGGGGCCCGTCCAGCCTTCGTCTCGTGTCTCCGCTGGAGGGTCCGAGGGACCGCTCCGGCCTTTGTTTCCTGTTTCCGCTGGAGGGTCCGAGGGACCGCTCCGGCCTTTGTTTCCTGTTTCCGCTGGAGGGTCTGAGGGACCGCTCCGGCCGTTGTCTCCAGTCTCCGCTGGGGGGCCCGAGGAGCCCGTTCAGCCACCTGTCTCAGCTGGAGGGCCCGAGGAGCCCGTCCAGCCACCTGCTGCAGCATCATCACCATCAGCCTCGTCTGGTCCAGCCTCAGAGCCTTCAGCCTCGCCTGGTCCAGCTTCATCTGAGTCTTCGTCCTCGCCTGGTCCAGCTTCATCCGAGTCTTCGTCCTCGCCTGGTCCAGCCTCATCCGAGTCTTCATCCTCGCCTGGTCCAGCCTCATCCGAGTCTTCAGCCTCGCCTGGTCCAGATCACCTTCGCCTGAGTGGCCGCCGTTGCCTTCCGCACGGCCGGCCCCCGGACCGCCATCGCCTGAGTGGCCGCCGTTGCCTTCCGCACGGCCGGCCCCCGGACCGCCATCGCCTGAGTGGCCGCCGTTGCCTTCCGCACGGCCGGCCCCCGGACCGCCATCGCCTGAGTGGCCGCCGTTGCCTTCCGCACGGCCGGCCCCCGGACCGCCATCGCCTTAGTGGCCGCCGTTGCCTTCCGCACGGCCGGCCCCCGGACCGCCATCGCCTTAGTGGCCGCCGTTGCCGTCCGCACGGTCGGTCCCCCGAACTGTGTCCACGTCGCCGCCGTTGCCATCCGCACGGTCGGCCCCCCGAACTGTGTCCACGTCGCCGCCGTTGCCGTCCGCACGGTCGGCCCCCTGAACTGTTTGGACTCCTGTGCTGTCGGCCCCCTGAACTGTTTTGGACTCCTGTGCTGTCGGCCCCCTGAACTGTTTTGGACTCCTGTGCTGTCGGCCCCCTGGACTCTTCTGTTTTGGGCTCTGTTTTTTCCTTTGTTCTGGTGTGCTTCGTTTCTTTTGGTTTTGGGCTCGTTTTTTGTTTTAGTCTTTTGGCCTTCTGGTGCTCCGGTTTTGTTTTGCTTCGAAGAAGATTAGATAACCTCATCCTCAGCATGTAACTGCTCTTAGTAATGTCAGAGTATGATTTTTAAATACAGTCGTCAATGTTTTAAAAGTAGTTTAATCGTCCATTTAACGTGTACTTCATGGTAAACAGGTGGACCAGTGAGTGTGCATTTTTATATGACACTTTGACATCACACACATTAAGTAACGCATGTCAAGGGGAGTTTTGGGGATTTGGTATCTTGTTCGAGGATACTTTGACATGTGAAGCTGACCTTACAATTAACCTGCTCTGCCTCATGACTAGGGCTGCCACGATTAGTCGACTAGTCACGATTACGTCGATTATCAAAATCGTCGACGACTAATTTAATAGTCAACGCATCGTTTTAAGCTTTGTAAGATCCCAAAAGACGCAGGAATAAGTAGTAGGATTTAAGAGTGTAATAACAGACTGAAACAGAAGATGGCAGCATTGCATGTACAAAGATGCCAGCTGCCGTTAAACCCCGAAGAAGAAGAAGTTGTGTCCCATAATTCATAGCGCGGCCCAGCTCAATTTCCAACAACGGCGGCAGCTAGTTAGTTTTAATATTACTCTTATTATTCTTTCTGGGTCACAAAATAAACGTTTAACATGTTTTCAGGCGAAAATGTAGCTGTATAAACCTCAAATATCTGCTCAGTTTATCAAGACACCACATATTTTCAAAAGCGCTCCGACGTTTTCGGAGACGTCTGTTACCCACTAGCTCGATAGCTAGCCGGGGTTCCAGGCTCACTAGAGCCAGTGAGAACACCGGACTCCCGGCAAATCGTTTTCAAATCCACCGCCGTCTTTCACTACTCAGGTTAAACATGATATATAAATCACTTGGATAACTTTAAAATGTTATTGTTTGGCTTTTTTTTATTATTTTATTTGTTCCTGAGTAAATCGGTTTGGCTGAGATTAAAGAGATGCTCGAGAATATACTCCGGTGTCCTGTTATATTTTAGATAGCAAGGAGTTTATTAAACTTCACCGAAACAATCTGCAAATTTCATTAAAATTTAATAAACTATCATCTTGTCTTTATTTTTAGTTAGCACATACCTTAAACACTTCAAGCTGTAAGATAATAATACTTATATAAGAGCAGATGCATGCTGGTGCAATAATCTGTACGTTTATGTCCAATGGATGATGATCTGATTAGTCGACTAATCGCAAAAATAATCGGTGACTAGTCGACTATCAAAATAATCGTTTGTGGCAGCCCTACTCATGACTGAGAACCTCATGAACCAAAAGTTATCAGCACTGATAACTGAGCAGCACTAATAGAATCCTTTACACTCCGTGATGTTTCACCTGTTAATAAAATCAATAAAAAATGGTTCTGCTTGGTTGGCACCGTGCTGTTTCCCACTTCAAAAAAACGGTCCTGTATCAGTTTCAGCTCAGCTTGAATGGCTCTGATCAAGGGTGTCAAACATAAGGTCCAGGGGCTAAGATCAGCCCTGCAAAGACTCTAATAAAGTCCACTGGACAGCTTCGGAAAATAAGACAGACCATTCTCACTTCGTTATATACCGACGATTTGTCACGTCCCGATGCGCTTCATGGGAACGCAAAAAGTGACCTTCTGCGTTCCTATGCTACGCGCCGATTTGTGGATGAAATCCAGTAGAACAACGGTCCTGCAGTAATAGACATTCCAGCCATGTATTCAAGCCCTAACCATAACCGCCACTCTAATGACGTTAGTGTTTTCCAAAGCGATTTAAGTAAAATAAACGTACATGTGTAGATTCATTCCAAATGGTTCTCATGTGTCCTCATTTTTCCAATCTCACAATAAAGGGACGTGTTGGGTGCCTGAAAGCGTGATATACTGACAATTTGTCACAAAGCGTAAAATGTTACGCTTTGGGAGTGAGAACGTGTTGAATATGAAGGTTATAATTTTTAGACTTTTAATTGTATTTTATAAGTTTTAAATTTTTTTCCATGATAACGACCTTTCACACGGACACTCATATGACGCCATAGTAAAAAAAACTAACAAACAAAAAACAAATAAGAGGAATTGTCCTGAATTATTAATTTTTTTTACTACTATAGAAATTTCCATTGTTGTTGTTGTATTTTAGTCCACAGCAATTTAAAAATAGGACATTTTCTGTGAATTAACAAAAAATTTTATGTTTTGTACTAATAGTGAAGTCTGAGCAATGAGTTACCAGAACTATTTCTGTAATGTTACACATTTATTTCCTAAGATTTAAGGCCCGAGAGTTGTGGTGACAGATTTCTTTCCTTTACTGGAGTTGAACTTTCCTGTTATGCAGAAAACATGAGGTTTACTGTTGAAACTGAACATATTTTTCTAATATTCAGATATTCCTGGGATTAAGTGTGCAAGATCAAAGTGTACAGGGAGTGCAGAATTATTAGGCAAGTTGTATTTTTGAGGAATAATTTTATTATTGAACAACAACCATGTTCTCAATGAACCCAAAAAACTCATTAATATCAAAGCTGAATGTTTTTGGAAGTAGTTTTTAGTTTGTTCTTAGTTTTAGCTATTTTAGGGGGATATCTGTGTGTGCAGGTGACTATTACTGTGCATAATTATTAGGCAACTTAACAAAAAACAAATATATACCCATTTCAATTATTTATTTTTACCAGTGACACCAATATAACATCTCCACATTCACAAATATACATTTCTGACATTCAAAAACAAAACAAAAACAAATCAGCGACCAATATAGCCACCTTTCTTTGCAAGGACACTCAAAAGCCTGCCATCCATGGATTCTGTCAGTGTTTTGATCTGTTCACCATCAACATTGCGTGCAGCAGCAACCACAGCCTCCCAGACACTGTTCAGAGAGGTGTACTGTTTTCCCTCCTTGTAAATCTCACATTTGATGATGGACCACAGGTTCTCAATGGGGTTCAGATCAGGTGAACAAGGTGGCCATGTCATTAGTTTTTCTTCTTTTATACCCTTTCTTGCCAGCCACGCTGTGGAGTACTTGGACATGTGTGATGGAGCATTGTCCTGCATGAAAATCATGTTTTTCTTGAAGGATGCAGACTTCTTCCTGTACCACTGCTTGAAGAAGGTGTCTTCCAGAAACTGGCAGTAGGACTGGGAGTTGAGCTTGACTCCATCCTCAACCCGAAAAGGCCCCACAAGCTCATCTTTGATGATACCAGCCCAAACCAGTACTCCACCTCCACCTTGCTGGCGTCTGAGTCGGACTGGAGCTCTCTGCCCTTTACCAATCCAGCCACGGGCCCATCCATCTGGCCCATCAAGACTCACTCTCGTTTCATCAGTCCATAAAACCTTAGAAAAACCAGTCTTGAGATATTTCTTGGCCCAGTCTTGACGTTTCAGCTTGTGTGTCTTGTTCAGTGGTGGTCGTCTTTCAGCCTTTCTTACCTTGGCCATGTCTCTGAGTATTGCACACCTTGTGCTTTTGGGCACTCCAGTGATGTTGCAGCTCTGAAATATGGCCAAACTGGTGGCAAGTGGCATCTTGGCAGCTGCACGCTTGACTTTTCTCAGCTCATGGGCAGTTATTTTGCGCCTTGGTTTTTCCACACGCTTCTTGCGACCCTGTTGACTATTTTGAATGAAACGCTTGATTGTTCGATGATCACGCTTCAGAAGCTTTGCAATTTTGAGACTGCTGCATCCCTCTGCAAGATATCTCACTATTTTTGACTTTTCTGAGCCTGTCAAGTCCTTCTTTTGACCCATTTTGCCAAAGGAAAGGACGTTGCCTAATAATTATGCACACCTGATATAAGGTGTTGATGTCATTAGACCACACCCCTTCTCATTACAGAGTTGCACATCACCTAATATGCTTAATTGGTAGTAGGCTTTCAAGCCTATACAGCTTGGAGTAAGACAACATGCATGAAGAGGATGATGTGGACAAAATACTCATTTGCCTAATAATTCTGCACTCCCTGTATGTAGCCTAAAAGTAAAATGAATTTGACGATTCTTCATTAGATTTTTTTCAATCATAGCATATAATCCAACAAATAAAAGAATCTGCACCATTTTCAGATTCTAGTTTTCATGATGCATTTTCAACATGGAGAAAAATGGCACGCTCCATCAAGGCTAACATCCCATCTATCACTTTTTAAAATGTAAAATAAGGAGAGTGATAAACATCTCTGTCACACTTTTAATAGTTTAACATAGGGCTGTTTTTCAGTGTTTTTTGACCTGTCTTTCTATCAGAGAGAAGACAAGACTGAAAACACACCTTCACCTCAGCTCTCACCTTGGACACATCACTGGGACATTAACAGTGGAAGCTCTAAAACTTTGCTTGATATATAAAGTTGCTGAAGTTTGATGTTGTAACATCAGGGTAACCCTTGGGCAAAGTTGCATTTTTAATAGTAAGCAAAAGGCAATTTTGTCTGATGTCCACATTTCTGGTCTGGGTGGAGAAACTTTTGTTTAACTGATTCCTGTTTTCTTTCAATTGCACATTTGGAAATATGTCGCAATGACAGAAATAGCACTGAGGCAAAGTCTCATGATTTATACAGTGTGCAAATCTTTTTGCTCATCATGTTCTGATAGACATAAAGGGGCACAGCAAGTAATTGAACTCTTGTAAAAGTCCTGAATATTGTTCAGCTCATTTATATTGCATGATTTTATGTATGTCCTTTTGAATTTCCACTTATAATATTGATATTTGGATCTATGTTTTTTTTTAGTTTTGGTCCTCTGGGAGTGTGACTAGAACACAGAAGCTATTTTGGCTCATTAACAGTGAACAGCTGAATGTTTAGAAGAGATATGAAAGAAGACTTTGTTATTATCGTGTTAGAAAGAGTGCATTTGTTTCACTTTTTGTTCTGAGAAGCTGATGTTAAAATACAGTGTTGCTATGCATTGTGGTTTGAGCACAGTCCTGCTTGATATGGTGCTGAAGGTTTTGTGCTTTGCACCAAGTCATCTTCAACACCACAAGACCTTTGAAGATCATTTGTGGTTATTAGCAGCAAAGTTTGTGTTGTGTCATAAAAGTGCAACATTATTAGTCATCCCCTTCCTCTGACTGGTCGTAATGTTTTCATGGACGATTTTTGTCTCATGCAAATGCGTGTGTGTGTGTGTGTGTGTGTGTGTGTGTGTGTGTGTGAGGAAGAGAAAGAGAAAGCTTGTCTGTGATTCTTTTAAGATGGTCACACAGAAACTAGCAGACAGTTCTGTTTACTTCTTAGCAGAGTACCATAAAGGAGCAAAAACACACACACACACACACACACACACACACACACACACACACACACAAAGACAAATGCAAGCATTCACTTAAGTCATTAAAGCCTTTGTTGCCATAGCAGTGCTCCAACTACTGTGGAAGAGAAATAGTGGTATCGGATAATGAGCACAGAACTAAAATTAGCTCAGTTTTCGATCTTTGTCTTTTTGTTTCTCACTGAGTGTTATCAACACATTGAGAGTCATACTGTCTTAGTCTTCATATGTGAAAAGTCTTATCTGAAGTTCTTACAAGTCTAGCTGAAATGCATATGAGCGAAGTAGCAGATTGCGTTCTGGAGATGAGATTGAAGTATTGATAAATGGGCATACAGAATAGATGTGTGCAGACGTGAATGCACAGCTTTCGTCAAACTACGTCAAACTGAGTAACTGAGAGAGTTATATATGATTTCTATATTTTTAAGTCAGTTTGGGATCAAAAAATAATTGATTTCAAGTCCAGTTTGACCTCAGTTCTGCTTTTCAACATGTTAATCCGCACTGCCTCTGACATCTTGCCCACAACAAAGATAAGTGCAATGCATTTGCTGCTTTATTCCCGTTATTCCCTTCTTGCAGCTGCATTGCAGGGCATCTTTCTGCAAAAGAAAAGATGCCTTCCTGTCACTAAAACAATTAACCACGATTTATCTGCTGCAGCAACCGCAAACCGTGACCCAAACTCATATCAGCCGCCGCTGCTCTCTACTCACCCACAGTGCCAAGAGCTGTCAGGGCTGTGGCGTTTCGCAGAGCGTGGCTATCTGTCTGATCTTCACCTAGAAAGTATCGGATAAGATTTAAAAGGCACGGTGACGATTGCTGGTTAAAACACCGGCTCTCATCGAGCAAGTAACACAGGAAGCTTTATGTGATATCAGAAATTATGCATGTCTCATCTTTGCACTGTAATTTGCTGAAGTTTCAAAATGTTGAGCAAGTGCAGAGTTTTGGCCCGCATTTAACTTTTTAAGATTCATGAGGTCAGAGACGTAAATGAGAGGAGAAAACAACCTAATTAGAGCCGGAATCCAACAAAAACATGCAGCCAGAGTCATAATAGCCTTGTTCCAAATACAGTATTTGTATTTTACTTATCATAAACCTCTAGGAGGTTGAAAGTTTGGAAGTCACCATTTCAGCACACTGTAATCATTATGAAGCTTGTACAACTTTAACAGAAACCAAAAAGCTTTATGGCAATTAAAGCAGACTAAACACTACAGAGCAGCTGAGACTGTTTACCTTTACATATTGCAATCACAACACATGCGAGTTTGACATGGTTACAGTGCCCCTGCATCAAAGTCTGTGCACTTGTATAGAGCACCAAGGAAATAATTAGCGGAAAGCTGACCTAAAATGTTTCTACCACATTTTCTTGCATGCAGTATATATATATCAATCCACTCTTAGTTTTTTTTTTCAGTTTCTTTTCCCTTTATAATCCACCAATCAGCTGACGTGCTGATGAATCACAGATTGTTTTCTTTTCTTCTTTTTTTCCTGTCCACGTTTCCTTCCTGCTAGCTGTGTTTTTTTCTCTATACAACTCTTTCCCATCTGTATCTCTGTTAGCCTTTCTGTCTTTTCTGAGTGTTTGCAGCGTGTGCAATAAGTGTGCGGACAGACCCGTGCATATTTTGCACTAGGTCACCCTCAGAAACCCATAATAATAAGCCAACATAATGACCAAATTGCTTGATGGATGGCTTGGGAGAGCAAACCACTTGTACGTGCACAAACATACACATTTGTGCACACACTAAAACAACAAAGCAACAAAAAAAAAAAGCCCAGTCTAGGCTTTTATCTCCTTTAATGCTCTGGAAACCATCTGGAGAAGCTCCGAGGCTTTCTATCAGCAGATCGAGGGAAAGCTGTGTTTGATGGTTGCTATAGAAATGCAATGACTGCTGAGTTGTTTCCATGCACACATTGATTCTTCACTTCTCCTTCCTTAGCTTCTTTGTCATTTTAAAAGCTTTTTAGTGCTGAAGTGTTGGTCCTGTCATACCTCGGACTCTAAGAAGAGTTTCAGGGTTAGCCACTATATTTGATAGATGAATTCAAGTCTATTATTCAGTCCCTTCAGGAGCATGTTGTTACTGAACTAGCAGCTTTTGCATTTGAAGGTTGATGGCCGATGCATGTTATTATTAACATGCATGCAAATTATTGTTATTATTTAAGTTCATTTATGTCCTCAGCAGCCCCGGACACAGCAAAAGCTGTCATCCCCCTGCTTTCTGCTTTCAAGGTTTTTATTGGTTAAATATCTTCACACTGCAGATGCTTCATGTCACAGCGGAAGATGCTTGTATCTAAAAGCGCATGCTATTAAACATGTCTGCTATCTGACATCACAGAAACAGTAACAGTGCCTACTGATTCACGATACTGAGGCTAATGGATGGTCTGTTTTTGCCAACACGTTGTGGACTTTTCTATCATTTTTTTTCTTTATTTCTTTTTTAATAGAAATAGAGAAAATCTTTAGAAAAGACTGTGGCACTGCAAGCATGTAGGATGCCCTGTAGACAAGGTCTCAGATAAGGTAACCATTATCAGAAAACTAAGTAAAAGCTGCACTAATATTTATATCAAAGCATGAGTACATTAGAATCTTTGTCTAGAATCACCTTATTTGCAACTAATGCGCTGTGTTTACATTTTTATTCACATTATAGAAAGGTTCAAAGTTCTGCGTATTCTCTCTGGATTTCACACTAGATACTTGTTGCCATCCTGCAGCCACAGACCACATGACCTGGTGACAGGGGGTCATTTTCTGGCGACTAAAGGCACAGTGCGTCTATTTTTGTCAGTTTATTCTCGGTGCATTCAGCAGAGGGAGCTGCCTCGTTCACTGTAGCTGTAAAAGTTTTTCAAGTAGCTGCCAAGACCTACGAGGTGCCATTTCATCAAAAACTTTATTCCCTTTCTCCTTGGATCCTCTCCTTTCTACCTTTCATCTTCCGTCTCTTTTCCTCCCTCTTTAATTACCGACGGCTTCTTTTCTTTCCGCCCTGGTCCCCATTACCCGTCACCTTCTCCCCCCCTCCTCTCTCTGCTCTCTAACCTCGGAATGCAGGGTCGGTGAGACATAATCCACCCTCCCCCTATGTGCGTCTAGCCTAATGCCTCCTGCTACCACCATGACGTTTCAGACTTCACAACCTTCAGTGTCATGCCGACTTTCTGAAGCTAACAGGAGGTAATGCAAGCTGACGTTCAGTCGCATATTCTTGCTGCTTTTAGAGAAGCAAAGGCCTGATGATGGCGTATAAGGAGGCCTCACCAAGCCATAATGGACCCCCATGATCAGGTGAGGCTTGAAAAGAAATCAGGCAACTCCTTGGATCTGAAATGCTTCCTCTGTTGAATGCCTCACACAGAGTCTCAAACACTACATCACAACATTAGCGCTCACAATATTAGATCCAAGTCAAGTCATAAGTAAATCGATTCAAAAATCTTCTCTGCAAGTCAAAGATCAGCCTCTTCAGTTAAATGTATGCTTTTAGGACAGACTCTTGTCTAGTCTCAGGTCTTTGGTAACAACGTTTGCCTTCCTGACCCTGTTTTGTTTTGACACTTGAATGTTATTGTTCTCACGTCTCAGGTCTTCAGAGAGCTGAGTTCTCAAAAGGTCACAGTGTACAGCAGTCTAGCACATGGAAGGTCTTAAAGGCTTTTTTCTTTCATTTTAAACACACTGTCTAAAGTCTGAAATTTGCATGTCTCTTTTTGCAGTTTTGTTCTAACACATTTAGCTCAAGTTGTTAAGCATGTGTGGGTCACTTCACAGAAATACTGCGCTCATATATCAGTTGGTGCAGTTACTTGTATTTTCTTTACTCTTTTCAGCTAAACATGCTAGGGGCGATCGTGGCTCAAGAGTTGGGTGTTTGTCTTGTAATCGGAAGGTTGCCGGTTCGAGCCCCGGCTCGGACCGTCTCGGTTGGGCAAGACATTTCACCTACCGCCTACTGGTGATGGCCAGAGGGGCTGGTGGTGCGATATGGCAGCCTCGCCTCTGTCAGTCTACCCCAAGGCAGCTGTGGCTACAACTGTAGCTTGCCTTCACCAGTGTGTGAATGTGAGAGTGAATGAATAGTGGTATTGTAAAGCGCTTTGAGGGGTCCCGAAAAGCACTATATAAATGCAATCCATTATTAAAATGCCAAAACTAGTCCACCAGCACCACTCTATTTTTCTAAGTTTGCTTGCTCTCTAGAAGACTCTGGGAAGATTCTCTTGCAAAATAAGAAAACTAGAGGAATATATATTTGTATTACTATTCCTTCTAAACTTATTTCATTTTCAAGCCACTTACTCCCACCTTAATAAATACTTCTGTTTGCCCCATAATAATTCCTATCCGGTCTTTAAGGCTACGTCCACACGTACACGGGTATTTTTGAAAACGGAGATTTTCCGTTTTCGTTTTAAAAAATAATCCCGTCCACACATAAAGGCAGAAATGAAGGAAAACGCTGCTATGAACATGCCAAAGCAACAGGTGGCGATATATTCCTAACCGTGTAGAAATGTTGGCCAATCAGAAGTCTAGAAGCCTTGGTGGCAAATAGTAAACAAAGCTGGGGCATAGAAGCAGAACCGAGTCGTATGTGTGGAGGGACAGTAACTGTGTGTGTATATGTAAGCATTTAAACACTGCAGAGAGTACAATTAACAGTAACAGTATTGTAGAAATTCATTTCACCGAAACAATAACGTGGCGCATAGTGTGACGTCAAAAAAGGCGCACACCTTTGACGCTGCGTTTTCTGCGTTTTTCTCGTCCACACGTAAATGCAAAAACGGAGTTTTCAAAAATATCCACCCTGGCCGGAGTTTTTAAAGATCTGCGTTTTCAGTGACCAAAAACGCCGTTTACGTGTGGACGAAAGGTGCAAACGCATAGAAAAATCTGCGTTTTCAAAAATACCTAGGTACGTGTGGACGTAGCCTAAGTCTGACGTCATTAGCTGTGTCTGGGCCTAAACTCTGCTGCAGGTCCCTAAGTCACACAATCACTGCAGCATCACTGAGAGTTTAAAAAAAAATGTCTAAAATAAAATGATCAATGTCGCTGCTCTACCAGGTGTAACAATTAAGTTTAAAATACAAGCATCCATGAAAATCAAATTTATGAAATTTAACGGAGTTAGACATTAGCAGGGAGTTAGCTCACTAGTTTCCATATAAATATAATATACCATGTTCTGACTGAGGCATTTCTGAAAAAAGTTAAGACGTACAGCTCTGCTATCACTTCCGACATAAATAAAGACAGAAAACTAAACAGCAGTGACTTTTGTAGAGTTACTGAGGTTTGGCTAGCTGCTGATCTGCTACGTGATCGCTAGCAACACAGCTAAGTTAGCATAATATAAACAGTGAAGCTGGAGGATGAACGCTAACTTTTTCCACTCGATAAAAGTTAACTTGAGGGTTCCCGAAGGTTAGGGACAAATGCAATCGCATGGCAGGATGCTGTAAATGGACCAAACTTCAGTCAGGAGAACAACTGAGATAATCCATCCATTCATAATATGAGGTTAGTCATTAATATACTGCTGCATGGGTTGGGCTGTAGTTGCATCATAAGGTTTTAAAAACTGAGCTTTAAAATGATCAGCGGTAATAAAAACCGAGAGAGGCCGACAGTGATCATTGACTGTTTTTAGGGGCTTTTTGAGATTAAACAGAACAAGAAACAAAGCATTAAAACATGCTGCCTTGTCATGGCTACACAAGATGGTACTTGTGATTCCCCCAGGCACAACACAGCACCTGTCAGAAGTGTCCCAGAATCAGCTATCTGCTTCATGAAAAAAATATTACTGATGGAAGATTCAGTAAAATTATGAGTAAATCAGTAATACAGATGAGATGCATCCCCGGGGTGATTCCAAGCTCAAAACAAATCTCAACTATCAACCAACCATTTGAAGGTCTGCTCCTCACTGAGGACAAACCAATAACTTTCCATAAATGCCCTCACTCACTTCCAAGGCCTTAAATTCAGATGAGTCTTCACAAATAAACCACACACAGAAAAACACTTAGATGTTGGACTTATTCACTCAAGAGAAATTAGATATTTTCATATACTATGATTGCTAACTCCCCCTGAATCCTCACATGGACACTCAGGACTGAACATATACACAGGCACCATACACGTCTAAATGCATATACAGTGCATCAGTAAGGCCTGATTTGTTATGACTTAAGGGCAGTAATGATATACCTGGAAGAGTCAAGAGATAACTTTAATAATACACTGGACTTCATGGCTACTGAACTTCAAACTCACTGTATGTGTGTATGCGTGTGCGCATGCTGATGCCTGCATAACTGATGTAGCATCAGACAGCTCACTCATGGTATGAGCGGGCTGTGTTGAACACAAACAGATCGCCCCCTGGCCTCTGCATCACGCAGCTTTGCTCATGGCTTTCCTCCTCTACCAGAGCAAACGTGTTGATGTTTCGAAGCGTATTTTGGAAAATGTATTTAACCTCCCGCTGGAAGGACTGCGTGTTTGCAAACTTTAGCTCCTTATCTGCAAATCACGTATACGCTCCCTTCTTTCAAACTTTTTTGTTTTGAATGCATGTTTTAGTTTTTTTTTTCTTGTATTTCGTCAAATGCGCAGGAAACCGTTCGCTCAGTAATTGCCGTGCAATGTTACAACGAGCCTCTTAAAAACGCGCCTAAGCTGTGTCATCCATCATCGTGAACATTAAGCCTGTGCTCCTTTTTTTTCAGTATTACTTCATTGTTGGACGCTAAATGCTCTGTGAGTGGCTGATTTAAAAACTCGACACTGTGTTCACTTGTAATAACATAAGATTTGACAAACTGCAGACCGGATATTTACTGTAATGGTTTGTACAGCTGATGTAAGTTTCAAAAGCACACTAATTATTTTTTCACATTGTACTAAAAGACAGAATTAAAACTGAGTAACATTGTTCATAAAACTGTTCCCTGCAATATAAAGTTTATGTGACTTGCAGTATATGAAGGAAGCTTTTAAGCACCCACCAGCCCAAAGCACTTTTTCCATGCATTACGACAGTTGGTAATCACCTGTATACTTTATAATCTAAAAATCCTGTCTATGAAGTTGATGTAAAGTAAACAATATCCCATAAACTCTCATGCTGTTGCATGGCCCTTTAGCCATAAGGTATTACACTCTATTATATTCTACTACATCTGTAAAGAATGATTTATTATAACAGCTCAGGGCTCATGTGGGGTTTTTGTTGCAGCATGTTGCACTTTTTTAATCATTATATAATACTGTACAGTTTAGTTTTCACTGGGCTGGCACTGTAGTACACTGTTGGGCAATGAGCATCCACACATTGTGAAGATACACAAATTCTAAACCCATAAGTCTGGGATAAACCAATGTTTTCTTACCAATAACGAAGCCCAGATTTCACAGAAAATGCAAATATACATACATTTATTAAATGCTAAGCAAATTAAAGCAATATTTACTTACATAAGACATCAATATTTAACACAGCTGATTTTACACATTGGCTAAATATATAAAATAACCCTGAAACTGATGGCCTGTCATGCTTTAAGCCTTATTTCTTACCAATGGGCTGTATCACTTAGGGATGTTTGTCCAATAACTTCAGCAGGTTTAATGCAGCTTAAAGACCATTAGTGTGCTCTGTTTCACTGAAAAAGCTGCCAATTTGTTGGGCTTTGTTTCTGTTTTGGTAGAATTACTGTCAAATGTTATTTTAAAGTTCAATTGCATCAGAGTTACTAGATTAACGTTCATGGCTATTATTGATGCTTTTATTTACTATATTAGAAAAGATAAAGGTAAAATATTTAAGTCTAAATACTTTGTGCAGTTTTTCAAATAAAATGCTTTTATTATTATTTTTGAAATAATAACTGTTTTCAACACTTGGATGAAAATTCTTTCCAGTCAATGGCTCCCTGAAGTCTAGATTCATGGGCATCACCACATGCTGTTTCCTCCATTGAGATGGTCTGCTAGGCCTTTATGGCAGCCACCTTCAGTCGTTGCCTGTTTGTGGGTCCTTCTGCCTTCAGTTTTGAATTAAACAACTTTAAATCACTGGACTGAGATCAGATCACTGACCTTGCCATTGCTTTGGGTCATTATCTGTTTGCACTGTGAGGTTCTGTCTGATCAGCTGAATCTGAGCAGTGAACACTTCATAATTCATTCAACACTCACATCATCAATAAACAACAGTGGTCCAGTATCACTGGCAGCCATACCACACCCATGTCGTAACATTGTCTCCACCATGTCTGATAGATGTGTTATGTTTGGATCATGAGCTGTTTTTCTTCTTCTCCATATTTTTCTCTTTGAATTTTTTGTAGTTCAAGTACATCTTGATTCCATGTTTTTTTCCTAACCGTGCAGATTCTTATAGATCTTACAGAACTTAGTGTAACCAGTGGTTTGCACCTATTTCTAAACCATCTGTATTTCCACTGATCTCATGTTGTAGACAATGATCAGACTACCACTTCGAGAGTGTTCTTCACTTGCTGTGAAGTAGAGCTGGGCGATATGAGATTTTTTCATATCACGATATGTTTTTTTCATTTCAGGCGATAACGATATCTATCACGATATAAGCCAAATAACTATATTTGTAAGATTTAAATGTGCCGTTGCTCACAAGTAAAATGTGAAATAATCAGCAGCTTGTTTTTATTTAAATATTTATTTCCCATAATAAGTTCAACAGGGTAGATGTACTTAAGGAACATGAGACTTTTTCAGATAAATAAAGGCAAATATTGCAAACTACACAAAAGGCAGCCGCTAAAGAGTTTAAGTTTCAAAATAGAACAAACGAAACAGACTAAATTGTCAATTCCACTTAGAAACAAAATATTAATTCTAAAAATAAATCTTAGTTTGTTTTACAGAAGAACAGACAAAACTGACTAACTTTTGTCAATATCAAATAAACTGAGAACTAAAAGGAAATTCTCAATCTCTCCTTGTTGTATAGCTGAGCTTTTCAAACAGTTTTAACAGTTACTTTAGTCTGACAAAAGCCGAATGACGAATTAGCGCTTCCAGTCAGAGACTGAGGCTACGTCCACACGTACACGGGTATTTTTGAAAACGGAGATTTTCCGTTTTCGTTTTAAAAAATAATCCCGTCCACACATAAAGGCAGAAATGAAGGAAAACGCTGCTATGAACATGCCAAAGCAGCAGGTGGCGCTAGATTCCTAACCGTGCAGAAATGTTGGCCAATCAGAAGTCTAGAAGCCTCGGTGGGAAAAAGTAAACAAAGCTGGGGCATAGAAGCAGAACAGAGTCGTATGTGTGGAGGGACAGTAACTGTGTGTATATGTAAGCATTTAAACACTGCAGAGAGTAGAATTAACAGTAACAGTATTGTAGAAATTCATTTCACCGAAACAATAACGTGGCGCAGTGTGACGCATGCACCAGTTTATTGTATTTCCAGACTTGCTTTCGGCACAATTTACAGTGCACGCTACTCTGTTTTTTGTCAGACTTGAAATAGCCGAAATACCTTCACACTACGGAACTTCTATGGCTCTTCCGTTCGACAATCTCTCCGGCATTGGAACCATCATCTGTTTTCTCTTCGGTCACGCTCGGTTGATTTTTCTAGTCGGCACACTCATTTCCTCCATTACCCGCTGGCTGCTTCCCAAACAAACACACGTGCGCCTTGGCACTTGTGCTGTACGTAACAAGTCACGCGACGTGACGCTGCGGCTGTGATTGGTTCGGCTCTGCGCTACTTAATTTAGATTGGCTGACCTTTTTTTTTTTTTTTTTTAAGAGGACAAGAGCGGCGAGGTCTATCGCGATACATATCGTTATCGTTCTCGTTCTATCGCCCAGCTCTACTGTGAAGTTGTTTTTTTGTAACCATGATGTAACCCAATGATGGCCTTGCTCACCTACTCTGAAATCTCTTTGGGCCGAATATTTCAAATTACAGTGGAAAGCTATGTGTTACAGTTCAGCACTTTGAATAAGTTTCAGATTTTATGTCTGCTTCATTTGTCCCAGAATATCAAGAAAGCAGGTTTCAACCGACCATGCAACTGCTTTCAGTGAATTGTCCAATTACTTTTGAACTTTTGGCGGAGGGGGGGGTTCAACATATTATTTTGCTTTTTATCTTACTTTTATCTCACTCAGAATGACATACAGAAAATAGTGTCAGAAGAAAATGTTTGTGTCTGAGCACTTGTTATACACGCAAATTAAGAACATTTCTATGCACATAATAATTAATGAGTCCTGATGTTTGTGTTCCCAGTGCTTACAGAGATCATTCAAACACAAAGTTTCTGTTCAATTCTTATTGGCCCGAAATGTGACGACTTTACATTAGGCTACACTATGCTAATTTATCTCATTTTGCATTTGTAAAATCAAACCCATACATAATCCATATATATATAAAAGTTGAGCTGCTAAAACCAGCTCTATTATCTGTAGGGAGATACAATAGGACTCCTCTCAGCCAGGTTTCTGAACAAAGAGCAGGTGGTCTCACAACACACAAAAACAGCATTCCTCTGTGTCTGCCCAGTCTGTGGGCCTCACGTGATGCCACCTGACCTTCTACTGTACACACTAACTCACATTTACACTGCTGTAATCCCATACACGCAAATGAGTGTGTGTGTGTGTGTGTGTGTGTGTGTGTGTGTGTGTGTGTGTGTGTGTGAACACAACACAGTTAGAAATTAAGGGCAACCAGCATAACAATGGTAAATGTAACTTTTTTTTTACAGCACAGTAAAATAAAGGAAGAAATAAGAATGAAAAAGGCAGGCTTCCTGTGCAACATTTCATTGCTGTGTTTCAATGCTATCCACGTGACCCTTCTTAAATTGCAAGTTTATTTACTGCACGGTAATAGAATGAGAGAGATTCCTAGGTGTGCAGCAGACCTGCTGTTGAGTCAGTGAGGACAGGGCTGAGGCCAGCGAATGACACCTGGATAGTGCTACATTAAGTTATAGTACAATATTAGTAATCCTTGAGAAAGCTTGCAGGGTTTCAGCCAGGATTCAGGTTTAGATGTGTTCCATGTGTGCAATTTATCAAAGGTAAGGTGGAGTCATAAATGACATTTAAATGCAGTACTAAAAGGGTAACATATATACATAGTCATTGTTTCTTTCCAAAAGGATTAAGACTGACAAATGCAGCAAAGTTAGAAGCCTGACTAATTTCTGCCAGAGCTGATCTAAAGCAGACCTCACCGTGGTTATTCAGGCTCTCCGTATGTTCCAGCCTGTTATCATTTCCAGGGTGTCAAAGACTGTAGTTTTTGTTTAAAAAGGTGCTGGTGTTTCAAATGTATGCAGATGTGCTTTGGCATCTGTGTTGTCTCTAATTTGCATTTGGCATTATGCTGTGGTTCTGGGAACTCCCTACTCTAACATGTGCATACATGAAAAGCCAAACACTGAAGAGAGGCATTATTAACTACAGACATGTCACAGACAAATGGTGAGGTGGTGCACTGGTCAGCATTGTTGTCACAGCAAAAAGGTCCTGGGTTTGAATCCAGTCGGGAATCTTTCTTTGCAAATTCTCGGCTTGGGTTCTCTCTGGGTACTCCAGCTTCCAGGAGGTACCTTACTTCTTGTCCTATGGCATCTGGGATACGGTCTGAATTAGATAACTGGAAGAAAATGGATTGCTGACACTGATTAAGTCAGAGACAGAGCTAGAAGGAGAAGCTTGAATTGACATGGATTGGCGCAACAGTGGGCAAGCTAAAACAGCTTAATGCAGATGTGCCTATCTGAGACATAGATTGATATCAGCTGATGTAGGCCGGCACTGAGATCAGCTGATTTCACTGGACTGCAGCTAAAAGATGTCATGGCTTGCAAGAAAAAAATTTTTTCTTGATTTTATAACCCAATATTTTTTTTCAAACCATGATGTTTATCCAAATCCAAACAGGTTTAGTGCCTAAACTGTAAATAAAGGTGAAACTAAAAATGTTTAAAATGTGCTTGTAACTTTCAGTACTGCCAGGCTTTCAACATCCAGAACATTTTTCTGTCTAAATAAGAGAGATTTACATTTCACATGATGGAATTGGGAAGAACTGTGGTAGTTGACATCTTGGGATGAGTCAAGTTCAGTATTGCCAAAAACATCCTTCAAACTAAATCAGGCATCTCGTATTTTGAGAGTAAAAACATGTAAATGGTAAGTGTCCTTGGTGTACAAAAGTCTTTATTTTAACTCTTTTTAGCTTAAACTTTTTCAGCTTGCTATATTAAATCTAAATTTTATTGACCTTCCTTAAAATAGAAAGTTGTTTAGATGTAAGCTGCAGAGAAATCTTAAAGTGTCAAAAGGTGCCATTAAATAAAAACTGAATTTACTGTTTTACCAGCTGCTGTAAGACTTTGAGGCCATTAATGCAGTGTAGAGCTGTGCAAATATATTTATATATATATATATATATATATATATATATATATATATATATATATATATATATATATATATATATGTATGTCATGTTCGGCTGCATTTACTGACAAAGAATCTGGCAACATGTTCCAGACCCTCCCCAAACCGCTCACCTCTTTCCAATCATATACAGATCTGTTCTGGTCTGCTGGCTTTAACAGAGGCAAAGAGAAGTAGCTGCAATAACGACCAAACATTCTTCTAAAGACTGAAAATGTTGTGTGTACTTTACTGAGCTGCAGAGATTCAAATCTGCATTAAAACACATGGTTATGAAACAAAACACTTTTGGAGAAGTTTTCGGCATGTGTTCCCCCACTACACCTGCAGCAAACATACAGACTGATCAAAGGGTTTTAGTGTGTTGGGCTGTTAGAATAGATTCAGTCCTCCTCAGCACTGATTCTCCAAAGGTGAAAACAGGTAAAACATTCTTATTTATTCCTGTGACAAGACCTGTGAAATTCCCAAACACAAAATATGCATTACCCACTGTGGTGTGTTATTTTCGCAGTGTCATCATAATCTACAAATACAATTTTCTGGAAAGGCTGTTGATCCCAGAGAGCTTGAAAGCAAAAGGAAAACTTACCTTGATACTGTGAAACTCCACACAGCTCCCAGCCCTGCTCCTTGTAGTGTCAACCTGCTCATCCTCCATCCCCACTAACATCTCCATGTCAGTAAACCTCTGTGCTCCTGCTGGCATTGTGCATCTCTGCTGACAGAGTGAACCAGCTAAACCGACGTCGACCCTTAATTTTCCTCCTCCTTAAACTTTAATATTTGTGTCTTCCGTTTTATTCTTTGTCCTGCGGTCTTTCTCACAAGTCTCAGTCTCCACCCCTGCAGCATGCATGTAGATCCACTGAGATATACTAACAAGAAGACAAGCTTTAATTACAAAATGCCCATTAAATAATAAGAAAAGCCAAATTTTCTTAAACTAAGTTTCAACCCACTACTCTCAGGCTCTCTACTTGTCTGTCTGGCGGGCAGGGTGTTTGGTCCTGCCTGGTCAGTCATTCCCACCCCTCCTTTTGGCCGTTCATTCCATACCCAGACTAGTCCGTCTGGTGCCATTGGCTAGTCAGGTGGAAAGGGCCAAACGGGAGGAGGGGCTGAGGGCAAAAGGAGGAGAATGATAGAAGAAAAAGATGACTGGGGGTCATAAAGAAGACTGATAGTGTCATCCAAACTGTCACCAGTGGTGGAAAAGAAGGAAAAACACCACTGGTGTGCAGACAAGGAAGTGTAATTGACACATCCTTGTTTTCTTTTTAAATAGGACTAATTTCCACTGCCTCCTAATCTCTATGATTCCAAGGTTTAGGGGTCAGCAAGAGAAGGGAGAGAAGAGGGGGTAGCAGATCATCATAAGCCTCTTTATTGGTCCTGAGGCTTATCAGAACAACCTGTCAAAGACAGTTTAAGTAGCAAAATGACAAAAACAAAAAGAAGAGTGTGAGAACCAAAGATAGCAAACAAACTAAGGCAAAGGATCAAATAAACCGTGCTTCATATGTGTGTGTTTCTGTCTGTCTGAATGGGTGTGTGTCAGTGTCACCCACTGCTCTTCCCACAGACAGACCGCACATTGGTGTTCTTAACCTCTACCCTCTGCTGCCACAGCAGACTGTGCTATTCAAATACACTATGCTGAAGTGATAATAGGCACCATTATAAAGAGATATTTAAGCCTTGTATGGAGGGATGCTGTACACACACTCATGTATTTAAATAGAGAGCACTCACATGTTTAATAACGCAGAGAACCGTTGTGCTACGTACATATACATATATACATATATATAAAACTGTGGGTGGGGCTTAACAAGTTGCACATATAAAATGTGTTCTCCCAGCAGAAGCATTTTTTACTATTTTAAACCGAAACTCTGAACATAACTTCCTCTCAACCAACATAGATTGTGAGTCTAATCCAGCCAGGTAAGCAGAGAGTCACTTTTGTGCCAGAAAACTGTCTTTAAGTTGGCTCAATAAACCACGAAGCCTTCCTAGAAACATTACAGGCTCTACAGAGGTTTAGGCGTAAGTACTCCAACAGCACACCAAACAGGAATCTCTATGAAGGAGGAAACGGAGAGGTAAATACAGGTACGCAAATACAGAGCAGGCAGTTTAACATATCATTAATCAAAACTGCAAGGTTACCCACGCTACGCTACCATGTTTGGTAGGTTAACACCCTGACAACAAGCGGAGATGAGAGCCAGGTTTAAACGCTGCCACTGACTGGAGATAAAAAACAGTTTGTGTGCCTGGGTCCTCGCTGGACCACGACTACACTGAGAAGAGAGTTGTTAGTTTCACCCACAAACTCATCCACACACAGAGAGAGAAAGAGCGACCAAAAGACCTGCAAACTAAGGCAGGTCTGCACAAAATGGCTTTTTTTCTTTTTTCTCCCACAGTGAACAGCACCCATCTGTGTAACAGCATAAACTGACTAATCTGCTAAGCAGCAAAGGTTTGTTCCAAAAGCTCTAGATTTGTCACTCGGTCCGTTTTTGGTTTTTTTTGTTATTGTTGTTGTTGTTGTTGTTTTGTTTTGGCAAAGAAAAAAATGTTGAAACAGTCAGAAAGTTCACAGCATTAAAAGTTGAGGACAGGGTTTGTGTTACAGTCCTTTCAGTCAGCAGTAGAAATGAATCAACTCAGTCAATGTTTGCTGTGGATGTTCATCAGCAGTTTGTCACTGTGAGATGGGGCTACATTCAGTCTCCATAACAGGCTTTCCACTCATTTTTGTCTTCCTCTCATTTCCCTTCCTCCTCAGATGTGGTCCCAACTCTGCCAAGTTCAAACTGCCCCACTGACATCCTGAAATATCCATGAAAGCAACCACGATACAGCTTCAACACCTGGATGAAACCATGAAAAGCTCCCTGCACCCAGAATCTTGTTTTTTTCACAGTGAATTTTCCGCAAAAACACAATGTGTTCAGTAAGAAAAATTTGGAAATTTGCATCACTTTTTCGCAACATGCTTAGTGTGAATCAGCCTTTAGTATAATTATGTGTAGAGGATAGTTTTTGTTTGTTTGTTTTTAGATGTTTTGTTAATTCATTATCAGGGAAGAACTGGGACACAGCCTTTAGGAGGACCTTAGATTTGAAATGGGTTGCAAAGTGGCCTGCAAGGAAGACTGTGAAAAGCGGCTAAGAGGCGCTAAGAGGCGCTATAAGGACAATGTGGAGTCGCATTTCCAACACGGTGACTCCCGACGTATATGGGACAGGCTACGAAAAATCACAGATTATAAACCCAGCACTGTGAGATGTATGAAACCAGAATTAGCTGACGACCTCAATGCCTTTTTTGCGCGTTTCGAGGTGCCTGCTGTGGCAGCAATTCAGAGCTCCGCACCTGCCCCCGCTGCTGAACCAGCACCATTGATACTCTCTGAGCATGATGTGAGGAGAGCTCTGAGGGCAACAAACTGCAGGAAGGCAGCGGGACCAGATAGCATACGTGTGCTAAGAGTATGTGCAGATCAGCTGACCACAGTTTTCACTAGCATCTTCAATGCCTCTCTGGCTCAGCAGGTAGTCCCCACCTGCTTTAAAACATCAGTGATTGTTCCGATCCCGAAGAACACCCGCCCAGCCAGCCTAAATGATTATCGCCCAGTAGCCCTAACATCTGTAGTGATGAAGTGTTTTGAGAGGCTCATGAAACCCTTCATCAGTTCCCTCCTTCCTCCCGACTTCGACTCACTGCAGTTTGCATACCGGACAAACAGATCTACCGGAGATGCTGTAGCACAGGTCCTGCATACCACACTGAGCCATCTAGATGAGGGATGTGGGAACTATGTGAGAATGCTGTTTATAGATTACAGCTCAGCATTCAACACCATAGTGCCCCACACCCTCTCGGGTAAGCTCCAAGATCTGGGATTCAGTACATCTTTGTGCAGGTGGATTTATAGCTTCCTGACCACGAGACCACAGTCAGTGAGAATAGGGGATGTGTACTCCCATACACTCTCATTGAACATAGGGGCCCCCCAGGGATGTGTACTGAGCCCCCTTCTCTACTCCCTCTACACCGCGGACTGCACGGCCAGACACCCCACTAATTCCATTGTGAAGTTTGCTGACGACACAGTGGTGGTGGGACTCATCTCTGGGAACGACGAGACGGCCTACCAGAGTGAGGTGGATGGACTAGCAAAGTGGTGTGTGGCAAATCACCTCTCCATGAACATCAGTAAAACAAAGGAGATGGTGATTGACTTCAGAAAACAGAGAGGTGAGAAAACTCACACCCCAATTCAGATCTATGGAACCCCTGTGGAGAGAGTCTCCAATTTCAAATACCTCGGTGTTCACATCAACGAGGACCTCACTTGGAGTACACACACGGACTTCCTCATTAGTAAAGGCAGACAGCGCCTCTATCACCTGAGGCGTCTAAAGAGGTTTAAGATCTCCAAGAATATACAGAGGAGATTCTACACTGGTGTCATTGAGAGCATCCTGTGCAACAACATCATGGTGTGGTACGGGAACTGCACAGTACAGCAACAGAAAGCCCTGCAGAGGGTTGTGCGCACAGCTGAACGCACTATGGGAACATCTCTACCAGCACTGCAGGACATCTATGCTGAAAGGTGCAGATCCAGGGCCATCAGGATCATTAGGGATTCTAGCCATCCCGCCCACAAACTGTTCAGGCCACTGAGGTCAGGGAAGCGCCTCTGTAGCCTGAAAACAAGAACAGAAAGGTTCAGGAGGAGTTTTTACCCACAAACTGTGAGACTCCTCAACCAAAACACAAACCGGACAACATGATGGACAATCTCACACACAGTACATAATTTGCACTTTACCTTTCTTCTCTGAACCTTATCCGTACCTTATTATATACATCTGTACTATGTAAATATGTATATTTTTATAGTTTTCTCATTCAAATCATTACAGTGCAATATCTTGCACGTCATGGATATATATTTATAAGCACAAACATATGGACTTTTACATTGTTTTTTTATATATTTTTTTACTTTTAACTTTTGTTTCTTTTCCTTTTTTTCTTAGCTTATGTAAAATCCTTTTTAGCATGTTTGCACAGTCGGGGGGAGTACTTTTTTAGCCAGAAAAAACATTTCACTGTATGTTGTACCAGCTATAACTACATGTGACAAATAAATAAAGAATTGAATTGAATTGAATTGCAGACGTTCATTCACTGTAATCAGGTCGATTTACTAGTGAAGCCTCTGTTAGATCTGATAATGAGACGTATAGAAGGCAGGTCATAACACGAGCCAGCTGAGCTTCATGACCCGCTTGAACCAAGAGCATACTCCAGTCTACAATGATACTGCAGTTTCCTAAAGTAAACGTGTGAGGTACTCTACATCTGTCTCTGGGTTCCTTGCTCATCCCGTGACTGGCAGGGTGTACATGCTGAGTTATTTAGAATGCAGCATATTTGGCAAAGCTGTCCATCTGTCTGTGTGTTTCTGAATGTCACAGCAGGATTATCATTGCTCACACTGCCACGGTTTAGCCTTGGTTACAGGTTTAGGTGCGTGGAAACCAAAACAGAAGGATGCCCGACACAAAAAAAAAAAAAATCTTTCCACCGCTCCGGGAAGGACATTAGATGCTGTTCCCGGTAAAGGCATGGTTGAAAGGATTATGGTCTTCTGAGAATGTTTTAATGGGTTCAGTCAAAAATCCAGAATAAAAGAAAAACAGACATGATAAATAGCATGGCAAACCATAACAGTTGTAAGACCCAGACCTGGTGAGTGATTATCAGGCTTCAGTTACAGTTTTGTTCTTGTGTTACTTTCATCCTTCAGACATGACTTCAGCAGGCCCGGAGCAGTGTTTGTTCACTATGACAATCATCAGTGCCATAAAGGGTTCAGTCACAAAAAGACCCCCCACTAAAAAGACTCAAATTATTAACCTTGTTAAGATGCTGATATGGCTGACAGAACGATTTAAAGTCATGAAGCTTTAGTGTATCACTGACACTCAAAAACACAGATTTAAACAGCCAGGGTTTCACATGTTAAAAACATGAAGAGGGTAGAAGTCAAATCAGGTCAAAAGTTCGTGTTATATTTGTGCACTTATATTTCAACTGATTGTGAGATAATCTACAACTAAGAGGCCATTCTCTGTGTGCAAAACAGAAATAAGTGAAGATAATGTTGCTTGACTTTACAGCAACCTTTTGTATCACTGAAAGTGCAATTAAAGCTCCTCCAATAACAACTAATCAGTCTAAATGCTTCGTTAGGAACGACAGTTTTGTGTAACAGCATATGTTGTTTGATTTTGTTAAAGGTTAATCATATAAACAGTGATCCTCCTACGTTTTTCTATACTATTACTTCTAGTAAGGAAGAAAGAAGTACAGTCATCTGAAAAAGAAACTTTTCACATGACTCTGTGCAGTACAGAAAAACTAAGTACAGCTCATGATTTAATAGCTTGCGGAACCACCTTTAGCAGCTATAGCTTGAAGTAATAATTTCAGTATGACTTTATCAGTCTCTTACATCGTTGTGGTAGAAATTTTGGCCCACTCTTATTTTCAGCGTTGCCTCAATTCCTTGAGGATTGCATTTTTTTAAGCACAACTCTCTAAGGCAGTGGTGGGGAACTCCAGGCCTCAAGAGCCGGTGTCCTGCAGGTTTTAGATATCACCCTGGGTCACCACACCTGAATCAAATGATTAGTTTATTATCAGCCCTCTGGGGAACTTCAAGACATGTTGATGAGTTCATTTAGCCATTTAAATAAGCTGTGTTGGATCAAGGACACATCTAAAACCTGCAGGACACCGGCCCTTGAGGCCTGAAGTTCCCCACCCCTGCTCTAAGTCTTGCTGCAAGACCCATTTTTTGACCAGTCTTGGGTTGTTGGACGATAGCCTCACATTTGACTCTAGAATACTTTGGTCGATGTTCGTTTTAGAGAGAAGAGACCTGGAAACTTTCCTAAACAAGCCACACCTGTTCAGGCTTTTTCTAATTGTACTCTCATAGATTTTAACATTTAACATTAACTAACAGAGGCCTGTAGAGTCTAAGATGTAGCCCTTCAAATTATAGACATAAACACACTGAGAATTATGGTGTCTGTCATGCTGCCCTATTTTATTTGATAAATTTGTGAAAGGAGACAGAGCCTTAGATGTTCTTTAGGCGTTTAAATTATGGTGAAAACATATGAAAGTAGTAGTGTGAGTTTAAAAAAAGGATTTTCTGTGATTCTATTAAACCTGTGTTGACACTCTGCCCCCCACCACTCCCCAGAAATCCACCCGCTTGTTGTGATAAGCTGTGAACTGCAGGAATCTGGCATTAAGATAAGATAAGATATTTTGACGGCACATGATCGCTTATTTGGACTCCTTCTCTCTCTCTGTCTGTTTAGATCTGGCTTGACTCCATTTTCAGCAGTTTATATAAGCAATACGTATGTATATGAAAGGATTATATTCTGATGTCATGGTAGAAAAACTATCTTTCTATAAGATATTTAAGGACATTTATTTTTAATAGATATGTTCATGTTTTCTATATTTGGCATTTTCATTTTGATGTTGCAAATGACATAAATAGCCTAAATATTTTACAATTTTTCACATTTAATGCAACCTGAGCAAAAATGTGCTGAAAAAATGAATCCTGCACTCACCATACAGACCATACACCATTAGAGGCCAACACATCTACTGTTTATCTTGGAACTCTTGAACTTTGATGCAGATAGCCCCTAGCCTTTATGATGATGAATAGATATTTAATGTATAAAACGCCAGCTGTCACATCACACTGGATGACTGTGTACAAAGATGGCAAAGTTGCATAAGTCCAACTTCTTAAACACTGGCCAATTTTAGGTCTGGGCTTAGATTTGTCTAATTGGATCATGACTCACTCAAGCTTGCATAATGCCAGACAGACAACTGACAAAGACAAGCAGACAAAGAGTTTTTAAGAAGGTAGAGTTATACAAGCGTCTGCTTTGTTCTGTCCACAATGAAGTGTCTGAGCATTTGAGACATCATCTGCATGGACTTTTAAAAATGTGAGTCTAGGACTACTCCCCTTTATCTCATTTTGACGGATATTTTAAACATTTTTCTATAAGGAATAATATCGTCATCGAGGTAAAGTCCCTACAATATTCTGGAGAAAACTGCAACGATCAAGCAACCCATGTTGAGGAAGCGCTTTGCAACAGTGGGAAGGAAGAACCCCCTTTTAACAGCAGAACCAGACTGTTGTGGCAAATGCTAACGTTTGTTTGACGCTCTGTAAACAGATGCACAGGCTGAGGTGCTTATTTTCTCCTTCCACTAAGCGTTTGTACACATATTGCTGTGATATCAATAGAAAATAGACCCCCATCATAAAAGGATTTTGAAAACTGATACTGATACCAATATTTTGCGATTTAAAAATCTGATAATCCAATGTATTGGCTAATATTTTTTATTTTCTTTCACACAAAACATAAACCAATTTCCCCTCACATTTGTTATATTTAGTTATTTCTTTCCATGTTTATGCTCTGCTGAGCTCTGCCCAGATAAGCTGGCCATGTAGCTACATCAGCGGTTCAGTGTCAGCACTCATAACATTTTTAAGACTGTTATAAATGAGGATAATTAAGTATTTTTCTCAATCTTGTGCTCTAGTTTATTTAAGTCTTATTTTCTATTAGGGCTGTGCATGGCAACTACAGAAGGGTTATGTTTATGGAAAGTTACACTTTATGGATATGTTGTGAAAAGCACGGTCCAGGTTGCAGAAGAAAAAAAAAGGTGACATTAATTGCAGTGTGTGATTTGGTGTGACAATGAGTTTCCCTCACATCCATCTGCATGCATACTTTCTTCTACAGGGTTTGCTCATTTTGCATAAATCATGAAGGAATCATCCCACATCTGACAGACAACCATTCACACTCACACCTATGGGCAATTTAGATTAATCAATTAACCTATCCCCACTTCTGCCTGACAGAAATCAACAAATGGTTAAATAACAATTTTCTCCAACTAAACTCTGATAAAACAGAAACTCTAATTATTGCTCCAGACCACATGGTCCCAGAAATTAGACAGCATATCAGCTTCTTAGACCCTTATGTAAAGTCAAGCCTTAGAAACCCCGGTGTCATATTTGACAGCTCGATGTCGCTCGAGCAGCAGTCTAAGCAGCTGGTCCGAAACTGTTTTTATCATTTACGGAATATTTCTAAACTCAGACTAATGATATCAAAGCTTGAACTTGAGATGATTATTCATGCTTTTATTTCTTCTCGTTTAGACTATTGTAATGGCCTTTTTACTTGTTTTCACAAATCAGCCTTAAAGCACGTCTCTTAACAGGCACCAAGAGAAGATCGCATATCACTCCAGTCTTGGCCTCCCTTCACTGGTTGCCTGTAAATTTTAGGTTTCATTTTAAAATTTTAGTTCTAACCTTTAGGGCCCTGCATGGTCAAGCTCCTCAATATTTATCTGACCTGCTGAAATCACATACATCTTCTCGGGCTTTAAGGTCATTAGATCAGAGACTGCTGGTGGTACCGCGCACTCGTTTTAAAACTCGTGGTGATCGGGCCTTTCAGACTGTGGCACCACGGTTGTGGAATTCTCTCCCACTGTCTCTTCGCTGCACGGACTCCATTGATTCTTTTAAGAAACAGCTGAAGACATTTTTATTTAGAAAAGCATTTGATTAATTTCTTCTTATGCTATTTTTATAGTTTTATTGTTTTATATTGTTTTATTTACTGTTATATTGTTTTTATATTTCCATTTCCTGTGTTGTAAAGCACTTTGTCATTTTTTTATCTGTGAAAAGCGCTATATAAATAAATTTTACTTACTTACTTACTTAAGTGCATGTCTTTGGATGGTGGGAGGAAGCCGGAGTACCCAGAGAGAACCCACGCAAACAGAACATGCAAACTGAACACAGAAAGATCCCAGCCTGATGGTGAAATTGAACTCAGGACCTTGTGCGGCAACAGTGCTAACCACCGTGCCCAGTCCAGTTTATTGTCTATGTGTACTCCAAGGTATTTATAGTCCTCCACAATTTCCACATTGACCCCGTGGATTGAAACAGGGGTCAAGGGTTTCCTAGTCTTCCTAAAATCCACAATCAATTCCTTGGTCTTTGCCACGTTGAGCTGCATATAAGTGGTCGAAACAATATATACTCAGCTCACCCCAGTCTTACAGGATAAAACTGAAAAGTTTACTGTAGCGTTTTGTGTACGGAGTGCCTCACAACCATGTTTTCCCCCGTGTTCAAAAATAATACAAGCATACATTTTCAGGAGATATGTGAAAGATTTATTAAGCTCCACTCCCATCACAAGTTTTTCTTATTAAATTCAGACCAAACCGAATTTATCAAACAAAGTGCTGCATCCTCATGAGTGAAGGATTTGCAAACATGGGTCCGAGATGTTTGTGTAGAATGCAGTAGTGACTGACAGCTGATATCACAGAGCGCTCGAGGCTCTGCCAAGTAGCTAAATGTGCAATCGGACATCTGGCAGGAAGCCTAAGGACTCTAAACCTGCACCCTCTCCATCTCTCTTATTCCACCTCTTCATGTCTTTTCACCCTCTTCATCTAGTCTCTCTCAGATTTCTTTGAAGCAGAGATCTATTTTTGTTTCTGTGAGCAGTGTTTAGCCATGAGATGTTTCACGCTCACTCCAATGAGCACTGTAAATCACAAAATAATAAAGCACGGAGGAGTCTTGGTCAGATGGTTTCAAATTTTGTCACTATGGTGCATCATGTCAGTTTCCATAAGCACTGAACTAGCCCAGTCTACAAACTGAAATACCACCAACCCATCCACACTCACAGATATGCAGAGTGTGCACTCCTTAAATACATTTTTCAATAAGTCAGTTTAGAAAAACAAATATCAGTCTTCTTGTTTTTTCTCTCATGAAGCTGTGGCGTGCAATATAATGTGTCACGTTGTTTTATCAGAATTAATAACCTTACAGCACAACTGGCCCTCACAAACTAAACAGGACTTGAAAAACGAGCAATCTCATTCCAAAAGTGTCACGAAGCTGCGTGATTAATGTCTCAGATTTTACAGGTTAGAGGATAAATTGGTTGTTTGCAAACTAAAGAAGACAGCCAGGTTTGATTTATACTGAGACAGTCAACAATTAAACCTCTCCTTAAAGTACTTTCACATATGGCTCTTAAATAATATAGGGCAAATTATTTATCTGTTCAGGAAAGCATCAACAGCTTTCGGGTTAATATTGCCACTGCAGCTACTTATTTAAACAAAATTGAAATTTTATTGAAAACCATAAAGTGTAGTGAGTTTATTTTGTATTGCTGATTTCTTATGTTATGATATCTCTCTTGGTCGTAGTCTAGGTTTTGCCAGTTTAGGTTTTAGTTTTCACTCTGTTCGCTATGTTTTGTTTTGTACTCATGTTTTTCAGCCTAATAAACGACTCGCCTTTTTTTAAAGTTCAGTTCTGCCTCTTCTGTGTCTGGACTTCCACACCACAAACACACTAGCTACATAGTTGTGACAACACTGATGGTTTAAAAAAAGACAAGAGAAGATTGAAGCTTTGAAGACAAGATGACAAATACTTAATGTGAATCAAACAGCAGGTACAACAGAAAAGACACAGCCTGGGGGAGTAGAGTGCTCAAAGGTAATCCTAATCAACTGTGTTTGTGTGTGAGCCTGAGGGACAGAGAACAGTTACTGAGCTTCATGATGAAAGACCACAACACATTCAGAGTTTTTAAATTTGATCGGATGGATTTTTTTGGTTGTTTTTCACAGCTGCAAAAGTGTCAGTCACAAAGTTGTTGCTTGGAAAGCATTTCTGGCAAAAGAGACGTATACAAGTATACTTTGTCAGCTTTTATTAAAGGGAATGTGGACCTTTGCTCGGGAAATCTGTAAACATATTTATTCGTTGTTCTGACATCTGCTTGTTTAAAAAAACTAGCTTAGCAAATTATGTTTCTCGGTAAGAGGATCCCAAATGCAGGGCTTGAAACAATAAACATATGAAGAATACAAAGAACCAGGATGGATGTAGTTATTATATACAGTGAAAGGAATATATTTCTAAATTAATCTGGCTCAGAGACCTGATATGTAAGACAGTGGTCACCTGGTTTAATGACCAAAAGGATGGAAAGAAATGTCTCCCAGCATGTTTGTTCAAATTGCATTATGTCGCTTGTTAAAGAGTTCCTGAATTTCTTTTTCCATTTTTATTTCTTAATTCATGTGATCATTTTCAGTTTTTATAATTTGTGTTGTTTTTAGATGATATGAGAATGCACGGGTTTCTAATTAGTCACAGACTAACTTCTAATGCTCTCTCCAAATGTGAAATTATTTCAGTGATGAGCTAAATATAACGCTGGGGAATTTTGGACAGCCAAATGAAATACAAAGAGCTTGTTGTATTCCCAACTTCAGAGATAAAATTCCAGCTCACCCTTTCAGGCTTTAGCGATTGGGCACTTACTTGTGCTTTCTACCAAGCCTACATCGACTTGTTTGTTTGACCTTCACATCCAGGATGCAATAAAGTGGTAGAGAAATGATAATGGAAAAAAATCAAGATCATTAAGTGCAAACCGCAGAAAGATAACACAGAAAGAGCTGAACGTTTAACCAAAAAGACAAAGAGGGGATTTTGTGCCAACACAGACGTGGCATTGGATTTTTTGACCCATATTTGAATGCACCGACACACATGGTTGCCTCTTTCGTAATAGTTCTATAGAAGATAATGCTTCACCCAACACAGTCCATCAGAGAGATATAAGAACACTTTAAGCTTCCCAGAAATCATTGCAGCATCATTCTTCTCCAGCCTGCAATTCCCAGTTAGTTTTGGAAGATGCTGTTGGGTCCAGAAACAGACATGCCCATAAGACTCCAGACTTATCTGTTATTTTCAAATCAATGCAAAAGCTCATTTTGGACGTGAGATGAACTCCTGATTGTGCACGAATGCAAGACAGAGATGGTCTGACAAGCAAAACTCAAGCCCTCCCAGTAGATACACATTCCTCTGCGGTGATCCAGCCGATGTCTGTCCTCTGAGTGTGCGTGGAAGGGAGGCGGATGTAGGAGTCAGGAAAGCATTCATCCATTCAGTTGAGTAAGTACGCTGCAATCAGATGTGTACAAGTGAAAGCAGAACCGTAGATGTGAACAAGCAGAAAAAGCTCTTTAGCCTACCATCGATTACCCTTTGTGGACTGCAGGACCACAGACACATTTCACACAATCTTTAGCTGCATATAGGCTTGTGCATTTACTCAAGTCTTTTTTGGGGTGTGTGTGATTTTTTTGTTCTTCTTGCAAGAAAAGGCAAACGCACAGGTGATATATCTAAAGAATTTGTTTTCATCCCAGTCACCATTATCACAAATCTCCTCACAAATACTAACTAATCCCACTGCTTCGGGCACAGCACGATCTAAACCACAGCAACTCAGCTGCCAAGTCTGCGGTTAGTGTCACAATGCTGCAGCTGAAAGATTTCACCCAGAACATCTTTATGCGGGGGTTCAATTCAGAACCCATCTAAGAAAAGGAATTTAATCCCACTGCATAGGTGCATGTGCAGGGCAAACTGGGGTGCAGATGAGATACATGTTATTGCTACATTGTTGTTAGCACTGAAAGCACTTTACATTGTTCTGTTGAGCAACAATTAGTACAGTAAGTATTCAGTATTTACCATGTGACTATGTAGCATTCCATGGATTAGCAAACCTGATTGTTCATATTTCTATAGTTGATTCGTTTCTTTTTCTTGTTTTTCTTTTGTTGTGCTAGACACCGAATGGTAGACATGTAAACATCGACTTAGTTTTCAAGACTAGGAGGCAGATACTTATCATGGTAGAGAGGCTTTTTGTTATTTTAGGGGGCATTCTTGTGATGCCAATGAAGGGCATTGCAAGAAAGCCTTTGGTCCTGGTCAGACTGCAGGTTGCTGCCATTCAAGTCGTGTCTGTGGAGTAGGGCATTTAAGGAAACGTTTTCAGGATGCAACAACATGCCTCTTCCTGGTAAAGGGGAGTTTTTCCTTCCCACTGTCACCAAGTGCTCGCTGATACGGGGTTGTCTGATTGTTGGGGCTTTCTCGGTCTTATTTATGTTTTACCATACAATATTAACCTCCTGGGACCTGGCGTCCACATATGTGGACATCACATTTTGGGTTATTTAGACCAAAATACTCAATTTTGCTCTACAAGGGGCTGATATCCACTTACGAGGACATTATACTGCCTCTGTTCTATCAAAATTTTAAACGAATATCCTCATATGTGGCTCTGATTTTTCATAAAAACAAAAATAAGGTAAAAAAAAATATCTGGAAATTCTTTGTTTTTACATTCATCGGGCCCCAATATGCCCAAATATCAAAGAGAAATTAAAAATGCATGCTCTGGAAGAGTTCGGGTCTTAGGAGGTTAAGCACCTTGCGGTTATGATTTGACATTATATAAATAAAACTGAATTCAATTCAGTTAAAGACGTTGCTAGAATTTACATATATACTGGTTTCTATTAAAGATTATGTCTCAGTTATTATACAACACCCTATAAATATTTCAACATAAAGAGAACTCGACAGGTGGACAAGAAACCTGAGGCACCATCCCCCCAACCCTCATTACGTAAGTGGCTTCTTCCTTCATTACTGCCACAATACCCATGACGCTGTTGATATAGCAATGGCTGTTTCTGACATACCACACATCTTACCAGCTTGTGACTGGTTTTTGTAGAACCGTAAAGTCAGTGTTATACTTGGAAATAAATGAGGTTGGGCTCAGTTCATATTGAGCTACACTGAGCATTTTTATAGAAAAGGAGACTAATCTTACATTCATATCTTGGCTTGTAACAGAAGGCAAGCACTGACATTGCCAAGTTTCGTTTTTCTTACGTTGACATGCCTACAAGCAAAATGTGCACGCACAAACAAGAAAATGATAAGTTACATATCAGCTCAACCCTCAAGTTGTTTCTAACTGCAGGACATAAATTGCGCAAACTGAGAGTTGAATTTAATTGTTCTCAGGAGAACTTACCATGGAAATGTAGGTCCTTAATCATACAGTGACATCCAAGACGGATCTATACAGCCAATCAGTGATCGGTCTTTGGCTTTTACAAGTTCTGGCCCTACAGCTGATCAGTCCTGATGTCAAAATTCAAGTACGTTATAAAAGTGGCTTGTAGGAAGTTGAGCTGAGGCCTCCATCCTGAATTTGTTCTGCTGTGTGGTTTTCAGGTGTGATAAGATACAGGACAGATGCTGTTAGCAAGGCTTTGATATTTGATTTGTACCTTTTCATTTTCCTGTCATTTTGGGGGGAAATGTGCGCTTCTTATCTTATCTGAGTTTTACTGCTCTTGAGTTTTCTACAGCCAGAATAAAAACAAGCTGGAAAGACGAATGAAATGAGAGAGAATCGGCGTCTCTACTGCTTTGACTCTTGGGAGGACTGAAAATGTGACTATTGCTGTATCATTTACCAACAGCTTGCTACAGCTGGCAACCATCAATGGGAAAAACTCATCTGAATGTCCTTCAGACAGCTGCTGAGTGATAACAGTACAGAGCAGTAACTCAATACTTACTAAGTCCGATACGCAGCAATCAGTTACGCTGATGTGCCTGCGTTTCAGGAATGGAAACGAAAACATTTTTTTCAATGATCGAGGCTGTTTTCCTGAGAGTAAGAGAAAAGATGAGAAACATGGGGAAATAAGGGTCTGATATGCACAGAGCTGAGGATGTTGATTGTTCATGTTGTGAACCATCGAGTGCTATATTTGAGCGCTCAAAGCACTTTCTTACTACAAGCATCATCAAGATATACAAGCTCTCTCAACCCAAAGATCACACGGTCACACTTGGTTGCACTGGGGTAGAAAAACAGACAGTCGAGTCATGGATTGGCCTCCTCGGACCGCTGAACTCAACATTATTGAAGCAGAGTGGGATCATTTGGACAGAGAGGAGAACCAAGATCCAAAGAAGAGTTTTCAGTGTCCTTTAGGAAGCCTAGAGAACTATTCCTGAAGACTACTTGGAGAAATTGCTGGCTTTGTTGAAGAATAAAGGTGATCATACTGTGTCAATTTCTGACTTCAACCCTGTTAGAATTTTAAAAACTCTGTTTTTTTGTCTTATATTCTGTATTTTTATGGATGTTTCTCTTCTCTTGATCTTATTCTCTCTCCTACCAGCTTTGAGTTTTCCACTGTTGAACACGCTGCTTCTAGTTTCATCTCAATGTTTTTAGAGCAGTGGCCATTAAAAGCTGATTAAAAGTGTCTTTAATCTAATTTACAGTGACAATCATTACACAGAATGTTTATTTGGATCTGACTGATTAGTATTATCTGGTCCTCTGTGCCAATAAGGAACAGTGGAGCAAGTATTGCAAATGCATATTATTCAATTAGTAAGAGGAAAATTGAACTTTGCCACAGTTGTCTTGGTTACTGTTATGCTCTCTATTTCTCTCTGTTTTTTCTTTTGTGTGTTGTCTTTATGCGGCACATGCTGTTCATTTAGTGTGTCTCTGTTTGGTTTTGCTTCCTGTCATTGTGGTTTTCCCCCCGTTTTGGTTGTCTTCCCTGATTTCTTTCGTTTCAGATCTTTTCACTCAGCTCCTCATGTACCTGTAGGCCTGGAAATTCTTCGTCATTCAACTTAACTCCTTGTGCTACAGTATTGTTCCCACTGGTCCTATTGTGAAGCCTTCAGATCAGAACCGTTGCCATTTCGCTTTTGCTGAGTGAGATTTCATGAGCGAGAGCTCCAGCTGACTGAGATAATGTTTCGTGCTCATAGGCAACGTAGGCCATCTCAAAAGCCAAGAAAATTTACAATATGCAATGTGTTTATATAGCTCTTCCTTAGTCTTAATGACCAACTAAAGCACTTCATACTACAAGATGTATTTACACTTACAGCACCTACTTCTTTACACTTAGAAATACTTTGTTCTGTACACTTAGAAATACTATGTAATCTAATGTAGGAGTACTTAGAGAGAACCCTTCCAGACATAAATTTCACAGTGAAAGGCTGAAGTCAACCAGGACATTAGAACCAAGAACCCTCTGACTGTGAAACAACAACACTAACCATGCACCATGTGTCACCACAAATGGATACTATAGCTTGACACCAGAGGCGGTTTCAAGTATATTTACTGAATATTGCCTCTAGAGCATAGGTGTCAAACTCTGGCCTGCTGCCTAATTACATTTGGCCTGCAAAGCCATACCAAATTATTATTAGAGCTGGCCTACTGGTATTATACAGCTAATATATATATCGTTTAGTATTAAGCTTTGCTTGTTCCATATTCAGTTTTTCAGCAAAACGTGTTTGCGTCCAGAAAAGATTCATTCTTATATCTGGAGGAAGATTTTTTTTTCAATAAATATTAACGTTAGCCCGCAACTTTGTTCCAGTTTTGAATTTTGGCCCACTGTGTATTTGAGTTTGACTCTAGACACTAGGCTGCTCTAGAGGAAGAGCGCCTGTTGGCTCTTAAAAAGGATTAAGGTCTAATGCAGTCACAAAAACTACATCCATTCATACGTGGTCTTTGGTCACTTTTTGGATTCACCCCTGACTTCCTGTTCTTCTTTGTTTTGACTTCTTTGTTACCATTTTCCATCTTACCTTGCAGCCACCCATAGTTACTGAAGTGTCTAGTAAAGCTCCACCTCCTTGTTGGTGATTAAAAATATTTTCACACATGAACTCCAAAATATGTTGGGACAATCAGGTCAGGCAATTTTCTAAAGTAGTGTTTTTTTCACATGTGAAACATCTCTTTCATAGGTGGCAGAAGAAAGGCCACGTGATGTTTGCTTCCTAGCTCACAGTTACCTGCTCGATTTCCACACGAGCACAGCTGGACGTCACACAGACTATCAACAATAGAGCCAAGACCATTTGATGTTTGACATGACACACGGTAGGTCAACTGATCCTGAAAAAATTCCTCTTCAAGTTTTCTTGGACAGTTTCTGTCAAGCTATGTTTGGGAGGTGGTCGGTTGTTATCGGGTATTTTGACGAAGTATTCCATTACACTAGCATTAGCTGTGACCTGAAGGCAAGAAGCAAGTCTAAATTAAAAACAAACAGTGAAAAAACAAGAATGCAAAGGATAACAAAGCATCATTTCAGAGAAAAGCTGTGTTAAGCTGTTGGGAGGGGCCATAGTTGCTTTTGGCAGAGGTGCAGCAATCCGCCCATGTTGCCTGTTAATAAACATCTGGTTTATCACTGAGATATAAAGCATCCAGTAAAGTGTATGAAAAAATGGCTATCTTAAACCTACCTGATGCTTAAGAGCACCAGAGAGCTGTAAAAAGACACTTGGAAATCCAATTGTGGCCAGTGTTCTGTATTTTGTTGTGATTGTCTTGTTTTGTGCTTGTTTGTACACTACCAGCAGGATGTTGTAAATTATTTTTTAATTTTTTCGATACTTGACTTCGACTTTTTTTCCCCTTTTTATTTCCCCGATACTGACTGAACTGAGGAAAGACGACACAATGAACCCAAAATTTAAAAACAAAACTAAAAAAATTATTAACTGTGTTGTCTTTCTTTTGATTTTATTACGTTGGTCAACTTTTATCATGCATGTATTTGCTTAATCAAACTATTACTTTTCTAAAGTTCCACTCACTGTTGCTTTTTTGCTTCAGATGTTTCTTTGGTCTGTTGTGCTCTCTTATCTGTGCCTCCCCTCTTTGTTTTGTGACAGTTTGTAGTCACTGCCTGTTTTAATTTGGAGTCAGTTTAGGTTCTCTTTTCTTTATCGTGTAGCAAACCCGAGATGGTGAAATTGCAGATATTTTTCTTATACTAAGAAATATGAGGAATTAAATGTGTAGTCAAGCTTCTTTACTCTAACAGAAGTGGACGTTTCACTGATCCGGGTCACTTAAGATCACAGTGGGTCTCTCGTGCTATCCTTTTACCCAGTTTGCATGAAGGCGAGTTTTGGATTTTGCAAACAATTCTTGCTTTAAGTTTTTAGTTTTTATTTCTCATGTTTGCACTCTGAGCCTTTTGAACCACACACAGCATTTTCAGTCTTTCTTATAAACATAACCGGCTCATCTAAAACTATGAAAACGTATGATGCTGCAACTTTTTCAGTGTTTCAGTAATCACACCCACAGAAGTCAAAGTCACAGTCAAAGCTCTGACCGATTATGATGGCTTGTAGCACTGGACAAATCTCTGAGAACAGTTGGTCACGTCTGTCATGTTCATCCATTCTTGCAGTACTGGATTATTGTAATTCTCAATCCTATTTGGTTAATTAGACAGCTTAGTATGTGTAACCCCAATTTCCTGGTTTCGCTCAAGCTAAAAGTTCATGTTCGTTATATCCTGTTCCACTCCACCCAGACTCGATGAGTCTCTGTTCTCTGTTGGGCATTTGATCATCTGAAAGTAGAATTAGACTTTTCTTTTAGTGCAGCTGGTCTTCCAGCTCATTCTCTACGCTCTTTATGATTTACAGTGAAGTAAAGAGAAAGTGAAGCTGTGGAACAAAGAGACCTCCACTAAGGAATACGCTGAGCTCACACTCCCACACCTGAATCTGAGTTGGCTTCAAGCTGGCAATGCGCACACTTTGTACACATTTGTGATGACATGTGTGTGCGTCTGCTGTTGCATTATCAGGGTAAAGTGCACACAGTTTCTGTGTGCAGTGAGGTGTTAAGCTGATGACTCAACAGCTACTGTCAGCTATCATCGTCTTCTGCTTATTTACCTTCTTCTTTGTAGTCTTGAACTTACCCTCACATGCTTATACAGACTTCCTGATGGGTGCAATAAGCAGTAAGCCCAGTTATCTTCTAGAACTACAGAACAATTGCTCTCTCATAAGTATGGTAATGACATTCATTCATTCATCTTTTATTCTGACTTTCTCCACACGTGGAAGAAATATCCAGTTATTTATTACAAACATCTCTAACTGCTCACACACAATTGGTTGTGATGGAGCATTAGAGTTGATAAAATAGCTAAACATTTAAAAGACTGATTTTGCTTCTTTATGCTACAGTCCCATTAAAAGAAAAGTGGTTGAAGGCTGTGAGATACTCACAATTATTACAAACTGTGCAATTAACTTTAAAATGGTTCCTCTGCAGTTGGAGACAAGGTCTGTTACCACTCACAGGCAGTTGCCATCTTCAAAGTGTCTGAAATTATACTTTTGATTGTCCTCCAACCCAGAGGTTCAGTTCTGCAAGCTCATACTCTGAGAAACCAGCTGATCACCAGTCATGCAATCGGCAATCTTTCATAATCACAAGAAGGTTGCCGTCCCTTTTTTGTTGTGGTGTGATTGATCCATTAATGCTGTAAGCAATCCAGTTTTAGCCACACCTGGAAAGGTTAAGATATTCTATTCCATTTTTCCTGGAATTACATACGTAAGTCAACTCTTCAGAAAACCAGCAGTTTTATGGCACACTGTTGTAACGTGCTTTTTCTGTTTGCAGTTCAAGATTGTCTTACAGTCAAGCAGGAGATGTGTCATGGGCATCTGTTAATTCATAAATGTTTGTAGAAGATCCAGTATGCACAAGTACAACATCTCCAAATAACAGGATGCTAGGACGCTGCCGTGCGTGCCAAACAAAATCAAACTTCCAGGGTGGTGGAGATGAGTTTGAAATAACAAATAAAACTGTGTTTACATTCTGCAATTATTTGCCATGCCAACCTCTTCGAATGGCATTTCAACCTTTTACAGAAGCATGTTCAAGCAGAGACCTCAGCCACCAATAAATGTCCTTTTAAATAAAAAAGTAAGTCTTTGAAAACACACTGCTCCTCTTTAATCTTACTGAAAGCCCACAGTGATTATCACACCCAGGAAAATACTGCTACAGAGAATGTTTCCCTAAGAAGAAAGGTAAGGTCTTGGGCTAATCTCGGTCCAAACAACTCCATTTGTATTGAGACCAACTCTTCAACCAAAATAAAAATTTCAAATATGTGTTTATAGTTCTTGGAAGCTCCTCCGAAAAGATGTGAACTTTTGTACTTGAGAAGAGAAATGACGCAGAGAAATTTGGAGTTTCATATAAACCACTCAGAAAAAGATATCATCCAAAATCAATAGTTTCCTCTGTGATGTATATGTGCTCTGTAATTACTTTATGCTGTGCAGAACCCCATGACTCGAACATGCTGGGATGAGATTAATTAGCCACAGTTACTGATGTTTGCTTTATGAAATTAAACTTGAAACTCTGACTCTGTTACACATGAAATGTTTTCATGTTAAACTTAAGTGGAACCCATAACACGCACAAAAAAACTGGATTTATTATAGTTTACTATCAGCACTACTCAGAAGAATGTGTAAAGAAACGATGCAAAGGTAACAAATCACTGAAAGCAATGATTGCACTTTCAAAGCAAACCATCTTTCATCAGTAAGAATAAACTCCAGGTCACCAGCTGTCCTCATGGTTACAACACCTTCTGACCAGCAGACCAAGATCTGAAGTTTCAGTGGAGGTTCCTGCACTGCGCTGATCGCTCCTTGAGGGAAAATTTTAAATTCAACCAACTTACAGTGGCAGTGTTGCTGCTCTGCAGCTGACATGTGAATCCACCAGAGAAAAAGACACTAGAGAGATCAGGAATTCTCTTCAGGATCCAAAACTGCAACTACAAAATTTACATTTGTCCCACATTCCTGAAATTATTAGCTTTTGGTGATCATAAAAAACTGTGTAAAGACTGATAAACAAGCCGGATTCCTGTGGAAAACTTGGTGGGAGAGGTTTCTGAGAGCTCTTCAAACAAGTGACTAAGACAATGTGGTCGTTGCCAGAATATTTAATTTATTTAAGATGGATCTCGAAAGCAAAGATGATCATGCACACATCCCCCTCGCTCATCTGTAACGCTGCTGACAGTAATTTGTGTGTGTGTGTGCGCGTGTGTTTAAAACATGTATCTGTTCTTCGTTTAACGCCCCCAAAAAGCATGTACAGTAAGAAATGTTCACTCGTAGTTGAAGCACTTCGATGTCTGCTCTGTAGCTAATAAATATCAGCGCACACACTCACATAAACATATGCAGGTTCCACTTTTAAATACACACATGTATAAACATTTACTTACTCATCTGCCACAGAATACAGTGCTTCAAAAGGGTGTCTGCAACAAAACTGCACACACACACTGACTCACATGCTCAGAGGCCAAGTCTCACACACAGGCAATGAAAAGCAGAAGTCTCAGATCTGGATGGAGTTTGGAGGAATGAAGGACAGAGCAGAACCACAGTCAATCCCCCTGGGTGCTCAGCTGAAATCTCTCTGTGACTGGCACAAAGCTCTGGTGGCACTAAGCTTTACTCCGCTAACCTTCCACTTGAAAGCATTTCCCCCAACGTGAACGCTTGGGTATCCGTCATGCTCACTCTACTCCTCCTCCAAGTGACCTTTATGAGCTGATGTTTTACTTGAAGCCTAATTTTCTGTTTGTCAAAAAAAAAGGTTATTGCAGTTCCAAACAACTGATCCTTGATGTCAAGGTTAAATTAAATAAATATTTAAATGTTACTGGGAAAGTTGCCCTCTAATTTTGTTGCCTTTGAAATGGCTGATTCGGAGTCGATGACAGCAAGTCCTCCTCATTCCTAAAATTGATTGCAACATATTGTCAATTTGTATGGATTTAGAAATTAGACAGTAATTGTTTGCTAGCAATCCTTTGCCAGTTTGTCAAAGAGTAACTGTTTAGACCAGGGGTCTCAAACTCCAGGCCTCGAGGGCCGGTGTCCTGCAGGTTTTAGATCTCATCAGGGTCAGCACACCTGAATCAAATGATTAGTTCATTAACAGGCTTCTGGAGAACTTCAAGACATGTTGAGGAGGTAATTTAACCATTTAAATCAGTTGTCTTGGATCAAGGACACATCTAAAACCTGCAGGACCCTCGAGCCCTGGAGTTCGACACCTGTGGTTTAGACAGAGGTCGCCTCCCAGGTGGTGATCTGTGGAATTGCATTAGCATAACAACACCCGGAGGTTTAGCTGTGTTTCACACTTAAGCTCTGGGTGTGCAGCTGGCCACTTCAAGAACTTATAATCAGAAATTTAATGTGGAAACATTTTATGCAATTACCGAGCAGCCACTGATTATTTCTTGTCGCGAGGAAGTTGTTGTTCTATTTTTACTGCAGAATAACTGAGGCTTTATGGAAAACTGACTGGATGCAGTATCTGTGCTGTCAATCATTTTAGGTAAGAAATGATCCATGAATAATGTGGTATAGCGGTTAATACATAGAAAAAATAGAAAAACGTGTTACTTGTTTTCAAACACATGCATTCACTTATTGTGGTGATCCACTGTGAAGAAAGGAGACGCTGAAAGAAGCTTTTACATAGCGATCGTATCTTCAGCAGATAGCTTGTCAAAAGTAGAGCAAGCACTTTCTAAAGTTTTCTGATAGGCATAATAATGATGTGCACAGATTCAGTAGATTTTTTGTAGACCATGTTGTTCTCAAACAATGTTTATTTTTAATTTTTTTCTCTATTTATTTGATATTTCATGTGGCTCCATCAACAAAGTCGTTCACTCAACTGAGGAAAGTACTTCATGGACTCAAACGACAACAGAAAACAAATAAATCAAAAAGTTCTCAAGATTTTCGATTTATTTTTTGATTAATGGTTATAGGTTTGCACACAGGCAAAGCAATTACTATTATTTATGGTAATGAAAAAAAGGAATTTACCCAATAGGCAATATTTTCAAAATCAAAATCTTCCCCTCTTGCTGAGTGTATACAGAAACTCTTTTTATTTTAAATATTCTGCACACATTGATAACAGAAAGTAAAATTTCAGATGCTTTAGCATCTTAGTGTGTCAAGGAGTAGGAGTGTTCATTTCTGACTATGTTTTAATCTCGTAAGCACGACCCAGATGTGCCTCAGCAGATCTAGTTTAAAGTGAAGACTGAGAACGACACAGCAGGGAATCTGGTCAAATTTTCTAAATGGGGTTAGTTTATTCTAAATTGGCTCTAGGTGTGAATCTGAGTGGTTCCATGTCTTCGTGTGTTGACCCTGCAGGAGACTGGCGACGTGTCCAAGGTGTGCTCTGCCTTTCATCTGTCGTCCCATGGAAAGCTGGAATACACTCCAGCCCACCTCTAAGACCGTGAAATGAATAACTAGAAGAAAATAGATGGCTTAGGAGTTGGAAAGAGTTTCATTTTGATCATGTTTCACTTTGCACTAACAATTAAACTACTCGGGGCCACAGCTTGATTCATTCATCGCCAACTTAAACTAGTAGGACCAAAAGCTGTAAACCTGCAGAAAACTATAAGGAAGAAGAGAAAAGTCAGCAGAGGCGATCCACGCCCACATCCACTTACACTTTAATCTTATCTAATTATTTTAATCAGTGTGTTATTATCTTTCCCTGTGTGATAGAGAAGCAGCTTAGAAACAACTAGATGAGTTTTTAATGGTATTTTAAGTTTCTTAATTTCTAAATTTAATAGAGACACATGACAACATCTATTTAGGACAACACTCCAAGTCTTTGAATTTATTATCAGGTAAATGCAGCTTGTTTTGTTTTTTGACCTCACACTCTCATCATCTCTTCATTTGAGATGTTCTCTGTCTTTACTAATACTAAGGCAAAAGCACTGCCATATGGTTTCTATTTCATGGTGGTTTCTCCTCTTATTATTCAGCTCTGAGAAAATGATAACAAAACAAAACCTACCCCTGAGATGACAAACACGTATCAGATATGCTTGGAAATTACCCCTTAGCACAAACATTAGTCTCACAACTAAAATGACTGGCACTGATTGTTATCATCTTTGAGAAATGATGCTCAGTCTGTCACTTGTCTTTCACCTTGCTTTGGTTTCAGCCTTCGCGTTAATAAAGTATTCTGTCTGTAAAAGGATTCTTAGTAGTTCAGTGACAAAAAAGAGAGTATGTGTGTGTATGTGTGTGTGTGTGTTTTGTCGTTGCTTTTTTTCCCCTTTTAGCCATATCTTAATTATGATTTCAACCTCTTTTAATCTCTAGATTTCTAGTTTAGCATCCAAAAGTTACTATGGTTACAATAATCCTTCAGAGACTGCCACATTAGTCCTCTTTGTACTTGCTGTAAGTGATTTGCATGTTATTTTACAACTTTTGTACTGAATGTAACCAAGTAATTTGTGCAAAAATAATAACAATTTCGCTTAAAACACATATTTAATGAATTCACGTTGAAACGCTTGACATTTGGAATCCTTTGAACAATGTCTCCTGTCACTCACAACCTAAAAACAGGTAATTCTTTCTCCATTTCAATCCACACATGATGTTGTGTTTCAGTGTTTCCAGTTTGCTAAGTTTTTCCAGTAAACACACATCTGGAAAACATAAATTCAATCATACAACAAATAAAAAAAACATTATGGAAGAAATAAATGGAGACACTCAGTCCAAGACATTGTTCTCAGATGTCAAATGTATTAGTTTATGAATATAAATCAGCTGCTTCTCTATTTACACATATTTGCAGGCTGGATTCATATTTTTGATTAATTCCAGGATATGTCTCAAGTTGTGTCTAAGGCAGTTTTAAGTCTTTGAGGGAATGTTAGTGTCAGCATATTGCAAGTCGGTTTTAAGGGCTCATCTCATCTATGTTGTTAAAGTGACATCAAATGAGTGAAGGGCTGGTTTCTTATAGACAAACTATGACTCAGGGCTGGAGCAGAGTAATAGGCTTCCATTAGATGAGGTGATCAGCAGGTATGATGGTCACGGTTATAAGTTACCCTTAGAATATCAGGTGTTATGACGACACATGTCATCACCCAAGTCTTTATAAGGAAATTATAAGTTGGTTGATTTCTTTCTTAATATTTTTGAACTTTATACATATATATAGAGGAGCAGGTAAATTCAATGATGGGTCAAAACATCAATCTCTAACTGAATATATATTCCCATTAAGGATAACGTACTTCAGTCCCCACAGCACCATCTTGGGCCACAGCCCTGAGCTGAAGCTTATTTCAAAAATTGAAAGTAAACTCCAGCACCTAGAGGACACTAGATGTCTGTAAACTGTGACTGTTTTTTTTTTTAAAGCATACAACAAGCACGTTATGAAGCACCTTTTCTTACAGTTTTCTGCTGATCGAATGTTTTGTAGAAACATCTGAGGCATGCTGGGCATATTTGGCTGCTCTCCCTTTCTTTTCCTACCTCTGTGTCCTGGCCTCACTGCTTTTCCTGTATTTTGGGTGTTTCCACTAATCAGCATAACCACAAACCAGGACTTCTTCAGGAAATCCTGCATATGGTGGCACTCTGATTGCTTAAATAAAAATAACCCTCAGATTAGTAAAAATAAAAGTACTTATAAATGGAGAAACAGCTATGTTTCTGGGTGACACTGTGGCCTCAAACGATGTCTGAAAAGTTTTAAACTCAGTTGCATTGCATGAGTCTGCTCCTCTGCTTCCTGTACAAACGGGACTGCAAGGCCAAGCCCAGCTCCAGAGTCTTAACAAAATATGTGGAAGATGCGACTGAGCTCTCGTCATCATCGTGGATGAAAACACTGCTTATATAGTCAAGATCAGCCGTTTGACACGGTGGTGTCAGGATAACAACGTTGCCCTCAATGTCAACAACACCAAAGAGCTGATTGTGCACTTCAGGCAGTCAAGCAGAGATCGTGCACCCATTTACATCAACAGAACCCCAGCTGAGCAGGTCAGTGAGTTTAATTTTTTTGGCATCACCATTGCAGAGGACCTGAAATGGTCCAGATAAACCACAAATGTGGTGATGAAGGCCCAACGACACCTGTTCAACCTCTGTTATCTGATGGAATTCACTGGATCAACAAAGACACTCACCACCCCAACGGCAACCACACCTGTAAGAACTCGTGAAAAATGCTGCAAATGCATTCTCAGTCAAACTTGAACAACAGAATGAAATTATTTTTAAACTGACATTCCATGTTTGTGGAAGAAATAAAGCCTTTGTTTATGAATTATGAACCATCTCAATATTAAAATCATCTCACTCCAAAGCCGCCTTTGCCAGTGAACCGTTACAGTCAGAGATGGGACCACAAAGCAAATGAACATAATAAGACAATTTACGCACTGACACTATGTGACTCATGTGCTGAACTTTCAAAGATGAGGTCAACCGCTACATTATTCAGACACAACAAAAGAGCATTTGAATATTTGGGGGGGGGCTGAGAAAGGGGAACGGTTTTCCATGAATCTTCTTGTGCAATCAGGCTGTACATAGGGCACATATAATCATTCATTATTAGCAGCAGATGGAAGCAAGGATTCATGAACATACAACACAATTACTGTATTTACACGCATGGTAAACAGATACAGTGGGGCAAAAAAGTATTTAGTCAGCCACCGATTGTGCAAGTTCCCCCACCTAAAATGATGACAGAGGTCAGTAATTTGCACCAGAGGTACACTTCAACTGTGAGAGACAGAATGTGAAAAAAAAATCCATGAATCCACATGGTAGGATTTGTAAAGAATTTATTCGTAAATTAGGGTGGAAAATAAGTATTTGGTCACCTCAAACAAGGAAAATCTCTGGCTCTCACAGACCTGTAACGTCTTCTGTAAGAAGCTTTTCTGTCCCCCACTCGTTACCTGTATGAATGGCACCTGTTTGAACTCATCATCTGTATAAAAGACACCTGTCCACAGCCTCAAACAGTCAGACTCCAAACTCCGCCATGGCCAAGACCAAAGAGCTTTCGAAGGACACCAGGAAAAGTATTGTAGACCTGCACCAGACTGGGAAGAGTAAATCTACAATAGGCAAGCAGCTTGGTGTGAAAAAATCAACTGTGGGAGCAATCATCAGAAAATGGAAGACATACAAGACCACTGATAATCTCCCTCGATCTGGGGCTCCACGCGAGATCTCATCCCGTGGGGTCAAAATGATCATGAGAACGGTGAGCAAAGATCCCACAACCACATGGGGGGACCTGGTGAATGACCTGCAGAGAGCTGGGACCAAAGTAACAAAGGTCACCATCAGTAACACACTACAACGGCAGGGAATCAAATCCCGCAGTGCCAGACGTGTTCCGCTGCTGAAGCCAGTGCATGTCCAGGCCCGTCTGAAGTTTGCCAGAGAGCACATGGATGATACAGCAGAGGATTGGGAGAATGTCATGTGGTCAGATGAAACCAAAGTAGAACTTTTTGGTATAAACTCAACTCGTCATGTTTGGAGGAAGAAGAATACTGAGTTGCATCCCAAGAACACCATACCTACTGTGAAGCATGGGGGTGGAAACATCATGCTATGGGGCTGTTTTTCTGCCAAGGGGACAGGACGACTGATCCGTGTTAAGGACAGAATGAATGGGGCCATGTATCGTGAGATTTTGAGCCAAAACCTCCTTCCATCAGTGAGAACTTTGAAGATGAAACGAGGCTGGGTCTTCCAACATGACAATGATCCAAAACACACCGCCCGGGCAACAAAGGAGTGGCTCCGTAAGAAGCATTTGAAAGTCCTGGAGTGGCCTAGCCAGTCTCCAGACCTCAACCCCATAGAAAATCTGTGGCGGGAGTTGAAAGTCCGTGTTTCTCGTCGACAGCCCCAAAACATCACTGCTCTCGAGAAGATCTGCATGGAGGAATGGGCCAAAATACCAGCTACTGTGTGTGCAAACCTGGTAAAGACCTATAGTAAACGTTTGACCTCTGTTATTGCCAACAAAGGTTATGTTACAAAGTATTGAGTTGTATTTTTGTTATTGACCAAATACTTATTTTCCACCCTGATTTACAAATAAATTCTTTACAAATCCTACCATGTGGATTCATGGATTTTTTTTTCACATTCTGTCTCTCACAGTTGAAGTGTACCTCTGGTGCAAATTACTGACCTCTGTCATCATTTTAGGTGGGGGAACTTGCACAATCGGTGGCTGACTAAATACTTTTTTGCCCTACTGTAAGTAAACCATTTAATCTTGCTGTGCACGGGCAGACTTCTTCCATTCACTTAAGCTTAATTTAGTACATAACATCAAACTTTGTGCTTAGCAAAGCTTGCTTTGAAAAAAGGAGATCATGTTGTGGGTGTGCACTATAAAACTTTTTTTCCACTGTGACACAGATGTTCCCTCTCTGCTGTATACTTAACAAATATAACCTAAAATTAGCTGAACTGTGACGTCAATGCATTCCTCCCTGCATTTTTTTATAGCTTAGTGCGTGCACGCTGAGCATGTGCTCAGGTTCACTATTTTAATCATTCGCATTCTGACATAATTAGTGCTTTCACACACGAGTCCCTCTGAGCTGTGGACGGACGGTTCAGAGAGAATATCATCTCATGTGTCACGTCAGTTTGCATGCATGCTCTACAAACTCTGCAACAGACTTCCTTGCAAGCTTAATGCTGCTACTAATCATATTGTCATAATTTGCATATGAAAAATTGTAAAAAGTCATCTTTGGATCTCTGGGAGATCATGGATCAGCTGCACCTTCGACCAATGTATATAATTTACAGTCTCAGTACAGACCTTTTGGAACAACTAGGTCTCCTTGTAAAATGTCCTGTGTGAGAATCTCTTCAATCAGCTACATGTGATCACCTTTCTGAATATTAATAAAATACATTTGGACACATTTAGATACATTTAAATACATTTTGAGTGAAAAACAAAGGGGTAAAAGAGACGATTTCTCACAAAATGTAGAGAATTCACAATCTTAAAGGTCATGTGACATGAAACCTTTAGAAACACCTTTTAGGATGGACTCTCATGGTCTTGACTACTCTTAAATTCATCATTTACATGTAGAAATGTTGTGCATATTCCCAAACACAGGGACAGCACAAATATAGTGACAGTGGCAGCCTGTTTCCTGTTTCATGCTGTCTCTTTCCCCTTGAGCATTGCTGGATGGTCACCAGTTGGTGATGTTTCCCTTGTATGTATGTCTGCCATTGTTTCAGTCAGAACTCTCAGCATCAACAGCTAAAAATGGTCTCCAGGGTAAAATATCCTCCCATGCCCTCTTCCATGTCCCAGTTACATAAACCTCATGCCCTCCAAGAAACCCTTCCATAGTTGGCCGAGCAGGGATCGCACTCAGACGTACATCCTGCAGTTACGCAACCAGGCAGCTTGGCAGGAGCGACTAAGAGAAGCCCTTGGCCAGGCTCAAACGTATAAAGATACTATTCCTTTCTTTACTAAATGAAATCTAAAAGCCGAGGCTCAGTGGCTAAAGCTAGCCTCGGGGGGTGAGGAATAAGCTGAGCATTTAAACCTCACAAGTTAACTACCGCTCACAAACAAAGTCTATGCCTCATTGTCTTTGCATCATGACATCAAAATCAGCTTTTTAGACATTCATGAGATGTGTCTAGTTTGCAAAAAAGCACTTAAGATGAAGTAGTTTCTGTGCATGAGCCAACAATAAGTTTCAATGGATTGAACAACCAGACAATGATCCGGAGACCTAAATACAGCAGCAGCTTTTTAATATATATATATATTGTTAAAACTGACATGTACCTCAACCTTATACAACACACAATCCTCATATTGTTTTTTTTGTATTTGGTTGTTTACATGTTATTGATGACCTTATGTGTGGAAAATATATGTTGTGTACTTTCAGGAATTGCTAACAAACATCTAGAGTCATGAATGAAGAAAGAACCGGATATTTTAATTTAAAGGTTCTGGTTGCACTGCCATGCTTCACACCAACAACCTTTGGTACAAAACTAAAATTAAAGATTAGAAAAGGTTTTGTCTGATTACATCACTTTCTGATAGAATCACTGCTTTAGTGCCTTGTTTTCACAACATAGACTGTCACGCATGGATTTTAGCAGCATCCTAATGGTTGTTAGTTAATACAAGATTCCTAGCAGGGCTGACCATATTAAAAACAGATCCAATTACAGTACTGTAAGGCACCGAGGATCAAAGCATCCACAACATGGCAAGTGTTATGTGGTGCTCATGTTGTATAATATTATTATGAAACTCTTGTAGAAAGCAAACAAAGGACATTCTTTGGGTTTATCTGTGAGGCCCGTGCTGGAGAACTAAATGCTGTTATTGTGTTATTGATCTAGTTATGGACCTGAAGGATGAACCATTTTTCAGGTATGTTTCCAGAAGAGAGGCAGTAAATGAACTGGGAAGAGTTCAACGGTTGGACAAAGGAACAATGACCTGAGAATGTGCTGTAATGTCAGGGAGTCAGGAGATCCATCCTGCCTTGCATCAGTGGTTCTTGGCACTCTTAAGAGAGCAACCTGGGGCTAGAATCTTACCCAAGGACATTTAACATGCAGACTGGGATCGAACCAACAACCTTCCGATTAGGATGTGACCAACTCTATAACCTGAGCTAGGGCCACCCCGCAAACAATCGGTAGTAGCGACAGGTGGTGTGTACAAAGGGCAGAGACTGAGTCAATGTGAGCTTACTGGGAATTCCTTGTTCATGGGTAATAATTGCAATCCCCAATCCCTGTCACGAGTGGGGTTCAACGGGTTACCCACGCATCTCGGCGAAGGGTAGACACACGCTGATCCACTCAGTGTGGCGTGCGTGCACCCCTGGATATCTAAGGGCATCACAGACCTGTTATTGCTCAATCTCACGTGGCTAAACGCCACTTGTCCCTCTAAGAAGTTGAACTGGGACCGCACGGGGTCGAGTAACTAGTTAGCATGTCGGAGTCTCGATCGTTATCGGAATTAACCAGACAAATCACTTCACCCACTAAGAATGGCCATGCACCACCACCCACCACCCACAAGTGCTTTGTACTGTACGGTAAAACCCTACAATAATAGAGAGAAAACCCCAGCAATCAAATGACCAGTTTGAGCAAGCTGTTGGAGACAGTGGGAAAAAACTTATTTTTAACAGGAAGAAACCTCCACCAGAACCAGGTTTAGCTATTACAATATGCATATTGCTATCTGCCATACCGGAGGGAGCGACAGGGGGAAGACGTGATTATGTGAGTATTGACCGAACTCTCTGACGAGCGTTTCAAGCACCTTTGCTGAAAACATGACCTCAAGAACTGAAGCAGTTCTGAAAGCCGGTGGCGGTCCAATCTGGTACCAGCAGTGTTGGGAAGGTTACTTTTAAAATGTATTCCACTACAGATTACAGAATACATGCCCCAAAATGTATTCTGTAACATATTCCGTTACGTTACTCAATGAGAGTAACGTATTCTGAATACTTTGGATTACTTAATATATTATCATGCTGTTTACAACTACGTTAATGTACTATTGCTGTGATATTTATTACTATTACTGAAGGTCCGCGGCTCTGAATCATAGCAAAGGGACCTCTGGCTAATACATCGGGTTCCGTGTTGGGCTCGTAGCTGAAAACTAGCTTTACTTTGTTGTCTGGGTCAAGTTTGGTAGCGAGAGACAGAGAGAGGCGTTGAAAGGCTGCTGAAACGGAACTTATTGTTTCGGAGGAAAACACGAACACGGTGTACAGTCGAGTCTTAATAGCTTACTTACAACTGGGCTCGTCAGGCACTCTTCTTGGCTGCAGTGGTTATTATTATATTTACATGCTTCCAGCTCCCGTTTTTGCTCGGTGACAGCTCGGACTTTTCCACTCCCCTTTTTCTCCCTCCCTCGCTCACAGACACATAACGTGTATGGCAGTCCATTCTCCCTGCAGCACGGACTACACTGCCTATGATGCTACGTTCTTTAGGGCTATAGCTAGTCTGTAGCATTCTGCCTATTAGCTTAGCACAACAACAACAACAAAAAGGCGCTCTCTCACCCAGGAAACACGAAGAGAGAGAGCGTCACCCTGTAACCATGGCAACCTTAGTGCTGCCGCCTGGAACAACAGAACGTAGCTGTCAAACAAAACCCAAACAGTCCTGACCCGCGACAATATGAAACAGGAAAGTACTGCTGTGTAATCCATTTATTTCAACAAAGTAACTGTATTCTAAATACCACCTTTTTAAACGGTAACTGTAACGGAATACAGTTACTCATATTTTGTATTTTAAATACGTAACGGCGGTACATGTATTCCGTTACTCCCCAACACTGGGTACCAGCAAGGTGCAACTAATAAAGTGTCTGGTGTGTGTCGAGTTTGCATGTTTGGCTGTTATAAATGGAATACATTCATGGCTACAATTTTTAAGGAGCCTTCTGATGGCATACCTTTGGCTGCCTGATATGGTTTGTTGAAACACTTTGAAATATTCTGCTTTTCCTGCTTTTACAATTTAAAATCTCTGCTCTGAAATAGGATGTTTAGTGAGCTGCTGACATCTATTTTAACTTTTAAAACACAAATCAACAAATTCACTTCAACATCTTAAGCAACTGAAGGTGTGAAAGAGGAATTGAAGCATTTAGAGATATAGATAAGGGTAGTTGTACGTGTTGGCTTTAATATTAGACAGTGGATGTGGCTTTTGTTCACCATGAGGAAAGGAGTGAATAAAGGTGGCAGAAACCTCAGACACCACTTGTTTTAACTAAACAACTGTAATCACCTCAAAGTTATGACTAATCGCTCTGCATACAAAAGGTCTTGGTGAATTCAATCAACAAATGACATAAAAATGAGTGCCACTTACTGATCTACAGCAGATGTTTTAAGCCACAAACCACATTGTGTCAGAAGTTCACCACAGTAGAAGGTTTTAATGTGTTTCTGATGCTTGATTTCCCAATCAGCCTTCACTACAGGGAATCTAAAAGGACAACACACAGCCATGTTTTCATGTTCACTTCCATTCAGCTTGTACTGGTTTAAACTTTATGCCAAGATGCTCATATTTGTCCGACAGGTCCCTGCTGTTAGCAGATGCTGCCTCAAAAAAGTATTAGCTTGAATCTGCCAGAAATGTGTGATGAAAAGAAAAATCTAAAGTTTCTACTGTAGTATTAGTAAGTATTAGCCTTACAACACATATTATTAGCAAGCAATTTTTGACAGCCATAGCAATAGTTTCATTTACGATCACCACAAACCTGCCATTTTCATCTGAAAATCAGTTTTTATTTAATTGATCAAAAGATGCCCAGAAATACAGGTTTGGGTTGTTTTTTATAGCTTGGCCCTATAATTATATATATTATATATTAATATATCATTAATATAAATTTAGCTCACGTCGACCGCATGGCACATGCTTAACGTGTTTAGATAAAACAGTAACATCAAGCAAGTGTGTTCAGCTTCAGTAATAGTGAATTGGAGATGAATTGTTAATGGGCTATATTAGACATAGCCTGACCACAGTTGTTAAGGGGGGAAAATGTTCACCCGTTCTCACTCCCAAAGCGTAACATTTTACGCTAGGTGACAAATCGTCACCATATTACGTTTTCGGCTACCCACCACGTTCCTAAATGACGACCTCGGAAAAAGAGGAAATATGAGAACCGTCTGGACTGAACCCACACATGTTCGCTCTTTTTCTTCAAATCGCTTAGAAACACGCTATTTAACATCATTAAAGTCCTGGTTAAGGTCAGGAATAAGGTTATGGTCAGGGCTAGGGATAAGGTTAGGTTTAGGGCTGGAATACAGGGCTGGAACGTCTACTACCGCGGGAGCGTCATTGCACTGGATTCCAGCCATAACCCGCCGCGTACCATAAGAACGCCGAAGGTCTCCTTTCGCGTTCCTCAGGAACGCCGCGGGACGTGACAAAACGTCGACATGTTACGTCTCGGGAGTGAGAACGCTCTGGTTTGTCAGTGTCGGCTAAAATAGATCTGACATTAAGATGTTTAAAAGGTTAAACGCCTCAGAGTAATATTAAAGTGTTGCATAACAATCTTAACAATACACTTTATTGTGTATTTAAAAGTGAAACTGCAGCAATACTTGTAATTTAGTAAAAGTTTTCATAATATCAGCCTTTTTTTTACATTTTTGTCCTGAAAAGCCATTTAATATCTGTACCTAATACAGTTGCAGAAAATAGAGAAATGAAAATTTTAACACCCTGATACAAATGTGGTTTTGTTTTCTAGATAAGTTCCATATTTATGACAACTTTACCTACTACCACTAATAACAATAATACCTAAAGTTTGCATGGTAAAGAGGGCCCTTGTTGACTGAGCTATAGCTGTCTGTTATCACCTTTAAGATGTGCCTTTGCTAAGCTAGGTAGCTAATGATACATCATAACTTAAAACTCAAGAAAAAAAATATATGATCTAATTTGATCTAATTTCCAAACTCAAGGTTTCAAAATACAAACCACTATGTGGTGTGTCATAATGGCTTTTTCTGTTTTTTTATATTAAGTCTATGCCGATTACCCATGGTGCAACACTGATATTGAAGATATTCCGATGTTTCTTGCTTGTAGTGCTGAATGCAGCATTTACCCAGCCTCAGGCACAATCCTTGGGTTGCAGAGGTCTTGGAAAGGGCAACGTTTTAAATTTTAGTACATTAAACAGGGCAACTATGTGCGAATGCTGTTTGTTGATTACAGTTCAGCGTTTAACACAATAGTGCCCTGCAGACTGTTTACAAAGCTGAGGGATCTGGGACTTAACAGCCGTCTGTGTGCATGGGTGTTGGACTTCCTCACTGGCAGAACTCAGGTGGTGAGGGTGGGCAGGTGCTTCTCCAACAGCATCACCATCAACACAGGAGCACCTCAGGGATGTGTCCTCTCGCCACTGCTCTACTCCCTCTACACTTCAGACTGTGTGGCCAACGATGGCTCCAACACCATTGTGAAGTTTGCTGACGACACAGTGGTGTTGGGTGCCATCTCCAACAACGATGAGGCGGCCTACATGGATGAAGTGAAGAATCTGGCATCGTGGTGCCAGGACAACCACCTCCAGCTGAACGTCAGCAAGACCAAGGAGCTGGTGGTGGACTTCAGAAGGGGTCAGCACAGAGACTACAAGCTCATTATCATCAATGGAGCTCCAGTGGAGAGGGTGCAGTCCTTCAAGTATCTTGGTGTCCACATCTCCTCAGACCTGACATGGGCTGCCCACATTCAGGTCCAGACCAAAAAGGCTAGGCAGCGCCTGTATCACCTACGACAACTGAGGAAGTTCAGGGTCTCTCCAAAGATCCTCAGGATTTTCTATACAGGCGCTGTGGAGAGCATCCTCACACAGAACATGACATCGTGGTTTGGGAACAGCTGTGTGAAGGACCAAAAAGCTCTCCAGAGAGTGATCCGTACAGCAGAACGCTGCTGCAGGATTGCTCTCCCCCCGCTTCAGGACACCTACACCAGGAGATGTCGGACTAGAGCAGCGCAGATACTGAAGGACCCGTCCCATCCTGGCAACAAACTGTTCCAACTTCTGCAATCTGGTAGAAGGTTCCACATCATCCAGGCAAGGACAGAGAGACTCAAGAGGAGCTTCTATCCCCAAGCCATCCATGCTCTAAACACACACACCCGCCCTCTCACATCATCTATAATTGACTGAGACAGGACTCTTCCAGACACTAAACCAAGGAACAATGTACATTTCAAATTCCTTTAATTTTAAATATGTTTACATTGTCTATCCTGTAAAATAGTCAGATGTCTATTCTTATTAATGTACAGAATTCACCTGCTTGCTGCTACTACTGCACATTCACCCAATGTATATACTACATATATATATATATATATATATATAATGTTCTTCCTCTACAGCCCCCCCCCCCCCCCCCTTTTTTTGCACATGTCGAGGAGCGTGTCAGGCTACATTTCACTGTGTGTTATACTTGTATAACTATGCATGTGACAAATAAAGAACCTTGAACCTTGAACCTAAAGGTTTGGGAAAAGCTTCAGTTTGCAAGTTGAGGTCTTCCATGATTCTTGCAGCATCATTTATGATTCTGATCGCACCCTGATGCCACCCTTTTCTCCAGTGAGGCTAGGGAACAGGGCTCTCCTGTGAGGAAATTTGGAGGTGTTTAGGGTCAGGAACATTTTTTTCTCCCAAAACAGGTTCACCTGACTTCTTTGATTTCTCACCACATTACATCATGAGATGTTCAGACATCTCTCATACACTTGCATGAGTCTTGTATAACCAAGAATTAATTAAGTTGATTCTGTTCATCTGGACGTAGCCTTTTCACCACTGAAAAATGAACAGAATCAACTTTTGGAGATTTACTTATCTGGATGATTGAGAATACATTACATTTTGTACAGCTCACCTCTGCCTTCTGGACCTGTGATAAACCAGGAAGTGGGCAGAAGTTTGCTTTTGTAAAATATTATAAGAGCATACACACATGGGTGTGTGTATTTTTTCATTTATTTGTATTGTTTAAGGTTTTTATCATCTAAAGAAATCTAAATTGCTAGAGGTCAGCTGACCTGTTCATAATTGGGCTGCAGTATAGCCTGCAATTATTTTGCACCAGTTTAACCTCCTTAGTATTATTCACCCTCTTTATCTTGCTTATTCAGTTTCTCTTTATCTATCCAGCTCACAAAATAAATAAATAGATAAAATGCTCTCAGTATAAAACATCTACATGACCTGATACTTTCCCCTCAAGCCAGAATTTCTGCTGTTTTTCGCTTTTGTCTTCACAGCACAGAAGCTGTGGTATGTCAGACCTAATCAAGTCATGTGGATGTTTGCTGTTAGATGTCCACTTGTACTTAAACATGAAATGTGGGGTTGGTCCTTGTAGGTTGCATTTTGTGGTTAAATTAAATAACAATACAATCATATGATGGTGACCTGGGTATGCAAAGTCTTCACAGAGTAAAATGGGAGATATTTCAGGCTACTGTTTTTTTAAAGATTAGGGTTTGGTTAGGGCATGTACTGGTCAGGTAGGTCCTCCAGGGAATGTAAGTCAATGCAATGTCCTCTGTGTGCATGTGTGACTGTGTGATAAATGTGTGCTGACAACATCAGCAGCCCCGCAGTGTGTGGGGGCTTTACATGTGTGCTGAAAACACACATATACTGTATACACAGACAGACAGGAGTTGCTGCAGGGTGAGTGTGGCAACATACAGTATGACGTCTTCATTAAAGGCATTTCACAGGTGTCAGCGAGCATTGGCTCATCTGTCATCATCCATCTACATTTTGTGTTTGGTGTTTTCTCTGTTCGCCTGCATAAGGTGTGTTACATTACTACACGTATGAGCGAAGGTGTGCTAACCAAAGGAAGATGTGCGATTGCACTTTGCTCTTACTTAAAAGTCCATAATAAACATGTGGTTTAGAAAAGATATTAAGTTTAAATATTATTTTTTTATTTTGATAAGCAACTGGAATTATAAATGTTCACCAAGAAGCTCTCCAGCTATGCTTTGTATGCACATACAGTCACAGACATGATCTTATCTCTTGCACATTTTCGTTGATAAGATGCATTCATACTCTTTGCTTTTTTCCATGAATTTTTTCTCATTCAACACTGCTTTGTACCAAACATCCTCACAAACACGTACACCCTAATTCCTTGCGCTGTCCTGAAACCACATTCCCTCGTTTACTTCCTGTCTTGAGTCTTTTACTCTTTCAGACGCATGTCTTTGCACCTTTGCATGGTTTTACTGTTGTTGGCAGTACAATAAGTAGACGAGTAATTGCACGCATCTGTCTCTAACCAGCTTCACGTGCTGCGTCTTATTGTAATGCACATGCCTAAAAGGGTCAGATTTGACATGGAGATTGGTGGATGAAGGGGAAAAAAGAGTATTTTGTCCCTTCATTTAACTGACAGATTTAATAAGAGGGATATATTTCAGTTTCCCCTGAATCTTTTGGTACACCATGAGGCTAGATTTCGTCTTTTAACCTTAATCCTGTGGGTAATTACACCTATACGTTTCACTGTCTAACCTAAATGCTGCAGCTAATTACAGGGATATATTTCATAATTTGCTTTAACAAGCAGAATGTCCTCTCAGCGGCTCTCAAATTGGCTCTTTCAGCAAACATGTTACAACTGTTACAAGAGGGAGGGAATGCCACAACAGCTTTAAAAACACACTGTAAAATAGTAAGTGTCTGAACTTTTCAGACTTGACAAGTAAGAAAAATGTCACGGGAAAACACTCTCCTATGACCCTAACAGAGTGACGAGTTTGTTAGCACTCCCTTGCTGCAAAAAAAAGAAGAAGTTTGCATCTTTTTTCATCTCATGTTGGGCAATATGTTGTGTTTCGATCATGGTCACGGTAGCAGAAATTTACATTAAGCATCTTTTCTACCATATATAGTTTAGATTTATTTAGTTATTACCAATGATCACATTTGTAGAAAGGTAAGTGGAGTTATCTCTAACAAATTCAAGCATTTTAATTATTTCCTTAAAACATTAAATATTCACCATTTAACAACTTGCTGCAAACCAAATAGCAGCAATAACATTTGCTCCTCTTTTACATACATTTAGGTGTTGTCCAGCACTCCTCAACTTTGCTAGCTCACTTTTACTTTATTGAATGATCTTGTCATTCAATACCAAGATTATTTGATCAAATAAACATCAAAATAAGATATTATTCTGAATTCCCCTTGTTTTTGCAACACGTTCTCATCCCAGCGCGTAACATACCGACGCATGTGACAAATCGTTGGTATGTTACGCGTTCAGAGGCATGAGAGCCGGTTGGAAGGAATCTATACTTGTAAATGTGTTTTACATTCTGATCATGAATCACTTTGGAAAATAGTATGTGATAGGGTTAAGGTTAGGGTTAACGTTATGATTGGGGCTGGAATGGACGGCTGGAGCCGCTGCTCTAAGCGTGTCTTAGTACTGCGAGCGGCATTCAGTTGAGAACCTCACAAGAACGTGGAACCTTGGGCCGTGATAAATTGTCGGTATGTTACGTGTTGGGAATGATAATGCTTTTTGAGTGGTGAGGGTTTCATTTCCTAAACTGTTATAGCTTTATGTAATATACAAAGAAAACTAACATCATTACACATCTAAATGGATTTTATTCTTTATGGGATCTTTTTGACTCACGTTTGTTTTACAAGAAAATGTTTAGAAATCAGCTTCACAGTATAATTTGGTGCATAAATAAAAGCATGAACTTTGCAGCCAGTGGCTCAGCAGCTTGGTGCTCTCTGACATATGGACTTGTGTGTTGGCTGCTCACCCATTGCAGCTTTTTGGCTGTCATGTGCAGTACACTCGTGTCATGTGTTTGCACTTAAATATAACTTTGTCTTTGCCAACCAGAGACATCAAGCCATGGTAAAGCCGCTTTAGCAATGTGATTAATGTTTTAGGGCCATGCCAATAGCTTCAAAAAAATCAGAACAGGTAAGGAGCTCATTTATTTGAAATTGAATGTAAAAAAAAATAAATCATTAGAAATCTAAAAACAAATGTTGGTGAAGATTTAATAAAATGTAAGTATGAGACTTGCCAAATTACTTTTGGCAAGCGCAAAATAATTTTAAATGTTCAAGATTGTAAAACTAGGCTACAAAATTATCTTTGGTGTTTTTGTTCCTCCTTAGTTGCAACTGGACTGTGCAGGTTTAGTTTTCCAAGATACACTGACACTGGTTGCAAGGTATGCAAACATGTTTTGAAGCATTTTTGGCTGCTGGACTGTCAGGCTGACAAACAGTTCCCACATTGCTTGGTTGATAATCAAGCTTGGCAACTTCCACGGCTTCTATTGAAGCCAGTGGGCCATAAGTATTTAGTTATCAAAAGATAGATTTTCCTCTAAACCACCTGGAGAGCATTAAGACGGCTGTGGCAGCATGCAGAAAAAACACAGCTTCAAGCAGAATCACTGTGCAATATCGAGCATGTTGTTACAGAGTAATGTTCTTCTGGGGAACTTTGGGTTCTGGTATTCATATGGACATTACTTTAATGGGCCCTGTCACCTAAACATTGTTACAGTCCAAGCACTCCCACACCCCTGACATCAGTGGTCTCCCAGCAGAATCCCCTGCTCTACCAAAATGAGCCCAAGTCCTCTAAACTCCCTGGAACTTACTCCTATTATTGATACTTGAGAACAAAATAATACTCCCACAGCTTAATGGGTGGGACGTGTTCTCCAGAACTTCAGAAAGATGGTTTTAATGCAGAGGCAGATCAGACAAGAATATGTTGTCTATAAGCTGCTCTTCCACTATCTTTTAAACTGTTAACTTGCTCATTGCTAAGGTAGATTGTAAAAAAGTAAACTTGAAAAGTTTCTGGGTTTTTTTGGACAGGCTAGAGAATGGCAGCCTTTCCTGGGCGTTCAGCACCTGTGGGATTTTCTTGGCCCTGCTGATGTGCAGTGGTGAGCAATGATTTTGGTTATCTGTGAGGAATTACAAAAAGTAGCCAACCACAGCATGATTAGTCATCGAGAGAAATGTTAACGAGACACATTATAATACATCTTGGTGCGGTGTCTTATTTATCATCCGTCAAATTCTTATTTGTTTTACTTTCACTGCCAGATGCACATCAGATATGAGAGTGACCCTCCCACCGATGGCAACACGTCTCATAATTCTCTCCTTGTGCTTTAGTCCATTTATTTTAGGGAGCATATTTTTTTAACCGGTGGGTGTGTTGACTCCAGGCAGTGGCCACAAACACATTCTGACAGTGGAAGAAACCTACGATATATTTTCGACTACAACACTGTGTTTGTAGGAAAGGGAACATGACAAATGAGCTCTACACAGACAATTTAACGTGTCCATTTCACCTGAACTCACCCACTCAAAAAGAGGCCCGTCTGAGAGCGCTAATCACTGAAGTCTGGCCACCAGTGGTGGATGATGCACTCTTTTTAATATTATCTCCATGTGATGGGGAAACAATCCACAGCAATCCATCGTCTTTGCAGTGAAATGGAGGCCAGCAAGGCCTGCCAAGAGGAATGCTTCTTTTTTTATGAGAAAACCTGTTTTGCCAGCTGACCGTGTGAGAGAGCCCCACACTGTTGGATTTTATGTTCAGAGCAACTATTTAATTAAGTAGTTCTATTTTTATTAATCAGATCAGTAAAAAATATTACTCAGTGGCAATTTCCAGCAAAAGGAAGTATTCAGCCAGAATAAAAATAAAAAGAGGTGCAGGGATCACATTCTGTTATTTAAAAACTATGAAAGATGCTCCAAACCATCAGCTGACAGTCCCGTCCCATTCTGTGAGGGTTGTATAACAATGATGTAACTTTGTGTGATAGAGCGTTAGATAACCATTTAGAAAAAGTGGACTTGATGGTTTCTGTGTTGACTGCAAACACAAGCGGTCACTGTGTTTATCAAACATGTGGCTCCCTGGGGAATTTGTGTATTACCTAACCTGCAGGTGGTTTTAACACTTCCGTATGACCCCCAGATTAACTCAATAATGTCTTCTTCTTCTGCTGCTCACAAACAGCAGATTGTTGAATATAATAAGATCAGAGTAAAACATGAACTCTCTGTAAACGTGTCAGTTAGTTGACACATGAATCACGTTGGTTGTTATTTGTTCTGTAACCATTTTGCGTGGCCTGTTTCTGTGACAGGGAGGGAGAGGGTTTGGTGTCTCACTATGACTTCTGAAAATCATCCATCAGTTTTATAGGATCAAGTCTATGCTATTTTTTATGTGTTCTAAATAAATCAGTGAGAACACTTTCAATCACGAGGCACCTATATCCTAGTTTGTGCCCATACCTTGATTTCCTGTCAGGAGCATGACAGGGATAGGTAAAGGTGCTGCTGGCATGTGCAGTCTTTCTATTCCAATTATAGTAATCTGTGAAGTAATCTATAGTAATCTTTTGTCAGGCAGAAAATACAGGGGGGGAAAAACAAAATCAAAAACTATTCTGCACAACATAAAGAAAAAACCACAAATTAAATTTAGCTGTCTACATGTTGGGAGTTGTTCTAGTGCTCCTATTATGGTTGGATCGAGCCCTTGAAGTCACGTTCAAAGTATACTGCCCCTTTGTTATTTTTACTATATCACCACTGTGTTACAAAAGCAACAGCAAAAAATATATTGAATGTCATTTTGTCAGGGAGGGAAAAACTTTAGGCTCACGTGGAGCCAAATCCGGTCAGCAGGGCAGGAAGTGAGCAAACATTGTTTTGATGTGGCCACAGAACTCCTATCTTGTGCGTACACTTGCAAACACCAGTTCCGGTCATTTCCACTTAATCTTCTTCCTTAGGTGCCTTGGGCAAAAGTGACAGTCTGACACAGGGGGATAACCTCATGACTGCCCCTCCAAAAAAAATCCCTTCCACAGAGAATTTAACCCTGTCTGCGCCGTCCCTCACAGGATGCCAGAGGCTGTTCTGAGAATTGTTCTCACATAAAAGCTAAATATTTGACATCTTGATGTCATAGTAGCTTATTAGCATACTAATATTATTATATTAAAAGAAGACTAAAAGTAGAGGTGAAGCTAATGAGGATTTCATGTGTTGGTTAACCAGTCATAATCCTTAGTGATAGTGACGCTATAAAAGTCAGAGGGCCCCAAAGTGATGTCATTTATCTCAAGGAGTTGTTACATCGTGACACAAAAGCCATCTTTCATTCAGTTAAAATCATGAAAACTAATCCTGTCATGATATTTCATCCTGTACCAACATGCCTAACCAACGAACTCTTACCATGGCTCCCCCAGAGGTTGTTGACTGAATTGCAAGCTGATAGTTGTCCCCAAAACCAAAATTATCCAAGCCTAATTTTTAAATTCTGGAGATTTTTAAGCATTTTAAGGATATCAAATATCTCAAGCTTGATTTAAAAAGAGATTTTAAGACAGTTATAATATCAGAATCAGAAATTCTTTATTAATGCAACAGGAAATTATCTAAGTCTTTGTATGTGATGAATAACAATTTGAAAAAAAAGGAAAACCCTGGCCCGGGGTCAGCAGAACCTTGAACACAGAGAATCTCTGTCAGCATGTAAAAGAGTCCTTTGATTACACTCAAAACTACTGATATTAACCTCTGTCTCTCTTCCACAGCATGTCTTTTATCCTGTCTTCCTTCTCTCACCCCAACCGGTCGCAGCAGATGGCTCCGCCCCTCCCTGAGCCTGGTTCTGCCGGAGGTTTCTTCCTGTTAAAAGGGAGTTTTTCCTTCCCACTGTCGTCAAAGTGCTTGCTCATAGGGGGTCATATGATTGTTGGGTTTTTCTCTGTATCTATGAAGCGCCTTGAGGCGACTTTTGTTGTGATTTGGCGCTATATAAATAAAATTGAATTGAATTGAATTGAACTGAATTGAATTGAATATTAAATTTAAATTTTTGTGAGCTTTTTTCTGTTTCTCATTTTCTTTTTGTTATCAATTAAAACTCATGTGTGGCTTTTTTTTTCTTGCAATTGTTTCAGCATTTTTTAATTACTATGTATAAAACACGCAACTGAAACTAAGTCACCATACATTGCTTTCTGCTGTGCTGGGCTCATAAAATCGGATTAATTTAAACAGGACAGGTCAGAGCAAACCGTGTGACAGTAAAAGATCACGGAAATGCTGGGAATAAATGCAGCATACAGTTTAAAAATGGAAGTCACGCACAGGAGCAGTGGGTTTGTGGTTGTTTTTTATGGAAAGGGTTGTTTTTTTATTTTAAGAAAGACAGAAAAGGGGGTTTATGAATATAAAAGGAGGGAAGAAATGGGAGTGATAAATATGAAAGGGGTGGCAAAAAGGGGGATTAAAAGGAAGAATAGTGCAGAAACTAGGCTGAGAGTAAGGAGAGAAAAAATAGACCTGAAAGGAAAAAGTGGCCAGGTTCTGTTTTGAGCAACACTTGATTTAAACTCAGATCCAGTCATCTCCAGTTAGTGATCATTCATCTGGACACAGCATTTGGAAAGGCCTGGAAGCAATCTTTCCTGGTCCAGTGATCTGTCCACCCACTACTCCCCACCTTCTGTACCCTGAAAAATGGGCAGTTGTACCAACCAGTCTTCAGGGTTGAGTCATCCAGGTCTTCATCCACACGGCATTAACATCACAAGACCGTACTGTAGCCCTGTCACAGTGCAGTGACTCAGCAGGCACGGCACTGTCCCTTTTAAATTGATCAACATCATTCTTCTAACAGCAAAGTTAAGTATTAAACACAAAAAGGGTCAGCTAAGGAATGTTCATTGTGTTCCTCTTAATCAGCTATGTTGTAATCCTAATCTATCAACAGTCAGACCCACTTCTAAATGTTTGCTTTTCACAGAGCTTAAAACCAAAGTCAACTCCTTTTGTGTGTAAAATTCCTCAATGTGCAGCAGCTACTCGTTACAGTTGCATCATTTCTTCGCACACATAGCAAAGATTCTTCTAACAGAAGAAGTCACGTATCATTTTGTCTTTATTTTGAAAGGCATGTGAAGTATGCTGGACGTGCAAGGGTTAATTATAGTTTGGGGCTTCATTGTCATCTTGAGTTTGAAATAGGGGATTACAGGATATTCTGGTTGAAGAATGTGTTCGCACAGCCACAGAGTGGGGCAAAAGTTTTCATATGACACGAGTTCTGTTAGTTTGGCAGCCAGCCCGACCTAGATTTTAGCAGGACGGTACTATAATGTGACATTATTCACACAGTAAAGCAGGGTTAAAACACACACACTTTGCTCAAATATTTACAGTCTTGTTCAAATCGCTTCAACAAAACATCGTGAGATCATATGGTTGCACCCACGCAGGGCTTTTCAAAGGCTATTCTTTTTTTTCTCGCCTCTGATAGTTGTTGCCTTTGTAAACAAACTAATCCATTTCAGCGATCTTGCAGCACTAGTTTGACAGGAATGCTCCGATTGAGTTTTAACACGCATTAATACCTTAAGCTCATTAAATCTTTTTTTTAAACAGTTTTCTTGGCATGTGCAAGATGATATCTGCAACATATCACATTTTGACACAGCCTTAGTAACTGCAGAGAGTCGGGCCAAGACAAACACAGTGACTCTATTTCTAGATCATGTGCATGTGCGGACACTGATGTCATCCTTACTGTGTTTCCCTAAAGCTCTGCTTTGCCCATAAACTCAACTTTCTGTGACTGGTCACTTAAACTCCTGCTCTTTGTTAAATTGTGGATGTCTCCAACAGCACCTGTTGCCGTAGTAACAGATTGTTTTACAGGATGATGCTGCTGGAGCGATCCGGCAGCCTTTCGTGGTGTTGTGCACAGATAGAATGAGTTCCATGTGTGGACGGCCGTGGCGGGGCCGGAGCTAGGGGCAAGTCATCATTGTCAGTATAAACAGGGAGGGTGTGGGCCTGATGTGACTGGCTCGTGTTTATCCTCAGACTAACAGACAGTGAAGGCTCTGGAAGAAAATGAAGGCAAATACATAAGGAATTAACTAATGCAAGAATTCCAGCTGATTCTCCACGCTGGGTTTCATTAATCCAGAAATGACAGAGCGCTAGTATTGACGTTCCCTACTTTGTGCAAATTCAACATCTGAGTACATCAAAGAATCCCGTGGTTATTAGGACGACAGTGTGTCATTGAACTTAAGGCAAAACTTTGGAGCTCAATAATGCACAGACGAAGAACCATCTATAAAATCCAGTAAGAGCTCACATCAAATAAGAAAATCTGTTCAAATAAATCACAGTCACTTGTGTCTGCAAAAAAGAAATATGTACGGTGGCCCTGGGAGGTCAAACGCACTGAAACTTAAGAATACACCAGCGAACAAAAGAAAAGGTGAATAAAACATAATGAAAGCTGAATAAAACACAGTCTAAGCAAAAAAAAAAAAAGAAAGAAAAAAACTCAAAAAGCCACAACTGAAGGTAATTACAGAACAGTTGGAAAGGCGACCAAATCCAGTATCACAGCAAAGCGTGTAATAGACATTCCAGTCCACCGTGTGGATGTCACGCTTTGTCTATATAAGCGTGAAGTTGCAGCAAACTGCAGTACCAGCAGAGGTAGATAATTTATTTCAAGCCAACGTGAAAATAATTACAGGACAGTGTTTAAATAGACTTTTCTAACACATTTACATCTAAGTACATATTAGCCACTTAGCTTGAGATAGTTTAAAAGGTTTCTAGCATTGAAGGATGCTGCCACTTCATACCTTTCTTGGTCACTGCTGACTTCTTGCCTTATATTAATATATTAAATGCAGTATCTTAAGCATACGTGGAGAGGCAAAGTGTGTCTCTTACATGCTTTGCCTCGCACTGAGACACGCTAAAAAGAAGCGGAGGAATCGTCTGTATTGTGAGGAAGGAAAAAGATGCAGGTAATGTGTGTTTTGATTACATGATTCATATAATACTGTAGATACATGTCTATTTTTTAGCTATTTACAGTTAGCTTATTGCGTGCACAACTGTCCAGTCCAGTTAGCACCCAAAAACACTTTTGGGGTTTTAGTTTTGGGGGTTTTTTGGAAGCTTTTGCAGCATTTTTCCTATTTGTGGGTGTGTGGGTTTTGTTTGTTTGTTTGTTTTTTACTTTGCAGTGCATTTGACCTCTCAGGGCCACTGTAAATATGTAGCTCTACTTGGTTCAGTAAGTAACCACTGCTTCTAAAAGTATCTAATACTCACCCAGTGTAGGCTTGAGTCTGCAAAAGGTGTAAGGTGATAAGTTTTATAGCAGCTGCACTGAGCTGGATTGACAACATTGTATTTGAATGCTGACCTAAATTCGCAGGATGGAAAATATGAGCACATTAAAAATATTAGCATATTTGGAACAGATTTTGGAGCATGCCGCAGGCAGCGGGGAATCTGATAATGTAGCAGGACTTACTCGGCAGGTTTTAGTGGCGATCTGAATTCACGTGTTTTTGAAGCTCAAAAGTATAGTATTTCAAGTTAGTCACAGGTTTTCCCGAATCCTCTTCTTTTGATGCAATGAGAAGTAAAAGCATTTTAGTAATGTGTCTGTTTTCCCCACTAAGTATCTTGGTGTTGATCTTTTCATTATACTGACATCCATCCCTCTGAGTCATATTTACAATATGCTTGGCTGTGTGTATCTGCATGTCCATGCGTATTAATGCATGCATTAGTGTCACACAGCAAAGCATTGTGTCTCCCATCCTCTGTGCTTTAGTCAGTGTTGAGTGTGGAGCCTGGAGCGGGCAAGCAATAAATTGTACACTGAATTTAACATGAGGGGACGTCTAGTGGCATCATATTAGGCATGTTAGCTGTTACACCCGTGTCAGTGGGTGATGTGGACCCATTTATGGGAACATATGAATCATAAAAGGCATGGAAGAAAGAAATAACTGTGAGCTGCAAAGTAAGATGGAGCTCTTTTATTGAGTTTTAGGGTGTCTGACATTCCTAGCTTTCACCAAGAACAATACCTTATGTCTGATCACCTTGGTGACTTAAGCAAATTTACAAAAGAATACTTAAGGAGGTAAATATAGTATTATAATGACACAACCATTGGCAAAAGCTAAGAAAACAAACCCCATATTCTGTTCCTAATACAATAGATAAATGAATACATGGACTAATGGTGTCAGTCAAAACTACAATGGAAAAAAAACAAGTTCGACTTTCTACCTTTCCAACTTTTAAATGATATTTGTAAAAAAAAAAAATAAAAAATTAAATAAATAAATACAATTATTAGCCATTCTTTTATAACATTACACTGATTTAGTGAAGGTTTATTATTTATTTATTCTCCTATAAATTGATGTACACTGAGTACAAGAATATAAAACCACAAAGCTGACATTTCAGGAAGTCATCCTGCCGCCCATTTCCTTCAGATTACAAGGCCATGAGTGTGCCCGCGGCGTGGCGCCACACTTCACTGCCACATTAGTCTTTCTTCACCTCCGAGTCATTCATGCAGGTGTTTCGCTGCAGTCACTGTCACGGTTTATCGTGGCCCTGACTGACAAGAGGCGGGTCGGCTCTGTGTTAGAGGTGTAATTATTGCTGTGGGTTTAGGGGCTGATGGCATTGTTGTCATCATCTGTCTGCAGTGACACAGACGGATGAAGGGCAATAACAAAGACTCACTGTCTACCAAAGTGAAGAGGGGAGAAGAGGACAACTGTACGGTATTTTAGAAGGATGTTTGTGGTGACAGCAAGAAAACAAGTGAATTGCAGCTGTACTTTGTTACATACAGAGTTGTTGTTGTTTGTGTGTGTGTGTTTGTGTGTAACTGCTGTTGTGCACACGGTCACGAGGACCTGCCTTCCTTACTGGAACACAAAGCAAATGTGGCAAGCAGTTATAGCAAGAGTTATAAGTGGGAAATAAATGGAGGTCGAGAAAATTTCTTCTGAAGTTATGGAGACACGAATGTGTGTGTCCTCGACCTCATTTGTGCTTTGATACTTTTTTTGAATTACTAACATGCCAACACTGATCTCACCTAATCTTTATTCAGTTCCACTTAAACCCACAACAAATCCAACACCGTTCACACTACCCAAATTATCCTATTGGGATAATCTATATAATATTAATATTATTAATATAGACCAAGCTCTATCAGATTTATGCTCTTCATACTGGACTCTGTGCTTTCCACTAAGCAGTATTTACATGTGTCATTAGTGAGTAATGACAGAAAAATGTGCGAGGTCAGTGGTGAAAAAGTGTAGTTATTAATCAGTGAACATAAAGCATGAATACAGTGAAGCCTATTTCACAGTCCCCCCCTGCACACAACATATTTCATGTTGCTACATAGGAACCAGAATAGATGCATTAATTACCTTCTTAGGCTTTTTGTCTTTATGCGCTCACAACGCCAACTTTCCTCTCATTTGTCTTCAACACTCCCAATTCTGGCCCAGGTGAGTGTGTGTGTGTTTTCTGTAAGTCCCAGGCTATTTAAAGCAACAGTTTGATGATTAACAGAGTTTCATGTGCTTTCAGTATACACTATAGTGACAAATAGTGGTTTTAACAGGCAATTCTAACCTGATCCTTTTAGGCTTTTCCAAGCAGTGCTTTGAAGCAGCTCACCACTTCATAGGAAAATAAATGGTGACGGTAAATGCCTGCCAACAAGCCCAGGTGTGTGTCATCTACCCCAATTCTGCCAAGTAAGGGAGATGTGTGTGAGTCACGACTGCGATGTGCGAGAGCATTAGTAACTCAATTTTCGTTGCCAGCAGTAGTTAGTTTGAAGTGCAGCTCTTTCAGCACTCTTAAGCCAACTTCTGCAAAAATTAGATGAGGTTGAGGAGCTTCCTTATGTGAGACCTGGTGTTCTTGTCGGTTCAGATGATTACATTTTTACATCCTTAAAAAGAACATTTGGAAGACTCGATGTACTGTTAAAAACTATGTTTGAAAATCAGAAGTGAATACATGAAGCACAGTCCCCTTTATTTGTTACACTTAAAGACATACACGCACATGAAGGACCTGATTTGCTGAGTCAAAGCATTTTAACTGTATCAGGCAGGCATGAAACAAAATCACAGTTCATCAGCGCAGTATGTCTCGCTGTTTCCTGCCAAAGTATTTCTGTTTTAAATTCTCTTGGAGTCACCCGAGCAGCTGTTCCTCCATCTGATTCATGCAGGAATAATGAAGGTGGAAGAGCGGCACTTCTGTGTATGCCAAAGACCTGAATGTGGAATGCATCCTGGCTGAATCATGTCTCCTGACAGATGTCACCTCTTGAAAAACAAAAATCTGTCAGCACTACATCAACCAGAAGGCAAAACCGATGACGTTAAGCTTTACATTGGGACCAGATTTTTCTTTTCCTTTTGTCTTTTGTATCCTTGAGAGTCCTTTGGGTCCTGAGGTCATTCATCTCTTTGCCCTTGAATGCTTTGCTTCTTATATTGATTTTTATGCTGATTTTTTCCCTTTTTTCCGTGTGAGCTTACCTGCGATAACTTCTGGACACTTGTAGATCATTAGGACTAGAGTGTTCTTAACAGAAACAGCAACATTTTATGGTTACCTTATCCTCAGCGCTCCGTGTGTCTGTGGCCTAGACACAGCTGAAGCCTGATTACAGCGTCTGGGCACCGAGCAGCCTCAATAGCCTGGAAAGGTGCTAACCGCTAGGCTAACTAGCAACAAGATGCCTTCCCTCTCCACAGATGACTACCACAGCCTCCTGCAGAAGATTGCAGTACTGGAGACAAAAATTCATCGCTTAGAAGTAAACGTGGAGGTAAATGGACTGTGTGGAAATGAAACAACCTTGCCTTTGATTCAAAACAATGGCGATGAGCAAGCTAGTACACAGCTAAGGAGCACAGATAACATGACCAAGAAAGTAGACTCTGTGCATTATTATAAATCCTCAAGTGATAATCCCCCCCTAGACTGTCTTGGTGCAAAACCAAGACATAAATCATGTCTCCTGGAAGGGGGAGGACGTATCACAGGCAGGGCACAGCGAGCTGAAATCTCTGAAACCGACTGGCCTTCACTTCCTACGAGACAGAGAAGCTCTTCTACCCCTGTATACGGGAGGAAACAGGACTGGACAACCATGAATAGGAAGGTTAACAACAAACCTCCAAAACAACTGAATGTGAAACTGCAGAACAGATTTGCTCCACTATCAAAGGACCCTGGATCTATATCGGACAACCATCCATCTAAAAGCAGCGAAATAAGGTCTGAAAATCTGTTGAAAAGTGAAAGGCCACAGGGAAAGCTAAAGGCTAGGCCTGAAACTCTGATTGTGGGTGACTCTGCCGTAAAGGATGTACAAAGGATGTGCGGTAAGAACACTAAAGTCCTCTGCTTTCCTAACGATATGGTCAACAACCTGAAGGAGAGAATTCTTCAAATTGCAGATGAATATCCAACTGTGACAAACATTGTTCTGCATACAGGGTCAAACGATGTGTCCAAACAACAGTCGGAGGTTCTGAAACGGGACTTTACTGGATTATTAAATACTGTAAACTCTCTGAATGCAGCTGTATTCATCAGTGGACCTGTACCGCCGGTCAGAGGAGGAGACGAGAGATTCAGCAGGTTGTTTACACTGAATAAATGGCTTATATCAGCATGTGCTGACCACTCAGTGCACTTTATCGACAACTTTAATATTTTTTGGGAACGCAGGCATCTGTTCAAAGCAAATGGATTTAATTTTAACAAGTCAGGGGTGAAACTGTTCACCTCCAACTTGTTTTATTCCATACGTCATCCATCCGTGCTTGGTGCCAAGGCTGAGATAAACGAGGAGTTATCTCATAAAGAGGAACAAACAGTACTCCAAGAACAGACAAAGCCCAGCAGAAACCTTGAGGAGGAGCTCCATTTGCCCCCACCCGGGAAGAGCCTCAGAAAGGAGAGACATCCATGGCATCTGAGGAAGAGCCTCAGAAAGGAGAGACATCTAAGGCAAGAAGAGGGGTCCCTATTTGCCTCCAACTCTCTCAACAACACCAACGACCAGGACAAGGGACCACGACCTTCCCCAGTCCCCCCAACCCCTGACAGGCCATCACCCTCCTCCCCCTCCCTTTCTCCCTCCTCCCCACACCTGAAATTCACTGAGGAGATGATGGAGCGGGTCAATGCTGGGCTCAGATCTACCCCCCGTCCCAATCCCTTTTTGTCCCCCATAAACCCCCCACCAGAGCGGCCAAAGGTTCGCCATCGAGCCCCGCCCTCATCAGAGCAATCGAAGTCACATTGCCCAGCCTCGCCCCCCTTAGTTCCTCTTCATGCCCTGTCTCCGCAGTCTGATGCGTGATGTGTGAAGGGTCCGGGCTGTGAGGATTATGGCAGTGATGACTTTTCCCAGGAGAAGCTGGGACCCTGTTTACTAGAAGGTTTTAAAATTTCTGTACTTTTAGGTGACAGGAGACATGTGGCCTGGTCAAAACACAGAGAGCTGCACTCTAAAAGATCTTTAAACATAGTAAACATACCTTGTGTGCCACAGACTGCTCCCAAACACGAGGGGACAAGTAATACCTCTAAAACACTTAAGTTGGCTTTATTAAACATTAGATCTCTAGCTGGGAAAACATTTTTAATTAATGATTTAATCACTGAGCACAGCCTTGATTTTATGTTTTTAACTGAAACTTGGTTGGACCAAAGTAACAGTGGAGCTGTTCTCATCGAGTTACTTCTTAAAACAGAATAATTGCTACGATGCCTTCCAGTCAGGTTTTAGACAGAACCACAGCACTGAAACCGCTCTGACCAAAGTGTTTAATGACATATGTCTGAATACAGACAGTGGAAAAATGTCAGTCCTAGTTTTACTGGATCTCAGTGCAGCATTTGATACAGTTGACCACAACATATTACTCAAACGACTGGAGAACTGGACAGGTCTTTCAGGAACTGTACTAAACTGGTTCAAAACATACTTAGAAAACAGGAAATACTTTGTATCAATAGGTAACTTCACATCTGAGCAGACAAGTATCACATGTGGAGTTCCCCAAGGTTCCATCTTGGGACCCCTTCTGTTTAACATCTACATGCTCCCACTGGCACAGATTATAAACAACAACAAAATAAACTATCACAGCTATGCAGATGACACACAAATATATATCACAATGTCACCAGGAGACCGAGGCCCTGTACAGGCTCTTGGTAAATGCATTGAGGAAATCAATGACTGGTTGTGCCACAATTTTCTCCAGCTAAACAAAAACAAAACTGAGGTAATAGTCTTTGGCGCCAAAGAAAAACGATTACAGGTCACCAGAGAACTTCAATCTATACATCTAAAAACCACAAACCAGGCGAGAAATTTGGGTGTAGTGATGGATGCAGACCTAAACTTAGAAAAACACATTAAGACAATAACAAAGTCAGCTTACTATCACCTCAAGAATATATCAAGGATAAAAGATCTGATGTCTCAACAGGACCTGGAAAAACTAGTCCATGCATTCATCTTTAGTAGGCTTGATTACTGTAACAGCATCTTTACAGGTCTACCTAAAAAATCAGTCAGACAACTACAGCTCATTCAGAACTCTGCTGCTCGAGTCCTCACTAAGACCAAAAAAGTGGACCACATCAGTCCAGCTCTGAGGTCCTTACACTGGCTGCCTGTCCGTCAGAGGATAGACTTTAAAGTTCTGATGCTGGCCTATAAAGCTCTGAATGGTTTAGGACCAAAATACATCAATGACCTCCTGACCCAGTATGAACCATCCAGATCCCTCAGGTCATCTGGATCCGGTCTTTTATCAGTTCCCAGAGTCAGAACCAGACACGGAGAAGCTGCATTCAGCTTTTATGCTCCTTATATCTGGAACAAACTCCCAGAAAGCCTCAGCTCAGCTGAAACACTCAGTTTATTTAAATCCAGGTTGAAGACTCACCTGTTCTCAGCTGCATTTGAATAAAGCACCAAATCCACACTTTAAGCTTAAATTTCAAAACTTACATTTAACTACTGATTTTATCTACTGTTCTGATTTCATCTGTTTTGATTTTATATACTGTTGTTTGTTTGTTTGTTTGTTAATTAGTTAGTTAGTTTATTTGCTTGTTTTAATCAATTTTAAATCATGCTTTTTATTTGTTCTTGTTTCTAATGTCTCTGTAAAGCACTTTGAATCACCTTGTTATTGAATTGTGCTATACAAATAAACTTGCCTTGCCTTGCCTTTCAAAGCAGGATTATAATACTGTGTTAAAACCTAGGGACCACTGGCAGGAAGATCGGAGCAGATTTTTTATTATGCAGAGAGACGAAGCTTGACAAATTAAATATACCCCTTTCATAGCAGGCTTCTTGATTTGTCAGAGCAGTAAACGCGTAGGTGAAACCAATTTTGTTAATTATTCCATCAAGCGTCCCAGTGAGCCAGCGTTTACAACACAGAAACCTGGAAGCAACCCAGCTCAAAGGAATGCAGTAATTTTAATGTCATTAGTATCACCTCTTCCTGCTGTGACAAATCGAGAGCACATTCCATTAACTGTACTACCATATTATTTACTGTGCCAGAAATGATTTAATGTGTCCCAACATTTAGTGTGTCAAACGTAGTATGCTAAAAGTGCGGAATGTCCAACTTCATTGGGTCATATTTTGTTGCAGCACACCAGAGCACTTTTTATGCATTCTGCCCAAGTATCATTTGCAACAGCTATATGTCTAGTAGGGCTCAAAGTTAATGGTACGATGTTATGATGAAGTAGTGTGTCCTAACTTTAGCAATACTGTTAGTACAGCAGTACTTTTCAAGGGCAGCTGCATCATCATCATCATCTTTATTTATAAAGCACTTTAAAACAACCACAGCTGACACAAAGTGTTGTATATTGGAACTGTAAAATAAAATTACATGAGATATAAGTAAAAACCAAATAAAAGAAGAGTGAAATCATTAATTAAATAACTGGTTAGTTTATTTTCACCACATTTTACTTAAATTTAAATTTAACTAACTCAAGCAAACAGCTGGAAAAGTCAAAAATCATGTATAAAGATTTCTGTGATGTCATCTATTGTTTTCTGGGTTATTGTTTTAAATCAATCTTAGTCTTTTAAGCAGACATCAAAATGTATTTTGTAATGTGTTATAGATTACTATTCTAAAAGAAATGCAAGTTACCTTTCTTTTCACCTGTAACATGTCCTGAAATGCACTGTCAGATAATTACCAGTTAACAGTATAAACCTCATGCTACAGTCACACACACTGGCACAAATCCCTGTACGACCGAGGACGCATGTACCATTTTTACAGTGTTTCAATTTAAACACGGAGCCAACAACACAAAGCAAAGCTGAGAACCTGCCTAAAGAGACTGATGCATTCACCACACTGATTCAACAATACAAACATGTAGAGTAAATATATACAGTCCAAATAAAAACACTCGTTAGGCTACATTTAAAGACATGCAAGCAAGGAAAAGCATTTGTATTACATCAGACATTCATAAAATATTTTATCAGCATAGTGTGTTTAAATAGAAAAACAGATCTTTACTACTCCCCACCATAAGGTGGGAGGGGTAAAGTGGCAAAAGTGGGGCATGAAACCTGAAAAGAATTAATGTTACATGGTAAGTGTAAGAATTGACTAAAAACCTTAATATTACCTTAACTAAACTTTAATGTGTATAATTCTATTTTACATTTATTTTTGACCAATTTAAGGACCTGTTGCCTGATTTGAGCCTAGTTCTGCCTCTTGCCTCACAAGAGTAAAAAGTAAATATGAAATAATCGTTGTGCATCATTTAGCAAACATTTGTTTCAATTGTTGATGAAATCTTTGCATTATGGCTGATGGATGTAACTGTTTGAGTGCTTCATTAATGGTTTATTGCTTATAGTTGTATGCTCCAACAAATATCTCAAACAGGTATATTTGGTGGGCTAAACGTTGTACAGTTTATGTGCTGCAAACCAGACGTTGTTTGGAGGATCCCCAAAACTTATTCCCATAACATACATTAATCCAGTAATTAACCTTGTAGCATTTTCTTTTCAATTTGGGTCTTGTGATAAGGCAAATCACACAACACTTTGATATCTTTCCAACTTCTTCACCCCTTCTATCGCCCACCCATGAAGACCAAGACTCTCAGAGCCTCTGTCACACCCAGGGCAGCCGAAGCACACCATCACACTTACACATGTTCTCACTCACACAAAAAACATTTCTCCTTCACGCAAACTCCCACATAGATCCAAATCCTGTGTGCCAACTGTCCCGAATTCCAAATATTGAGGATGAGTCCAAAGCAACAATGGTCCAAAAGAGTTTGGTCAAACAATGATTTTATTGAACACACGCGTGGGGAGAGGTACACTGCAACACACTCAGCATAGGTCTCCGCCCAAAAATACACTTCAGAATGCTTTTAATATATCAGGGTTCCGCCCCTTCATGCGTCAGATAAGAATATGACATGCATCAGTTACAGTTAATGATTACTAGAAAGCTAAAAACAGACAGAGAAGTTCCTCTTTTCATCACATTCTTCCATACATTGCAGTTTGTTTCGCCCTTCAGATGGTCCCTGGGGACTTACAATTTTCTTGACTCTTCTTCTGTCACTCGTTACTAGGCAAACTCAAATGCAGTTAGAAGCTAAATGAATTCCAGGCCTTCAGCCTGGCCTATCTTTTAAAATCATTTGTGTTTGTAAGCGTGTATGCTTTTAACCTTCTGCTGCTCCAAGTCACTTACACAATAGATCGTCGCGCCAAAGAAGCTTAAGACCTTAAATAGACTGAGCATCAACTCTTCATGAGCACTATTTGCAATGTGTGTATAAGATGATTATAGCCGCACCTTTAATAAAAGTTTTAGTCTAATGCCAGTGGCTTTAATAAACATTTTAATGCAATGCTATTGATGAAAGCTGTTTAGCAGTTAAATATTTTCTTTATTCCCACACAACCCTATCCTCACCCTGACAAATGTGCCATATCAATGCTGAGAAGCAGGTCAAGCATTCTGTAAGTGCAGCAAAGTGAGATAATTACAACACAGACTGCTCACAGCTTCCTATTAAAGCACGCGGCCCCATCCGCACCCAAAATGATACAGCCCCCTCCACCCACCACACACACACACCATCCCGCAACTTAAAACATCCTGTTTTGCAGAGGACAGTGGCCTCTGGTGCAAAAAGCTAAGTGGCAGAGGTGCTGAGCTCTTGTTTTTCTTTTTCCTTTTTTTCTTAGGATGGACAGGTCATGAAATGCTTAATGACAGACCAGTAAGTCAGTATGGCTAACGAGATGATCTTTCATTTTCCCTCCCTCTCCCAAATCCTTCTCCTTGATGTGATTTTTAGCTGGTCTAAAAACTATGCCAGCTTTCCAAGTCACTCCCAATGACTGGTACCCATTCATCCACCGCCTACACCTCCTAACTATGTCTTTGAGCATAAAGGATTAAGGTTTGAGTGTGAAGAGAGCATGACCAAGTGTACATGTGAACGAGTGCAGGTGATCATGTGTATGAGTAAGGAGGATGGAAGAAATAGGGAGAGGCAGCAAGACTGAGGTAGGGTGACTAAGGGTTCATAGACATAGACACTAAGCCTGACTTTGAGTTGTTTTTAACAAGGGCTTTTTGGGATTATCTGGTTCTCTCTTAAGAATAGCTGTGCACTGCTGACACTAGTGTTATAGTACAACACCGCAGATTCTACTGTGCGCAGTGTGAACAGAAAAACGAATTCTGCAGAACAATCCTGTAATAAAAACTACCTAGTTTATTTAAATCATGATTGATTATGATCAAATTTTAAAAGCTATACCAAATATACCAGTTGGTTTTCAGTCACTGAGCCTTTAGACTGTGCTTCACATCAGAAGCATCTTTTTTCTACATTTAAAGGGTTGCGCATTGTGAATTTGTGGGCTGAAACTGACTGTCGGTAAAGAGTTCTACTGTAAAATCCGGACAAAATTTATGACAAAAAGTGGCCTGTGGCCTGTATCAGTATTACATATGTACCTGCAAATCATTATGCCGTCATAAGATAAGAGAGAGATAAGATAGAACTTTATTAATCCCTCGGGTGGCATGTCCTGAAGCACAGTGCACACTTTAACAGAAACGTTCCTGCAAATTTGTCCACCTTCCACTAAAGAAAAGTCAAATTAGAGGGTTGTTGCTTTGATACAATGCCGAAGCAAAGTTATTAGTAAATAATGTCGAATTAGAGCAAGTTTCAGATACAAAATTTCTGGGTGTGATAATAGATAACAAAATCTGCTGGAAACCTCATATAAAGTATGTACAAGCTAAACTGTCAAGAAGTGTCTCCATACTGAGTAAAGTTAAATATTTTTTGCCTTCCAAATCACTCCGGGTACTTTATTGTTCATTTATATTGCCATATTTGGAATACTGTGCGGAAATTTGGGGAAACACATATAAAACTTCACTTCAACCAATATGTAAAATTCAAAAAAAAGCAATCAGGATAATTAGTAAAGCTGGATATAGAGACCATACTAACGCCATGTTTTTGAAATTAAAAATATTGAAGTTTATGGATCTTATAAAATACAAAACGGCAAAAATTATGTATAAAGCTAGATACAATATGTTACCAAGAAATATACAGAGGATGTTCTATGACAGAGAAGGAGACTATGAACTAAGGGGTAAATTGAATCTGAAGATTCTTAAAGCACGGTCAAATGTTAAAACCTTTTGCGTAACTATTTATGGAGTAAAACTGTGGAATAGCTTTACTGCAGAATTACAGCAATGCTCAGGAATTGGCAAGTTCATAAAGACACTTCGAAAATTACTCTTGGAAGGATATGATATTGAAAAAGACAATCACCCATTGTATGTATAAATATGTCAACTCGTATTTAAATTATAAATATCGTGCCAGCCTTGTTGATATAAGTTTTCTTGTGTATTGTGTGGAATATGTGATGAGGAGAATTAGGTAAATATGTGGGATTAATAAGATGTTGAGCAGGGGTAGGAGTTAATAAGTATGTGCATACTTCTTCCTACTCCTTTTCAGACCAGACAACTGTTATCTCATGTTAGACGAATGTGTTTTATTTTATTATATTTTTCTTGTTTGTCTGTACAAATACGTGTGTGTGTGTGTATATCTACACATATATTCATATTCGTAAATGAAAATACATGTAGACGAGTATATATTGGTTTTTTTGTTTGTTTTATGATGTCTGAAATAAATAAAGATACAAATACAAATACAAATTACAATCACAGAAGCAACTCTTCAGAACAGCTCTTAAGTAGAGCGATCTAAAAAACACAACAGTGGCAGAAGTAGTACAGAGGGGTGCAAGGACAATACATAAAAGGGAAGATATGTCCACAGTTATGGGTTTTAGTTTTAAAGGTCAGAGTCATGAAATACACCTTGTAAATATAGCTGATAAATGGAAAGAACAGTCTTCATGTCTCCTAATGAGTATGAACTCTACAAATACACAGATCAGCCCAAAGAAAAAGGCTAAAGACTAATGTTTGTTGTCTATAGTTCTGGTCAAAGTTTGTGGATCAGAGAAAATCCAAAATAAATCAAAACTTGTTTTGGGGTTTTTTGGTCACAAAAGGTGTATTGTGTGCAATCATTCCACCCTGGAAAAATGTCTGATGGGCTGGTCTTAGCATTTCAGAAACTACTGAGCTACTGGGATTTTCCCAATCTCCAGAGTTTGCAGAGAACGGTCGGCAAAAAAAAAAAAATCCAGTGGGCAACAGATCTCTTGGCAAAAATTGCCTTGTTGATGTCAGAAGAGGGAGAATGGCAAGACTGCTTCAGGCTGATAGGGGAGCAACTTAATAACCAGGGTATGAAAAAGATAATCTCCAAATGCACAACAACGTTAAACCTTGAAACAGATGGGCTACAGCAGCAGAAGACAGCACTTGGTGCCACTCCTGTTAGCTAAGAACAGGCAACTCAGGCTACAGTTTGCATGGGCATACCAGAACTGGACAATAGAAGATTAACAAGACATTACCTGGTCTGATGAGTCTTGACTTCTGCAGCAACATGTTAATGGCAGTATCAGAATCTGGTTTGACCCATCCTGCCTTGTATCAAAAGCTCAGGCTGTTGTTGGTATAATAGTGTGGGCAATATCCTCGGCATACTTTGGTCCCATTAGTACCAGTTGAGCATCATCTAAACACCACAGCTTGCCTTGATGCATGCGCAATCATCCAGGTAAGTAAATCCCAAAAGGTTGATCCTGTTTATGTGGATGTCGCATTTTCAGTGGGAGAAAACGTTTTGTTACTCATGACTTGTTCAGTCTCAGCTGACTGCAGCTTTCCCCAACCTTATAAACAGTACATTTGCACAATGACTGAAACCAGCCCACTGACAGAACAATTGTCTGTGAGGTAAGTACCTATCATTAATTATACCATTATACCTGAGTATTGGTGATGACCATGTCTATCCCTTTATGACCACAGTGTGCACATATCCTGATGGTTTGCTTTTTTGTTGTTTTTTTCTGGTTATTCAGCATACATCTAACTACTTATGAAAAACTTAGTAATGCTAGATTAAAAGGGAGAAGTCAAAGTGTTCCTGCAGTAGCTTAGACGATGACCTTAAAAGGTTGCTACTGAAAGTCTCTGGAAGCTGTCAATTGGAAATCTGTAAGCGATGGATATAATGTGTCCATTTTGAGAGTATTGTGAACAAATGTGAAACACTCCCCACCCCCTGTATCATCATCATTATGTGAATTTCTGCGGTCACTACACATAAAAAAGAGCAGCCCTATTTCTGTTTGTTTCAGCTGACCTGAATCTAATTGTAACAGCTATATTCAGGCATATATCTGCCAGTCAAAAACAGAAATGGACTTTGTCAAGGCCAAAAAACATTATGCACATGTAAAAAAAAATGTGCATATCAAAATACATAAAGCAGTATAACCTTTCAATAATTAAAGCATATCTCTTGGAGTATTATTCTACCTAATGGGATAGCCGGTCTTTCTGTGGCCAGACAAAGAAATTACAGGAGGTACAAGGAAGCGACTGTCATTTGGCATCGCCTCTGCTCTTTTCATGCTTTGACCAAGTGGCCTGCGGGGGTCAACCACTTAAATCCTTGCTTTGGATGTCTACTGACCTTTCCTTGTTTTCTTTTCTTTTTTTTACTCAGTCGGTCAGGACCCAAGTGGAGGGGGTAGTCGGGGTGGGGGGGGGTGGAAATTAATGGTTCAGTGGGGCTTCCTCAAAGATTAAAAAAAGATAAGAGGTTCCTTGGTAGAAAAAAAATCTATGATACTTCCTTAAAAAAAAATCTATATGCCAGATGACTGCATCAAGATCAATGGTTTTGTTTGTTTCGACCGACTGATTTTTAAAGTACACGTTCTGAGTCCAGTAACATCAATACTCTGACCCGGTTTACCCTTAGAATGAAAGACACAAGCAGGATGGGGTGGTTTGTGTTTTCTTTTAATAAGACCTTTGAAGTACACACAAATAGACTGCTTTCTATAGACATCATCTTCTGTCGCATGAAGTGACCCACAATAACCGATTTGGGAAATAGCTGAATAACAACAATAAAGTTGATGGTTGTTCAAGGCTTGTTTGAGGCATCTCGCTAGAGCTAATAAGACAGCAAAGCTTAATTAAGAGCATCATTAATGAGTGAGTGATTTGATAAGGTTTTGGGGGTGCAAAAGGGTTATTGTTCCTAAAGAAACACGAGGAAAATCACCCGAGGACGGGAAGTGACCCACATTTAGGAAGAGGAGCGATGGGGGGACAACCCCCATTCCCCTATCTGGCGCCCCTACATCCTCCCCTGGGCAGCCTGCTGATTGGTTCATTACTTGCGGTAAACACAGTTACAACCCCCCCGCCACAGTACATACACATATATGCACATATAGCCGTCCCTGCCCCCTTCCAGTCTGCCTATTATCATCCTGACCGATGTTCAGATTCCTTCAGTCGTCAAATCAGACTCATCATATTCTCTTTTTTTTTTTTTTTTTTTCTTTTTTTTTGCCTGTCCCGTTTGGCTCTTTTGCCATCAGAATTGTTGTCTAAAGGCAAAGAAAGATGCCCAACGGATTTACTTTACCAAACTGACCATCCCAGCCTTGCCGTAATGGTCCATTTGATTCACCTTTTATTGTTTATTTTATTTTCACTTAATGAATACGGGACAGACTTGACTGGGGGAATGGGGGAAAGAAGGGGAGAAAGAAAGAGGGAAAGAGAAACAGCTGAGAAGAGGGACGGGGGAGAAGGGCAAAAGACAAAAACCAACAGAACGGGCAGAGAAAAAAAAAATCATCATATTCTCTTCATCGATTCAAAGTGCAGAAAGGTAGAAATATTTATTTGTTTGGTAGAAAGTTTTGAAAACCTGCTTGCAGACAAAGAAACAATGTAAAAAAAAAGAAAGAAAAAAAAGATTCTTTCAAAGAAAAAGAGATTTCATTTTTCTTTGGTCACTCTTGTAAAATGAAAGAAAAATAATGAAGTACAAATAACTTTGCAAAGAAATGCAGAGTTACTACAAACACTGACCATTAAAAATGCAATTTCTTTCTTTTCTAGAGTGTCTCTTTTGTTTTCTTAATTTAAGCAATATTTAAACACTATGTCAGATGCACTTGTAGTGCTACACATCCTTGAGCCAGTGTTAACTGATCTTGGATCTTGGATATTCTCCTGACTCCAGGTGTTTTTATATCCCTGCAGGCTTGTGACACCTCAAAGGTGATCTGCTTTGACTTGAGATCAAAGTTAGGAGATGCATTAATTCAGACACTTACAGAGGTGGGAGTTATGCTAATAAAAAACATGTATTTCATGTTGTTGTTTGGAGGTGAATCCTGCCAGCTCGTGATGAAAAGTCCCTCTTCATGCGCTGCCATTTTATTCCGCCCTTAATGGACCTGGAAGGATACTCTCTGAAGGTTACATTTTGGCAGTGTTGCATACCAGATGATTTACCTTTACCATCTGATGTCTCTGCCTCTCTGCTCTCCACTGCCTTGTCACTCCCAGTTACTGCTGCTTCACTGAGTAGCTTGCCATTGTCCTCGGGCAGCGGTGCTGCTGGCAGCTGTGCTCAGATGGAAGAAGGGGCAAAGTGCTGCCATTAGAATTGCTGTGAAGACTTGAAAATCGGTTCAAGAGAAAACAAAAGAATACATAATACAGCAAATAAGAGGAATACATATTGTGAGAGAAAATACAGAGAAAATACAAAGAAAATACAAGAGATGGGTGAGAAATTCAAAACATTAAAAACAAAATTATACAGATTCATATTATTCCAACTTATGCAGTTTGTACATTCAGACCTGTGAAACACATCTGAGCTTCCAGTGGGTATTTAAGCATTTTTCAAAACATCCACACACACCAGAGATGGGAGATGATGAGGTAACTTCACTAAGAAAGACAAGGCAGGAGAGGAAGAATAGAGTCTGCCCAGTGGCATTTGATAAACCAGAAATTTTAAGCCTACATGTAATTAATTCATATTATTTTAATATAATAAGATTATTATTTGCTTGACCAGAGTGAAGATGCTAAATCAGTACAATTTTTTTAACACAAGCATTTGTCCTTATAATTAAGCGAGAAATCTCCCCAATGTTGCCACCTATGACACACACTTATCTGTAATGTTTAACCTAGAGGGATGACTAAAGGGATAAGAGCAGATCTATGGGGATATTCACAAGGGTGAAATGCAAATGGTCACTCCATAATCAGTCTTTTTAAATTACTTTAGATAAGAAGAAGAAAGAATGTCAAAGAGTGTATCTGCGCAAACACAAGAATATATTTTTCCAACTCGTCCGTTACGACTCTGCCTTAATCTTTGGTGCCCCCAAGTGTTCACAAAAAGTGCACAAAATCAGGACTCAATTTTTCAGCCTTATTGCCTCAAATTGTATGTCTAAGGTTTATATTTCAGTAGTTGCTGATTAAATAGCCAATGAGTGAATTCGATCTCTATTTTCTCATCTATGGTTTAGATTTGATTTCACAAAATTATACAGTTTTTATAAATATTTACTTTTCCTAGAATGGATGTGAACTTGTAAGGTAATTTTGACTCAGGCTTGGAACAATAAGGGTTAAGTAGATAGTTTTACAAAAATTTGGCAGGAAGTTTGGCACTAGGTTGGTTTTACTGCTAATGATTTGAAGAAAATTGAAGTTTCAGCTATTTAGCAATTACTTTTGGCTATCGTTTTGCTTCTTTGTAATTATTATTATTATTATTTTATATTTACTCTATATGACTCTAAAAAGTGACTGCCTGTCTTATATAATGGATATTGATGCAACAGAGCATTAAAGCAATGTAGTAAATTAATAACGGTTCTGTAAATAAAAGTGTTTCATCACTCAATGACGCAATGAACATGCCTGGGCAGTAAACGCACCTGCACCGTCACGTGACAAAGAAAAACTGGAGAACCTTCTCGATAAATCAGTTTAGGGAAGGCAGTTCAACAAGGATGGACAGAGGCGAAAACCACAGCGCTGCAATTTGCAAGTTATGTGGGGAGGCCTTCACGCTTCCTGGTAGGGGTTTTAAAATGTTTTTCTTACAATTTAATACTCGTTAACACACGTTATACCGTCTTACATGACGGTATAACTTACTTCTGTTCGCTAGCTAGCAGCGGTATCAGTTAGCTAAGTTAGCTAATTATGCAAATTTGTTCATATCAAACTTTGCCGAAAACCGCTAACTGCAAACTTATGAATTTTTCAGAATGTGTATTCTTCTGTCATGTAGCGACCTAAGAAAGAACTAAAATTGTCAAGTATATTGACCGAGCCCGTAAAATTTTTTTAATTGGGACAAGAGAAAAACATGTCTCAAATTTTAAATTTTAATAAGTTAAAGTTCGTAGTTACGTTTTCCATATGGCGTTATAAAAACCGGTATAGAAACCGGTACAGAAACGCCCTTCAAATATGCTATGACTGTTGGTGTTGCATAGCTTGTCCACCAGATGGCACTTTGCAATCCTGTTGGCAGTATTTCATTACTGTAATGGTCATGACACATACAGCTTCTATGTTTTTTAAAAAACAGTATTATTATACATAATAATTCGTTTGATTTCATATTCAATGCGATGTTTCACTCTCCATTTGCTGTTGTTTCACGTGTCATAATCGACCTACGTTGCCCATAAATAACTTCATCGTCACCAAAATATGTATCCGCAACGTAATTTTGTTCGAACTTTGTTGAAAAGGGCCACACTAGTTGTTGTACTAGTGTAATGTCACAAGTACAACAACCTGCTGAGCAGAGCTGACAGAAAAAGAAAATCAGCTGATATATCAGATTTTTAAATATATTTCGGTATCTGTCTTAGTCGACCACACGTAGTTTGTCAAAATTGGTATTACTCCCAGATCACGTTACAAGTGTTGGTGTGTCCTAGCACAGAATAGCTCTAAATTCATTTAGACCAATACAAAGTTTTAGGTCATAAATCAGCTGCAGTTGTCCATATTTAACCTCTGGATTAGTTGCATGTCATTTAGCTAAACATTGTCTTAAAAAAACTTAACTACAATGTTTCCTGTTTCATTCATTTTTGAAGTACTGTGTCCAGAACAACTAAGCTAAATTTGGGTAAATTACAGACTAATGTATTCAACCAGTGATAACATTTTGTTATGATAAGATCTCTGTATTTTGATAATATATCTTTTTAAGATCAAAGATCAAGGGAACAAAAACAAAGTTTATCCCTTTTTTTTTCTTTTTTCTTACAGAGGATGATATCCCCGGCAATCTCCCCCGTGTGCTTTTATGTGGCCACATCTATTGCACATTTTGCCTGCAGTCTCTTGAATGTGACAGTGTCATCAGATGTCCGGAGTGTGAGGTAAAAATTGTCTTTCCATTCAGTGGAGGCCACAACTCAGTTGTTGACAGTAGCAAATTTAAAAGGATCACTTTCATCATAGATTACTAAATTAGTGGCTTATTAATTTGTAAAGCACTTCACGTATAAATGTGAAATGATTACTTTCCTTAAGGGTAGGTGTAGATGTGCAAGAAATGCTAGAAACACATGGCTGTTGTCTGTTGTAATGTCACTGGATATTTTAGTAGTTTTACATAACACACATTGTGTTCGAACAGACCGAAAGTAGCTTTTTCTTTATTTATTTTTTTTTTCAAGCTAAATCAGCAACAGTTGCTATTGATGTGGTTTTGCATCAAAGTTCTTCATTGCAGAAAAAGTCAAAGGGTGATTGTAAGCTATCAAATTGATCCTCCCTGCAGGTTGTGTCCACTCTTCCCGAAGGGCAAGTGTATGGTCTGCAGGAAGACAGCAGAATCATAGGCCTTATCTACACTACTAAAATGAATAAGATGAAAAGGTAAGATGCATCTCTGACTATTGAGCTAACCCACTGCTGTATCAGAAGTTGAATGCTAGATTAGATGAAACTTTATTAATCCCTCGGGTGGGTTCCTCCGGGAAATTCAGTGCTGTTAAGAATTTTGCCTCCTCTGCATGTAATGAATGTGCCATAGATTTTACAGTATCATTAGAGAGTCTTTATTCTCCCCCTGAAGGGAGGGAGTATGTTGTCAGTTCAGTTTGTTTGTCTGGTTGTTAGTAGCCTAGCTCCCACAGTTTTCAGTTGCCCCACCCTGGGGCGCCTCTGTCAGTGTGCCCCAGGGTGACTGTGGCTACAGTGTAGCTTGTCATCACCAGTGTGTGAATGGGTGGATGACTGGATGTGTAAAGCGCTTTGGGGTCCTTAGGGACTAGTAAAGCGCTATACAAATACAGGCCATTTACCATATTATTTTCAAATTTTGTGTGACGGTAGATACCAATACCAGTTCAAGCTGATTTATTTTGGTGAAAATCAGGTGAAGGGCACACCAAATGTGAAAATCAGTAAAAACTTTATATTACCCACAGTTTTTAATAGATCATCTTCAAATTTCACATCAATATAATAGGACTTAGGTGACATAAGTACCTAGGTTGACAGGGCATGGAGAGAGCTGTACAACACTTTTTTTTTTTTTGTTTTTTTTCTTCAATACAATGTCACAATGATGCCATAAAAGGCTGATGTCATCATTTTGTAAAAACAACATCATAAAATATGAAGTTGAGCTCTCTGCGTACTCTTGTTATGATAAATTTTCTGGTATTTCTCTTCTTAAACCTCAGATGTGACAAATCAAAGAATCGCAAAAAGAACAAGGCATCACCATCCACAGACACTCATGTCAGCTCTGATATGGAGCAGGTAAGTTTGGGTGAGGTTAGTAGTGGAGAAAGAAAGTTGTTTTCTCATCGCACATTGACACATTGACTGTGTTAATGCAGCATGTTATGTGAGATGACATTCAAGCATAGCACTACATGTTTCTTTCTCAGGTTACTGGCATAAATATTTGATTTATTCTCATTAGTACATGCTTTTAGTACTAACCACGAATGACTGGGAAATATTTAATAATTGTTGAATTAAAATTTCTGATGCTGATCTTTTCTAGCCAGCTGATATTGAGAAGATTCAGAAGACTGTAGATGAGGCATTGGCTCAGGCTGCAGAAACTCTTGCCCAGCTTGTGCACATCCATGAGGTAAAAGCTGCATTCCATACTTGTCTTTTTAAAAGTGGAAGCTGTCTTAAATGAAAACATCCAAAAATCCCTTTCTTATATACCACACCTGAAACTGATTTCATAGTTGACAGTTGTAAAAGACCCCCCCCCCCCAAAAAAGGAAAAAACAAATGTAATGCTTAAAAACTCACAACTGATAGAGCAAATCATAACTAATAAGGTTTATTAGCAATAGGTCCTTAACATTGATTTTGTGGGTTAAGTGTTGCTCCCAAGTCTTTGAATGATAACTTAGGCAAATTGTGTTTTTTATCTTTTATACGCCGCCTTTATATTTTAACAGTGTCGTACAACAAGATAAAAACAACCTGAACACATGTTGTAGAATATTATCACTAACTGTTTGTTATTTAACATAACATTAATTATAATACAAAAAATGTTCTTTGAGACTGTTGTTGGATTTGCAAATAAATGTTTTTCATTTGTGCAGACACTGACGACTGGTCTGGAAGAACAAGTGAAGAGAGAGGTAGCTCGGCTGGAGATGGAGATCAAGCAAGCTGCAGACAAGGCTTTACATGCTGTTCAAAACTGGTATGGATGTTAAAGTCTCAAAATGTAGTTCAATAGAAAGGCTTTGTAATGATATCCTGTGTTCACCTTTGGAAAAGTGGTTTATCAGAGTTTCTTAAGAGCTTGAAGAGAAGGGGACTGGACTTCTTTAAAAAGAATTTTTTTTTGTTGTTTTTTTGTTTTTTTTGAAGGTTTTTCATCCAAGAAACATCTTTAGGTTTTTTTTGTTGTTGTTGTTTTTACTTGCTTTAAAAAAAAACAAAACAGGAAAGACTCACAGATGAGCCAGCTGACAGAACTGGAGACAAAATTCTCATCCAGCCAAGCAGCAGTGCGCCACATCCAGGAGCGAATAAAGGCATTGGAGATTGCCATGCAGATGGCCAGAAAAGTGCGCCGTGTCCCCTTTTTGGAGCAGTACTGCATACTAAATAAGGTGTTTGTTATTCTTACATACATCCTGACAGATTCCTCCTCACACAGTATATGTCAAATTCTGTAAAATTTGTAACAAATTGATGTGACTTCAACTGCTGCTTTAATAATTTATAGAAAAGAAGACAATATAGTGAATTCTGAAATATGCTGATTCTCTTTGAATAATAGGTATTAGAGACACTGCAGGCTCCAGTGGATGACCAGTTGATTGATATGAAATGCATTACCATGGGGACTGGAATGAGGTTTGTTATTGTTTGGTTTGTAGGGACATATATAGAACACTTCGGTCGTGTCCAAATTCATGGGCTGCATCCTCCCGAGGACGCATTTGTTGACCGATTACGTCACAGCGACACGCCGAAGGCTGTCCAAATTCGTAGACTCCTCCGAATGTAGCCGACAAATGCGTCCTCCTTTTCCCCTAATTTGAAGGATGGGTCGGGTGTGTCCTTCGTGGCCCACCATATCCCAGAATTCATAGCGTGGCTCAGCCAATTCCAGTTTTCAACAATGGCGGCCGCTACTAAGTTTTAAAATTACTCTTATTAATCTTTCTGGGTCACAAAATAAGCTTTTAACATATTTTCAGGTGAGAATGTGGGTGTGTAAACTTCAAATATCTGCTCTGTTTATCAAGACATCGCATATTTGCAAAAGTGCGGCAACGTTTTCGGAGACGTATGTTACCCACCAGCTCGACAGCTAGCCGGGAGCTCAGGGGTCACTGAAGCTGCCGAGAACGGCACAACTCCCGGCACATCATTTTCAGATCACCGCGGACTTTCGCAACTCAGGTTAAACGTAATATAAAAGTCACTTAGACAACCTAAAAATGTTATTGTTTGGCTTTTTTCAGTGTTTTGTTTGTTCGTGAGTAAATCGGTTTGGCTGAGATTAAAGTTATTAGATTAGATAAAATAAACGTTTATTAATCCCCCGGGTGGGTTCCTCCTTGGTTTTCACACAGCTGAATAAACGTCAAACAGAAAACTGATCAAACAGAAGTGTGAGATGGTTGAGAATTTACGCCAGTGTCTGGTCATATTTTAGATAGCAAGGAGCAGACGGCTGAGTTTATTAAACTCCACCGAGACAGCGGAGTTTAATAATCAGAAGGCTAGACCGTCCAATTCCACAGCCGTTTACTTCCGGCCTACCAGATCTTCTGAGGACCTGGCCCACGTAGACCGCGAAGGCCCCTCAGCAGGATGCAGCCCATGAATTTGGACATGACCTTTATACATGAAACAAGTTCTTTACTGTCTTCCCAATAGTATATTGACATATTAAAATAGTAACAATAATGTGTGCAGGAAAGTGCGGGAGTCTGAGTGCATGAGTGATATACTTTTATCTCTACATATTTTAAAACTGGGATATCTATGTATGTGTTGCAGCTGTGTTTTCCAGTTAGAGTGTCTGAATGGGAATTTAGCATTGTCCTTGAAGATGGAAGTCAGCGACCCAAAAGAGTGAGTGTTTAATTTATCCCTTATAGATTTCCACTTGTATTCATTATTCCCTTTCAAGTGATTTAAGATTTGTCTTACCTTTTTTGTTTGTTTGTTTGAGCAGTTGAGAAAAGAATTGTGCCATAGACTTCTATATGCAGAATATGCATTAATTACAGCTAATGGTCTTGTACTTACTAACTTGTACTTTACCATACATAACTGTGCAAGTCTTAAGTCACCCTTCATCTTTTAAAAATATTTTTATTAGGGAAAAAATGGGGAAATGGTTGCAGAGATTTATTAAGATGTGTAAACATGTGCAAATACAGTAAGCCCAAAACTGAGTTCCTACAATTTTTAACGAGTTTGAAAGTCAACATTTGGTTCAACCCCCTTTATTCTTTGACACTGCCTAAGCTATTCTAGGCAGCTTTCTGGTTATACCTTTAAGTAGTCTTCAGGAATAGTTCTTCAGGCTTCTGGAAAGACATCCAAAGCTCTTCTTTGGATTTTGGCTGCCTTACTTCTACTTTCTGTCAATTCTGCCTCTGGTCAGGCCAAATTCATGACTCATTCGTGGTGGGCTGAAATGTATTCTTTTCCACACTGGCAATGTGTTTAGGGTTATTGTTATGCTTTTAAATGCCAATCAGAAGCTTTCCCAATGGTATTACGTGATGGTGGCATTTATAATAGACCTGTTGCCGCTGATTTTCTGTCCAGTTTTTGGTTAATTTGGCATACCCCAGCTTTTTCTCAGTTTCCTTCACTTAAAAAATGGTTCTTGACACCCACACTTCAACTGAGACCATTTTTGATGAGTCTTTGGTGAACAGTAGATGGGTGAACTGGAAGCCTAGATGCCTTTCTCCAGTCCTTTTTCAAATAATTGCTGGATTTTTTTCCCCCTATTTTATAAGGACGTGACTTTCAGATACTGTTCATCTGCTGTACACTTTTTTTCCTAAGGTCTCACGCATGTCTTGGTCCCTCCAGTGATGCATAGAACATATTATACTACAACCTGGTATATACCAGGTTAGGGCTGGGCGATATATCGAGTTTTTTTAAAATATCGATATATTTTCATGCGAGATATAAGATGTGACAATATCGTTTATATCGATATAGTCTATGTTACGTTATAATTATACTTGTGGAGCCGCAGGTTTGCCTCTTTCGTCCACTTTTGTCTCTACGCTGCGTTACTCGGCCTCGCCTCTCCTTCACTAAACACAACTCCCCCTCCTCCCCCATAGCTTCACCTGCAGGCAATGACAAGATGAAAGCGGAAAATCTCCGTTAGCGAGTTACCGCGGATCGCTCCGTGCGTGGGGCTGGACGGCGTCAACGTGTTAGCGAGCTAACCGCGCTAACGAGCTAACCGCGCCAACGACATGCAGCCCACAGGGGCTGCACGGCCTAAAATCCTTTCATTGTCTCAAAAATCGACAGTGCGCCTTATGTATGAATTCTGGTTGTGCTTACTGACCGCGAACCGATTTTATGTGGAACACAGCGCTCAGCAATCTGTCAAAAAAATGTTTTAATATGACTTTGCTAAGCTACGGAGCTGCATCGCTTGATGGATTATCGGAGGATTACGGCTACCGAGGAGGAGCCTCGCGGAGTGATACGTACTGTGCTTCAACATAATATTACCGTACTGTGTGTGTATAAGGACCACAAATGGCACCTGTTCAGAGATGTGGTGCAGCTGTGAAATCTGTCTCTTTGTTGTTATGCTCAGCGTTTATTAGTTTGCATTTTGACTGCACAATTGTGAGCTTTTTGTTATGCACAAAAACAACATTGTTTTCTTTTATTTATGGACCATGATTATTTAATAAATGCTGATAATTTATTTTTGAGTAATTTCTTCATGTACATCCACGCTGTATGTAAATAAAAGTGCCTGTGTGACATCTGGGACACAGTGTGACTAAGAACTCTCTTTTTGTTCTTAACTTATGGCTTTAAAAAAAAAATATCGAGATGTATATCTTATATCGCCATCCAGGTAAAAAATACCGAGATATGAATTTTGGGTCATATCGCCCAGCCCTATACCAGGTTGTAGTATAGTATTTTTACAATAATAGCATTTTAGGACTTGCCTTGTTATCTTTGGCATTTCTTTTCATAGATTCAGTTAAAGAAATAAAGAAATACAATTGTTCAACAGGTAACAAAGTCCCTAAAGATACAACTTCAAATCGGTTCTTTGCTAACTGCTATCTGTTATGTATGGACACAACACTGGTTCATCTCTCTTTAGTTAGGTGCTTTTTTTCCTTTATTTTTTTCTTTTTATCTTTTAAATGGTTGGTTCATAGGTTTAATGTTAAGTTGCTCAAGCAAAAAATTTACCCTGAAAATAGGCAAGTAGAAGGACTGGGCTGAAACTAAGCAAAGAGTGGACAATGTTCAAAGAAAACCTGTGAAAAACCTTCACAAAGCCTGGAGAACTACTGCTGAATACTTAAAACCCTACATGAAAATCTGGCTGTTTGAAAGCAAAGCATTACTGTAGTAATGCTCTGTGAGTTTTATTTGCAGCACAATGTATTAGTAAAGGGGTGGTAATGTGCTACAATAGGATTGTGTTGAAATACGTGGTTGTTCTGTTGTCAAAGCCCTTTGAGGTAACTGTTGTTGTGATTTGGGTGCAATATAAATAGAATTTATATGGCATTAAAACATATACACATTGTGGTTACACATATGTAAGTACACATATATCCTGAAATATGGGCAAAAGAAGATTCAATAGAGATTCATTAATTTTCAGTGCACTGCTGGTGCCATCTGTATTGCCTTTAATTTTTGAAGGCATGTTAACTTGTGACATTTGTTGTAGCCTGGCTCAGTCCCCACCCAAAAGCTACCAGCCAGGCAGGTTTGGTAGAAAGTCTCACTTGAAACGTCCAGATGGCAGAAACAGCAGGTGTATTCCACGCAGTGACAAAATCCACACCCCACCAAAGCAGCGCCAGCAGAGTCCAAGAGCTAACAGTCCATCATCACGAGGCTCCTCTCCAAGCCCAAGATCTCGTTGCAGGTTCAACCTTTCTCGCCACAGCTCAGCTTCAGACCTTGGAAGCCCAGATGTGATTATTGAGGACTTTTTAGATGAGGGACAAGGTGTGTTGCTTTGTTGTTAGTACATTCTTTACATTGATTTTCTTAAATGATGTTTGAGCCAAATAGAATCTTAAAATGGAGGCAAAAGAGAAGCTTTAATCTATTTTGAAATGTTTCCTGTAGCCCTCCCTCCAACTGGGCCTGAACTGGCCAGTGACAAACTAAGAATTAACAGGAGAAGAAAACATCAGTTCTCTGCTACTAAGAGAAGTGGTAAGGAATTGTTATATAGTGTTATATCGTTATAAAGATAAAGTCAATATAAGTAGATCAATAAGCATAATGTCAACCAGCAAAAAAACAGTTGTCCTACCACACATCATTTAAAATTAACTGGTACATGCTCTAAATTAGACAAACCATTTGTTGTCTGTTTTTAGCAGTCACACAGTGGGTGGTGGTAACCCACATTGTGAATCCAAGTCAGTTCTATGTCCAGTCTGTGGCTGAGAGGAGAGAAAGTGAGATCCTTTCAGACAAAATCAACCAACTCTGCAGTGGAGATGGTTGCAGCTTCACTGCAAAGGACACAGTGGAAACAGGTTTGTGTATGTGTGTGTGTGCACTTCGGTTTGTGTGAAAATTTTACATTTCAGTTTAAACATATTTGAGCTGTGCTATATTATAGTGTTTGTAATAATAGCAGTATAAATTTTTTACACGATATAAGAATGCCATATTGTTTTTCTATCACAATGCCATTTTACGTGCCTTAGTGCAAACAACAACAATATATGCTCAGACAGTAGTGTGGAGCTTATGTAGGAGAGAGCAGCGTGTCAGGATTTATGAAGTGAATGGTTCATGAGAATACTTTTTAATCAAAGCTAGATAATGTAAATTGTTCCGTAAACTGTTAATGAGTTAAGGTAACAAAGTGGCATTGAATTTAATTGTGCTCCCTTGGAAAATGTTTGTACTGTAAGAATAAAAATGACTTGACAGTTAATGCAATAATTTAGGAATTTTGTAATTTGTGAACTAATTACTATTGGTTTGATATTGGGTGGAGAAAAATACATTGCAAATCATTTTATTATACTTCGGTGGTAAAAGACTAATGTCGTCACCCTGCCAGGAGAATGAACAGCTGGGAGAAAATTTGAGAACGAGGCAACATTGGATTTTCAAATTGGTACCATTAGTGCATCTCTTAAAAATCTTGGATGAGTTCAAATCTCAGTTAGTTCGACCTCAAGGTCGGAGGTCATCTGCATGTGATAACTCACGGAAGTCACCTAGGATTTTCAAATTTATGCCATCAATGCACCTACTAGTAGGCAGAGGGGTTGCACTGGCAGCTTTCAATATTTTTTTTTTATCTTGCTTCCTTGTTCCCTTTTTGATTATGCTTGAGTTTTCCATATACTGAGAATTAGGGCTGGGCCATATCATACCGTTCACGGTAATACCGGTGTAATGTTGGGCAACGATAGGAAAATGAAATATCGCGATAGAATATGGGTAAAACACACATACGCATTGCCTTTGTTTACATACGCACATGGCGGCGATGCAGAATGAGAAGAGCAAAAGTGGATCGTTAAATGAAACGGATGAACCAGAATTGGTTTGTAAAAATGCTGCAACTTCAGTGGTGTGGAACTGGTTTGGCTTTCATCCGTCAGATACACAACAAAGCACTATTTTTGGTAGAGCATGCTAGCGGGCCGTCGTTATTACCGTGTTTTTGTTTTTTTTTGGAAAATACGGCACACTTAAAATCAATCCTTTGATTTTTCTGAAAATTGACAGTGTCCTTTATAATCTCGTGTGCCTTATGTATGAATTCTGGTTGTGTTTACTGACCTGGAAACGATTTTATGTGCTACACGGCACTTGAAAATCTGTCAAATGTTTCAGTACAACTTTGCTAAGCTACGAAGCCGGACCGCTTGATGGATTGTCGGAGCATTACGGTTACCGTAATCAGGCGCCTCGCGGAGTGATACGTACTTCGCTTCAACATAATATTACCGTATTGTGTGTGTGTGTGTATAACCCGTTTTTAAGTTTTGTGGATATTATACATGGTTATGCTGAGGATATGTTGGCCAGTTTCCACTGGAAATGCCTTTTGGTTAAACTGTCGGCAAGGAATTTGCATTTGCACTGTTAATTTTTATATAACTTTAATGCACTTAAAAAAGCTAAAAAAAAGCTGCTTGTTTAAGTGAAAATACATTGATGTTCTTCTTTTTTTTTTGGACTAATAAAGTTGTGGAGTTGTAAAGTATTTTGTCTAGTGTCAATTATATCATCAGTTATATCGTTATCGCAAATTTTCAAATGTATATCGTGATAAATATTTTTGGTCATATCGCCGTGCTCTACTGAGAATGCATCAAGCCATACTTTTAATTCAGAATGGCTATAGAAATCGTCATGTTTGTTTGTTTTCTTTGATTTACGGTTTCTCTGCAGAATCCTTGATCTGTGTAAAGTGGAACGAGGGCCACTGGTGTCGGGCTAGAGTGGTCGAAGTCTTGCAGAAAGGCTCTTTAGAGCCTGTGAAAACCTGTGCAGTCACCCAGCTGGCTAGTATCCGAGTTTTCTTCCTTGATCATGGACTCACAAAAAGCATCACCATAAATAGGTACACACACACGCACTGCAGTAAACGTAGAACCCCAATTCCCCCAAGAAACTGGGACATTGTAGAAGATTATTTTGACTCTGTGTGTTGTTCATTTCTTTTTCATCAGAGAAGTGGCACATAAGTATACTATGTTTGAAGTTGTCTGTTCTTAGCTTTAGTTAATTCTGTATTGTTTGGATGAATTTACCAGCGAAGACGAGGCTACTGAGGCTTCACTGAGTGCTGTGAACAACCAGCTGAGAAAAGTGGGTAGAGCCGTAAAAAATGACTTGGCTCACTTTGCCCCAATGGTCATCAGATGTTCACTCAAGGACCTGGTGCCTTATGATGTGGTAAGACTGCGGAAATTTATAGACGGATATAGAATTTGTATTTTGAAGAATACTTTCTTGGAAGGTCGATATAGTAAAAGCTCCTTTTTCTTAAGTTTCACGTGCCAGTATTTCAAAAAGTACAAGAAAGAACCTAAATATGCTTTTTATGAGATATTTCTAATGAAGGAAAACAGTGAGTGTTTATTATCATTATTATTATTAAAAGTTCTATTCCCAGTGAAAGATGATACTAGTTTTTCATTGCTTCTTGAAATGTTAGTTGTATTTTTTATTGTGGATAAATATTGTCTGTGTGTGTGTGTGTGTGTGTGTGTGTGGCACAGACAAAGGGCTGGAGTAAAGAGGCACAGGTTGAATTCCGCAATGTGGTTGGCTCTGCAGCAGTGGAGATGCGGCCTTTGGGTCAGGACCGAGAGTCTTTGTTGGTAGACCTGCGGAAAGCTCCCGTGGAACAGTTCAGCTCCAGTGTATTCATCTCTATCAGAGAGTATCTTGTTTTCATTGAAGTAGCCAGGTACCCATAAATGTCATATAACCCAAACCCATAAGAATTAAATGTTATTCATTAGGACTGAATATAAATTTATTTTGAAGCTCTGTCACCAAAATGGCCTAAACTTGTCTATGTTTCCCCCAAAAACTGCTCATAGGTTTTATTCTCCAGTGACGCTGAGCAGGAAGCCTCTGCTGTACTACCCTCCTGTATATCCCAAGATTAACAGCGAGATCAGTGCTATGGTGTGCCATATCAACAACCCTGCTAACTTCTACATCAACCTGGTACTACACATGAACATGAATAAATATGTAATGTCCTCCAATTAATTCCAGATGCCAGCAATATAATTTAAATTAAAAAAATACACAAATTGCATTGCGTGGGGGGGGGGAAAAATTATTAGGGGTGCAACAATACATGTATCGATATTGAACCGTTCGATATGGTGCTTTCGGTTCGGTACGCATATGTATCGAACAATACAAAATTTTTTATTTATTTCATCAACTTTCTTCTGACGATGCTGTCTGTGTTGAGCGCTCAGTGGATCTGCACTGTTGGGTGCAGATCCACTGAGCGCAGCGCAAGCTAGCAAGACAGAAGCTAAGCCCGTTGCAACATGCCAACTGCCTCAACGCTACCCAAAATTGAACCTCCCCCACCCTCATTCAGATCTGGCCTTTGGACCTATTTTGGTTTTCATGTGAAGTATGACCCTGATGGTAAGCGCGTCATGGACAAAAGTAAAACAGTATGTTGGATGTGCCACGCAATGCTCAATAGCTAGGTTTCATTTGACGTAGACGTGACGTCGACGTAAAGCGCGAAATTTGACTGGCGGTCGGAAGTGAAAAAGATAAGCGCAAAATCACAGACAGACAGTACGCAAAATGCCTATGTCCTGTTGTGTTTACGGATGCTCCAGTAGGTCGACCCGAGAAACTGATAAACGGTATTTTAGGGTACCAAAAATAGCCCAACGAAGAGGAGAAAAATGGAAAATTCTAACCGAAAAACGTAGGAAAAAATGGATTTTAAATTTACGTTTACAGTCGGGAGGAGCAGAGTCTGCCAATGCCCGTGTCTGCAGCGACCACTTTGTCAGAGGTAATGTTATGTTTGCAAACGAACTTATTAGCATTAGGTTGTCGTTAAATTCTCGTTTACTTAGTGCTTTTAAGTTAGTAGTCTAATATTGACTTGATTGGGACTATAGGCTGCCCAAGTGCTTTGGATGACGAAGAGTCGGAGGACTGGGCTCCGACGGTCAATCTCGGCTACGAACGAAAACCCAGATCGGAATCAGTTCTCAAACGAGAGAAAAGAATGAAGCTTAAGGCAGAACAGCATCGATGTGCAGAGGCGATTTTGGATATGCAACAGACGGCTGAGAGCCCGGATTTGAGCCTAGTGACAGTGGAGAACAGGCTACTAACCCTGCCATACAATTGCAATGAGCTGCAATCACTTCTCCATCCTCCTTTGCAATTACCCAAGTCTTCAGAGGTGTCTCGTTAGACCGCTGAGAATGGTTTACCTTGAAACAAACAACTGTCACTCTAACGAAGTCCTAAGGATGTGGCATGTTTGTTGACGTTAAAGCCGCTACCGCTAACTGTTAGCGTGTTTAAGATAAAGCAATATAAGAACAAACACTCACCCTTGCAAACACCAAACTGTATCCATCACGGAGACGTTTTGTTCCAAGGTTGTGGACCCACCCGCTGACAAAAAAAATTGTACGCCTCCAGACTCTTGAAAGCTTTCATTTGCTGCCTAGTGTAGTAAGAAGTCTGGAGGACCAAGTAGTTGGTGATATCCACAGCCTCGATAGTAGGCAAATCCTTTACTTCTGTGGTGTATTCGGACATTTTCAAAGAATACGGATCACGTCCGATATATTTTTTAACTATCTGTTTATATCTCTCCCGAGAAACGGGGTCTAAAGTTGCACAATAGCTGCTCTCCTGACTCTCCACAGTGTCCTCCATGTTTACTTCCGCCCTCCACTCAAAAATCGCGCTGCCTCCGCACGTCATCAGAACCACGTGACCGCAACCCAACTATTGGTGGGAACTAGTGCGTCAGCGCAGTTAGCTTGTTAACGTGTTGATGCCGCCCAGACCCACGCACGGGGCGATCCGCGGTAACTCATTAACGGAGATTTGCCACGTTATGGCGTTAATGTAATTTTAATGAGATTAACGCTGACAGAACTAGTGGGAACACAACGAATATGACTGCGCATATACGCCAACATCATCCTAGTGCAAAGACAAGTGGAAGCAGACCAAAACAACAAACACGCATGCTACAAACTTTACCCGAGTCATTTAGACAGCCGTTAGCACAGGATTCTCCTTATGGGGGACCTGATATGTTTAATATGCTGCTGAGAATATAGCCCAGAAGAAGCGGATAGTATAGCTTTTATTTTGGAAAGAGCCATTTCTCTGTAATAAACTCTCTTTTCCAAAGATGAGTGATTTTTCGATCAGATAGATTTATTTTATAGAGACAGAGATAGCATTTTGAATTTTTCCCACACTTATTGGTTAACTGAATCTATCTTCCAACATCGCCACCAGGTTGACAACATGGAGTTCATGTTGCTCTCAGCCAAGCTTCAAGAGTTCTACAATGATCTTGCATTGCTTGAAGAAGACAAGCTCAGCATCTACTGCCCTGTGATTGGACAATCCTGTGTTGCCCGTTTAGATGATAAGCTGTGGTACAGAGCTCAGGTGACAGGTAAGTGTGTGGGTGAGCATGTCAAAGATTGAATAAATGTTTTTACCTGTTTACCATACCTATTATTTAGCACTTCTTAGTGGTCTGATATAATAATGTAGTAGGAAGTAGTAATTTTCCCAATATCTCATTTGATATTACTGTGTTGCTTCCACAGTCCGCCTGCTAGAATGCAGGTTGCATTACCACACAGTTGGTAAGAGAAGAGAGAGACCAATAAGTTTATGTCCCTCTTCTCAGCTGTACAAGTAAAATGGCAGAAAATCGTACTAAACCCTGTCCCACACAGCATTAAATTATTTGGGCTTTTGTAATCTGTAATTAGTGGACATAAGTGTTTGAAAAGCAGCTGAACAGATAAAATGGTGCTAAATCTACATTTTCTATTTTTCATAATTTGTTAAACAGCTGCATAGTTAAAACATGCACTGTTACAAGTTTTAAAAAAATGACAACTGAATGTTAATCAGAAAGACTTGTTTATTTAACAGCAGCAGCATTTTTGTTAGCAAAACAAAAACAATTCCGTGGTTCTCATCCTCGACTGGAGTTAATTTAGGTTAGGTTAAAACTTTGGAACTATTCGGTTGAGTCAGTAAGCATTTGGCTTTGTTAAAACAACGGAAACATTTACAGAAAATGATTATAAGTGTGCATGCTACTAGTTAAGGCTGTCGAGGTTGTGGGTTTTCATTTTAGGCTGTTGGTATTGGGGTTTGCCATGTAACATCATGCAAAAATGACTCAAGATTGATCTCACATTGGATGTGTTCTAAGCATCGGTTGCTACAGGAAAATGGCTGGCAGTGGTTTCTGGCTCTTCCTTAGTTGCATAGAAAATGCTGCACCAAAGACTTGTGATTCTTTGGTTGTTAGCAGATTGCCATCCAATTTTTCAGGCTGCAAATACTTGTTATCGACTAGCAGAGCCATTGTTTTCTCATGAAGATATTTCTTCATACATAATTTTTTTTTTCACTTAATCTTCAACCTTTTCTTAAACCTTTGTTCAGCAAAACATTTTTATTTATTTTTTTGCTGTACACTATTGTAACTGTTTGTCTGTGTGTGTCTGTGTAGGGCATCCAGGAGGAAGAAAAGTGGAGGTTCAGTTTGTTGACTTAGGCAACAGGAAAATCTTGTCAGTCAGCGACTTGAGGAAGATCAAAGATGAGTTCTTTGCCCTTCCTGCAAGGGTGAGACCACAGAATTTTATGTATTTTTTGTTTTTTAATTATTATTCATTATCGGAATTTATTGCATGTAAACAGAATCTACAGTATCTGTAAGTTGTGAACAAAAGTAACATACCTAAAAATCATCCAGTAAAATGAGTTCATTTCTTGACTCCAGTTCAGTTCAATTAAAATGGTCTAACATGAGGGTGTGTGCTCACTCCTTGATAAGGTTGAAAGTTATCAGTGTTTCCCACATATAGAGTTTAGTTATAATAATAATAATAATAATAATAATAATAATAATGGATTGGATTTATATAGCGCTTTTCGAGACCCTCAAAGCGCTTTGGGTGGGCTGGTCTGGTGTATTTGCCACCTTATTTTGGCATTTTGTTTAATATTTTATCATAAAATGAAAATGTACGTGTATTTGTTTATATTGTGTTAAAATTTTGAATAGCGTTGGGTTAAGTCAACAGGAAATGACTTCCTGTGTGCAGGCAATCAACTGCTGTTTGTCTGATGTGATTCCTGTGGATGGAGAGTCTTGGACCGATGCGTGTACTAACAGATTCATCAGCCTAGCCAACCAAAAACTGGTTACTATTATAGCTACAGGTACTGTTAATTGAAGTGTAAAACATAAGTTCCTCTGTAAACATAGCACACAAAAAAGCCATTTATGTCATCTTTTGTTGTGTGTATGCTCCTTCCAGGACAAGGCCCTAAGTCTGAGCCTCTCCCAGTCAAACTGTTTCAAGGTGAAGTGAATGAGCCACTAACCAGCATTGCTGAACTGCTGGTCAAAGAGGAGCTGGCCTGCTTCAAAGAGAGGTTAGTTCTCCCAAGTTTGATATAGAACTTGCAATAGAAAGTGTTCATGATAAATAAGGGCATTCATTTGATTAGCGGGTAAATGTTTCCAACAAATTGCTCATAATGAAATGATTGTAAACTTAGAATTAATCAATTAAAAATGGGTACTGGGTAGTCGAAGCTGCCATGTTAACCCAAATCTTGAATACAGTGGCTTAGATGGACATCACCATTGCCCCTAATCATGGCTCATGTATGTGGCTACAGACCAGCCACATAGCACGCCAAAGGCAGAGAAAAAGAGAGCTTGTAGACATTCACTTGCTGTGGAAGCAGATTTTAATTAGAGATATGAGGGATCTATGTTTTACCATCTGAGAAGGGGCGCCCTTCACCAAAGAAGTGAAAAGGAAAAGAGGCAATGTTACCAGTATCTGGATATAAGGTTATCCTCTTCCTCCTCACCTCTAGCCTCATCTCATGACCTAACGTCAGAAAAGTTCCATAAATATGCAAATTTATTCCTGATATTGTCTCAATTACTTCATGTCAGCAGAATAAACATGTCTCTCCTATCTCTGTGCAACTGACAATGAGGTATAACTATAGCTGGTTAGAAGCTAACATTATGCAAGCTAAAGGTCACACTTCTCATCATTACATTCTCACACCGCATTAGAGTTTATTCGCTTTCAGTCCAACAACTTTAGATCAAGTTCAAAGAAAGTTTCAGTAACTCCGGCTAAAACTATCAGTAAACGTTACAGTTCTTTGCTGGAGTTCAGGATATCATCAGCAACTCACCTCAGTATTGCTGTTATTGGACAGAGGTGAGCTGCACAGACTCGTTGACTCACCCCGGGCTCTTCTCACAAAGTTTTATAGCCTCCCCCACAGTAAATAGACATGAACACATATTGGCAGATGCGAGGTAAACAGGGGACTGACATTCAACATTCACTAAAGATGAACAGCAGCCACCGTAGCTAGGATTATGTTCTTGAGTTCGGAGGGGTAAGAAAACAAACTCAATTAACTGCAGTCAAATGATGCAGTATTTTTCATGCTCTAACTTTAAGAATTTAATGTATCTTGTGCTTGTTGTGCCTCTTTATTTATATTTTTTTTGGGGGGTGGGGGGGTTTGTTCTTTGTTTTGTTCCTTACAATCAATCATTGCACTTTTCTGCCAATTTAATGTACATTGTTTCCAGTTCACTTAATTTTCTTCTGTCACTGTCCACTTACGTCCCTTCTGATGTAGCCTGAACCCTAAGAATGCCTGGCCCTCTGGTGATGATTCAGCCATATGGGACCCTCCACTTGAGGTTGGATTAGCAACAGGGCTAGTTGATGTCCCAGACCAAATAATCTCTGGAAACCAAAAAGAGGACCCAATTGAGCCTCAGCTGAAGCTCCCTGCCCAACTCAAAGACCTGAAAGTGAGAGTCTGCCATGTCAACTCTCCAAGCAGCTTCTATGTCCGCTTCGCCCAGTACGACTCTCAGCTCAAAAGGTCAGCTTTGAAAAAGCAAGACGGTCATTATGATTATATCATTTTCTTGAATGAAATATTTATACAGATAGGTCATTCATCCAAGAATTATCTGTACTTTTCTATACTCATACAAGAGTATGAGTATAGAAAAGTACAGATAATTTTTTTTTTTTTTGCCTGTCCCGTTTGGTTCTTTTGCCATCAGAATTATTGTCTAAAGGCGAAGAAAGATACCCAACGGATTTACTTTACCAAATTGACCATCCCAGACTTGCCGTAATGGTCTATTTGATTCACCTTTTATTTCTATACTCATACTCAAAATGCTCATTCTTTACTACTTAGTCCTGTTAGCAGTTATTAGTACAATACAAATAAAACAAAGTACTACATTTGTCATCAGGTTGAGGGCACTAATTATACAGCAATAAAAGGGAATATAAGAACAAAGTTACTAAGAACAGATATAGCTAAAAGATGAAGTACATAAATGAAATATTGAACCACATATAAAATGGGGACACTAACTACAGTGGGGCAAAAAAGTATTTAGTCAGCCACCGATTGTGCAAGTTCCCCCACTTAAAATGATGACAGAGGTCAGTAATTTGCACCAGAGGTACACTTCAACTGTGAGAGACAGAATGTGAAAAAAAAATCCATGAATTCACATGGTAGGATTTGTAAAGAATTTATTCGTAAATTAGGGTGGAAAATAAGTATTTGGTCACCTCAAACAAGGAAAATCTCTGGCTCTCACAGGCCTGTAACGTCTTCTGTAAGAAGCTTTTCTGTCCCCCACTCGTTACCTGTATGAATGGCACCTGTTTGAACTCATCATCTGTATAAAAGACACCTGTCCACAGCCTCAAACAGTCAGACTCCAAACTCCGCCATGGCCAAGACCAAAGAGCTTTCGAAGGACACCAGGAAAAGTATTGTAGACCTGCACCAGACTGGGAAGAGTGAATCTACAATAGGCAAGCAGCTTGGTGTGAAAAAATCAACTGTGGGAGCAATCATCAGAAAATGGAAGACATACAAGACCACTGATAATCTCCCTCGATCTGGGGCTCCACGCAAGATCTCATCCCGTGGGGTCAAAATGATCATGAGAACGGTGAGCAAAGATCCCAGAACCACACGGGGGGACCTGGTGAATGACCTGCAGAGAGCTGGGACCAAAGTAACAAAGGTCACCATCAGTAACACACTACAACGGCAGGGAATCAAATCCCGCAGTGCCAGACGTGTTCCGCTGCTGAAGCCAGTGCATGTCCAGGCCCGTCTGAAGTTTGCCAGAGAGCACATGGATGATACAGCAGAGGACTGGGAGAATGTCATGTGGTCAGATGAAACCAAAGTAGAACTTTTTGGTATAAACTCAACTCGTCGTGTTTGGAGGAAGAAGAATACTGAGTTGCATCCCAAGAACACCATACCTACTGTGAAGCATGGGGGTGGAAACATCATGCTATGGGGCTGTTTTTCTGCCAAGGGGACAGGACAACTGATCCGTGTTAAGGACAGAATGAATGGGGCCATGTATCGTGAGATTTTGAGCCAAAACCTCCTTCCATCAGTGAGAACTTTGAAGATGAAACGAGGCTGGGTCTTCCAACACGACAATGATCCAAAACACACCGCCCGGGCAACAAAGGAGTGGCTCCGTAAGAAGCATTTGAAAGTCCTGGAGTGGCCTAGCCAGTCTCCAGACCTCAACCCCATAGAAAATCTGTGGCGGGAGTTGAAAGTCCGTGTTGCTCGGCGACAGCCCCAAAACATCACTGCTCTCGAGAAGATCTGCATGGAGGAATGGGCCAAAATACCAGCTACTGTGTGTGCAAACCTGGTAAAGACCTATAGTAAACGTTTGACCTCTGTTATTGCCAACAAAGATTATGTTACAAAGTACTGAGTTGTATTTTTGTTATTGACCAAATACTTATTTTCCACCCTGATTTACGAATAAATTCTTTACAAATCCTACCATGTGGATTCATGGATTTTTTTTTCACATTCTGTCTCTCACAGTTGAAGTGTACCTCTGGTGCAAATTACTGACCTCTGTCATCATTTTAGGTGGGGGAACTTGCACAATTGGTGGCTGACTAAATACTTTTTTGCCCCACTGTAGATGGAAAAGCTATGTTGAATAAGTGAGTTTTTAAATGGGATTTAAAAGATAAAATGGAGTCTGACGCATGGATAGCAATGGGAAGGTTGTTCCACAGATTAGGTGCAACCAGGGCAAAAGCGCGGTCACCCCTAGATTTAAGTCTGGATCTAGGCTGAGCCAATTAGTATCTTGACAAGTAATTTAGGTTGTAGATTAATTAGATTTAGCTGTTTTATTGTATGATAGGTTGGCTGGCTGACTTAGATTAGATTAGATTAGATAGAACTTTATTAATCCCTCGGGTGGGTTCCTCTGGGAAATTCGATTTCCAAAAAAGCACAGCACCGACAGAAGTTACAGAGTTACAGAATATTATATATATATACACACACACACACACACACACACACACACACACACACACACACACACACACACACACGTATATAAATACAGAGACAATATAAATAAAATATACGAAGGGGATAAATAGAATAAATAGGAATAAAAAATAAAAATACAAGTGAATTGCACATTTCAAGTATTGAGGTCTATTGCACTGTTGACTATTTACAAAAGTATTGCACAAAAGGTATTGCACAGTGAGGTGAAGAGGCACTACAGCTGAGTTGTTCCCCCCTCCTTTGTCCTCCTGTTTCCCCTCCCTCTCCCCTCCAGAGAGGAGTTAAACAGTCTGATGGCGTGTGGGACAAAGGAGACTTGAAATGCAAGTCAAGAACTGAACTGGGTTTTTTTGGGTTTTTTTGTTTTTTCCTCCCTCTTCTTATTGAGCACCAACACACAAATCACAACATATAAAGCAGTTGGTTGTTACTCCCATAATATAATACTGTGTAAATGTTTTGACCCTCTTCTTGTTTCTTTCTATTTTACTTCCAGACATTCTTGTCATTTTTAAGTGGTCTTGGGTTCTCCAGTCCGCTCTTTGTACCTTATCATTTTCATTGTAATGTTTTTTGCTTAAGTCACTTAAAACTGATCTCTGAATCATTCAAGCATTAAAAAAATGGCCAACTCAAGGCATGAAAAGCAAATAATTAATTTTAAATTGTATCAGAACTTTTATAGTAGCAGCCAAAACACATCGTTTGTTCCATTTCTTTAGTTGGATGTATGAAAAACACTAAAGATGTAATACTATTTTTGCACAACCATGTTTTTTCAAATAGTCGACAGATATAAATAGAAAATTAATAGAATTAATATTAATAGAAAAATTGACATATCTTGCCATTGTGTGCAGCATGTTCATTTAAAAATTGAGGAAACTGTGTGGAGGAAAAAAGAACAGGTGTTGGGCCTCAAGGCACTTTATGTTGTAAATTCATAAAGTTACTCTACAGTTGTTAAGGAGGTCCTGACACCCCTTTGGAGTTATATATACTGTCATGTTGCTTGTTTTTTCAGGATATGTGAACTGGTAAAGCAGGAGTGTGCACGAATAGAGCCCCAGGATGTGGAATGGAAGGCAGACATGTACTGTGCTGCACTCTTCAATGGAGTTTGGGAGAGAGCACAGATATGCTCTGACGTCACATCTAGCGACAGTGCAGAGGTAAAACAAGTGTTGCTCCCAAAAAACACCATCAAACTATTTTCTTTTAATCCAAGAGTTAAATGGCACTGAAAGTCAGTATTACATGTAAATAATCTTTTTTTTTAAATCCAACAAACTGCATGTTGGCAGAGATGTATATCATTTGCAGTTGAATATAATAGTAACTGTAGCTTGATACTTTCAGATAATAAAGATTTGTTGATTTTTTTAATTTATTTATTTTTTAATGGGAAGGTTGTAGGACTCCTCTGATTTACATTGTTATGCATGACTTTTTCTGTTACCTCTAAGGGTGCAAAATGAGGTCAAACCATTGATTCATAACAGCTGTCCAGACATACTAGAATTTCTCTTTAAATGCATAATTATAGCATTATCAACACTGATTATGTCTTTGCTGGCTGGTACCAGGTGAGACTGTGTGATCACGGAAAGATGATGAAGATCGATGTCAGTAACCTGCGACCGTTGCCATCTTCCTTGATTGGCTCCCTAGCACTTGAGTGCACTCTTAACGACATCAGGTTACACACACACAGACACTCACAGAGTTTAATTACAAACAAGGACACGTATAATATATTTGCCAATAAGAAGTAGGGCCAGGTTGTTTAATTTAAATGTAATGTCACAGTATGACAATTTGACAGTAGTAATAATAATAATAATCATAGTAGTTATGTTAACCAGTAAACCTCTGATTTTTTTAAAGTTTTTAATCAGTTAATGTGCTGTTACAGTTTTGTGATGGTGTATATAGATGTGTCCCCATTAGTTTTACTATAATGTGACAGCTTGATTTTGCTGCCATACAGTTTCAGTACTCTGGTTTGGATAAAAGGTGTACTACTCCAGTTTGTGTTTCTTTCTCACTTTTTCTTTTTATTTGCTCTTTGTCCCTTTTAGGCCCACGGGAGGCCGATCTACCTGGACAAATACAGCCTGTGACTCATTCTCCTACTACTTGACAGGAGCCTCGGCTGTTATGACGATCAAGGTCTTCCTGTCTTTTCCACCCGTTATCACCCTGTCACTACCCGATCCGTACCGGAAACCCGATCGGTACCCCGCATGCGCAAATCTTACGTCACTTCCTCTCTTTGCCAACATTGCGACATTCAATACATTTGAATGATACGGTTAGCGCCCAGTTAGCTCCTAGCATTTCTCGGCAGCTCTGCCTCCTTTTCGACTACCAGGACATTTAAACAATGAATAATCCGTATCCGCAACAAATTTTTGCTTTTCTCCTCAACAGAAAGCGTTCCCCGATTGAACAACAGCGCCGTAAAATAAGAAGAATGGTGCCTAATGACAGAGTTAATAATACAGACTTTATAATATGTCACGTGAAGATTCAGCAGCCAGATGAAGTGTTTACTGGCAATTGACAGTGATAGCGGACATTATCATCACTTTTCCAACAATCCTCTCCACACAGACAAGCATAAACACACTCGATTATCACTAAATCAAATTTAACACACGTTTGTAATGACGCTAATTCAGTTTACAATAGGGTTCATTCGCTCAGTCAGCAGGTGGCGGTATCCTCGTACACTGGGGAGTACACTGCCATTAAACGAACAGAAGAAGAAGAAAACCCCTGCACATGCGCGGTACGGATCGGGTAGACCCGATTTGTACGGTCTGACTTTGCACATGCGCAGTAAGGATCGGGAGTCCCGATCTGTCACTATCTTTTAATTTTTTTATTTTTGTCTACATTATATTAAATGTTTCATTATCGGAAACATGTTAAGAGATACTTGTTATTCTTAACATCTTAACAGATACTCTGACCTGTAACTATCGTAAAATGCTTCGACCGGAAGTAGACACCTTTCACGCATGCGGGGTACCGATCGGGTTTCCGGTACGGATCGGGTAGTGACACGTCCAGTTTCTTTCTACTTTGATTTTTGCCTGTTTTTTTGGGTGGGGGTGTTTGTTTGTTTGTTTTTCTGCTTTTCAAAGTATGTTTCTCTCTACTACTTTCTCATTTTCAAGGAGTTAACAGATGAGCGTCCAGTACCTGTCACTTTGTTCTGCTCCAATAGAATGGGAGAGTTTATCAGCATTGCAGATTTTCTGGTTAGTGAAGGCCTCGCGCTCAGGCAAAGAAAACCAAGGTGTGTGAGTGCATGTTCCACATGCATTGTGGGGTCAGGTGTGTTGGTGTGCACAGGCTTATTCTCCTTCTCCAAATAATCTCTCTTAACCTCTTCTGAATCCCTGTACTTCTGGTAGACATTGCAAAACATCAGAAATATTGTAAATATAAGAAAACCAGACACAGCAGAGTTTATTTATTTATTTTATAACCACTAGTTGATATTCCAGTTTAAGCAAATGTTTCTAATGTATATCCTGTCTTTTGTTTGTGGCTTTGCCCTGTTGCAGCAATATTAATGTTCAGCAACCCAAAGACATGGATCCACCATCTACAGTGAGAGAGGTACAAAACAAGAGTGAGACAGAAACCAGTTCCCCATCTGTTCCTGTTATTTCCTTCCCCTTCCAGTCATCCACTGTCAGTGGTCACATGCCTCCAAAACCAGCCCCTCGCTCCATTATGACAGCTGAGAAGGTGATTATGCACACACCAAGATTTTGTGTTATAAAAATAGACAATAATGTCATTAATGATAATGTGGTATATAATAATTCTCCAAGCCAATATTTGTGTGTGTCTGTGTATGCAGGTAAAGACTTCATTGTACCAACCCCCAGAGCTGCCATGTCTTGGTCACATTCAGATAAGCATTTCTGCTGTTGGAGAGGACGGTCTCATTTATGTGAGAACACAAAATGCAGGTACACAAAAGATCACGCCATTATTTTTATTTATATTTTTTTACCTCTACATACTTGCATAGCTTACATCTTATCATAGAAAGGAAATTGGGCTTAAAATATATTAACTGCGCTGCATATGCTTTAAGGAGAAGTAACTGTCAAAGTTAGCTGTCAGGGCTGGACCTTAAGAACAGTCCTGTTGTTAAAAACAGTCATTAATAGGCCTGGAAAGTGCTGCTGTTTGTATCTGTTCTATTGTATTAGGTTGATTAAGTGTACCTGTCTAAAGTGAAAGTTAAAGTATATTTTGTCATCTGTCAGGTTATCAGCTGGAGCAGCTTAAGGAGAGGATTCAGCAGAGCATGAAGGCATTGCCCAGACAGAAGCCCTACACCTGGAAATCAGTCTTGGGCTGTGCTGTCATTGGACCTGACATGTTGTGGTACCGAGGACAGCTGTTGGAAGTGCTGGGAGGGCATGTTAAGGTCCATTTTTTTATTTCCTTTAGTGCTTTTAAAGTAAATGCATTTTGCATTTAATAATAATAAATAATACATTTTATTTGAAAGCGCCTTTCAAAACACTCAAGGTCGCTGTACACAGTAGAATAAAAGCGACATAAAAGCAAGAAGTTTACAGAATCACAAAAGCATAAGACATAAACAAATGAAATAGGAGAGTGGAAAGGTTATGTGGGATAAGCTATTTTGTACAAGTAGGTTCTGAGTTTGGACTTAAAGAGAGAGAAGGAAGAGATGTTTCTTAAATCAGGAGGTCGGGAATTCCATTTAAACAAGAGAAAAGCTAAAACCAAGGCCAGACAATGGATAGATTTCTGTAAGATACTGAGTATAAATTGACTGTATTTTTAGCTTTAGTGATATAAAAAGTAATATATGTTGCTTATTTAGTATTACCATCAATAGTTACACTTGATGGAATAATCTCTGATATTCCAACTTCAATATGTCATCAATGGCAGCTGTAGCTCAGGTAGTAGAGCGGGTCACTAAATGGAAGGTTGTTGGTTCGATCCCAGTCTGCTCCAGTCTCCATGCCAAATATCCTTGGGAAGATACCAACCCCAGGTTGCTCTCCGATGCATGCATCAGAGTGTGAATGTGTATGAATGTTAGTTAGGTAGCACTGACAACTTAGAAAAGTGCTTGTGTGAATGGGTCTGATTGGGTGAATGAACAAGTTGTATAAAGCACTATATAAGAACCAGTCCATTTACCAATATTATATGCTAAACTGCATATAACATTTAAAAACATTCATTTGATGGTACGTTAATACAACTTTTGTTCATGTTTATATTACCAGGTGCAGTATGTCGATTATGGTCTGGTGGAGAACATCCCGGTGGTTCATGTGTACCCCATCCTCCTGTGTGACGATGTACCTCAGCTCTGCATGATCTGCCAGCTGCTTGGCATCAACCCTGTAAGGAAGAGATTGTGTCTGTCACTCCATCCATCTTTTATTTTTTTTTAAAAAGACTGCTGATGTCACGTGATGCGTCGAGCTGAGCAGACGTGAGTTTATGACCTCTGCACTGGACAGCTGTAAAATATTGGTATTTTAGCTCATTTTTGCCAACAAGTTGCCTCGAATATCTATATAATGTCTCTAGACGAGTTTTTCGCACACCCTGGATCAAGCAAAAAGAGAGAAATGGGCAAACGTGGAGTCAAAGCAAAAGCTAGCAGTGACCTGGTAGCTAGCACTTGCCCCGAAAAGGAGACCATGTGCGACGCTGAGGATGCACTAAGTACACTGCGGGATGACGTGATTGTGGACAAGGTGACTTCTAACATATCCAAGTATATGGATATCAAGATATCCGAAGTCATAAATCCAATAAACGAGCTCACCGAGAAATTCGACAATCTGATAGAAAGAATGGAAACCGTGGAGCAGCGGGTCTTGGACTTGGAAGATGTCACGGCTACAAATGAGCCACGTATTGCCGCTCTCGAGACCCAGCTTAAGAAGGCCATGGAGCGTCTGGAAAGCTTTGAGAATCAGAGCCGGCGGCAGAACGTGAGGATTGTCGGGATAAAGGAAGGCGCGGAGGGCAGAGCACCAGTGGACTTTTTTAAAAAATGGATACCAGAAGTCCTGGGCCTTCAACAGGGTGCCATTACAGTCGACAGAGCCCATCACACTGGACCACCTATGAGGCTTACCGGCACGGAGGGACCGCGTACAGTACTGGTCCGGCTTCATTACTACACCGATACACAGAGGATTCTCCAGGCTGCCAGGGCTAAAGGTACCGTAAACACAGAGGCAGGAAAAGTATCCTTCTATCAGGATTTCTCCGCCGAGGTGGCTCGAAAGAGAAAGGAGTCGGCGAATGCGCGTAAAGCTCTCCGAGAGGCGGGGATCAAATATTCCTTCCTTTATCCAGCCATCATTAAAATATTTAACCCGATGGCACCAGCATCTCCCTCGCGACCACCCAGGACGTCAAGGACTATATGAGCAAATTGCCAAGACCTAAATAAACTGTTGGTGCACGACAGCGTCATTGTAACGTAGGTTACAAACTCAAGGCTTACAGCATTATAGTATTGATAACGAGCTACGGTATAGAGTATACTTTGATTTTTGACATACACTCCAGTGCAGGGATGTTACGCGTTTGTGGCCCCCCACAGCTGTACTTTAGAGTAGGGTACATCTAGATGTGTAATTTATTTTTTGTTATTTTGTGTTATTTGTGTTGGGGAGGGTTGAGGTTTCCAGGCTTTGTGTTCAGGTTTTGCTGGGAACCAGTGTTCTTGTTTTATGCTCAATTATTTTGGTTAATAGGCTCAGACTGGTCAAATGTAGATTTGGTTAAATATGTAAACAACACAATATATACATTACTTTTCCTATATGTCAGTTAAGATAAGTACTTGGAATGTTAAAGGGTCCAACAATGTGGTGAAAAAAAAGTCAATTTTAAATTCTCTGAAGAAAGATTTGACTCACATTGCTTTTTTGCAAGAAACCCATTTGACAGATGATGAACACAGAAAATACTGTAGAGAATGGGTTGGTCAAATTTTTTTCTCATCCTACTCCACAAATAAAAGGGGGGTTATTACCCTTATACACAAAAATCTTCCCTTCAATGTTACAGCCACTCACAAGGACAATGAAGGAAGATATATATTGGTTAAAGGGATGTTGCATGGGGAAACTGTTCTCCTAGGTAATATATATGCGCCGAATGCACAGGATGGCGAATTTTATACGGTATTATTTAGTCAATTAGTGGACATGGACTGTGCTAATATAATATTAGCGGGTGACTTTAACTGTGTTTTATGCCCTAAAATGGATAAATTTCCCCCACAATCTATCTTGACCAAAAACTCCAAAGCCCTTTGGCAAATTATAAATGAGCTTGACCTTATAGATGTCTGGCGACACTATAATCCACTATCTAAGGAGTACACTTTCCATTCTAACCCTCACTTGTCAGCATCTCGTATAGATTATATTTTTATGTCCAAGTGTATCAGTCAGTTAGTTCAGCAGGTAAATATTGGTCATATAGGTCTCTCTGACCATGCTCCTGTTGTCTTAACCATTCAACCCATGAGACATATTGAGCGCTCTAGGTCTTGGAAGATGAGCACACTGTCTCTTTTGGATGAGAAATTTATACATTTCACAACAGAGCAAACAACAGTATTCTTAGAAATAAATGATAAAGAGGAGATAGACACGAGAACTTTATGGGATAGCTATAAGGCTTACATGAGAGGGATGATTATTTCATACACAAGTCATAAAAGGAAGCAACGATTAATAAGGCAGTTAGAGATCGAGAATAATATAAAAAAAGCTGGAGAAACAATACTATGTAACAATCAGCTGAAACATTAAGTGAGCTTAATATTGCCAGGACATCTTTGCGTAATTTGATAATGCGAAAGGCTGAAAGAGATGTCCTTCTTGCCAGACAACAGCTTTTTGAATCAGCTAGTAAGCCTAACCGCTTTCTGGCTCGTCTTGCAAGGAATACTCCATCAAGTTCCTTTATCACAGCTATTGTGGATGTGAATGGTGAAAGACAAGTAGGAAACCGTCAGATTAATGAGTGCTTCAGAGAATTCTATACAAACTTATATCAATCTGAGATGGACATAACAAGGCTTAACTCAGGCTTCTTCCTAAACGACTTAGTATTCCCTCAGCTTTCTGAAGATCAGGTAAGCCTGCTGGAGTCACCCATAACAATGATAGAGGTGGATAAAGCACTCAAGTCAGGGAAATGTCCTGGGGCAGATGGTTTCCCAGTAGAATTTTTTAAGGTAATGAAAATGAAGTTAAATAGTTTATTATTAAGGGTTTTTAATAAAGCATTTGAAGAATCGAAACTCCCAGAATCTATGTACCAGGCTAATATAACATTGATAGCTAAAAAAGATAAAAATCCAGAGTCATGCTCATCTTACAGGCCTATTTGTCACGGCTGCCGAGGCGAGCCGTGTGGAGTTGGAAAAAGGACCCAAGAGCAAGCAGTGTATGAAAAGATTAGTGGAGTTTATTTACAAGGTGTCAGTGGCAGGAACAGAAAACGAATAATGAGACAAACTAACGGAAACCTAAACTGGGAAAACTAAAGAGCAACTAGAAATCCACAGGACACTGGGTGAAAGGCAGAGAGACGCAGACTGACGGAGGATACAAAAACGCAGAGAGACACAGATGAATGCAGAAAAGCGCGGACTTACATGGAGTAATACAGACGAACCGGCAACAGGCAGGAGAACACACAGGGCTTAAATACACACACCAGTAATCAGGGGATAAGAGACAGGAGGGCAACACAGCTGGGAGAAATCAGAGCTGACGGGACAGGGGAAATGTAAACTGAACACACTCACATCAGACATGAACCTTCAGAATAAAACAGGAAATTAACAGACAGAGAACCAGACAGGACACTGAACTTGACAGGCAGACTCATGAGCAGACACAATAACACCATGGACAGACAGAGGGAACACAGAGAAGTGGGAGCAGGCAGGCAAAGAACAGAAACCTAACAAATGGCAAAATAACAACAGAATACACACTCTGAATGAACAAAAGCATAAGGAAACACAAAACACTGAGTCCTCAGACTCAGGACCATGACACTATTAGCCTTCTTGGTGCTGATAATAAGATACTTTCAAAGATACTGGCTCTTAGGCTAGAAAAAGTAATGTGCTCTATCGTGCATGCTGATCAGACAGGCTTTATTAAGGGGAGGAATTCTTATAATAATACTCTACGCCTATTTAATATTATTCATTTTTTAAATTTTCATCAGATCCCTGGGGTTGTTGTCTCTATGGATGCCGAAAAGGCATTCGATAGAATTGAATGGGAATATATGTTTGAAATAATGAGAAGATTTGGGTTTGGAAAAAACTTTCTGGGGTGGATCAAAATTATATACAAATCACCAATAGCATCTGTGTTAACTAACGGCTTGTTATCTTCCCCATTTTCACTGAGCAGAGGTACAGCACAAGGTAGCCCATTGTCACCACTATTATTTGCTTTGGCCATCGAGCCCTTGGCCATGGCCATTAGACAAAATCCAAGTGTTCTTGGAGTTAAAATTGGGGATAGACAACATAAAATTCTGCTTTATGCAGACGATATTCTTCTGACACTGACTGACCCGGTTAACTCTTTACCCGTTCCTATTAGGTGTATCAAGGACTTTGGTCTTATATCTGGATACAAAGTAAATTTTGATAAATCTGTTATAATGACTTTGTGTAGTGGAGGGGATAATGAACCTTTATATGTTAAACCTTTTCATTGGGCACCATCAGGTTTTGTATATTTGGGAGTTAAAGTTACACCAAATGTTGGACACTTGTATAGAGAAAATATTAATGGAATGGTTCAAGATCTTTGGGAGATGCTGACAAGATGGAGATCACTTCCGATATCATTTTTGGGAAGAATAAATCTCATTAAAATGGTAATCCTACCGAAAATATTATATCCCACAGGCATGTTGTTTGCAATCTTGAAATCAGAAGATATTAAAGTAATTAACAAGGCTATAGTGGATTTCATTTGGGCAGGAAGAAAACCCAAAATTAAATTGGAGACACTACAGTTACCGAAAGATCTGGGCGGGTGGGGAGTGCCAAACATAGAAAATTATGTCCTCTCAACACAAGCGAGGGTTCTTTCTTCCTGGATACATGAACATTCTGATCTGCCATGGCTAAATATTGAGGAAGTATTATGTAAACCATCCTCACCTGTTAACTTCTTAGGGAAACGTCTAAATGACTTACCTCACGTAATAAAGCATAACCCACTGATATAGAATGCTATGTGGACGTGGGGAAAACTGAGAAAAATTTTTAACAGTAGTCTTCTGTTTAATATCTTGTCAACGTTTATAAATAATCCAGACCTTCTGCCACAAAACATAGGGTCAAGCTTTGTGGGATGGCATAAAGTAGGTGTAAAGAGGTTTTATGACGTCTTTAAACATGGTGAGTTTAAATCATTTGAATCCTTGAAGTCCCAGTATTCTATGTCAAAGACTGAGTTTTATAAGTATTTGCAATTGAGAAATTATGTGTTAAAAAATGCTAAATCATTACAAATCTCAACTGCCTCTTTTCGGTTGGAGAAATTTTTTCTGGATAATAGGGAGCATAAACATTTTGTATCAAAGTTTTATTCCGAGATTTATGCCCTAATTGTGGATAAACTGGCATGGTTGAGAAAATCTTGGGGGACGCTGCTTAAATGTGAAATAGATATACAGGCATGGGACAAAATTTTGCTCCTTCCATCCAAAATCTCTGTTTGTAACCGATTTAAAGAACTGCAGTACAAAATTTTGCACAATGTGTATATTTCTCCGTATATTCATAGTAAGTATAATATGGGAACATCTCCAAACTGTCTCAAGTGTAAGGTCAGAGTGGGCACTAGATTCCACTGCTTGTGGGAATGTGCTATTATTCAGTCATTTTGGAGGTCTGCGCCAATATTAGTACAGCCATTGGTCATCAGGTGACAGAAAACCCATTAATGTGTATATTGGGATATATTCCTGTCTCACTGGTACAACATGAGCATGTAATTCAGTCACTGTTGATGTTGGCCAGGAAAAGCATTATGTTGAGATGGGTGGGGGCTGAGCCTCCCTCCATTTCTCTATGGAAGTCGCTCATCATTGAAGTTATGACTCTGATCAGGCTGGGACATTATATTGATGGGAGCTCCCGAATTTTTGTGGACAAATGGAAGAGACCACTGGAAGCACTGGGAGTAACCTATAAACTGGATCCTAGAGGACAACAGTTATGGACATAATGTTGTAATATTCTAGTGCTGTGTAGTGTTATTATTTTGGATGTGAACCAGTCTTATATTTGTTGGGGAAAAAAGTTAAATAAAAAAAAAAAAAAAAAAAAAAAGACTGCTGATGGAATAAATGTTTATCCCTGAAGAGCAGCAGAAGATTACCTCCTCCATAAAGCCAGTTATAGTTTCTAAAATGAGAGCCTAATTACAATGTTTTTCTTGAATACAATAGAATCAAAGTGGAAATAATTCTACTTTTGTGCCTCTGTTTCTTCAGGTTGGTGGTAAATGGCAGCAGGATGCAGTGGCCTTGATGAGAGAGGTGTTACTAAACCGCAGTGTGGATATGAACGTTGTGGTAAAAATGCACAAATGAGTCATTGTTTATAAACATATGTGGACAATTATATGTATATGATCCCTTGTGTGCATTTGTTTTCGTGTGGTAGGAGCTGCCAGCTGATCCAAGAGGACCTGTCACTGTTGAGCTCTTCATAGATGGTTTGAGCCTCAGCAGGATCCTCTGCCAACATGAACATGCCTCCATGGATCGGACTGTGTCGCCAGATAAGGTCTCTGTGTGTGATAGACTGTTTTTTCCGAAATTAAGCAATGCCAGTAATTTACTCAGGAGTATGTGTGCTTCTCTGCAGCACCTCACAGTGATGCCTACTGCTCCCGTCTTTGACGTCTGGGATATTAACACTGAGGTATTATAATAAGACTGAAGAAATGTGTAAATTTGGCTGATCTCACCATCAAGGTCATCTTCTCATGTACCTGGGGGCAGTTTTCATTGATATTATAAGACCTATAATATTACTCAAGCTGTAAGCTTTTTACAGTAATTAAAGCAAGTTATGCTTTAAATCTGTTTCCTGTGTTATAGTGTGCATAAATAGATCCTATGTAGATGCATCAGAGTCTCTACTCCACCTAGTGTGCAGATGGGGTATAGGAACAATAATGATGATGTGTTTTCAGGGTTTGAGAGACCCGGAGGAGCTAATGCTGGGGTCCTTTACCTACCCGAACTTGCAACAGGAGGGGGAGCACTTTAAAGTTGTGGTCAAGCATATGTGTACCCCCAATGAGGTAGCGACTCTCTACATTATAAATTATATACATAATTCCTGTTGTCATATTAAAAAATGTTTATAATAAACAAAGCGGATAAGAATAATGTTGTTAATAAGAGATTGTTCTGTTTCCCCTGCAGCTCTTCCTGTGGCCTTTGGAAGGAACGGCTGATGTAAAGGTTAACGGAGAGTCTCTAGATGAAGCTTTGACCAGAATCAATAGAAACATTGACACGCTGCCACGACTTAGCAACTTCCCCGAGGGTAATGTTTCACTTTATCCAGACACAGATTTAAAAGATTTAAGCAAGTAACATCTTTGAGATATATCTGAAATGAACAGAGATATTAGAAGCACAGATATTCTTTACTTAAGCAGATGTGGAGATTCATTCACACTGCAAAGTCTTTGCCTCCAGTTTTGACTTCTTACCTTCCTGTAATAGCGATTATGTGGCAGTGCTGTCTAAGCAGCGACACCTATCGTTCAGGAGAATACTGCAGCAGCTTCCTGTGCCTTAATGGTGGGCATAAATAGTAGTGACTGTGTGATGATGTTACAGAGGTGCGCAACGTGACCAATGCAGAGGGTATTCTGACCCCTTTAGAAATGTCAAAATATTGAAATTACTTGTCACCTAAAATAAGTCCTACACTCTTTATGTGCATTAGCTAGATGATGACCATGACCACAACTTGTGGACTTCAACACCAAAAACACTGTTGTAGCTCATTAGGGCTCATTTTAACCTCTGAGTTTAGTGCTGTCAATGATGTATAAATCGTATGATTTTTGCCTCTTTCTTCGCTGACAGAAGGCAACAGTGATGGATACACCAGTAGGATGTGTTAATGTTTCCTTCATTTAGATTTAAATCTATTAGAATTGTCAAGATGTGCAGTCACAGAAAATAACAAACCTTAATGAGTTAGTAATGTACCCATTTTGAAAATGTAGAGTTTTAAGAAGAGAGATTTGTTTAAAAAAGTAAAAGGTTGTCAGAAAAATAAATACTCCAGTTAAGTACAGATACTTGAAAATTCTACATCTTAACTACAATAACAAAGTATTTGTACTTGGTGGTCCCCATCTTTGGAAATATACGCAATGTTTACCATGCATGTAGCATTTCATCAAATGTTAATGTGGCTTTTCGTGTTTCAGTGACATGCTTGATTTCCCCCTCCTCTCCCTCCTCTATTCATGTATCTGTTCACACACTGAAGATGGCTTAAAGTAGAGCTGGGCGATATAAGATTTTTTCATATCACGATATGTTTTTTTCATTTCAGGCAATAACGATATATATCACGATATAAGCCAAATAACTATATTTGTAAGATTTAAATGTGCCGTTGCTCACAAGTAAAATGTGAAATAATCAGCAGCTTGTTTTTATTTAAATATTTATTTCCCATAATAAGTTCAACAGGGTAGATGTACTTAAGGAACATGACTTTTTCAGATAAATAAAGGCAAATATTGCAAACTACACAAAAGGCAGCCGCTAAAGCGTTTAAGTTTCAAAATAGAACAAACGAAACAGACTAAATTGTCAATTCCACTTAGAAACAAAATATTAATTCTAAAAATAAATCTTAGTTTGTTTTACAGAAGAACAGACAAAACTGACTAACTTTTGTCAATATCAAATAAACTGAGAACTAAAAGTAAATTCTCAATCTCTCCTTGTTGTATAGCTGAGCTTTTCAAACAGTTTTAACAGTTACTTTAGTCTGACAAAAGCCGAATGACGAATTAGCGCTTTCAGTCAGAGATTGAGCTGCACCGCTTTATTGTATTACCAGACTTGCTTTCGGCACAATTTACAGTGCACGCTACTCTGTTTTTTGTCAGACTTGAAATAGCCGAAATACCGTCACACTACAGAACTTCTATGGCTCTTCCGCTCGACAATCTCTCCTGCATTGGAACCATCATCTGTTTTCTCTTCGGTAACCTTCGGTCACGCTCTCAGTTGATTTTTCTCTAGTCGGCACACTCATTTCCTCCATTACCCGGGCGGCACGGCGGCTGGCTGCTTGCCAAACAAATACGTGCGGCGCCGGTGTTCTGGGAATCCATCCTACCTGGCAAACCATCCTACGCGTTGTTTCTGCGCACAACACGAAATTCAGTGGCAAATTGTCCTACCTTTTGTGAATATTAGCTAGAAAAATACTCTGACCGGTAAAATTAACTGCCAAACCCACCTACCTTTGTGAATGTCACCTACAAGCATACTTAAACTGCTAAAATTTTGTGGCAAATCGTGCTACTTTTGTTAATCTGAGCTAGAAGCATACTTTAATAGCTACATTTCAGTGGCGAACCATCCTACCTTTCTGAATATGAGCTAGAAGCGTACTTTAACAGCTAAAATTCAGTGGCAAATCATCCTACCTTTGTTAATAACAGCTACACACATACTCTGACTGGTAAAATTAAGTGCCAAACCATGCTACCTTTGTGAATGTTACCTACAAGCATACTTTAACGGGTAAAATGAAGTGGCAAACCATTCTGGCTGTATGCATATGAGCTACAAGCATACTCTGATGGGCAAAGTTAAGTGGCAAACCGTCATACCTACTTAAATTGATGCTGGAATGACTCTGTGACAGCAGAAATGTGCATAAACTACTTACGGTAGCACGTTTTGCCAAAGTAGGATGGTTTGTCAGAACACCGGCTTGGGACTTGTGCTGTATGTAACAAGTCACGTGACGCGACGCTGCGGCTGTGATTGGTTCGGCTCTGCGCTACTTAATTTGGATTGGCTGTTTTTTTTTTTTTGTTTTTTTTTTAAAGAGGACAAGAGGGATGAGGCCTATCGCAATAGTTTAATTTTTCTATCGAGAAAGTTATTTCGCAATACATATCGTTATCGTTCTATCGCCCAGCTCTAGCTTAAAGCAAGGAATACTGTTGCTTTTTACCGGATGACAAGCAGTCACCAAGTCGCAGCCGATTCTGTGCAAGACTCACTAAGTTGGGGCCTCCCAACACACTGTGGTTTCCAGGTGGTCCATGTCTCGCTGAGTACAGTGATGGAAAGTACTATCGAGCCAGGTTGATGAAGTTCATCAGTGCAGAACCTGTCATGCTCCTGGTACAACACGTCGATTTTGGCTCTGATGACACTCTACCTACCAGCAAGTATGAATCTTATCATCCTACTAGCACACTTCCTCTGAAAAATATGAGAAAATGTAGAAACATGCTACAGACCAAGTGTTGGAAAACTTTATAGGCATTAAATTTGTGGCTTGTCGTAGAAAAATGACGTGGAGAAGAAGTGAGAGGGATATATCTTCTGGTGACAATGCTGACACAAAATCACTGGGTTAAACTGGGTTTTCAGTATTACATAGGTGGTTCACTTACTGGGTAAATCATCATGGTAATTAATTAATCAGCAAGTAGAGATTTGAGCATATGCTGCCATTCCTTTCTGTTTTATGTGAACACACTCGCAGCTAGTTTGAGAAACCCTAGGGTGACTTAATCCAGTTGATAAACACCATCATGTGACCGCTTAGCCTGACTGCTGATGTTGGTGTAAGTGAAGCCAGATAAGAAAAAGATATCCTGGCTTTTAATGTAGGCTCCAGTCTTAAGCTGCTGTTTGTTTAACTTTGAATTTCTTTGAGACCCACCCTGAATGGGGTTTATCTACTGATAAACAGATGATGTGGACATGCGGATGTGTTGAGTGGCGTTCTCATAATGTGTTGCTTCCTGGCAGGCTGCGCCAAATGCCAGCTGAGCTGCTGGAGTTTCCATGTAGGGCACTAAAAGTCAAAGTCGCTGGCTTCAAAGCTCCGAGTGTCACAAGGGAGGAAAATGTGCTGCCCTACAGCCCCAAATGGAGCATGAAGGCTGCAATGGAAATGATCGACCTGTTACACAAAAACATCACAGCCTCTGTTGTGGTATGAAACACACACAACATAACTGTTTTTAAAACTAAGAAATTACATTCAAAAGACATAAGTTTCATTTATTAAAGAAATGTCATTAAAAATGTGCCATGATAGGTTTTTGGAAACAGTACTAAACTAAACTAGCTGTGTTATCTTTCACTGTGAGCTCTAAGATAACACAACAAACATAAATGTTGTTGCTGAAAATGTTTTCTCAGCAGATGGAAACCTGCTTTCCTTAAGTCAGTTTTTACTAGCAGTCCTATTTACGGCCTTCATGGCCCTTTTATTCTGTGTGGCACTTCTGATTTTTTTGTAAATACAAACAAATTTTTCATACGTTTATATATAAAGGTCAAGAGCAAATGTAATATCAGTAATTCACTTTTCATACAGAAGAAAACAAACATATGGGGATCATAGTTATTCTCTGCCAAGCCCTGGAGTTATATGTAACAAAACAGGTTAATGATTCAGTCAAAGACAAAGAGGCCGTGAAAATACTGCCTCGTCTTCAAGGACATCAAGCTGCAGTTTTGTTCTGAATGCACAAATCCTCACAGTATTTTGTTTACCACTGTAGAATAGGGCTAGCTCCCATCATGTTGATGTGGTGCCAAATGTGTTGAAGATTTCCAGCATCTTAATGAATCTTTACCATAACTTTTGACTTAAAGGATCTACCAACGGACACTGCCATTGTGTAACTAATAAATAATAAATGTGTATGTAAACAAGACTACCTAATAACTTCAAATCAGGCAGAATAAGTCCTGTGTTGCACTCTTTATACTGTCAAATCTTTGGTCTCACAGCCTGAGAATTTTTTTGTTTGCTTCCAGTCAGTATCTCACTGTCCTCCTCGGTTTAGGCTCAAGAACCAGAGCTCACAGTGCTGCTGTACAGCGAGGATGGAGAGTTGGTCCATCTGCCTCTGGTGACCAAAGGACTGGCAGAACTTGAGTAAAGTGGAAAGACACCCTCCAAACACTGTTCAGGTAAGTTTTTAGCATTTTATTTCAAGCACCAAAATTTCTTTAGAAAGAATGCTTTCTGAAATGTCTGCATCTGTATGATTCGAGTTGTCCACAGTCATTCTTAACTTTACCAAAGAGAGTGAGTAGCATCCAGGACACAGTTAAATACAGACCCCATTAGACTGTGGCTGATGAACCAATGCTGTTTAAATGTGTTGTGGAGATTTGTGATTCAACGTTTTGTTGTGGCTCTAAAGTCAAACAGGATCAGATACTAAATGTTGCAAAGAAATAAAAGTAACCAGCAGAATCTTTTGAACTGTATATTTAAGTGACTTAATAGTAGCTTGCTATTAATAAACAGAACAGCAAGCTAATAATAAATGTATCATCTTTTTCAGGCTTCCTGGCTCAGTTTGTTTTCAGTTCAGGTTTTGTGTTCTTCTGGTTTTCTTTGTTCCTAGTTTTTATATAGTACAGAAATGTTCTATTTATTTTCATTGTTCCTGTACAGCAGAGATTAAAGCTGTTCATGTAGCACTTTGTTTTCTCTTTTCTTTTACTGTATGAAGGTGCTAAGTAAAATATTCCCATTTTCACTGACCTCTGCAGTGTGTTTTTACTAAGGTGCAATGAAAAGGACGATGTGATACGGCCTCTACAAACACTCAAAGATTTAAAAAAAAAAATTTTTTAAAAAGAAAATGTATTTTACAAAAAAATATGTACAGCCAGCTAGGGAAATAAATATGCATTTAACATTTTTACAAATAAAAATAGTTGCAAACACGAGAAAACTACAAATGTTCATCCACAGCAGACGAAAGCAGGTCGTGGTTTGGATATTAAGCAGGAATATCCTGGGACAAACAGACAGGCTGTCTTGCAAGACAAAACTAGGATAGTAGGAGAAAGTTTAACCCTCTGGGCTCTATCGTGGCCATTCTTGGCCTGTTGAAACCTGTTATAATAACATTTGATTCCTTGTTATTGACAGTACTAAATCATGCAATTTAGGTAAAATTGCTTTCATTCTAAACTCAACAAATGAATTGTAGTTTTTAATGTTTTTTACCAAATTACATAATTTACCAATTTTTGGCCAAACAAGCAATTTCATGTAATATTCCTAGTTTCCAATAGGGGTGTTTGATGGCTTACCGCACTCCCAATGGACCAAAATAATGACACAATTTTGACGTAGGTTTGATCTCAAGGATCTAACAGTTTGTGCTGCAATGTCATGCACAAACACAAACATGTATTTGCAAGATAGACTGGAATAAATGATGACACATCACATATTAAATAGGCTGCAGTGAATTTCTGTTGATGCAGGCTATTGAGCTTTGAAGCACATGCTGAAAGCACTTTTACTTCTGGAGATCCTTTTACCTGCTGTGCACCCTTACAACACTGGAAGTTCTCAGGAAGTAAAAAAGGGAAAGGAGTGCAGACTCCAACTGACAGAGGAGCTCAAAGGACAACGTCTTTACTATGGTCACCTTGGCAGAGGAACTCCTCAGATGAAAACTGGCACAGGGGAAACAACCTAGAGCTACCTCCCCGGCTCCTCCAGTTGCAACAGAGGAAGATTTTTATTGTTCGTCTGTGGCGTCACCAAACCTACCACAGCAATATCCCACATAGAATCGGAGGAATGTGTGTCTTTTGAGCACAATCCATAATAATCAATGTTAATGTAAATCAATTAGATTTCCCAGACTCTACTATTAATAATACAAGAAGTTCCAGTAGCACTGCAAATATATGAAATTGAGTTCTGAGGTTGTCTTCCAACAAGTGCATTGTACAAACAAACTGGTGTTTAACGGGTTAAAAATGTAAAAAGTAATGACTATCTAATATTTATGGAAAGAACTAATGTTAGTTCAAAACTTTAAAAAAAACAAAAAACCATAAAAATAATAAAAATTACAGACATAATCTGTTGGTGAACACTTTTGGCCATGAACAAGCTGACTGGGTGGTTACTTTGAACAAACCCAGAGGGTCAAGTCAAAACATTGTTGGACTTGCTGAATTATTAAAAAGTATCCCAGATTTTTGTGCAAAAGAAGGTCCTGTTAGGAATCATTGTGAATCTAAGACTGAGGTGTATTGTGTTGCATTCCTTTTGTCTCCTCTATAACGCCAAGTCTACTCAGTGTGTTAAACCGGCATTTATTTATTGGTCTGTTTTTCATTTTTACACCCATGGGTAGTGCTTGTTGAGCCTGTGCCACTGCCAGTTGTGCTTTAGTGGGTGGGCTTAAAACCACTGGCACAAAAGTGTGTCACATAACTCTATTTGCTACATATAGACAGAAGTATTTAAAAACAACAACAAGCTGATTTGTGAATCTCAGAAGCAAGGAGTGTCAACTCAAGAATATCAAAGCAGGTTGAACTGTTGATTATGTCACATCGTTAAAACAAAATGTCCAAAGCTCACCTGTATCTGTTATCACATGTGAAGAAAATAAATAAAGACAAAGCACCAAATTCTCCAGACATCCTTCTCTGATGTCCTGGATTTTTTTCACAGTTTGAACAATAGCTGCAATAATAAAAATGCTTCAAGTTTCAGTCACTGAGATTCACCACCTTTCTACACCTTGGTGTCCAGGATGACGTTTCCATCTTTGTCTTTGATCCTGAGCCGCCCGGTGGGGTAGCGGGTTTCTTGCCTCCCATCTGCGTAGACGGTCTTCACTGTGCCATCTGGATACTCTCGCCTCTTGTACTCTGCTGTGTGGATCTCCTTCTGGCCTGTGTTAAAAAGGATCTCTTTGGTGCCGTCCCTGAGAGAAACGGCATGTATAGATGCCCAGTTAGTCTTGAGTGGTGGTAATACTCAATTTCTTTAACCACTAGTCAGTTGTTTGATGTATTAACACATAATAGACTGAAAATTGTAGCACCACCTGTTATCATCACTCTTTTATGAAGTATTTGCTATTTCCTTCTCCAACATTCACAATATCTGACTTTCCCATATGATGGAAAAATTAGTCTTATTTTCTACTAGCTGTCTTTTTTTTTTTTTCCTTGTCATTTTAAATATACCACTCATGGGGCCCAGTGCAGAAGTGGAAAGGGGTACGGAAGTCCTACAAAAATTAAGTTATGAGTACATGTCTGGTAAGGGATATTGTGCAAAAAAAACATTTTGTTATAAAGGTAGTAAGGGAAATTGATTAAAGGTAAATATAAGGTCGACTTACGAGTTAACCTGGATGATGGTCCCGTCTGTCAGTACGCTCTCCTCCCTGCCATTAGGGAAAAGGTTCTTTACTGTCTGGTCTGGGAAGGTGATTTCCTTACGGCCGTCGGGAAAATGCTTTTCTGAAGCAGGAATAAAAATTAATGTAGAATATGAGTTGGTACACATGTCCAAAGTCCACAAGACAAGCATGAGAAAGGAAGTTCCTTTCCTACACTTACCTCGTGGACTTTTACTCCTAAGTACTGTTGTGTTAAAATTACTTTATTTTATCCTTCTTCTTACAGTAAAGTGAATATCTGACTTTTGTAGTACTAACAATTTTCTTTGATGGGACAGAAAAGCCAATTTGCTTCCAACAGTGCATTTCAAGATTGCTACTTTGGAGAACTCATGATGCAGTAAACCAGGTGTGGGGAACTCCAGGCCTCGAGGGCCGGTGTCCTGCAGGTTTTAGATGTGTCCTTGATCCAACACAGGTGATTCAAATGGCTAAATTACCTCCTCAACATGTCTCGAAGTTCTCCAGAGGCCTGGTGATTAACTAATCATTTGATTCAGGTGTGGTGACCCAGGGTGAGATCTAAAACCTGCAGGACACCGACCCTTGAGGCCTGGAGTTCCCCACCCAACCAATTTCTGACGCAGATCTTGTTTATCACTCCTGTTATATCATTTTAGAATTACTCTGCACTCAGATGAGATGGGAATATTACCTCACTAATGCAAAAAGCCCAGCAGCTTTTTGTCTCCTGGCAATTTCACTGCTTCATCATCTGCTCTCACCTGTTTGGTTGTTGGCGAAGTGCAGCACCTCCATGCCATCTGGGTAGGTGATGTGTGTTGTCTGGGTTTCAGCATAGTAGTAGACCTGAGCAGAAGGGGCAGCACCATTAGTTATCAACAGGTAAGATAAAGAGAAGAACCATGCAAAGGTCTGTGTAGCTCTTTCTCTGGTTCTGTGATTCGGGAAGGCTAACGGATTCAAAAGGCCTCCCCGGTCTGTCTGCCTGCATCACTTTGTTTGTCCTGATCTCGTTTATTTCTCAATTTTGAATCTGTCAGATGTTTTCATATCTTCACGTTGATTCCCTCTGAACAGCTGTTCTACTCAATACGTCAGAATGAGTCTGCTAGACACCCCCTCCCTAAGGCTACGTTCACACTGAAAAATCAGATTTGATCAAAAAAATCGGATTTGAGCATTAAGACCTGCAGTGTGAACGTAGCCTGACACAGTGGTGTACGCCTGACAGAGCCACCCATCCCCTCCTTCCTCACATCCTGCCTTTAAGTAGGAGGAAACAGTCCAACATTTCTCCTCACACACAGCACATGTCCAGGAGACCAGCGTACATGTATTTACTGAAAATATGAGTATAAAGCAACGCAAGCATCTCACCACTCTTTGGTCGGCCGTGACTTGTTTAGTATCTCCGTTGAAGAAGATGACCTTGACCGTCAGTCCGTCTGCTGAAACCTCCTTCCTGGTCCCGTTGGGGTAAACTATGAGACGATCACCGCTGACCAAAACCTTCTCTAACTGGAAACATCAGGACAGCTCCATCAACAGCCTCTACTGAATATCAACAATAAAAGCTAATGCTAATGTAAGTTTGAGGTTATTCCACAATGACTCAATTACTCACACTTAGTAGTGCAACCTTCCTGTTTAAATAACTCACTGTTGAAAACAGGGCCAAACTCAGCTGTATGTAACTGCTGCTACCACGATTATAAAGCAGACGCACTTCTTTAGAAAGCAAAATCAATTCTTCAGCACATCTCTTGTCTGGTGGCTCACATTAGTATTTAATATCAGGATGAATGTACATCTTATTTTCTCACCTTGCCATCAGGATGTGTGATAACCTCCCTGGTTGATTCGGTCTCTTCAGCCTTACTTAGCTCAAGTTCATTTGTCGGAGAATCAGTGTTCTGCAATACGAAGATTTTAAACATGAGGTCTGTGACAGAGCAGCACATACAGACAAGCTTGTTTTTGTTTCTTTTTAAACAAGACTTTTAATTGTTCTGTCCCTGATGCAGAATCAGACTAATAAACATCTGACCTTTCAAATGTATCTTAAATTTGTGCCATAAATGTTGCCTCTTCCTCTATCTGGATGTCAGTAGGTGTTTTGCATCATTTACAGGAAACACTGCAGTGTTTGTATGACACTGATGATGCTCTTACTGGAGAGCAGTTGTATAAGTGTTCTTGGTTTGGTGAGTTCTCCTGGCTCCCGGCAGGTGCTGACCTCTCCTCTGACTTCCTGCTGGCTACGGAGGTGGAAGAGGAGCCTGGCCCTGCTGGCTTCCTCAGGCTGCTCTTTATTCCTGCAGAGAATAAAAATATGGACAATAAAGACTCGACCATTCGTGCTTTTCAAGGTGTTTATGAGAATCATTAATGATGATCATTGACAAAAACTCTAAAAATTCCTAAACTTTTACTCTGAGCCAATCCCAGGCTTTTTTGGATGATTAAAATCTATTAATATGGGAAAATTATCTATTTACAAACCCAGCAGACACAAACATCAATGATTTGGAGTCTGTTTGTGTCCACCTGGCAAATTTAGGTCTAATCACGCTATTAATCCTGTTCTAGTCTCAACTTGAAACAGACATAAAATCTCTCAATATACACATGTCAAATACTCCAATACGTCCACCAGCTACTACGTGCACTGGGTCTGTAGGCCTGCTCTAGCTCAAACTGACATTATAAAAGCTAATAGAGTTAACCACACTACTTATGCTGAGCTGAAAGATGGAAAAAAAAGGTGAGGTTTGTTTGTTTTTTGGCTCAGAGTTGCTAAAGATGACTTATCGCCAGACAACCTCAGCTTCCAAAGTTTTTCTTGAAATGGCTTTGGACACTTATTTGTACAGTTATTTTGAAAGATTAAAAAAACCCTTCCATGGAAACTCTTGACTGTACCTGCAGCACCCTGACTGCCGTCTCTGGAGTTCCCTCTAGTGGCTGGAGCAGAGCTGACATGTGGAGGGCTGCTGTCACTCCCTCTGGAGTCGAGAGGACTCTGGAAACAAAGTGTGATTTTGCAGTTACTCAGCAATGTCGAAATTGGAGAAGAATAATTAGAGTTCCTGCACAGCTAAAGCTCTGAAGACTGCCAAAGCACTGATGATAGTAAAAAAAACAAAATGAAGTGTTGTGGGGCTATAACTTCTCCCATGTTTTCCTCTGCATGTTGATATAAGGTATTTAGTTCAGAACACGGGGTCATCATTTTTAGATAACAATAACAGACTTTATAAATGAGCTTACAGCAAATTTAACTCCTTTGGTCACAGGTGGCGTATTGCTCTCAAACATTCTGGGACTTTCCTTCTCAGCAGCCGCAGGGTTTTTCTTCCAGGCACTCAGACGGAGCTTCTCTAGCACGTGGATCTTCAATTCAAAGACAAACAGGAAGACGCAGGGTTCAGTTTTCAGCCTTCACCCACTCTTTACAATCCAGATAAAGGGTGCATTTTAAAGCTACGCGTGTGTAACCAGAGAAAACGTTAGGGGGGGTCAGGCACCTCATCACGCAGTGAACTGTTCTCTTGTCTGAGGGAGTCGATCTGTTGGCGCAGGCGGCTTTGTGTGGAGGACCAGCGACTCTCCCTTCTCTTCATCTCCTCCTGCAGGGAGCTCAGCTGCTGCTTCAACTCCTGATGTGAGAAGCAAAGGGAGAATAAAGGCAGACACATAAATATCTTCTTCTCAAAACCTTTTTTTAAGCATTAATACCATCACCAAACAATAAGATTTGATATCCTTTATTTAATTATGTTTGAATTTAATTGCTCCACAGTCATGTTTTGATTACTCCTGTATTGCTTTTTTACACATTGAGCACATATTCATGTGGTTATTTTGCGCGTCATGTCCACGCTCACCTGGATCTCTTCTCGTTCCTTCTTATCAGGAATAGCTCTGGCCGCTGACACGTGCTTCTCAAACAATTTGCGCTCCTTCTGCAGCTTCCTCGTCTCCTCTTTCTTGTACTCCTCAAACTTGGCCATCTCCTCTGCTCTCATCTGCTCAAACTCCAAACGCTCTGACCTACAGCACAAACAGCAAAGTACAAACGTGCATTACATGAGGAAGGAGAGGAATAACACATTTTATGAAATTATTTCTCCCAAAAGAAAACAGAGCTGGATTTAACACTGAAGAGGTTACTTCCAAATACCAGATGCAGTGTCTTTATATTTTTATTAAGTTTTTACACTTGCATTCACTCCTTACTGAATCGCTTATGCAAAGAAGACCATATCACCTGAGAGTTTCCTGTTTTTTCTCGTTCTCCTGTCTGAGTTTGGTGAGCGCAACGTTCTCCTTCCTAAATCTCTCAATCTCAATCTCCAGCTCAGCCAGTCTCTCCCTGAGCTGTCTCGACTGGACCTGCTGGCCTGAGGGCAACAACATGCATACACAACTGATAAATAATAAAACCACACACTGAGGAATGTGTGGTTTTTAACTGGCTTTACTATCAATTTTTCATTTAATAAACACATGAACTCATGTAGCTGCAGGGTTATAACACAAAATCAGAGTTGCTGATATTTTGTACTGTAATAAGTTTATTAACATTCAATCAACATTAATTCTACTAATGCAATAATAAACAAAGAAAGTATTTGTCTAACCTGTGTCCTCCTCTGGCTTTTTGGACTCAACAGAAGCAGCTGGAGGAAGACGGAGTGGTGCACTCTGGGCTTTTGGCTTCAGGGAGGGGAATAACTTTGTCATGAGCTGGGAGGCCGGAGGATGATCAGGCTCCAGACTGACTGAACCGATACCTGTGGCCTTCCCCAGCTCCACACCTTTGCTCACAGCCACTTTCCTCAACAAAGTTTTCTGTGGGGGAGAAATTTCTCTGGCTGTCGGCTTGGAAATCGGGCTGAGCTCTTTGCTTTCATCGGCTGTGCCGATGGCAGTGTCCTCCAGGTCGTTCCATGTGTCGTCGTCATCAAACACGACTCTCCCCTGCTCGCCGTCTTTGCCCTCTATCAGAGTGGAGTCCTCGCTATTGCTGTGGACACTCTTACTCTCCACATCATTCTCTTCAGCCACATCTGAAGATGAGTCCCTGAAACTATCCTCATCTTCATACGACCGCTTGTCATATGGTGGGTTAATAGGTGCAGGGAAGCAGAGAGAACTTTTGACCACTTTGTCATCTCCACATTCAGAGCGGCTGCAGGGTGTCGTGTCAGAGATGTCATGTTTGTCCTCTCTCTCAATGCCCTGTGTCTCCTTAATGCTCTCTTTGTTCTCTAGTATATCATTTCTTGTCTTTACAAATGCTTCTGAGTTCAAAGAGTTGCTTTCACATGCTAAGCCACCTGTGTTCCCAACACTATTGCACCTCTGAAATGCACCTTTAGGAGGTGATTTAATGGGAGTTGAAGAGAGGCGTCGCTGGTGGAGCCCCTTTACAGTCTGCAGCTGTCGTTGTTGATCCATCTGAAGAACCTGCAAGCAATGAGCAGAGTATTCGTTTTTTGGGGAGAGAGGGGTTATTGTCTACATAACACACGGCTAACAGTAAAGTCCTGGAGAAAGGCAACCCAATCTGGTAATTTCTTTAGAAATTCAATAGTAGATTTTAACCACTTAAAGGCAGCAGAAATACTGAATCCCAACAACCAGAAACAACACAAACAAGGAAACAGAGACGCTATCAAAACAAAAAACTGTGTGACAAAAAATTGTAACACTAGGCATCGAAACTTTTGAGCATTTGAAGTGCTGAATTAAAGCGTGATGAGTTTGAGAGTGAAATAGAGCACCTTCATGACAAAGGAGGAGTTAGATGAGAAGGACAGCTCTTCAGCCGCTTGCTCCAGCAGCTCAAACTCTCCCAGCTCCATGCTCTCCAGCTGTCGGTCACACTCCCATCGCTGGAGCTTCTTCTGAAAAGACAACTCAAAGGAATCCTGTATAACTGGGTCTCCTCCTTTAGAAACCCCTCCTGCTTCTGCTGATTCCACTTTTGAACCACAGCTTTTTTCATTTTCAGCCGTCCCTGCCTGTCCTAACTTCCCGCCCTGTTTGGTTGTAGGACATGGCTGAATGTTGAGACACGGGACTTTCACGGCCTGAACCGGCAGAACTTTCCCCAACTGATGTTTGGCTGGTCTGCCACCTGGATCAGTTTGGACAGACTCTGGTCCTGTTGTGTTCTGTCTCTGATGACTACCTAAAACCTTTGTCCGTGCTACTTTAGTCACTGCTCGCGTATCGTGAGGAGGTGAACTGAGTCCCTTCAACCGGTTCTCCTTGTTGAGTGTAGCAGTTTTACGCTGGACAGGAAGCCGTGGGGCACTGTTTGCGGCTCCTTTCTGAATATATGCGGGCTCCGAGTTGCTGCGAGAGATTACTCTGGCTTGAGGCGGTGGTGGTCTGGAGTCCTTTACATCCGTTTTTTGGAACATAGCTTTCCGATTATTTGTAAATCTCGAAAGGCCCTCTCCTCGCTTCAAAAAGGCTCTCTTAGGAAGGGCTTGCGCAGCGTTGGCTCCATCTTGACTCTGTTCAAGGAATAGGACAAGATTTGAATTCAATGTAAATTGGAATCTTTTAGTTTTTCCAGTTAAATAGAGTATTTTATTGCAAAATACAGACAGGCTCCATTTGTGCAGACATTACATTCCTATATCAGGTTGTCACCTGCAGAATGCAAAACTCAAATGAATGGTTCATTATTGATACTTTTCAGCACTCGTGACACATCCTCTGACCTGTTGTTGCTGGGCAGACTTTAGCCTCTGCTCCTCCAGCTTCAGCTGCTCCTCCAGCAGCTCTTCAAATGTCTGCTTTTGACCACCAATACCTGGCCTTATAGGTCTGAGGAGGCAAACAAAACCCTACTCAAACACTGATCTGTCGAGACAGTCTGATGTTAATACTACATAAATACAAGACTATGTAATATTTACCTGTCATGAAAGATTTTGTCTTCTGTTCTGCTGTCATCTTCAGTCCTTGCCACAGCATTATGTTGCATCAACATGTCGTCTTCCTCAGAAAAACAGCTCGCATTGACACTGTGCTCCTCCTCATCCTCTCTGGAGTCCAGTGAACCTAAAAAAACAAAGCGGTTAACCATGAAAACATGTGGACCATGTGATGAAAGACAGGGCAGTTCTATAGAAAACAAATACCAAGAAACTGTGCAAGTGTCTTACTCTAAACCAGGGATGTCAAACTTGTTTTACATCATAGGAGACATACAGCCCGCTTTGATCTTAAGTAAACTGAAAGAGTGAAACTATATGACAGATATTTAAAATTAGAGAAAATATTTTGGAAATTTATAGCCCAGACTATCCTGTAGTAATAAAATATCATGTCTAATTTATTCTTTACTGTGGACCACCTGCAAAAAAAAAAAAAGAAAACGCATTTCTATGGTAGATAGTGTCATTTAATTGTTTATCTATTAGTTACCAACTTTTGTGGTGGTGGTAACTTTCTATGTACTCCTTCACATTTCACACATGTGAAGCTGTGCAGTGGGCCGGTTTGGAGTCTTTGGTCAGTCGATTCTGGACCCTGGGCCTTACATTTGAAACTTACATTTAAAATAAATATATCTTACCCTCTTCCTCATGGTCACCCTCCTCAGATGCTTGACCTTTGGGTAGCTGCTCGTGTCTGACAACTAGTGAAAGTTGCTGTTCTGGTTGACGGCCGATCGTAGAGCCCTGTGGGACTCTACGGTGATTTGTATCAGGACTGTATGAGCGCTGTGTGTAACATGACCTGTGGAGCGTGTCCTCAACCCACTCTGGTCCAGACATTTCTGAACTCTCTGTAAGATGGGTTATCATCACTTCAGTTTATAAAGCAGGATAAATACATGCACACCACATTCACCCTGAACGCAAAATGATCACTTTGCAGTTGTTCATGTAATTTCACTCTCTGACCTCCTGTGCAGTGCTCGGATCCATTCAGAGTTCCCAGTAACTTCTGCTGCTCTTCCTGGAGATGAAGCAGCTCCTCCAGCTGATGAGCTTTTAGCTGCTCCTGCATGTGCTGCTGCCATTTCTTTAACTGCACATACATATTACATTCAATTCTAATTAGATATGGTGTAGCTAATATATATGGTATATATGGTAAATGGCCTGTATTTGTATAGCGCTTTACTTGGTCCCTATGGACCCCAAAGCGCTTTACACTACATTCAGTCATCCACCCGTTCACACACTGGTGATGGCAGCTACATTGTAGCCACAGCCGCCCTGGGGCGCACTGACAGAGGCGAGGCTGCCGAACACTGGCACCACCGGGCCCTCTGACCACCACCAGTAGGCAACGGGTGAAGTGTCTTGCCCAAGGACACAACGACCGAGACTGTTGGAGCCGGGGCTCGAACCGCCAACCTTCCGATTACCAGACGAACTGCCAACTCGATCGCCACAATATATGGTATCTGTGTTTTTCAGATGGTTTAAGCTACACTTAACATAGATGTTTCTGAGTAGTTTCAGCTCAGTGTCAATTCACATGCGCTGCACATACTGCCAGTTGACATATAGTCTAAGTGTTTAATTGCATCTGTGTCCCAGCCAACATAATTGCCTTAGGGAAAATTCTATTAATAGCAGAGAAACGTAAAGGAGTGTGTGTGATGGAGGTGCATTAAGTATACAGGAAGCAGTGATGTAATCAACAATGAAGTCCACGCAGGGCCCAAAATTTACATATATTAGGAGATTAAAGTGGGATTAAAGTGTCCAAATGTTTTTACATTATTAATAAATGAATTACAGGTTCATTTTTTTCTGCTTTGTCTCACCCCTGTATCAGTAAACCAGTAAAACTAAAGATCCTCCCAGTATCTGTGTCATTTATGTTAGGTATTGAAAGTCCATCTCCTCAGATGCACAGCAGCAGGGCGAGTCACATATGCCAAATTTTATACTTTTAACAACTTGATTGTCTCAAGTTACAGGACAAAACAGCTTCTGAAAAGCACCGATGTCCATACCTGTTCAAGCTTCATCATAAGGGGCAGATCCTGTGATTTGCTTGCCATCTCGTCCAAAGTGTCCAGCTGTCCATCTGCAATTCTCGTTGGAACAGAGTTTAGACCGTTCACCGGCCTGTCAGACTCAGTCATCTCTCCTCCTGCTGCCCGTCTAAATGCATCCACACCCAGGCAGCTGCTGTCTGTAGAAGCGGGCAACGGGGCAAAATCGGAAGCGAAGGAATCGTCTGGCAACATGGGCGAAGATCCCACGGCAGAGGTGTGGCCCAAGGGTCCAGCCAAATCCGGAGAGGGACTGAGGATCACTCCGGCTCTGGTGCTACTTGGCATCCACCGGGCCAAGAAGTCTGCCTGGGAGTACTGAAGGCCAGCTGGAGATGACATGATGGCCGCGATGTGGCAGGCAGGATAGTCTAATCCGGGATCTAAGCGAAAGATTATGGTGACAGGTTAAGAGTTAATCACGCCACAAATAAACACCATCCAACATCCTATAGCTGACGCCCAGGTCCAATAAAACCATATATAGAGACGTTATATATAAAAAAAAAGACATTGCCTTTTTAATACGAGATTGGTTTCCGTTCTGGTTGCTACATAGAAGCCGTATAGTCAGTTCCAGATATTTGGTTACGAACAATCATCTTAACACTGTCTATTAAAAAACATAGGAGAGAATGGTGGCATTTATGACATGTGGCTCACGTGGAATGTGGAAGTGCTCTTTTCATTTTTGTCAAATGTCGCTTTATTTAAAAGGCTTGGCTTCCTCGTCCACACTCTCCCGTTATTAGCAGGATGCATTTTATTTATTTCATAAAACCTTTTCCCGGATGTTACACCGTAGTGACGACACTACAACATTACCAAGCATCACAAAACACATCGACATTACCTGTTACTCAGGAGAAAAGCAGGTTTACTGTGATGAAATCGGGCCTTATACAAAGGCAACAAACAAAAAATTCGAAGCCTGCCGCCATATCAAAACAAAGCCCGCGAGACCAAAAAAACCCAACGATGAAGTTGTTGTTGCATTGTGGGTAACGTAGTCTTACATCACGCTAGTACTAACTGTTTTTTAATGTCTTTTCATTTCATAGAAATGATAAATAATGCTTTTTATATACAAAACATACGTTTTTTTTAAACTGAAAAGCAGCTTCTGCATACATGTAAAAAAAAATCTTTTTACGGAACAGGTTTACGGAAGTTCTCGGAACTAGCTTATATCATATCCGGTTAAAAGTTAAATATATTGCACAATAAGAGTCATCAAGCAAATTCAATTTGGTGTTTGTTGAGTTTGCTTTCTTTAATATTGTTATATATTCAATAGTTATTGGTATTTGATGTTAATACATTATTATATATTATTTCTTTGTCCATCATAATACAATTTTGCTAAATAACTCGGACCTTGACTTTTATACTGACGTTTGAAGAGCGGATGTGTTATCCGAGAGCTGCGATTGGTCTATACAAAATACAGCTCTTCCCTTCACGTTCTAGTAACTGAAACTGAACTAATGTGTTGATAAAATGGAAAAGGTTGTATGTAGTATCCACGGTAAGTGGTAATCGGTCAGTGGTGATTAATTATGTGTTATAAAATGCTAAACTGGATATTGTGTTTGGTTTAAAGAGGTTATATTTGTGTTTTTATCCTGAGATAAAGGTTTGCTGCTTACATAGTTTAATAATTAGTTTAACCATCGGTTTAAATATTCTGCACTTCGAGTTTTTACGTGTTTCTAAAAAGAGACCTTTTTGTCACAGGTGGTGTGTGTATGTTAAAAACCGGATTAAAAGATGGACCAAATAAAGGCAAGAGCTTCTACGTCTGCGTTGACAAGCAAGGATGTGATTTTAGTCAACAAACCAGGTATTCCCACGATGACAATAGGCCACTCTACTGTATTTTCAGACCTGAAGCAGTCATTGTCACTGTGTTTGAACCAAATAATAATCTCTTGACTATTCCTTGACTATATCCTTACATTGCTTTTGTTCCATTCATCTCAGTAGCCAACTTTACTATACTCATTGGCTCTCTACAAACATCTGAGGTTAAAAGTGTTGGTTATTCAGTGACATATTGTTAAAGTTATTGATAAACAAATGTGTGTGTTGCACAAATATTTGTTTTATTGACATGAATTATCATGTCTCTAGCATTTCACCATCACACTGCCTCCATCATGAAGATTCAATGGTGGAACTCCAGGCTCTCAACTACAGTCAGCAACAGCAGGGCTATAGGTGTGTGTGTGTGTGTGTGTGTGTGTGTGTGTGTGTGTGTGTGTGTGTGTGTGTGTGTGTGAGAAAGAAATCTGAAATCGCATGCTTATACACAGCTTATATGACTAGAAACCAGGTCGGTTAGACTGTGTATTTAACTGCAAATTCCTTCTCGTTTTCCAGGTTGTTCTACCGATGTGCTGTAGGTAAAAAAGCAGGCCAGAGGTGGTGTGGAAATGTACCCTGGACTGCAGTAAGTGCTGTCACAGACTTCCCAACACACACTTGTTTTTTTATATACATTCAATATCTGTATCACCAACGGTTTCTGGCCATCGCATTGAGATATTAATTAAAGATAGTTATTAGTTATTAAAAATGCGGTTAATTAAAGTTTTAAGTTATTATTCTCACTACTCCACTAATAATTAAACTTGTACAAATTAGTCAGTTCATTGGTCAGTCACTCAAAACAAAAGTAATCCTTACCTCTTTTGTATTTGTTTTTCTTTTGTTGTTTTTTCTTTAATGCTGTAACTGTAAATTTTTTACGGTTTTCCTGGCGTACGCATTGATTAATACATTTATTATGTAAACAATCATAAGTTGCAGCCTTAAATAGGATGTAGCTAAATGGTATGAACAAGTATTTTTCCTATTCTGAACTATTTACTCTTTTTAAACACCACATTAGGGATTAGTTGTTATTAGACACCTTTCTGTAAATCTCTATGATACATTTTTTTTAAAGTGTGTTGTTTTCCATGATTGCAGCCAGAAACAGAAAAGAGAAGCCCTCTGTCTGACACACAGCTACAGCCCTCATGTCTTCCACCTGTACGAAACCCCTTTAAGGCACCAAGCCAGACAGACAAGGACTCTGGGTGGAGAAAGTTGCACAACAATAGACATGAAGAGAGAGAAGCAAGTCACAAGGCTGAAGGAAGAGCAAATTACCAGAAAGAAAATGAAAGGCAACAAGGTGCAGGAGTGGAAGAAAAGGCAGATGATAAGCACAGGTCGTCGGATACTTACCGGGGTAAACAACTTCCACCGGGGATGAAGTTAAAAAAGAGAGTTTCAGATGAGGAGAACAACAGTCCCAAAGAAAACAGTGTTGAAAAAAGAACCGAGAAGATTCAAGACACGCCCGAGCAGAACCGCATCAAGCAAGGAGAAGCAGAAAAGGGCATTTCTTCCTCCAACGTCAAGACTGTTCATTCTGAGTCATCAAACAAACATCAACTCAAAACAATCAATCAAACTGCACCAGTTTCTCACAGGAACTTGACTCAGCAACCATCTGATGCTGAAACCTCTCAGGTGAAAGAAACCAAACAAATACTAGAAAACAGCAGCTGCACCCATGCATCCAGAGACTCTGACAGCAGCAGGAGCCCCATACCTGACAATCCAACTCAGCCAGAGTCCAGTCAGCCCAACAGTCCCGAAAACGATGATGATGATGATGTGGTACTGGTGTCGGTGAAGCCTGCTCCGCAAAAGACTCCTCCTGTTTCTACTGTCCAAAAGACACTGACCAACTTCCCAGGATTCCAGCCAGCTTCTAACATCAAAAAGCCGGTGGAAAACCCCAAAGGGCTGCAGAACCTGCTCACCGTTCAGCTCCAGCAGAAAAAGGTGTCTGCATTAAGAAATCTGTTAATTAACCGCCCTGATATACTCATATCAGTCACTCCTAGCCGGCGTTTCCCAAAACACCGAAGAATATTTGTAGTACTTGTAATTATATCATAGTAAATAATCTGCAAGCTCTCAGAATGTGCTTTTCTCTTTAAATGTTAAAGTTGCCACTGTTAGCTACACTAGCTGACAGAGTAGGCTGAGGTAGCTGTTAAGTACAGTTTAGTTCACAAGTCCAGCAATGTGATTTATGATTAGGCTGATATCTAATTGGCTGGTATTAGCTAACTGCTAATCCTTCAGTTTCAGCATATATAACAGCCCATAAATTATACACTCCAATACTGTATACATCACAACAACAAATACTACAGAGCAGCTGGTTAGTTTAATACTCAGGCTTATGAGAGCTCTTTGTCTTCACTCAGGCCACTCTATCTTCAGTAAACTTGGAGGCGCTACCAGATAAAGGAGAGAGGCTGAGGACACAGGTTAAAGAGCTGGAGGAAGCCCTGGAGTCACTGAGCCTCACTGCTGCTTCTCAGCCTGGTAGGAGTCACACTGCACATGAGAAATAATAGAATAGTGTTTTCAGATGGTTTATTCAAGTGCTTTTTAGTTATTCCACTATGTACCTCAGCTATACTCCCAGTTAAGCCCTTATGCTTACACGGGCAAAACCTTGAGGGACTTTTTTGTCTTAGTAAGCGCTGTGTAATTTGATGTTCTTTGATTTTCTTTCTGTCAAACAAACGTGCAGGTGAAAGTGTAATAATAAAACCAACAAGGTTTTTTAGATTTGGCTGGATGTCTGTGTCTCCCTTTCAGAGTCTGAGGAAGCGTGTAGCAGCACTGATTCTGGTTTCAGCACCACTCAGATGAATCCATTCAGCCGGCAGGGCGGGACCATCCTGCTCCCTGCTCCTCCAGCCCCGGGCCTGCACCATCATCAGGCCTCTGGTGGCTCTCTGGAGCTCCAGCTGAGCCAGGGATACTCTCAGATGTATGGAGGTATGCCATATGGGAAAGAGAAACACTTCTATAAAATGTGTAATTTTTTTTTTTTTTAACTTGAAATAAATATAGATTGCTAATCATTCATCCTTAATGTTTCCAGCATACCCACAGGCACAGACATTTTATGGGGGTAGAATGACCAACGACCGTCTTCTGGCGGTGAAAAATGCCACCTGTGAGGCCATCGACCATCTCCACAAGTCCCTGGAGTCCTGTCCTGATGCCGAGGCTGAGGCCCCTGATCCCAAGGGTATCAAGGTGTTACACACTGCTTCACTCACTACTGTGGCAAAAAAAAAATCTGACAACAACGACTACATTTTCACAAAAACTTCAAAAATAAAGGAAACTCATAGCAGCACTCAGATATTCTGACTGATTACACAAGGCTTAGTGCTCGGCTCTGTCAGTAAATAGTTACATTTAGAATTTTTAAGCTGTTGTGATATAGAAGATAGTGGATGACAGACAACTCTTAGCAGGAGAGGTTGAAATCTTACACGAATAGTTTCACCGAAAAGCATCATCCAAAATTTCAAGATATGAAAGCCCACTTTTAAATTCATCTATCGGCAATTTTTACATGACACTCAGCGCAGGCGAGCGCCATCTTTACTCTGATTTGACTGCTCAGACTGAGGCTGCACTGCATAAAAAATACCTGGTGTCTGACTGAGTACCATTTATTTACTCTCAGGATGGTTTTCTGCTTCTAGTATTGCAGCCACATTTTAAGGTCAGCCTTAGAAATATAGTGTACAAAAGGCCCCGTAGTTATGGGTTTATTCTGTTCAGTTGTTAGTTCACCTGTAGTTTTTAGAGTGGCCAGTAGAGGTCACCCCACCGCTTTGTATGAGAGACTATGTCCAGGGAGAGACGTGGGCAAAGCACCTGAGCTTTTCTGCTCCAGATTACTGGCAGAGAATTGGTTATCCCGTGAGAAGTGTGCATTAATGAGCAACAGACCACACACACACACACATCCATGCCCACGCACCTAAACCTGTATGCAATACCTGCTCCTCTGACAACCTCTGTTACCTTCAACTGTGTGAAGTCAATACAAGAGTCTGCACTATCCTCGGTGTCTTCATTGTCTCCCTTCTGAACATTCATCCGGGCCTTGAGCAGTGTTCTGGCCGACACTCCGGGGAGTGGTAGCTGCAAACCTGAACTAGCACCTTACAGTCCTTCCAGTACAAGCTATCTACCCAACATTAATGGTCCTTCGAGCCGGAGGTAAGCTGCTTCTACCCTAACAAGATGGATGATATTCAGAACTTCTCAGCTCTTGGTGCGCGCCCACGGCGTAATGTACGGCGTCCCCTCCGCTATGAAGCTTATGAGACTGACTTTCCCGGGCTTGGTGCAGGTTACCAGGAGGAAAGTGAGACAGGAGGCGACACCCGTTCTTCCCACCATCCTCCGTCTGACCCCTCTGATGACCGCTCACACGGTCATGTCACACCACTGAGAGCAGAATTAGAAGATATACAACGTGAAAGGTTCCTGTTCCAGCAGTCGCATGACCAGATGAAAGCTGGGCTGGCTAATGTCCAGGCCCTTCATGCTAGTTTGCTGCAGTTGTTGGACCGTGTAGAGAGTCTGCAGCTCAGTCCACCGCCCAGAGCCCCTGCTGTTCATCTCCAGCCACCCCCTGCTGAAGAGGAAGAGGACTGGCCTCCACCACCTCCTCCTGTTGTGTTCAAGGAGGAGTCTGTCTCCAGCCAGGGTCCAGTTGCGGACCGCATCGATACGATGCTGAAAGAGCTCCAGGATCTGAAGAGGGAGTCTATGGCTGCACAGGAGAGTCAGATCATCCCCCCACATGAATCTAGGCCAGGTTTCACTTCTCCTCAGCCAAGGATCACCTACCCTCCAGCGCCGCCTCCGAGAGCACACCCCCCTCCATTGCAACCACTGCCAACTCCATCCCCGTCCTCATCTACTCCTTTCTTGACCTACAGGGGGCCTCGTCCAAGCATTCCCAAGCTCTCACGCCGTGATCCTGGGGAATTTGCTCGTCTAAAGATGGCGCTAGAGAACTTATTGCCCCCGGAGAGTTCAGAGCTTTTCAGGTACCAAGTCTTGTTAGATCATCTACACCTGGAGGAAGCAAAGTTGATAGCGGACGCTTACCTCCATTCTGCCACGCCCTTCAGTGACACTATGAACGCTCTTAATGACAGGCTTGGGCAGCCCCACCAGCTTGCCCTGAGAAGAATTGCTGCTGTCATGGACTCACCTGACATCCGCCGAGGGGATGCAGCCGCATTTGAGCGATTCTCTCTCCACATCCAGTCGCTCGTGGGCATGCTGAAGACTTTAGGCCCTGATGGGGAGGTTGAACTCCAGTGTGGCTCCCATGTGGCTCGACTCCTTAGTAAGCTTCCTTCAGAGCAAAGAGCTGATTTCCGTCGGTGCATGTACAACCATTCTGGTCAGGCTTACACCCTGGATGACCTGGCTACCTGGTTAAAGTACGAATCCTGGTGTCAGGACTATGACGGCTTGCCCACCCCAGCGATCACCAGAGAGAAGCCTGATGTCAGACCAAGCAGACGCTCTGTTGCGGTCCTTCACAGTGCAGAGAGCTCACCCAGGTCACCAGGTACCACTCCAAACAAAGCTAGGCAGCAACCCTACTGCGCCTTTTGCGATAACCGTGCCCATCACCTGAGTCAGTGTCAGGAGGTCATCAAACTGAGTCGCGAACAACTCACAGACTGGATAAAGACTAACAAGAGGTGCTGGCGTTGCGCACGCTCCCATCAGGCAGCACAGTGTACCCTCAAGAAACCCTGCAGCCTGTGTCAGGGTCGTCATCTGCAGGTCCTTCACGACGTGAATTCGAAGTTCTTAAAGCCACATGGCTCAGTGTCTGCTCCCCCACGAGAAGGTGAGAATCCTACGGGCGTCCTGTACCTCGATCGTCCTACAGAGAGCGGCCAAGTCCTGTTAAAGGTTGTCCCAGTCATCCTTCACCATAATGGCAAGACTTTGAGCACTCACGCAGTTTTGGATGATGGGTCAGAGAGGACTATGCTGCTACCCACCGCTGCCCAGAAGCTTGACCTTCAAGGCATCCCAGAGACACTTCCATTGCGCACTATCAGGCAAGATGTGCAAACTCTGCAAGGATCATGTGTCTCATTCGAGATCTCCCCTGGTGGCAAACCTAAGCTGAAGTACAAAGTCCGCAACGCCTTCACCGCCACCCGTATCGACCTAGCCGAGCACAGCTACCCGGTGGAGTCCTTGCAGCGGAAGTATAGACACCTCCGAGGCCTGCCTCTCCAGTCCTTCAAGAGGGTCAAACCTCTCCTTCTGATTGGCAGTGACCACCCACAGCTCATCACTCCAACTGAAGCTGTCCGTCTTGGTCCACCGGGTGGTCCCGCCGCTATGCGCACCAGGTTAGGGTGGACACTACAGGGTCCCTCCAGCCTTATAGGTTCCTCTTCGCTGCCACAACAGTGCCTCTTCACGACCGCCATTCCTCCCCAGGTGAGTGAGCTACTCAAACATGTAGAGAAGTTATGGCAGGTAGATGTTGTCCCGGTGCCAGAAGGCAAGGTGGTTACCCGTTCAAGAGAAGATAACTATGCAGTTAGCCTGCTAGAGCAGAAGACAGTTCGTGTAGATGTCGAGGGCATCCAACGCTATGCCACCCCCCTCCTTCGCCGCGAGAACATGCCACACCTTAAAGCTAGCCCTAACGCTGTCGTTCCCAGTTTGAGAAGTGTGGAGAGAAGGCTCCAGAAAGATCCAGAACGAGCTAAGGTCTACCGGGCAGAGATAGAGAAGTTGGTCCAGGCCGGTTCGGTGGTTAAGGTGCCCCCCTCTGAGGTTGCTCATGCAGATGAGTCATGGTACATCCCTCACCACCTTGTTAGCCACAATGGCAAAGATCGCCTTGTGTTTAACTGTTCGTTCCAGTTCCAAGGCCAAGCCCTCAACGAACATCTTCTACCTGGGCCCACCCTGAGCGCATCGCTCCTTGGTGTCCTCCTTCGCTTTCGAGAGCATGCCGTAGCCATCAGTGGTGACATTAAAGGTATGTTCCACCAGATTCGCCTTCTTCCCGAAGATCGTTCCCTCCTGCGGTTTGTGTGGCGGGATCTACACCCCGAGGAACCGGTGGCCGTTTATGAATGGCAGGTCCTCCCCTTCGGTACAACTTGCAGCCCATGCTGTGCAACCTTTGCTCTGCAGCGCCACGCCAGGGACCACACGGAAGGAGATGATCCGCTACGTCACTCTGTGGGACAGTGCTTCTATGTTGATAACCTTCTCCAGAGCGTGCCGACCCCTGAAGAAGCCCGGGACCTAGTGGACAGGCTAAGAGCCCTCCTGTCTTCTGCTGGATTTGTCCTTCGCCAGTGGGCCAGTAATGAACCCAGCACCATTGGCCACCTACCTGAAGACCTCAGATCCACAAGTGCAGAACTTTGGCTCACTCAAGACAAATCAGACACCTCTGAGCCAACTCTGGGCCTTAGCTGGCACTTCCCCACGGACACCTTGGGTTACAGACACCGCAAAATCAGTTATGGTGCCCCCACTATGCGGAATATTTATAAGGTTCTCGCAAGCCAATACGACCCACTGGGCTTTATCCTACCGTACACCACCCGAGCCAAGATGCTGGTGAGGCGCCTTTGGGATCAACAGAGGGGATGGGATGACCCGCAGCTTCCGCCAGAACTACTCCAGCAGTGGAAAACCTGGGAAGAGGAATTGCCGTTCCTTGCACAAGTCCTGCTTCCTCGCCCGTATCTCCCAAAGCACATCACGGAGTCAGTTAGTGAGAGAGAGATTCACATATTCTGTGATGCGTCAGAGCAGGCTTATGGCGCAGTGGCCTACATGAGAACAGTGACAGGTGATGGCAGCTCACATCTAGCCTTCCTGATGGCTCGCTCCCGTGTTGCCCCTAAACGCATTCTCTCCATGCCCAGACTTGAGCTGTGTGGTGCCCTCTCCGGAGCTCATCTTTCCCGTCTCCTTAAAAATGAGCTCACTCTGGACATAAAGAGAATAGTGCTGTGGTCTGACTCCACAACTGTACTCACCTGGTTGAGGTCCCAGTCATGCCACTTCAAGGTCTTCGTCGGCACCCGCGTGGCTGAGATCCAGGAATTAACTCACTCGCACACCTGGCGCTATGTGGACTCAGCCCAGAACCCCGCAGATGATATAACCCGGGGGAAGTCCCTTCTCGAGCTCACCAGACCCAATAGATGGAGTCAAGGGCCTCCTTTCCTGCTCCTAGGTCCAGAACAGTGGCCTCCAGAGCCAAGTGGCACCCTGGCTGAGCCTCCAGGCCCATCTGAGCTCCGTAAAGAGACCTTTTGTGGATTTTCTACCACCTTTGACCCCGCCACTTCGAACTTCAGCAAATATGACACCTGGACACAGCTGCTGGAAGCGGCTATTACGCAGTTGCATGGGGCGGCCAAAGGCGGTGGAACTTCATCGGCTTATGACTATGTTCGAGCAGAGATGGATGTCCTGAGAGAAGCTCAACAGGAGAGCTTCCCTGAGGAGTATCGACTCCTTAAGCAGGGGAAATCCATCAGTCGCAGCAGTCGTCTCCTTGCACTATCCCCTGAGTTCGACCACGAGAATGAGGTCATCCGTGTAGGTGGACGTCTTCGCCGCTCTGAAGATCTCGCCTTTACCAGCTCCCATCCTTTAGTTTTGGATCCGACACATCCAGTCACCCGCCTGTTCATCCAGGACGTCGACAGTCGCCTGCGCCATCCAGGGCCAGAGAGGGTCTTTGCGGAGATTCGGCGCACTCATTGGATCCTGAGAGGCCGGGAAGCAGTTAGGCGTTTTCAAAGGACCTGTCTTGAGTGCCGCAGATGGAGAGCTCGACCAACTGTTCCCAAGATGGCGGACCTGCCAGTTGCGCGCCTCCGCCTTTACAAACCTGCCTTTTATTCGACAGGCGTGGACTGTTTTGGACCCTTTGAGGTCAAAATCGGGCGCCGTGTGGAGAAGAGGTGGGGCATCATCTTTAAGTGCCTAACTATCAGAGCGGTCCACCTTGATGTCCTAACCTCCATCGATACGGATGCCTTCCTAATGGCACTTCGCCGTTTCATTGCCAGGAGAGGAACTCCAGCTGAGCTGTACTCAGACCAAGGGACCAACTTCCGTGGGGGAGAAAGGGAACTGCAAGCAGCTTTTGCAGCCATGACCTCTGACCTGCAGAAGCTCCTGGCTCCCCATAAGATCGTCTTCCACTTCAATCCACCAGCGGCTCCTCATTTCGGGGGAGTGTGGGAGCGGGAGATTAGGTCTGTCAAGACGGCACTCTACACTACAGTAGGATCCCAACCCCTTCAAGAAGAGGTCCTCCGCACGGTCCTTGTGGAGGTGGAGGGCATCTTGAACTCCAAACCACTAGGTTATGTCCCGTCTGACATCAGTGATCCTGATCCAGTGACCCCCAACTGCTTTCTGATGGGGCGGCCTGACGGAGCACTTCCTCAAGTGGCTTATCCCAAAGAAGAGCTCCTGAGTCGCCGGAGGTGGAAGCACTCCCAGGTGCTGGCTGACCATTTTTGGTCTCGATTCATCCGGCTGTACCTTCCAAGCCTGCAGGTTCGGCAGAAATGGAGGTCATCCCCCGCAGATGTCACAGAAGGTTCGGTGGTGATGATCGTAGATCCTCAGCTGCCTCGCGCTTCCTGGCTCGTGGGCCGCATCTCCAAAGTCCACCCCAGTCCCGACGGGCACATCAGGTCTGCTGACATCAAGGTGAAGGACCGGACCTTCACCCGACCTGTGGCGAGGCTGGTGGTGCTGCCTGCCCTCCCGGACGAAGGCAAAGGACAATCACCGTAACTTTGTTTGTAAAATTGCCTTTTGTTGTGAGCAAATGTACTTCATACATTTGGGGGCGGCTGTACAAAAGGCCCCGTAGTTATGGGTTTATTCTGTTCAGTTGTTAGTTCACCTGTAGTTTTTAGAGTGGCCAGTAGAGGTCACCCCACCGCTTTGTATGAGAGACTATGTCCAGGGAGAGACGTGGGCAAAGCACCTGAGCTTTTCTGCTCCAGATTACTGGCAGAGAATTGGTTATCCCGTGAGAAGTGTGCATTAATGAGCAACAGACCACACACACACACACATCCATGCCCACGCACCTAAACCTGTATGCAATACCTGCTCCTCTGACAACCTCTGTTACCTTCAACTGTGTGAAGTCAATACAAGAGTCTGCACTATCCTCGGTGTCTTCATTGTCTCCCTTCTGAACATTCATCCGGGCCTTGAGCAGTGTTCTGGCCGACACTCCGGGGAGTGGTAGCTGCAAACCTGAACTAGCACCTTACAGTCCTTCCAGTACAAGCTATCTACCCAACATATAGCTTCCGATTGTAGCTCATAGTTTTACATTATTATGCTCTAAGAAATTGCATCTGAATGTAATCTTTATGTGTCCATATATTTTAATTAATTTTCATTTTTGCGTCACAACATTTTCTTTTATTGACAAAACTGTCACAATTTAGAATGGTACAGCCTGTATTTCCTCTTTTGATTGGACGATGATGTTAGGCTAAGATTGCTGCATTGTGATTGGTTGCTCAGGTGCCTCTCCTGCCCCATCAGAGGAGAGCTTTGGCCTGGTTGCTCTGGAGAGAAACGCAGAGTCCTTGTGGAGGAATACTGGGTGAGTGTTTTTGGAAATAAGCCCGTGGGGTCTGTTTGTTACATTTAATTTGCTATTCTATGTACAGAAATGGTCTCCTCAGGCCAGTCAGTTTGCTCACATGACAAAGAGAGGAACACCTCGCTTCTTACCATTTCTTCATCTTTTTTCTAGTACATCTCATTTGTATTCTTTTCAATCAGCGGATGACATGGGTCTGGGGAAGACCTTGACCATGATTTCTCTCATACTGGCCATGAAGATGAAAGCAAAAAAGGACAAGGAGGAGATGGAAAAGAAGAAGAAGGATAGCTGGTTATCCAAAACTGGTAACAAGAACCTTTTGTCATTGACTCAGTGGATCAAATAAAATCTAGTTAAATAAAATTATACAGTTCTTCCTGTTTTTTTTTTTTTTTTAGCCATTTCCTTGTTTTTTTGTGTCCAGACTGCATCCCTGTGTTGTCTAAGGGCACTCTTATCATCTGCCCTGCCTCCCTGGTGCACCACTGGAAGAAGGAGATTGACAGACATGTCAAGACGGGCAAGTTGACGGTGTACCTGTACCACGGCCCGAACCGTGAGAGAAGTGCCAGAGCGTAAGAAAGCTGCAAACTTTGTCACACACACATTGCTGTTTATTTCTCCGCTCTGCCTTTATCTCAGTTTGTAATGGTGCAGTCGCATCTTATTCTTTGAGGAGCCACACAAAGTTCCTGCAGTGACAGTTGACCTTTTTTACCTTTGTGCCAAACAATTACATATTAAAATGTTGGTATTAGAGGTCATAGTAAAGCACTGTAGGAACAAGAATGTCCTGCAAATGTTTCATAAAGAGAAAGCTTGGAAAAGCCAAAACTCAGTACAGTCGTAAACATGAGTAAAGCAGACAAAAAGGAGCTCCGCTGTCATAACTGTCGTTATTTTTGCAAAACACACCTCTCGGGAAAACATGCTTTCACAGACAAAATGAAATGATGCACACGGGGGAATTGATTTGTGTACTGTAAATGTTTGATCTTGTGTTTGTGCAAAGTAGTGGAGAGCAGCTCTGTCATTGTTTCTTTGACATGTCAAAGATCTTCATTACAGCTGTTCTTTTCCCATTTGAAGGACATTTGAGTCACAAAAACTAAATACAGTGTTGTGCATGTGTCCACCAGACTGGCAGATTACGATGTGGTGGTGACTACCTACAGCCTAGTGTCCAAGGAGATCCCGGTCCAAAAAGAAGAGGCCGATAAACCCAACACGGATAAGGACGATGTGGTAAATACTACATATACGACCGGAACCAAAGCCTTCAGTGTTAACACTGAAGATGCTGGCAGCAGCACTAAAAAGGAAAATACTGTTTTCGTGATTTCTTACTAAGATAAGAGCAGTGTTGGAAACATCACTTTCAGCAAAATGAAATAACTTACAAACACACTTCCCATTATTTTTCTTCAGCGTCCAGGCTCAGCTCCTCTCCTGCGAGTGTCCTGGGCCCGCATAATTCTGGATGAAGCCCACAGCATCAAAAACCCAAAAGTGCAGACCTCCATGGCTGTCTGTCAGCTGAGGGCCGGAGCCCGTTGGGCTGTCACTGGTACACCCATTCAGAACAACCTGCTGGACATGTACTCGCTGCTCAAGTAAGACAACAGCACAGTGAATACAAGTTTCTAACCCATCCTGTGTTTTGTTAGCCTGCTGCACATGTGTGGTCCGTTTTTAATATTTGGGACAGTTTTTAAGTATTTTCATAATATGGTGCAGACTGACGAGATAATACGCCTGTTTTTAATAAGTTACATATAAATCATGAAGTCTGGAATATTTGATCACACAGTTGAGCTTCTTAAATAACTAAAACAACGTCTGACAAATCCTCTTCTAGCCTTGGCTTGTGTATTTCAGCTGTGTGACATGGATGTTTTATACTTGAAGATAAAAACATGCAAAGGATACACCAGTGCATCCTCGATTACAGCTCCTCTGGAAAGGCTCCTTTCTCCTCTGTCCTCCAGATACAGTTTTCAGTCTGGAGGACTGAGCTTAATATTTGTTTCACAAGCAGAAGGATGTAGGACAGAGGAGACGAGGAAGCACAAATGAAATGAACACATTAGGAATAATAAATGTATTTCATGAATGAGATCCTGTTCTTTCACTGCGTTCCTCTGTCTTTTCAGGTTTCTGCGTTGTTCTCCGTTCGACGAGTACAAACTGTGGAAAGCTCAGGTGGACAACGGCTCCGAGAGAGGCAGAGAGCGACTCAACATCCTGACCAGGACTCTGCTGCTCCGACGAACCAAAGACCAACGGGACAGCACAGGCCAACCACTGGTAGAGAGACACACACACAGACTCCATGAACATCTGTCTTTATGGTAGCACATCAGGAAATACACTCACTATTAGGAGTTTGCCACCATTAAATTAAAAAACATAAACAAGCAAAGTATCTTTTAGCTTCTGGGAGTGTATGTTTAATTACAAAATATAACCAGAAACTAAAGCAGTTTTGTTTCAGGTGTCTCTTCCTGATCGGACTTCCGAGGTGCATCGACTCAAACTTTCTGAGGATGAGCAGGCTGTGTATGATGTGTTATTTGCCCAGTCCAGGTAAAAGTCTATCTTTTCAGAAAGACATGAACCTTTGTCAAATGCAAAGGCAGAGTTACAGTTAGGGGTTTAATTAACATTTTTAAAGCCCAAGACGTTCTGTTTGTATTGTTCATTTCACTATTTTATTTCCTGCATTTTCATCTTTGTTTTTTATTTGGACATCTTGATGTTTTTACCTTTTTGAGGGTTGTGAAACTAGGAATTAAGTCAATTATAAAAAGTCAATTATATATTTTTCTCTCCTCCAGATCTACTCTGCAGAGCTACCTAAAGCAACATGAAGGAAATGATGTGAAGAAAGGAAGCACTTCCAGTTCTAATCCCTTTGAGAAAGGTGAGGCCTCACCAATAAATAAACTTAATCTGAGCAAAGGTTGTTTTGCAGTCACGATTGCATATTATTATACGAGGTGCATAATTAAATTTGCGTGTAGAAAACAACAGAAATTAAACTGGAAGCTGGGACGGCACTTTTGCCTTAAGTCAAACTCTTTTAGCAATCAGTGTTTGCTAGTAGCAGTAATGGTGATTTAAAATAGTGTTCACTCTCTCTGTCTCTCCAGTGGCCCAGGAGTTTGGTTTGTCCCAGGCTGATCCTGCTCTGTCGAGCTCCCAGCAGGCTAAGCAGGTGTCCAGCACCGTCCACATCCTGTCCTTGCTGCTGCGCCTCCGACAATGTTGCTGTCACCTCTCACTTCTTAAGAAGGTACACACTTTCACGTGCTGTCATAAGGCTTTCCAGCAATGTCTATAATTTAAAAAGACACACATAATGATACAAACTGAATACTGCACACACCTATTTCACACCTGTCTCCTGTGCTTAGACTCTGGACTCATCGGAGCTGCAGGGTGATGGGATCGTCTTATCTCTGGAGGAGCAGCTCAATGCTCTGTCGCTCTCCTCCAGCCCCTCGCCATCTGGCCCTGATCCCAAAGACTCTGTGGCCCTCAATGGCACACGCTTCCCCTCGCGGCTGTTTGAGGGCACCAGCAGGAGCACCAAGGTGGGCAATAGATCAGCACACTAACATCACAGTTACTGGCAGAATGTGAAAATGTGTGCTGCTGTCTGATATAGAAGGTGAAATAAGATCAGGGTATGATTGTTTTTGTTGATCAAAAGTCACAATAAAGTCACCAATGAAGTCACTGGGTGTGGATTGTTTGCCCTCAGTTGGAGCCTTTGGATCTTTCCCACACAGATTCAGCTCTAAATCGTGATTTGACATGATTGTTTTCATGCTAAATGTTTTAAAATTCATAGCTGACCATTTGTCTTTGTTAGAGGCAGGGAAAATGCACAATGTATGTGATAAGAGCGCATGGTGGTCCAGTTCAAAATCTGTTAGTTAGTATTAAAAGATCAATTTTCCTTCTAGATCTCTGCTATCATCTCTGAACTGAAGGCGATCAGAGAGAAGAGTAATGATCACAAAAGGTAAAACATTACACATCACAATAATTCAGAGTTCATGTCTTTTTATTCACAATTAATAACAATTTTCATGTTACCTTCTCATATGTGGTCTTCATGGCGTGTCTCGCCCTTATTGTCCAGTGTGATCGTGTCCCAGTGGACCAGCATGCTCCAAATTGTAGCAGTTCATCTGCAGCTGATGGGGTTAACGTACAGCGTCATCGACGGGACCGTCAACCCTAAACGCCGCATGGACCTGGTGGAAGAATTCAACACTAACCCAAAGGGACCACAGGTAAATGTCTCTATTTTTGTCAAATGGAGCATGTCTGAATGAAGCCGACTGGGGGGGTTGAAGGTTTTTTTTGCATTTATCACATTCCTGGTGAACCCCACTCTCTCCCTTCCCTGTTCCGGTCCACTTCTCAGCTAATCACCTTTCGAGCGACTTACATCATCATACACGTCGAGCAATGTGAAGTTTAGATTTTGGAGAACTGCACAGGAGCATGTTTAGACCTCCTCCCTGTAGATAATTACCTTCACAAAGAGACACAGCCGCAGGAGCATAAATTAAGCATAATGAGGCGGCACAATGGTTTCCATACTTCTAACCAACAGGTGGCAGTAATGCACCAAGTAAAGGAGTTGACATGAATGAAAACGATGTAGAATTTAAGATGTTCATAATCTTAATGAGGATTAATCCATTCTGCACATTTAACAGAGTTTCACTAATAAACGTATTCAACTTTTATAAAAAATAAAAACAACTTTTATACAACGAGCTGCAAGGAAAATCCACATGGCATTTTTTACATCAAGAGCAGAGGACCTATATTTAAAATGATAAAATTATCACACCAGTAAGATATCAATGGGAGCTTTAAATATTGGAATGAAATTGGTACCACTTTCTACCGCTCAATCTAAATAAGATTTTGAAATACAAAAGACTCAAATTTACAACAATAAGACAACAACAACAATAAGAAACTTGTTTTATTTATTCTGACGTCCGGCCAGCGAAAATACATTAAAATAATCTAAGCTGGAGGAAGACTCTGGGATCTTCCATTACAGACGACGATTAGCAGAATATCTACCTGTTAAGATATTTTATAACCCCTAAATTAAACTGTGTACAGATAGGAGAAACAAGAACAGATGGACTTTTCTTTCTGTACGATTTATTTATGTAGCACTGCGAGCAACTTATCCGTAAAAGACAAATGCTTATTAAGAAGATTGCTTGCACAGCCAATGGGATAGCAATAACCCGTAAATGATTAAAACATGAACCCCTAATTAAGAATGACTGGATGGCACAGTGAGCAATATCAAAGACATGAAGAGATTTTCTTTTCTTTAAGCTAAAAAACTTATCAGTTTACAAAAAACTGTGAAAACACTGATGCACTATGTAAAACAGCAATAGTGGCTTCTTTTTTTTTTTACTCTTTTTTCTTTTGTACTTGCACTGATAATCTGTGCATAAATGTAAGGCCAACTGTTCCTGTTTTTGTAATGTTTGCTCCATTTGTGAAGAATGCAGTTAAATAAAAAGTAAACAACAATAAATTATATGTTATAAACAGAAATTGCTGCAACACTGAAATGTAAATAATAATAGTAGTAATAATAATAATGATGATGATGATGATGATGATGGGACTTCTAGATTAGCTGTGATCATTATACCAAGTGTGCTATGCAGCTGAGAACTAAGCTTGAAGTGATAATGATGAAAATGAGTGTAATCAAACTGTTTTGTTGCACAGCTCTAAATGTATAGTGCTGCCTAATTGTTCTGGTTTTTGCTTCAGGTGATGCTGGTTTCTCTTTGTGCCGGGGGGGTTGGACTGAATCTGATCGGTGGGAATCACCTGTTCCTCATTGACATGCACTGGTGAGAGCCACATTGTCATTCAAAGAGCTGGAAAAGTATCACTTCTGTTGTTTGCCGTTCGCCGTTTAATGTAGCAAGCTGCATTTGAAATATATCTGTTGTGCAAATAATTTTTTCAATATTTTATCCTCTCTAATTTAATTTGTATCCTCTAAAGTATCTTGTGCCTTCACATTTCGCATTATAAGGAATGGCAAAGGACAATTTAAAGGCAGTTATAAACAAACATGTGCAGACGTCACACAATGCATTCTGCAGTTTTGCAGAGATTATGTTATTCCAAACTTAAGAAACATTTCTGTAAGGTAGAAGAAAGTTGTTTCAATTTTAACCCTTCAACAGGAACCCAGCTTTGGAGGATCAGGCCTGTGACCGCATCTATAGAGTGGGACAATATAAAGACGTCACCATCCACAGGTGACGCATCAGCTTCTAACTGAATCTCCACAAAATTTCTAGTTTGCATCTTTATTTTTAAGTTTTACTAAGCATGTAATGGTAACAATGATGTGTAAACTGCGTTTCTTTGTGCTAATAGTTTGTGTGTGTGTGTCTATGTGGCATTGTCAATAGGTTTGTGTGTGAAAACACAGTGGAGGAGAAAATTTCCACACTGCAGACAAAGAAGAAGGAGCTGGCACAGAATGTGCTGTCGGGAACCGGAAACACCCTCTCCAAACTCTCTCTGGCAGATCTCAAGATCATTTTTGGAGTCTGAATAAAGAGCTGTACCAGCTGACCAACAGCTATTCAGACATGCATTGTGTGAATGTATTAGGTTGTAACTTTAGAAAATGTTGAAATAACAATAATAATAACAACAACAACAACAACAATGGGGTAATGCATTACTTTAAAAGTACCATGTTATTTGTTACACCAAGGCTAAGAATTTTCCTCCAAACACTGAGCCATAACTGAGATGTTTAGATTAGTTACACTAAACAAAATATGTGGGCTTTTTCTAAAACTCTTTTTTGGGTTTGTTTTTGTTTGGGGGGTGGGGTTGTTAGTTTTTATTTGTATTCTTTCTTTTCTTTTTTTTTTCTTTTTTTTTGGACTGTTTAAACAGATGGTCAAATGCCACAGCTGACACACAGCTGGACAGTATTTGAAACATATGTGTGTACACATACATTTAAACAGTTTCTTACTATATTTTGTAAAATTACATAATATTTTCCTCCATGTATCTGTTTCTTCCACCTGATTTATTTCTTTATACTTATATAAAGAAATACATTATATCATTATTATTATTATTATTATTGTTATTAATAATAATACTATTATCATCATAATTTTTTACTAGTATTGCTGTATTTGTGTTGTTTGTGATGTAATGTTACAATAAATTTAGGTGATTAAAGTTATTAGAAGTGACTTCTGTTTTAGGCAGTAAACTGAAACGATTATTTAATTTTCTAAAGCTGCTTAAAGTTTACTCAGTTGAAAAACATGTTGCTAATATTGTGGCTTTTAAGGCATTTCAATATTGCACTTGTGATTATTAAAATATTATACATTGAAGACTAAAAGCATGAGTGGATGACGTGTTTTTTTGTTTTGTTCTGTGCAGGAAGATGTGTGCTATATTTAAATATGTATAATTAGTTAGCAGACGGTCTGTTTTCACCAGGCAACGTGTTTTCAACGCTCGCAAATCACTGACTTTTGATGCCTTTAGTACATTTCGAACTTTTGGGCGTCATCGCCTGAAATAACAGAACAATAAAGAGAAAATTTAAAAATATATATGTTGTTAAAATTATTGTTATTCTTTAAACTTGTAGCAGGGCATAAAAGTCAGAAGTTATGGAAAGCAATGAAATAGTTGTTTGTTGGTTTTAAATCACTTTAGCGTATTATAGCGTAATATATTGTTTCGATTAAAATTAATTATCGCCAAATCGCCTTTTTTTAGTACATCAGCAAAAATAAAATGTTTTATTTTTTGTAAATACTATTTTGGTGTGATACGTTCGACGATTAAGAGCAGCATTTGAACGCCTCTCGTGACTGCGGGCGGTAACTGCCCTGCGTTCAGCTCAGCCCTCTCAGAGCTGCAGAGCTAGTGCAGTCTGTAGTACCACTAGGTACGGCAGCGTCCTACCTCTGTCAACACGGCGGCCTTTTCGAGTGCAAAACCCAAAACAGGCAGATTTTAGGAAACCAACACTACCACACAGCCATGGCGGCTGAAACCGACAAGGTAGAGCCCGCGGACAGCGAACAAGATGAGGAAGAAGACGTGTACGAAGTGGAAAAGATCATTGACATGCGGGTGGAAGAGGTAAAAATAGCTAAGTGCTACGTAGCCGCCTGGCTAGCTTTGCAAACATGGCTGGCATTTCTTTCAGTCCACTTTCACGAGGCATAGCCCACCAACAACGGTGGAAAGACCCTTTGTGTTAGCAGAATCGCGTTTCTGCGGTTCATTTACATGCACAAAATTGCTTGTGTGTTACTTTGTTACATGGGTTTTCTGGTTTTAGTCGTGGGTCGCTGTTCCTCCATACATAGCATCTTTTCCAAGCACAACTTGTCCCATGATGTCCGCTCGGCTCTCCCCTGCTGAGGCCAAGGACGGACCCGTTGCAGGCTTTCACATATTTTCATCGTATTTTGCTAGCTGCAGGGCTACATCGGCTAAATCCCCGAATAATGCAGGACTCGCAGCGTGTGAGAAGATTGGTGGGATTTGCTGTTTGTTAACACTGAATTTACTTATACCAGGTAATAATGGGTGAGCCCTGTGACCGCTGCATTTCTAACTGTATAAAGTAGCGGACAAACATGCTTTAGACCCGTGCACAAACACAGATGACCCCAGCAGCTAACATTAGCTACATTTGCTATCTTTCTTGCTTTTTACCTTTTCTTTTTAAGATTGCCGTGAAGCACATGTAATGTCCGTGGCATTAACTTTGGGTGGGGGGGGGGGGGGGTTCCTTTGAGTATCAGGTCTCGTTACAAAGGTTAAATTGCACTCTTTTTAAAGACAGCTATAAATGAATTTGGTTGAATAGCACCAAAAGAAGGGAGAAATCAATATTCATAGTAGAGCAGCGAGACAGTACAGGCTTGATTACTGACCAGTAGAGCTGGGCGATATGAGATTTTTTCATATCACGATATGTTTTTTTCATTTCAGGCAATAACGATATCTATCACGATATAAGCCAAATAACTATATTTGTAAGATTTAAATGTGCCGTTGCTCACAAGTAAAATGTGAAATAATCAGCAGCTTGTTTTTATTTAAATATTTATTTCCCATAATAAGTTCAACAGGGTAGATGTACTTAAGGAACATGAGACTTTTTCAGATAAATAAAGGCAAATATTGCAAACTACACAAAAGGCAGCCGCTAAAGCGTTTAAGTTTCAAAACAGAACAAACGAAACAGACTAAATTGTCAATTCCACTTAGAAACAAAATATTAATTCTAAAAATAAATCTTAGTTTGTTTTACAGAAGAACAGACAAAACTGACTAACTTTTGTCAATATCAAATAAACTGAGAACTAAAAGGAAATTCTCAATCTCTCCTTGTTGTATAGCTTAGCTTTTCAAACAGTTTTAACAGTTACTTTAGTCTGACAAAAGCCGAATGACGAATTAGCGCTTCCAGTCAGAGACTGAGGCTACGTCCACACGTACACGGGTATTTTTGAAAACGGAGATTTTCCGTTTTCGTTTTAAAAAATAATCCCGTCCACTAGAGCAGGGCGATATGGCCAAAAATATTTATCACGATATATATTTGAAAATTTGCGATAACGATATAACCGACGATATAATTGATGCGAGACAAAATACAACTCCACAACATTACTAGCGCAAAAAGACAACCTTCCATTTATATTCACTTAAACAAGAAGCTGGTTTTTATGTACATTAAAGCTTTATAAAAATGTAACAGTACAAATGCAAATTGCTTGCTGAAAGTTTAACCAAAAGGCATTTCCACTAGAAATGGGCTGACATATCCTGAGCATAACCATGTATAATATCCACTGAAGTTAAAAAGAGGTGCTTTGCAACATTAAACTGCAGTGCGCAGTACGTATTTTTCGGACCATAAGGTGCACGGGATTATAAGGCACATTAAGCGAAACAAAGCAGTCAGATAAATCAAACTTTATTAAACTCATTCTTCTTGCTTCCTCCACTTCTGTACCATTGATTCATTAATGTTGAATTCTCTGGCAGCTGCTCTATTCCCATGTTGTTGCAGTATATTAATGACTAACCTCGTATTGTGGATGGATTATCTCAGTTGTTCTCCTGACTGAAGTTTGGTCCGTTTACAGCATCCTGCCATGCGATTGCATTTGTCTCTAACCATGAAGAACCTTCACGTTAACTTTTATAAGTGGAAAAGTGTTAGTGTTCGTCCTCCAGCTTCACTGTTTATGTTATGCTAACATAGCTGTGTCGCTAGCGATCACGTAGCACATCATTATATACCAGCTAGCCCAACTTCAGTAACCCTACAAACGTCACTGCTGTTTAGTTTCCTGTCTTCATTTATGTTGCAAGTGATAGCAGAGGTGTACGTTTGATTTTTTTCAGAAATCTCTCAGTCAGAACATGCTATATCATGCTTAGGTAACTAGCGAAACTAGCGAGCTAACTTCCGCTAGCTTCCTGCTAACTTCTAACTCCGTTAAATGTAATAACTTTTGTTTTCATGGATGCCTGGAAGTTAAACTTTATAGTTACACCTCGTAAAGCAGCAATACTGATCGTTTTATTAAAGATGAAAGAATTTAGACAGTTTTTAACTCTAAGTGATGCTGCAGTGTTGTTTGACCTGAAGCATACGGAGTTTAGGACCCAGATTACTCCCAGATTTAAGAGCATCTTAGTCCGACAAATACGACAATAACAACGGCCGCTTGCATGTTCTGCAAAAAAATGTGCTTTGTTGTGTATCTGACGGACAAACACCAAACCAGTTCCACATCACGGAAGTTGCACCATTTTTACAAACCAATTCTGGATCATCTGTTTCACTCAACAATCGGCCATGTGCGTATGAAAACAAAGGCACTGCGCATGCGCGTTTTACTCCCATTCTATCGCGATATTTCATTTTCCTATCGTTGCCTAACATTATACCGGTATTACCGTGAACGGTATAATATGGCCCAGCCCTACCGTCCACACATAAAGGCAGAAATGAAGGAAAACGCTGCTATGAACATGCCAAAGCAGCAGGTGGCGCTAGATTCCTAACCGTGCAGAAATGTTGGCCAATCAGAAGTCTAGAAGCCTCGGTGGGAAAAAGTAAACAAAGCTGGGGCATAGAAGCAGAACAGAGTCGTATGTGTGGAGGGACAGTAACTGTGTGTATATATGTAAGCATTTAAACACTGCAGAGAGTAGAATTAACAGTAACAGTATTGTAGAAATTCATTTCACCGAAACAATAACGTGGCGCACAGTGTGACGCATGCACCAGTTTATTGTATTTCCAGACTTGCTTTCGGCACAATTTACAGTGCACGCTACTCTGTTTTTTTGTCAGACTTGAAATAGCCGAAATACCTTCACACTACGGAACTTCTATGGCTCTTCCGTTCGACAATCTCTCCGGCGTTGGAACCGTCATCCGTTTTCTCTTCGGTCACGCTCGGTTGATTTTTCTAGTCGGCGCACTCATTTCCTCCATTACGCGCTGGCTCCATTACCCGCTGGCTGCTTCCCAAACAAACACACGTGCGGCTTGGCACTTGTGCTGTACGTAACAAGTCACGCGACGTGACGCTGCGGCTGTGATTGGTTCGGCTCTGCGCTACTTAATTTAGATTGGCTGACCTTTTTTTTTTTTTTTTTTTTTTTTAAGAGGACGAGAGCGGCGAGGTCTATCGCGATAGCTTAATTTCTCTATCGAGTAAAAGTTATATCGCGATACATATCGTTATCGTTCTATCGCCCAGCTCTACTGACCAGTTGAGCTCGTGAATCAAATTCTGTGATGTGCACATTGATTGTTGAGGTAGAATGGGAGGTAATACTATCTCTACTAAGATATTTTCAACACCTTGCTTTTTACACTTTTTGCCGTTGGTCTTTGTGAACTCTGGAGTCTCTCTGGGCTGTACCACCTGCGAAGTAAACACATGCACAGGAAGTTAAGCTGTGGTCCTTCTGAGCAGTGCGGAGTGCCCAGTGGGAGCTTCTGCACCTTTTAGATGCTTTAACTTCATATGTGTACAGTCTGATGCAGCGCTGTCAACATCTCCCTGGAAAGATTGAAAATATTCACACTCTCCTCTGCTTTTTACAGGATTTTGCATCTCTCTTGCTCACGTTCAGTCACTCTTAATACACAAAAGTCAGCTGTGAAACTAACAGTTTTTTACAACTCTTACACTTTTTGTTTTGCACACTTTCTTTCAGCAAGTTCTCACTGCAACTTTAAATGTTTTGCCTGTGTCTCCTCAGTAAACCTTTTGATATTAGAACTTTAAAGACAGACAGCATCATTCAAAATACCATAATTAACACTAACTAACTAACAGGGCCTGTCAGCCGTGTTTGCTTGTCTCAGCTGTCATGTGGAAGTCTTCTGTTTTCTATAGATCCTGTTGGCTCGTGATCTCACTGTCAGGTCAGGTCAGTGGGGCAGGTCATGCTAAGCGCTACATCTTCGCTTTCTTGTTCTCAGGGTGAAGTGCTGTACAGAGTTCGCTGGAAGAACTACTGCTCTGACGATGACACATGGGAACCAGAGGCCCATTTGGAAGACTGTCGCGAAGTCCTCTTGGCTTTTAAGAAGTCACAGGCTGAAGCTAAGGCCAAGAAAGAGGCAGAAACCAAGAAATGTGTGGTAAGTCTGATCTTTCAAGCAATGAGGCATGGGCATTATTTACAGGGGAATGAGGCATTGTAACCACCGCCAACACATCAAGCAGCAAATAAAAGTTTTTGCACGCCCCTACTATGTGGGACTTGGTTGGTCTTGGTGCACAGATGTAGCTTTACGCATGTTGAACCCAAAGTTACGCTCTTGGGTTTAGGTATAGTGTTTATGAAGCGCCATAAACGCTATACCTAAAGTTATCGATCTGTCTTCTGTGTCCGGGCCGGGTGAGGTTTCCCGTGTTGGTATAGTTATTCTTTTAAATGTCGCAAGAAAACATCTTTGTTTCTAAGCCAGAAGCAAACTGCCTGTAACTTTGGCTTTAAAGCCTTTTTAATATAAGTAATCTGATCTTTCCTTTCTTGATTATAGAACTAATGCACAACAGATGAACTTAAAACAAATTTTGTCTGTTATTAAGATTATTATCGATGTTATTTTCCCACCTGTCTGGACATCGTTTTGAAAATGAAGGGGCAAAATGTTGTTGGCAGTATTATTGACCTCTAATTACTTATGACAAACTATTATAGAGCCTTAAGTCAGAAGGTCAAAAAGTAATATCTATTACCAAAATGTGATATTTCCCCTCCCGTTCTCTCTTTAGAAACCTCTGCCTCCAAAGAGTGACGTGTTTGATGCTGACTCGGAAAGTGACAGCGACAAAGACCGACCAACGGAGGCACCTGTCAAGAAGAAAAAGAAGAAGAAAGTCCGGGAAGAGGAGGAGGAGGAGGAAGAATCGCATCTTAAGGAAAAAAGGAAAAAGAAGAAGGACAAGCGGAAAGAAGAGTTTAGGCCCCTACCGGCACCAGAAACCGATGAGGAAGAAGGCAGAGCCCCAACCCCAAGCTCTCCACCCAAGGAGAGAAAGACTGAATCAAAAAAACGTGTGGTTGAATCGGAAGAGGATGACCCTGTTCCCTCCAAGAAACACAGGAAGGAAAGAGGAAAAGAGGGAGGGAAGCATAAAAAAGAAAAGGGCGACGATGGGAGGAAAAAGAAGGGGAAGAAAGAGAGGAAGATCGAAACCTCTGAAGACGAGGCCGCTGCTCCGCTGGAAGATGACGTGAGCGAAGGCCCGTCAGAGTCCCAAATGGACGATTCCGCATCAACTGAGACTTTAACAAAATCGGTGGAAAAAGCCAGTTTGGACGACAAGTCCAGACAAAAAAAGGGGAAGTGGGAAGTAAAGCTGCAGGGTATAAAGGACCTTATCCACGACAAAAAGAACAAAAAGACAGATTCTGCTCAGAAAGAAAGCAGCCTCCAAAAACTGAAGAGTCATAGCTCTAAAGCAAAAGAGGATACTGCGCTACAATCAGACTCCAGTGACAACTCCACCCTACATAAGAAAGCAAAGAGCAAAGGGCAGGAGAGCGCGTCTGCACCACCCAAAGTCCCATCTACATCGTCCTCGTCGTCCTCGTCCTCTGTTACAACTGTTGGTGTCACCAAGAGTAAGGAGGAGGAAGTTACCAAGGACGAGATATTGGGACAGAAGGACACCACAGGTTCAACTAACCTTTTCGAAAAGTTCCTGTTAAACTGCGAGGCCAAGGATCGCGCCCCCCGCAGGAATCAACCCACCACAGAGAAGAGCAGCAGCAAACCCACAAAGGTGTATACTTTATTTCTATTTTAACTTTGTCATCCAGTATTTCATAAATGGAACCAAAAAACACAACGTGATCTTTCAGATGATGTTCTTTGCTATTTTAAACAGGATATGCAGCTCAGAGGTTTTCCTCTAAAAAAGAAATGCAGCGTGTTAACAGTTTGTTGTTGTTGTGTTTTGTCCCAACACTTAGGTATTGGGAAAAATTGAGAAGATTCCCAAAACAACCAAAGAGTCTCCTGTTCAGAAACAAGAGCCGGAGAAGACGGAGAGGCCCAAGCAATCAGATGGTATGCATGAAACTTGAACTTGAATCAGATTAACACAATGTGGCTTCAGACCAATCCCGCTGGGCATAAAGGACCTTATCCATGACAGGAAAAAATACTAGTTGCTATACAGGCTCCAAAAATTGACCTTAAAGGGCCAAGGAGGTTACTGCCCTACAATAAAACTCTAATAACAGCTCTGTCTTCCAGAGGCCTGTGAGGGTTTAACCCAAATAGATGGTTAATTTTTATACCAGGGTATAAAATACCACCATATACCAATCAGTCAGTTCTCCAGAAAACGGTGTCACCATTCCTGCGAGATCGCTGAGACCCCAGTGCACGGATAGTAATCATAGTCTAAAACTTTGTAAGAGCACCTAAAGCGTTTGTCTTTCTGGAATAAAAACTGTAATCTGTCAGATTCTCCCACAGCTGTGATACTCTGTTAAGTTACAAAGTCAGCATTTTTGCTAGCTTTTTTTTTCTCCTGCCTTCAAATAAGCTAAACTTTATCAATATAGTAGCTCCAGTCTTTTCAGGTCTTTGTGACCAAAGCACCTTCAAACAGCGCTTTTAACACTAAACTGCTCCCTTCAAACACACCTCTTATTTATCTACAGCAGCTGTGTTGCTTTCAGTCTCTATTCTGTGTCTCACCTCTTGATATTTTCTAATATTATGTTTTTATCCTTCCTTTGTAAAACCAGCCGCTCTGCTATCAGCAGGCTAATTCGATGCTTGTCATTGGTCCTGTGGTGCCAGCAGCTTCACTTTTATGTGAACATGCTTATAGCCATATTGGGAATCCCCATCGAGTTGATAAGCATCTTCGAGTGAATTCTTAGTGGGATTGCTGATCTTTCTGTTAGTGAAGCCAGATGAGGAAAATAGATCCTGAATATGTTAAACTTGCTTCATAGTACATGCCCCAGATGAGAGCAGATCACAGAAATGTAAACCTAGAGCTCTAATAGACTATGGTGTGTGAAAACAAAGTCTACATGTCTTTGCATCTTTAACCCCTTCCTGCCCGAGTGTTTTATGCCAGGGTGTAGTTTGCCTTTTAATGAACACAAAGAACTGTGCTGTATAAATGGTTATCATAGAAAAAGGGTTTAAATTAGCAGCATTTTGTTATTAAAAAGTATCATCCAGCACCTCCTTGTATTGTAAAAAGATTTAAAGTAAATGTAACAGATTGCTGCATGTCAGGAGCATAACGTGCAGCATTAGAAACGTCTTTTCTTTAAAATCAGATGTGTTGGTCAAATATTTGATCTGTCAAACAATCAAAAGTTATTATTTTATTTATTATTGTGTATTTTATATAGTTCGTCTGCTGACCAGCTCTAATTCAGAAGACAAAATGTGTCAGGAATGTGTGTCGCAGTGATTGACAGGAATCTCAGGACTTGGTGACGATCAGAGTAATCACAAATAGCTTAAAAATAGCTATGTTTAGCTCATTCATTATTAGTATTTTTAATTAAACGTGACAGACTGTAGTTCTTTGTTAGCAAACTTGCATAAAACCAGGAACTGCAACAAGAGCATTTGAGTGTGTGTACACAAACGCGCACACTCTCCATGTTTGCACGTTTTTATTCTTTAAATTGACATGTATGGGCTTCCCTGAGATTTCAAACCTTTTTTTCTTCTATTCCAACATATGGCCAGGTTTATAAGTGAGTATTAGGTCTACTCCTAATAGGAACAATAAAAGAACAAGCTGTTTTTTTTTGATGTCTTAGATTTTTATGACACGTTGTTCAAAAAGTATTTTTATCTTGTCTGCCACCCTCAATGTCAGTTTCGCGACCAGTTCAGAGTTATGGCTTCAGCCTGGACACCGAGGAGCGGGAAGAGGAATCTGTGGCGAAATCGAAGCCTGGAGATGATACCCGGGAGCGTAGGGATAAGACAGATGAACCACAGCGGCAAAGCTGGGAGCGGAGAACCCCTTCTGATGACAGGAGAAAGAAAAGGGAGGACAGTGAGCCTAGACTCTTTATGGCATGTGATGATACCCAGGACCCACCAGAGGGCACTGACAAATCTGGTATGTTTCTGATTGGCTAAACAAATGCCTCCAAATATGACATTCACACTTCACTTGTCAAATGCATTGATTTTAGATTTATTTTCTGAGTGAAATCCCAGTTGATGATCTCTGCATTGTGTGTTTTACAGACAAGGGCCAGGCCACTTTGAGTCTAGGAATGGACCTTAATCTGGACTGGATGACTCTGGATGATTTCCAGAAACATCTTAACGGAGAGGACGAGATCTTGTCAGGTCCACCTTTGTCACCAAGTGAGTGTTTCCTGATGACTATCTTGGTATTTAGAAGACTTTTGCTTTTAGTTGCAACAAGCCATGAGAAAACCACAACTTGTTTACCATCCAAATTATTCGTTCTGAGTGCAGTTTACCAAAAACATGGAGAAAAACGGTTTTATGTCCGTGACTGTAATAAAAAGAATTCTGTGTCCACAGTAGGTCACATCATTTTTAAGGAGGATCTATGAGATTTGAATAAATAGGCATTTAAAAGAAGGAAAAATTAAATGAGCGTGAGATCTTTAAATGTCCACTTTCTCTAAACTTCATTTGTTCCTCACCTGTTTTTGCCAGATGAGTTGCGAGATGCTGTAAAAAGTGGAGATTACATGGCTGTAAAACTGGCACTTAATTCCAAAGAGGACTACAATCTGGACCAAGAGGTATGTTCTAATAAACATTACCCAGCTGTCTGTTTTATTTCCTCGCTAGTTTCTGCCCTACTTCAATATATTTTTGATTTTTATATATCTCAAGACTCTGAGCACTCAAATCTAAGACACAAACACATTTTAAAGAATTCCACAGCTTGCACCTTGGTTGGCCCCAAGAGTGAGTGTGTGCGTGTGTGTTTTGAAGGGATTGCATTGTTATTAAAAATATATATGAATTCAGTTGGTGACTATGGTCTATCACGCTATGTCTGTCACATATGACACTTATAGACATTAATATTTTCCCCTATAGTTCCCCCAGTTACAAATGCATAATTAGCATTGCATCAGAATTACATTTGGTTTTACGAAAGAAGAACCATTGTTTTAAATAAATGGAAAATGGAAAACATTAGGCATAACCATCGTTAAAAGCATATTTGACACTTTAAACAGTGTTTAACATATAAACTAATATTAGCTGCTTTGAGCAGTCTTTACCCTTCTTACAAAAATATCAAAAAGATGTTTATTATGACATAAAACTGCTACTTATAAACTAACAATTTTCCCTGTCTGTTACAATAATGAGTTTGTATCCGATATTTCAAATGTTTTAGTAAATCAGCAGTAAAAGAAAATATTGTTGAGAAAACGTGAAAAAAATAGCTTATCCCAACGCGTCTGAAGCATCCTAATGAGACAACTATACGTCGCTTTTAGATGGAAGAACAATTTTGTTTTTCGTGTTGTGCTCCAAGTACTCTTTTCTTCAAGATGCGCATCCAAAGACTTTACTTTTTACTGTCCACCAATGATCCAACTCCTTGAGATGTTTTCTTGAACTCCAAGCACCTTCTGCAACAAAGCCAGGTAAGGATGTGGTCTCAAAAGCTGTTAAACATAAATATGACTTGTTAGAAATGCTAGTGTAATACTATAAAGTATAATATAAAAGTTTTCTTATATAGCAGAGCCTACACTGTTGTAATTAGTAGGGTTTTAAAGCTGAATTATACTTGTGTAGCTTTGAGTTACAGAGCCATGTTATGTACTTTCAGACTGAACTACAGTATTACAGTAGAAAGAATATGGCAGAGGTGGATGTGATTAAATTAACTCTTATTCCTGGGTATTTTCAGCAAGTTCAGGAGCATTTTTATTTAATTTACCATCTTAATTCAAGGCTCAGTAGGACAGAGAGCCATTATAAGTGTATATAAATTATTGTTATTGTTAATGAAGTTGTATTTTATGTGGTTAAAATCTCGATGCATGCAATCCTATCTACCACCACCCTGCACTATTTTGAATTCTAAAATGGATCTTTAAATTTGTGCTAACTTAGACCTAACAGTCATTAATTGCTATGTAAATTGTAATGTGTGCACCTTAGAGACTGTGATATCATTTTACATTGCAGTGAACAAGCCAGTGATTGAAGACACTGAAGACATGAAGCGCTTGGACAAGATGAACTCTTTGAATCAGGTACATAATGTATGCTTTCAGAATATGTATCATCGTCATTACCATAACACAATATGCACAGCATGCACCTGTAGCCACCGTTTATTACATTTTCTTTTAAATCAAACATTTGAAAGCATAAATGACAAAATTCACAGTGACTGTTATTATGTGAATGGCTGGACATGGTATTAACATATTTTACATGAAGCCATGATGTGTTATATTACGAGTGAGCTCTGTAAAAATACTGGTATGCCCAGCAAAAATTTATCTTTAATTATTTGTTTATTCCAAACCAGGGATGTAGGTCTAGTGTCAGTGCACATTCTGTTTTCTTCATGTAGCATTTCATCAAACACCCCATTACTACATATACTTGGTTAGATATTTATGATGTCGAAACGCTGCTTGATCCAATAAAGCCATTAACTATACTTGAATGGGTCACATGTGGTTTTTGTACGTGAGACTTGAGGTGTCAGGAGGGAGTTTTGTTACTAAACCTTGGGCCATCATATTGACTCGTTTGAATGGGCCTGGATCTTGGTTGGGGGCATTGCCGTGGTGCTGATGTGCTAAAACAGGAGTAAAAAAAATATATGAATGATTAAAAAAATGTCAGAACCATTTATCTACCAAAATTAAAAACAAATTTAAGCATCCCCTTCTACATTTTTTCCAAGAGTCTGTGTTTCAAATTTACCAAAATTATTCATGGGATCTGATTTGGCTCTGAGTCTTACATATACTTGTTCTTTTACAGGCGAGTACTATTGGTGAGAAGAAGTCATTTGAAGGAGAGAGGAACTTGATTGAAGAGAGAAGTTCGAGTGATGCTCTTAGATTGACTTCTAACACTGAAAGTGCAAGAAACGAAGCAGGCACTGCAAAAGAAAATATCCCACAAGATTTGGATGATCAAAAAAATGATAAGGATATTACTGAATCAGAAAACGCAGCATTCGGTTCACCTACTAAGCAGAAAAGTCGAGGAAAGGAAGACCAAAAGGATGGAGAAGACAACGAGACGTCAGATGACACAATGGGTGGTTTGTCAAGTAAAATTAGTTTGAATTTTGATCATTCGGATCAAGTGCTGTCAAATAAACAAAACCCCCTAAAGCAAACAAATGACTCAGGCGACGAGCCAGGAGATGTAGGGGGAGGTATTACAGATATGGTTCTATCTGCATCAAGTACGAAAGAAATGGTTAAAAGATTACGGCGCTGCACAAAAACTGTGGAAAAGAGAGAACCAACAAGATCAAGTCTAAGGACTTGTAAGAAATTGCATCAAATGACACCTTGCGTATTGGATGAAGAGAAGAAAGAGTCATGCAAGAAACACTTCTGTTTATACTGCAAAATGGCTTTCGCTCAACTTGCAAAGCATTTGGAAAGGAAACATGCGGAGGAAACGGATGTTGCCCATGCAATACACTTTCCAAAAGGCTCCAAAGTCAGACAGACATTGCTTGATCAAATTCGCAATAGAGGAGATTATGAACATAATTGCCAAGTTCTTAAAAGTGGCGAGGGGGAAATTGTGACCAAGAAACAGGTCAAGAAACCCAGCATATCAGTTCGTGACTTCTTACCTTGTCAACATTGTTTTGCATTTTATCGCAAAACTGATTTATGGAGACACGAAAGGTCATGTAAAGCTAGAAAAGGAGACGATAAATCTACTGAGAAAACAAAAAGAACGAGAGGTCACAGTGCTGCCTCCCGGCTGCTTCCAATGTCAGAGTTCTTAACTGGAGGCTGTGAGGAAATCATCCACATCATGCATCAAGATGACATCTCGAGGCATATCAGAAACGACCCGCTTATTTGTAAATATGGCAATGCATTGTCTGTTAAATATGAGCATGACAAGTCTCAGTTTGCTTACATTGCACAAAAAATGAGGGAACTGGGTAGATTTGTGCTTGCCGTAAATGAGCTGGACAGGAGTGTAAAGTACTTGCATGAAATATGTCTGCCATCCCGATTTGAATTAGCTGTTCAAGGGGTCAAAAGGATTAGTGGATTTGACCCCAGTTCCAGTAAGTTTAAAAGCATTTCCCTTGTCACGAAGATTGGATACTCTTTGAAACGAGCTGCAGAAATTGCGTTTGGTGAGAGTCGCATGACGGAGGACAGTGAATCAGAAAGCGAAGTGAAAAAATTCATACAACTTCTTGATACAAAATGGAATGAGTGTTTTTCTCGCAAAACACTTGCCTCCTCTCTAAAGCAAGAAGTCAAAAAAGTGGAAGTGGACAAATCAACTGTGACAGAAGACTTGATGAAACTTCACAGGTTTATCACAGAGGAAGGAGACGAAACAAGAAAGGAGCTGAAAGAAAGTCCTAGTTTGTCAACGTGGAAAAAGCTCAGTGAAGCAACTTTAGCTGATGTCTGTCTGTTCAACAGAGGAAGGGTAGGAAATATTGGTAGACTGCTTTTGCAAACTTACATTCAGAGAAAGAGCAAAGGAATATTTGTGCCCTCTGCAGATCAAATAAGGAAAAGCACAAAATTGGAGCTAGAACTTGGTTCCGCTTTGACCAGGTTGGAATTAGAAGGTCAGTATGGAAGGAACATGCTGGTTCTTTTAACAGAACGCATGGTTTTGTCTATTGACTTGCTTGTTGAAAATAGAGAACGAGCAGGTGTGTCAAAAACAAACCCATACCTTTTTGCACGGACTGAAGGTCCATCCTTCATCCGAGCGTTGGATTGTTTCCGACGGGTTGCAATGGAATGTGGAGTTAAAAACCCAGAAGCACTTCTTTCCTCGTCATTAAGAGAGCAAATTGCCAGCTCCTGGCAGTTAATGAGCCTTAATGAATATGAACTGGATCAAGTGGCCAACTTGTTGGGAAAGAGCAGCCAGGAGTGTTACAGACTCTTAAAAAACGCATCCCAGCTAGAAGAAGTGAGCAAACAGCTGCTCAAGATGGATCGAACGCTGCCATCACTTCCAGACAGCAGTGCAAAAGATGGTAAGTACCTTTTTGTTCTATCAAAATATAGCTGATAGCTGCTCTCTGAGTCAATTTACTTTGTTCTTGACCTTTGTACAGGGTGGGCCATTTATATGGATACACCGTAATAACATGGGAATGGTTGCTGATATTAAAGTCCTGTTTGTGGCACATTAGTATATGTGAGGGGGCAAACTCCTCAAGATGGGTGGTGACCATGGTGGCCATTTAGAAGTCGGCCATCTTGGATACAACTTTTGTTTTTTCAATAGGAAGAGGGCCATGTGACTAGGGATGGGTATCGTTTAGGTTTTATCCGATACCGGTGCCAAATCGGTACTTTTGAAACGGTGCCGGTGCTTAAACGGTGCTCGAACCGGTGCTTAAAGAATGGAGAACACAAAATTGGTCCAAAAACCTCTCATGTTCAGCTGTTTGTTTGTTTTTTTTGTAAAAAGATAACAATGTTAGCCTTTTCTGCAGCTATGGGGCATATATGGTATCACTCTTGGCTGGAAGCAGTGCTTAAACAATGGAAAAAAAACACAAACTTTGTCCAAAAACCTCTCATGTTCAGCTGTTTCCCACTTTTTCTTTGGTCATTTTAGCCTTTTTGTCCAGGGTGAAGGGAGTATCTGCCATCAAACAAGAGGGCAGCCGCATGTAGCTATGATGATGTTTGCTAGTTCACCTTACATGCATTAATGTAATAACGTGGTTAGCCTACTCAACGTAAATTACACTCGAACAACATTAAGCTACTCACGCAGAGAAGAACGGCTGCTGCTGCCATCATCATCCTCATCATTTCTGCTACACTGGTAGGGCTAGGGGCCAGGACTCTATTCTTCGGGTTTTTGGGGGATGTTGCTCCGGGTCCGATAACTGGCAACCCACCCAACGTGCACAGTGTGAGGTCTCGCAGCAAGCTATCAAATACGGCGCATTTCTCGGCTTTTAAAAAAAACGCTATGCGTCGCCAGGTGTTTCATCGGATTTGAGGTGCTACCTCCTTTGACAGTATCACAGTATCAGCTTAAAGCACTTGTTGCAGGCTGCTGAGTTTGCATATTTTGCTGTGAAGTACAGCCAGACTTTTGACCGCTTCGCCTTGGACATTTTTAATCTGTAGCTCTGCTCTAACTGAACGTACGTACCTGGCCCCGCCTACTATCCTGGGAAACGTAAAATGATTGGCTAGAAGTGTATCACAGCTCAGGAAAAAAAAGCACCGAAATAAAGCACCGAAATGTGCGCTGCTTTTCGGTCTGGTTACTACCGTTTATGTCAGAACCGGTGCCATCATGGCACCGGACACCGGTACCCATCCCTACATGTGACACATCAAACTTATTGGTAATGTCACAAGAAAAACAATGGTGTGCTTGGTTTATACGTAACTTTATTCTTTCATGAGTTATTTACAAGTTTCTGACCACTTATAAAATGTGTTCAATGTGCTGCCCATTGTGTTGGATTGTCATTGCAACCCTCTTCTCCCACTCTTCACACACTGATAGCAACACCGCAGGAGAAATGCCAGCACAGGCATCCAGTATCTGTAGTTTCAGGTGCTGCACATCTCGTATCTTCACACCATAGACAATTGCCTTCAGATGACCCCAAAGATAAAAGTCTAAGGGGGTCAGATCGGGAGACCTTGGGGGCCATTCAACTGGCCCACGACGACCAATCCCCTTTCCAGGAAACTGTTCATCTAGGAATGCTCGGACCTGGCACCCATAATGTGGTGGTGCACCATCTTGCTGGAAGAACTCAGGGAACGTGCCAGCTTCAGTGCATAAAGAGGGAAACACATGTAGCAATTTCAAATATCCAGTGGCCTTGAGGTTTCCATTGATGAAGAATGGACCCACTATCGTTGTACCCCATATACCACACCAAACCATCTCTTTTGTTGTTCCAACAGTCTTGGAGGGATCCATCCACTGTGGGTTAGTGTCAGACCAATAGCGGTGGTTTTGTTTGTTAACTTCACCATTCACGAAACTTAGCAAGCAGTTTGCTAACTGTAGCATGGAAGATGGGTGGTCTCGTAGGGTGTCTTGCATTGAAATCTGCTGCAATGACCCAGTTACTGCGTTCACCAGATATCAACACAGTTTCGATCCGCTCCTCACGTGTTAACCTCTTCGACATGTCAATGGCTGTGAACAAAGAGAAACTTGTAAACAACTCATGAAAGAATAAAGTTACGTTGAAACCAAGCACACCATTGTTTTTCTTGTGACATTACCAATACGTTTGATGTGTCACATGGCCCTCTTCCTATTGAAGAAACAAAAGTTGTATCCAAGATGGCCGACTTCTAAATGGCCACCATGGTCACCACCCATCTTGAGGAGTTTGCCCCCTCACATATACTAATGTGCCACAAACAAGACTTTAATATCAGCAACCATTCCCATGTTATTACGGTGTATCCATATAAATGGCCCACCCTGTACTCTATTACAAGGTCTTGATCAGAAAATTTACCAGGTTCAATAAAGCAAAAACAAAAAAATTAAAACTGCATTCTAAATTGGATAAAGATTTTATCTCTTGCGTAGCAGTGATTCTCAATATTTGTCATTTTAGGAACTGCACAGAAGCCTGCTTTAAAAAGAAGACCTTGGAGTGAGAATGAGCAGGCTGCAGTGAAACGTTACTTGAGTGAATTTATCACAAGGATGAAGGTTCCGGGCAAAAAGGAGTGCAATGCTTGCATAGCTGCTGAGCCAGATCTCGGAGGAAGATCTTGGACAGACGTTAAAAACTATGTACACAACACACTACAGACAATGCGTAGGAGAAATAACATACAGAAGTCTGAGGGGAACCTTAATGTTTTGAATCCAAAGAGATCAAAAGCTGGAGTCCAAACCACAAAGACAACTTTGGAAGACACAAGCACTGTGTGTACTATGACAACAGTCGACCCAGATAACTTGAGAGAAAGTTCAAATTGTTGCATGACAATGCCGCCACCAGCAACCAACTTGGGAGATGCATCACCATTCTGCCAAGAGATTACTTCAAGTTACGCATCCTTGTGCTCATCTAGTACAGATATGGTCCATACAAGTCAACCATTGATTTCTACTTTCACACCATTGAATGCTACTGATACGCAAGTTGTTCCTACATTTACTCCACACAACACTACAAATGCCCTAATGCCTCCTCCATACACTTCAGAAAACAGCAGAATTATGCCATTGTCTCCTTCATATACACAGAATGCTACAAACATGCCACCTCCGTCTGTGTATGTACCACAGGACACTACAACGTCACAAATGATTCCTTCGTTTACCTCCCTTAATACTCCAAGTACCTCAATGGTTCCTACATTCACACAGTTAAATACTGTAAGTTCTCCAATGGTCAATCCATTCTCAACACTTAATGATGGAAGTAGGCCTATTATGTCTTCGTTTACACCTCTAAACCATTCAAGTTCACCACCTTACCCCTTAAGCCCATCGAGGGGCCCTGCAGCTGCACAGGTTGTCCCAACAATCCACGGACCCAGTCTTTCTGACAGAAGTCCGGTGGTATCTGAAAATGCGCCTATGTCTTCTGCAGGAAAACAAATCAATCCAGCTGTCAAGCCTCAAAAAAGAAACAAAAGGTTGTGGAGTGAGGAAGAACAGGCAGCAGTGAGGCGACAGCTTGGAGACTTCTCTAAGCTGGTAAAAGTGCCGGGCAAAAAGGACTGCGATGCGTGTTTAGCTGCTGAACCTGCCTTAAGCAGCAGAACATGGAGGGAGGTCAAATATTTTGTACATAATTCTATTCAGTCACTCAAAAGAAGAGGTCATACTGTTGCATCCAAACAAAGTGGAGGACAAGATCCAGAGACTCATAATTCAAACTCTGAGTGGGATGGTCCTGTTTATCTGTCCCTGTAAACGTTATTTGACATGCAGTATAACCACACGTTATCAGCAAGGTCTTAGATGTGAGAGGGACATCACTTTACCTCAATTTGTATAAGGTATAAAAATGAAACTGATGGAAATTAGTGTAACATACCATCGTAGCCACAAGACATTTATAGGCAGCCCTTTTATTCTTCAAATTAAAGACCCCAGAGTATCCCGGATCACGTTCAAGTATAAATTAAGCAATCAATTGCACAAATATACACTAAATGGGTGGAATTAGGGATGTTTGTACTGTAGCTTTGGCTTACAAGAAAATAAGCTTAGAATGCATATACTATCTAACACTGTCAGGTTGTCTCTAGGAAATATTCTAATTGAGTTTTGTGATCGTTTAGCAGACTTGAACCTCATTTTTGCCTGTAATGTTTCACTAGTGAAATCATTTTTGGGTGACAAGTAGTGCCACCCAAATATGCTTTCCCACACTGTAGTTGTAAAAATGATAACACCAAGAGTTGTTTGGAAATCCCACCTCCACTGTGGACAGGGCAGCCCATTTTAGAGCAAAGATGGCCTCTGGGCATTTACAGGGGGATTTTTACTTGTCTTTGACATGTACTTTATGCATCCGTCTTACTGCCTGTATCAATTTTAGTAGCATTTTTTAATGTGTTTTGGTGATTAGAAATCAAAAGCCTACCAGCAACCTTTGCAGTGAAACCGTCCAGCGTGATAGATTTACTTTGCCGTTTACCCAAACAAGCCCAGGTGTACTATATTCCTGCTTTAGCCAGTAGCATATATTGTAGATAGCTTGCAGCAGTAATAATATACCTTCCTTGCTGATAATAGAGAATTAGGAGCTGTGTGTATCTATAGCTGAAATATCAAAAGCACTTTCTTTCTTTAAAGATCCACTTAATACTTATCTATTATTATACTTTGTTATCTTTATCTTTAACAATCTGCCTAAAAGGTGTGTTGTATTTTTGTATACCCATACAGTGACTGTGTATAGCATTTTAGCATTTAATTGTATTTAGTGTACTCTAATTTTAGTTAAAATACACTACATTTGACTCATTTACATTACTTTATAGTATGTTTTTATTTTCTAGATGTTTATAACATTAATATCCAGTTGCCAAGAACAAATTGCCTTATGGCTGGGTTGCTGTCGTTCCCACTGGCTTCCACTTTGTCATAATACCTGCAGAAGCAGCATGCCTAGGTGCTCGTTTTTGCACACCTGTGGCCGTGGAAGTGATTGGAATATTTGGATGGGTAACTGAATACTTTTGGCAATATACTGTATGCATAATTGTCTAGCAGACATTAGACAGAGGATGAGGATGTTCGTTTCTGTTTACGGTTTCTAAGTATATTTCGCATTTCATTTTAAGGAGGAATTTGTGGCTTGGTTAGTTCAGCCCAGAGTGATGGATACAGGTTTGGAGACTGACTAAACAAAGTGATCACATTTTAGTTAAAAAATGAGTGAAGCACTTCCTCACGTTCAGTGTGTTGCTTCTTTCAGACTGGACATTCAACAAGAGTTGTGGTGTTGATGATCTGTTATTTAGGTCAGTCAACTTTGTAGATGCCATAGTCAGGACATTTGCAAAGAAAATGTAATCTTGAGTCATTTTTACCAGTAAATATTCAAAGACTGGACAGCATTGCTGCTTTCATTCACATTTAAAAGCTTTTCTATTAAGATCAATAGTAGCTGTAGTGAACCTGTTTTTAAGAAACCAGTGTTCGCCCTTTCATACCAAAGCTATTAGTGTTGGACACACATAAGACTGACTGCAATAGATTACACAGCCAGGTTAGATAGCACATTGCCATGTGATTTTCATCACGTCTTTCCTGTGTTGTTGCCGCCTTGTTAAAAAGGGTACATCTGTGTTACAGTGTATACCAGTAGTTACATATACAGCTGTATTTGGAAGATGAATCTGTGAATGGTATTGATGGTAATGATACAAATGATTGTTCAGGCACTACCATTGTTGTTTAATGTTGCAAAACTAATGTTTTTCCCTGCGTAGAAGTTACATTGTTTTTATTGCTGTTGTATAAGCACTTTATGTATTAGTCTTCATGTTGCCTTCAGTTAATACTTCATATCAAAAATCTGCTTGTACAATAAAATGCTTCTTGGCTTAAAATTTTAAAACTGGTGACAAGTGTTAAATGATTTCCCTTGATTTCCCGTTTGTTGGGTGAAGGTTTGCAGCTGTATTGATTTGATAAACCTGACTATTTTATACTCATGCTAACAGTAAAATTATACTTGGTCACATATTTTGATGTTTAAAGTGGCCGTGCAAACATGTTACACATGTTCAATATCTGAAATCGATATGTCAGCAAAGTAACTATTGCTAAACAGCATTAAAATAGCTGAAACTCCAGGAAATCTCAAGGTGCATGCATTTGTCATAAACCACGTAATAAAATGCTGATTTGATGATAAAATTACCAAAAAAAACAATGTCAGAACAAGTAAGCCTCACAAGCCAGTTACACTTGTACACATTTCAGTGCCTGACTTTAGGTCGTTGTAGATGTGTGTGGTTGTAGCAGCAGACGAACCCAGATATGGGTCAAAAGAATCTATACTCTGTGCAAAAGTAATGGTATAAAAATGCAAAACATTTCATCGCCCAAAGCAGTGCGATGACAAGTCGACGTATTCCTAGAATCTCAAGGCTACTTTGGTAAACAGGCTGTATTAAGTGTTTTCTAAATACATTTTTTATAGTAAATATTGATTATTATTGTTGTCATGCAGATATGTAAATGTAGTATTTTTTTTTTGTTTAGTTTTTTAATATTGAGACTATATAAGTACATTAAAAAAAAAAATCTATTTCTAACCCATATTTTTGTGAAGATGTTCAAGTAAATATATCACAACGTAATACTATATTAGCTTCAGTTTTGCACAAGGAGGTATTGATATTAAACTTGCAAACTGATAAGCAGGTTATTAATCATCTTCAAAAGCTGCCTGTTGAGCAGTTAGTCTTCTGTAAGTAAAATTGTAAACAATCATATTTATGGTACTTCTCAAGACAGCAAGATAGACATGACCACTGTAACGTCATCCATTGTTTAAGGTGGTCGCGTTAGTCATCAAAAAGAATGCAGGTTTAAGATACAACTGTGTTAGGTTTTGTTTTCAGATTAAGAAAACAAGCCGGTGTTATATACAGTTTGTGGTGTATGGTAAATATCTAACTAAAACTATATTGACTGGCTGCACTGGTTAGTATCTAAATTGGGATTGGTAAGTATTTAGCAGGGATATCACCATAACTTTATTATTATACGAATAATGATTTCATTGTGTTTGCAAATGGGGCATTGTACAAGGAGCTTCTCTTCACAGTGTTGTGTACAAATCATGCCCAGAAAACTGCACATGGTAATTCACTTTTTAGGCATTTCTATACAGTGCAATGGACTCCACTGCAGGTCTGTAAAAAGCTTATTGTTTTACAGCCTTTGTTTTAGTTCTGTGTCTATCTGTTTGTGTGCAGGATGGCAGTTGTATGACCCTCACCATGCTGGCAGCAATAGGGGGGCAGGATGACATCCTCAGGTTACTGATTAAAAAGGGGGTGAGAGTGAATAAACGACAGAAGAACGGCACTACAGCCCTGATGCATGCTGCTGAAAAGGTAACTCTATCTTTTATGTAAGTTAATCCTGCAGCCTTTAACTATACTGTGCATACAATTTTAATTCAAATTCTCAGTGAAAGCCAAACCAGTCAAAGACTCTGAAATAAAGGCATCTGCCTCTTTTGTTTTATCTTGTAAACACTTGATTCCCGTTTGTGTCATCCCAGAATTGTTTGACAACTGTTGCAATCCTACTGGAGGCCGGGGCTTATGTAAATGCTCAGACGCTGAGTGGAGAGACGGCGCTGATGAAGGTAACACTAGACAAACACTAACGGTCACTTTGGTTTTAATTAGTGCAAAATTACAGTTTGCATGCAGATTACAAATGGTGCTGTTTCATAGCAGATCAGTCAGAAATTATATATTTACTTTATAGTCCTTACCTGTGGTGTACCAGTATGAGGTTTCTTTAGAGAAGTTCATTACGTCCTTCCTTTTAGGCATGCAAAAGAGGGAACGCTGATGTTGTGCGCCTCCTGCTGGAGTATGGAGCTGACTGCAACATCCTGTCCAAACACCAGAACACAGCTATGTACTTCGCCCAGCAAAGCAAAAACCTGACGGTGTGTGACTTCATCAAGGACCACATCAGCATGTGAGTGCTAACCACATCATCACATCATAGTTTCATCAGTTTGGTGATGTTTTTGGAGACAGCATAGTGTGAATTAATATTTAAAGAGACAAACATTTACTTTGGTTTCTATCCTTAAAAGGAATGTCAGTAAATTTTGTCCTGCACTGTAGTGGTAAAACCAGTTTTACTACCAAATATATTTGGTTACACAGAACTAATTTATGTTGCAGGCTGTCCAGTGTGGCGGAGGACACCATCCGAGCATACTTTGAGTCTCGTCTGGTGCTGTTGGAGCCCGTCTTCCCTCTGGCCTGCCACAGGCTTTGTGAGGGTCCAGACTTCTCTATGGATTTTACCTTCAAGTCACAGCCTCAACCAGAGGGTAACCCCAAATTTTTACATATTTTTACATTACCTGATATGCAAAAACACCACCTCACTCGAGAGGTGGTGTATTTGCTGTTTTTCTGTTGCCAGACAGATTCATGAATTTTGTTTTTATCATGTCTGGCCACGCTTGGCAAGGATGCTACTCTTTTAGTAGCTTTGTGCTACTGATACATTTTTTACAGACTGCATAAAAGGAGGATAACACTGCAGACATCAGATACTGAGTACTGATGAAAAGGATGAACACTACTTACATTAGAATTCTTAATTGATTCATATTATGTACGTTTTAATATACCATTGAGGTGATTTGTTTTAAACATTTTGCTGATTTGAAGTCTTTCCAAGAACATAAATCTAAAAGCTAAAAACCTTTAGGCTGTTGACATTAATAAAATGTTTTGTAAATGACATCCCGAGAGAAAATAAAACTGCCTTTGAACTGTGATGTTTTATACATATTTATTTGAAAAGGTAATTTACAAACGCTCAATTTTAGCTACAAAACACAAGAAAATATCCAAAGATGAGGGAACTGCGGACAGGACAGTTTTACACCTGCAACAGCTTAGATTAATAGGTACTTGAGCAGATGCTACCAATGAACATACATATCTAAATAGGTGTTGTCAAGATAAAAAGATTACTCAGATTTGTATGTCTCTTTCAATCTTTAAAGTGAAACTTCCACAGTTCATATTACATGAAGGCAAAAGTAAATTGACCAGGAGTTGGGGAACTTCGGGCCTCAAGGGCCAGTTTCCTGCAGGTTTTAGATGTGTCCTTGATCCAACACAGCTGATTTAAATGGCTAAATTACCTCCTCAACATTTTTTTGAAGTTCTCCAGAGGCCTGGTAACGAACTAATCATTTGATTCAGGTGTGGTGACCCAGGGTGAGATCTAAACCCTGCAGGACACTGGCTCTTGAGGCCTGGAGTTTCCCACCCCTGGCATAGACCATACAATGCAGTCCAGCAGACATTATGAGGTATTATGAAATAAAGATGTAAATTCATATTTGGAACATTTTCTTTCCATTAGTCTGTAAGAAGACTTGTTATGGAAGCAAATTAGCCCAAACTCCCAAAATTGACCAGTGTGTGCAGTTTTTAGCTGCACTGTCTCACCTTAAACTGTAAACTGAACCTGCTATTCGGCTAGTACAAAGTGTAATGATGGATTGTGTTGCTGTGTGACAAGCACTGGTTATAGTGCAGAATGAAATCATTTGAGGTCATGGTCAAAGGCTAAACATCGTACCTCCTGCACATCACTTGTGTCCGGGCCTTCGTATGAGAACGGTCCGAACATTACCCCGACGTTTTCCAGAGTTGATGTGCAAAAATGGCTTCAAATGTCAACGTCATTAGAACGTTATCCCACTAATGTGTTGGCTATAAATTTCTATTCCAATCGAACCTTTCTGTGAAGTTTTATCATCCCTCCTACTTCCAGGTTCAGGTATCCTCCTCTTCATCTTCCACGCCAACTTCCTGAATGAGATCACAGCCAGGCTATGCGGACCTTGCAGTGTGCACGCCGTGGTGCTCAACGATAAGTTCCAGCTGCCCATTTTCCTGGTTGGTTGAAATGATGATTACACAACAGTTGGTTAAAAACAAAATGTGCCAAGTGATTAATGAAAGATAAAATTGAGAAATTTGATAAACTATAAAACAAATCGACAAAAATAAAACTGAAAAACAATTTTAATCCATCGGAATTTTATTATATTAAATCCTCCTTTGATATCATTCAGAGTGGTCGTTTGTCTATTGTTTACCCTCACTCTCTCTCTTTACAGTGTTTTTCACTATTGCTGCTTTGAGCAAATGAACAAGCAGTTCACAGGAGACCATGCAGCCATGTTTAATGTCACTGTGTGGATTCAATGTACTTCACCTCATTAAATCGTTTAAATTTAGGCCACAGTGCTAATTTTTGCTTATTTTTTTCTACTTTTTGCCTTCAACGTTTCAGGATAGTCACTTCATCTACTCTTTCAGCCCGAATCCAGGCGTCAACAAGCTCTTCATTCGCCTTGCAGAGGCGCCAGCAGCCAAGGTGACACACACACACACACACACACACACACACACACACACACACAGTGAGACACAAACATATGAAACATCTTAATCAGGCATACAAAGGTCACTGCTTCTAACCAGCCCATTGGGAAATCTGACTAAATGTTTTTGAAACTGAGGAATGCGATTTTATTTTTCATGATTTAAAAGAAGAATAAATAATACCACAAATGGTCATTATTAATGATTTACGTGTAGAACTAGGCATGTCCATTATCTTAAAGGCAACCCAAAGAAATATACAAAGTTGTTTTTTTGTTTTTTTACAGAAACCTTTCAATGCAATCTTTGGTTTTACCGTTTTTAAAAAGACACTGCATGCAGCTGAGTGGGTTTGTCTTTTTCAGTCATGACAGAAGACACTTCATCCTCAAAGATGATACCTGGGCCTGTCTGTGTGCTACTCTCACTGGCATTCAATCCAAACCCAGTTTGTCCCCAGAACATGTATACATTTTTAAAGTGGGTCATCGATATATAGTTTCATTATAAGTAAGTTAATAAATGAACTGGATGCTCTGGGTTTCATTTGTAGTTGTTACTCTCAGTTCATTTCATTGTTTTCTTCAGTCTGTCCTCAGCTATTGTTGACTTCCATATTGATGATCTATCATATCTGCTACAGAATTTCTTAACGTTGGAAAATCTTTTAGTCTAATATAACACACCTAACCACAGGCCCAACCTATTTTTACTCCTGGTTTATGTATAGACCCCCCACACAGCCCTCTGTCCTAGTGTCTAACCGCCAATGCGTCATTTTTGACACAGTTTTACAGGCACGGCTTTCTTCTCCGAAGCAAACTACACAGACAGCTATCTTTAATGTGCAGCCAGGTTTTCAGATCTCTTCTCTGTTTTTTTTCCTGTATCAGCACCTACATTTTCAATATCGATGACTTGGTTAATTAGTGCAATAGTATCTGCTCATGAGCTCTTGATAATGTGGCTCCCTTATTAACCCCAACTGCCAGTCCTTCCCTTTGAAATGACAATGATATTCCTCCCCATAGCAGAGAGTGTAGAAATGCTGACATAGCCTCGACTACCTTCATAGGAAGGAGTTTCTCTCCACGCTCAACAAAGTTATAAAAGATGTAAGAGCTTCATTAATGAAAACAGGCACAATCTAAGGCTGCATGCCATTGTTAGGGACTGTTTCCTTACTGTTTTATCTTCCTGTGCCCTCACTGTCAGTGGAGAAACGCGTCACTGTAACCTTGCAGTTGCTTTTGATGTGTTTTAGTAGTTTTGGGGCGAAAAAGTAATATCAGACTTTGGAAACGCACACAGTATTTTTCAATAGGATATCCTCACTGCTGGTTTTCATGTTAATAACTCAAATCATCAGCTTTACTTTTTGTATTTGTTCGAGTCAAAAAAAGTAAAACATTTTGCAGCAGAAAACAGGAAACAGTTTGAATTGTTAGTCATCCAATCATAAAGCTGAATTTCTTTTGATAAGTAGAGAGGATCCAAAAGTCGAAGCATCTCAGCAGCGTTTCCGTCTGATCTTCTCTCCTCAGGTCAAGCTCCTCATCTGCGCGTACAGAGTGCAGCTGCAGTGACGCGCTCTCTGATGATGTTAATGTCATACCAAGCTTGGACAACACATCATTCCACATGCAGATTCTGAGCAGCAGCTGAGATACTTTACCAAGCACGTTACCCTCTGAGAAGGAAAAAAAAAGTTGTTGTTGTGAGGTGAAATTTAAAGCTGGCTTCCCGAGATGGAAGTGCACATTCTTGACAACTGAAGTTCAGCGATGAGATCTGACTCCAGACCAGGCCCGAGCACGGTGAGGGCCAACATATGCAGCATAAATGTGAGGATCTTACAGAGACTTGCGTAACCTTTGAGCAGTCCGTCCTTTGTGGGAGGTGCCATCACTACGCAGTTATCGGCGATCGGAAACTGTTACCGGAGGAGCTTTGAAGACGGACGTCAACCTGTGTCGTGCCTTTCTCCAAGTTCCACCTTCTGTCGGGGTGGATCTGTTAGACATGTGTGTTGATTGTGTCTATTCTGGTGAATTTGAAGAATATGAAGAGGGGATTTTCAATCACTGTTTATTTAGGGGGGGGTTTCATGTTTTTAGCATTTTACTTGGACCAATGGAAATCTTTTTCATGCATGTTGTTTTTGGTAACACATTTCTTTATGGATTTTTCTTCATGTTCTAACTCTACCCTTAAATAATATTAACATTTCTGTTCAGTTCTCTTCCCTTAATAATTAACATCTCTTTATTTGTGCTAAGTCTGTGTTGTTTGTTGGTATTTCACTTTAGTAGAGCGGTGTGAGGTTAAACACGGATTCTGGGGAACAGACACAATACATGCATCCATAAATTTTCCATCCACTGGCCCATTGTCTTGTTTACCACTTGTCATTACACTAGTGTGAGGTTGTTTCAAAGTGTGACTTAGAGAGTTTTTAGTGAATGAAGAAGAGTTTTGCCTTCCATGCACAGAGTTGCTGTTTATATTTCCTGCTCTGTACAGACTATATATAATTATATACATATATGCAGTTATAAGGTGTCATGTGATGACCGCTGATGTTTTTGTTCCTTTTTGAGTTAATTTATTTCGTTTGTACAGGAAAACACTCTGGGCTTAAATGTCTCAAACTGCCCGGCTAGTACATTGAAGAACCCCATATTTACCATCTCTATCACTGCTGTGCTGAGCCTACTTACTGCTCCCTTTCAGTCTCCTCAAGCAACCTTCTTTGTTTTTAATCATCTGATATTAAAGGAGCCCAAACTGGAGGATACCAAATCCAAGTATCTGTTATTGACATTCTTCTGCATAAACACACCTAGCTGCGTGATGTTGCCTACAAACCCAGCTCAGGCTAGCAATATGTCTTTAAATTGCAGCAGTGCTGTTTGATTGGATGTCTCCATGCTGCCTTAATGTTCACTTTTTACATTAGTTTGTAGATCTTTGTGGTTCAAGCTGAGTGACTGAAAGTAAAGAAAATATCCAGATTTACATTTTTTTTATTTTTTATTGTGTTTTAATTCAACACATTGCATATACTGTAATGGTGACTCCACTTACTGCTATTATCTCTCATTCCTATAGGTAACTACCAGTTTTGTGGACTAAGTTAACAATGGTACAAAAAGCATTAGTGGTGATGTTGTAGCTACGAGAGAACAAAAGAGATTTGCTGTATTTGCACTGTAACAGGCTTTGTAAGAAAAGAGGGTTGGCATGGTAACGTCTTAGTAGTGAAACTTACCTTTAAGTTGCATGTTAACATTCATGGTGGCGCGGTGTTGGTGGTGCGGTTAGTGAAGGTTGTGGGTTTGACAGCCGCCGGGGCGTTCCTCTCTCTCGGATTTTCTCCAGTTGCTCCGGCCTCTTCCCAGAGATATGCATGTTAGGTTAAATGGTGATTCTAAATTTGCTGTAGGTGTGAATGTGAGATGCCTGGTTCTCTCTTTGCCGTGTGAGATACCGGCAACCGCTCGCCTTATGACAGCAGCGATAGGCTCCAGTTCTCCCGGCAATCCTGAACTGGGTAAACAGTTCAGAAAACATGTTCACAATCAGCTGCTCATCCCACTGGCTACAGTTTGATCTGCGGTTTTAAAGAAACTTAGGTCTGCTCTGTGTTTCTGTCACTTTATGACCATATACTTGTCAGGTGTAGTGTTTTTTAAATCGCGCTGCATACTTCTGGCTCCTGTGGTGTCACAGCTTTCAGACTCCCTATATTTTTTTAATAGGCATCCAGATGCTTCAAAAATCAAGCGCAGCCTTACAGCAAGCTGACACTCTGTAATAAGATTTCAAATTTGACTACTTTCGCTTTGCTCAGCGCATGCATGCAGTGCATTTCACCTTACGGCATTAAAAGGGAGCAAATCTGAAACCCTGTCTTAAGACACCTGTAGCCTGTTCTTATCTCAGTACAGCGTGAGGAATCGGTACATGGAGTAGGTGTTTTGGTGTCGGATACCAGAGACGAGCACGATACGAAGGAAGACGTGAAACTGGAATATCTGAAAAGCCAAAGACAGATCTAGCTCAGATATCACCGCTGAGGTTTTCTGTTTTACAATTTCAGCTAAACGGTTTGAAATGCATTCTGATGTTTTGTGTTACTTGATATATTTTTTTCCAGCTTCCCACATTGTGATTGGTTTCCACTTATTGCAAATTGGAGTAAAAAAACAAACAGCCTCCATAAACTCGCTTCTGACGTGTAAAGCATCTCAGTGAAGTCCACCATCACTTAAGTTACATAAGGACAAAATACATGTATTGCTATTACTGTGACTGTGACCACTATGATTGTTTGTGAGTCAGTCAGTGTTAGAGCAGAAGTGTTCACTTTAATGTATTACACATTTGTGGTCAGTTTCAGGAGTGCTAAATTACTTTCACATAACAGATGAAAGGAAGGATTCAGACCATTAAAGATGTTTTAAACTACAGCAGTAATGATTAAACCGCAGAGTTGTTTTTTTTAGTTGTTTCAGAGCAATGGGAAGCTTGTTTTTAATGATGAGAACTGTCTCCTGATTCTGTATAACAGTTTCTCACCGCCTTGTCGGCACCTTCCTTTACCCGTACAGTCGCTTCACTTTGACTTTGACTTTTTTATTTGGCTCTGAATGTTTGCGCAGATAGATGCACTGTTTGTGTGAAAGAGTTCACTGTTGTTTGTAGAGGTGCTGCTTACCTGAGGCCGTCTCTCTGCCCTAAATAAAATGTGTGCATATATTTGCACACACTGCTGGGTTTCATTCATTATATGGAAAGTTGTTTTTTTTTATTATTATTATTATTATTATTCAGTCTGAAAAATAAGGTTGTTGTACATGATAAGTCATCTGCTTAATACATGTTTTTGCCTAGTTTTTGTACAATATTTAGTATAAAAGCTCCTCTATAAAAGATAAGCAATGTTCTCCTGCCTTTCATACTTCTCTTACTTTTCCATGGACTTGCATTATTTGCACTTTTTTTTTTTCTTGATTAGTCATCTCAATTATGATTTTTATTCATAAGTATTGAGCAGTTGAAGGTATATGGATGATAGAGGTTTGCCATTGGGAGGTATAAACGCATGCAGCTAATATCAGTGCTGTAAAACTAAAACCTAGCATGATTAAACATTTCTACAAATTGATCTAATTCACACTTGATGACAGTTTGTTTGTTTTAGCTCAAATGTGTGTCATTTTTGGTCAGAGACACCTGGAATCTCCACCAAATTCCTTTTTTTTTTTTTTTTTTAAATCCAAGATGGCAGTACATTGAAACAGCACCACTCAGAGGACGGATAGAAAAAAATCCCTGAGAGTTTTAAAAGAAGATGCATGAAGCTAAACCTGTCTTGGAAAGGCAGTCTTTAAACAAAAATATTAAAAACAAAAAAAACAAACATCTGTGTGAAAGAAATTTATTTAGCAAGTAAAAGTTACATTTTCATATTCTACTATGCTACATTCAAACAGAAATACTGTACTTTGTATTTTCCACAATTATCTGATAATTTAGTTAGTGGTTACTTTACAGTTACAGATGTAAAAAATAAATAAAATTACATGCTGAAGATAGCATAGATGATTTTTAAGGCCGATACCAATACCGATATTTGGTGACTTAAAAATCAAATATTCCAACATACTAGCCAATGTTACTATGATGCCGATTTTTCAGGCAAATTAAACCTAAACCGATTTCCCTAACATTTTTTTTTTTATGTTTCGTTAATTATTTACTAATTTATGATCTGACTGGCTTTGCTCGAATCAGCTAGTTATTGCTTGTGGCATTCCAAACACCTCGCCAATAGGAAAGTTGCAGAGTGCCCTCTGGTGGCCAAACTATGCAACATCAACACATATTTGTTTTAAACAAATAAATAAACAAATAATATGGCTGAAGGGTGTTTTTGCTGTCTCGCTAGACCTTCTACTTTGTCCTGCTACGTATTAATATGATATGCATCATTATGGTTGAGCTGTTGCTCATTTAAATAATGTAGAGTCCTCAACATTTTAATAAATCGAGTAAGATAATTCCAACTAAACAAAATCTAAGAGTATTGTAGTGTAGCAAAGAACAGCTCCCACTTTTAAAGAGACTGAATATTGTAAGCTCATTTTATTGGTCATTACGTGTAAATCATTTTAAAGCTTCGCAAGGAAAAATGACAGGTGAAAAGTGTATATTGAACTGCTAATCTGTTTGTCAATACATTTCTGGAATCCCTCTTTGGCACACAGAAGTAGAAGAGAAACTCATCCTTTACCTAAATAATGTGTAAGTAATGCTTACACCAGAATAACTTTCATTGGAAAGCATTACAAGTTTCTCTCCTACTGTTTTGAATGTTACTGAGAATGGGTAAAATCACAACTTCATCATTTATTACTTGTGACATTTCTATATGCATCTCCATAGTAGAAACTATATTTTTCATCCACCTGCTTCCGCTTATCCTTTCCAGGGTTGCAGGAGCCTATCCCAGCTCGCCAGTCTGTCGCAGGGCTAACACATACAGGCAGACAACCATTCGCTCTCACATTCACACCTATGGGCAATTTAGATTAACCAGTTAACCTATTCCCATTAACTGCATGTCTTTGGACTGTGGGAGGAAGCCAGAGTACCTGGGAGGAACCCATGCAAACTCCACGCAGAAAGACCCAGGCCTGATGGTGGAATTGAACTCAGGACTTTCTTGCTGTGCAGCAACAGTGCTAACCACAGTAGCTCAGATGTATTTAAGTTTATATGGTTAAATGCTTTAATGTTCTGGTGGGGATGATAAGATTGGAAAGTTGCTAAACAAAAACAGGCAGCTAATGAAACATCTCACAGAGTAAATGATGGCATGTATAAACAGCATACTAGTCGAGCTGAGTGTTTCAGAGGTCATGATGGCGAGGGCCTCACTGCTCAGTCAGAGAATTCTTGGAAAACTAGGCAAGCTTTCGGGCAGCACTTTAAAAACAGACTTAATTCAGTTGTAGAAATCACAGCAGGGGCTCAGCAACGCTTGTGAAAAGGATCCTCAGCGACCACAGTTCATCCCAAACCCACAGTGCAATTTGGGGGACAAAAATAACATTTAAACAATGTTACGTTCCCCCCGAAGGGGTCTAGGCATGTGAGTGAGGGGACCAGTAACAAATGAGTCCGGAATCAGAATGAAAAGGAAAACAGACAGAGTTGTTCTGTATTAATAGAACTTTATTACGAAATGGTACAGGTGGATTACAAACGACATTAACATTAACTTAAAGGGCCGGCAACGCCGTCTTACCAACAACGCCAAAGAAACAAAGAAAACACTCGCAGCCACGAAAGGCAGGAAGACTACCAAACAAACACAATAAAAAAGGAGGCACTTCCCACACTTCCTACCCTACTCCCCACCACGGGGAGACACTCTCAGGGCCCACAAGCCCGTCTGCTCACTGGTCAGAAAGAGGCTGTCTGTCCAAAATCTAGCACAGAAACGCGTAGAGCCACCGAGGAAAAAGCCACCCTGCTCACAGCTCATCCCCAGTTTAAATAGCCTCAGAGGATGATTGCTGACTGGAGTCAGGTGGCAAACGAGGCTAATCAGCAGCAGCTGTGTCCTGGGGAGAGAGGAGAGTGAGAGAGACAGAGAGGGGTAGGAGTGGCAAGAGGGGTGGAGGCGGGGAGAGTGGGCAAACACCCCACCCACACACTCCCACAGCCTCACAGAACGTAACATTCCCCCCCCCCCTTACATTGAAGCCCTACCAAAACAACAACAACAACAACACCCTATTGCGAGCTGCGTGAGAGTGCATCAGCCACTATATTGTCAGTACCTTTCTTGTGTATGATCATCAGATTGTAATCCTGGGCCAGGAGTGCCCAGCGCATCAGTCGCTGGTTGTGATTGTACATCCGGTTCAGAAAAACAAGGGGGTTGTGGTCTGTGAACACGGTCACCGGGGAAGCGCTGGAGCCCACATACACTTCAAAGTGCTGCAGAGCTAGAAGCAGAGCTAAGGCTTCCTTCTCTATGGTAGAGTAGTTCAGTTGATGGGGTTTGAACTTTGCAGAGAAATAACAGACCGGATGGCACACACCTTCCTCATCATCCTGCAGCAGGACTGCCCCGGCTCCGGTGGCACTGGCATCGACCTCTAGCTTAAAGGGGCGAGAGAAGTTTGGAGCTGCCAATACAGGGGTGCTGCACAGAAGAGATTTTGCCGACTCAAAGGCATGCTGGCATTCAACTGACCATTCAAAAGGCACCTTTGGGCTACACAGTTTGGTTAGCGGGGTCACGACCACAGAAAAGTTCTTACAGAAACACCGGTAATATCCGGTCATCCCTAGGAACCGCCTTAGTTCCCGTCTGGTGGCTGGACTCGGGTAGTCCAGGATTGCAGCAACCTTCGCCTCCACTGGGCGGACCTGCCCAAACCCCACCTGCTTACCTAGGTAAGTGACGGTTGCCTTACCAAACTCACACTTAGCGAGATTGAGGGTCAACGAGGCCTCGGCTAGCCGCTGAAACACTGTCCTCAGAAGGGACATATGATCTGCCCATGTGTCTGTGTATAGCACCATGTCATCTAGATACACATTGCACTGGGGCACATCTCCCAACACCAACTGCATCAGTCGTTGAAAAGTAGCTGGGGCATTTTTCATGCCAAAGGCCATTACTGTGTATTGCATGAAGTGGTCAGGGGTGACAAATGCAGAAATCTCTGAAGCTCTGGGAGTGAGAGGCACCTGCCAGTAGCCTTTAAGGAGATCGAGTTTGGTGATGAATTTGGCAGGGCCGATGCTGTCAATGCAGTCTTCCATACGAGGAAGCGGAAAAGAGTCAGAGACCGTTACAGCGTTTACCTTCCGATAATCTGTGCAGAAACGGGGTGTGCCATCAGACTTAGGTGTTAGTAGACATGGGGAGCTCCAGGGGCTACAACTAGGTTGTGCCAAGCCGTTTTCTACTAAGTACTCAACTTCTTCTTTCATGACCTCACGTTTGGTGAAGGGGCAATGATATGCATGCTGCTTGATTGGGACTGCGTCTCCAACGTCAATGTCATGCTCACAAACGTGGGTACGCGAGGGTACGTCACTAAAAAGAGACAGGTAGGAGTGCAGCAAGTCAAGTACCTCTTTACACTGGGACGGAGGAAGGTGAGATAGGTTGGCCTCGGCCTTAGCTAAAAAAACAGAATTTGACAACCGCCCACATTGCTGTCCCTCAGAAAGGGTACCCAGATCATCATCACCCTTAACTTCAACACTTAGCAGGGCAACAGCCGTCCCAGCAGTGTCTGATGATTCTGTCATGCTGGTGTCTCTGGTATGGTATGGTTTCAACATGTTGACATGGCATAGGCGAGTCTTCCTTCTGCGTTCTGGGGTGTTGAGAATATAGTTGGTGTCAGACACTTTTTTCACTATCACATAGGGGCCTGAGAAACGAGCCATGAGGGCAGAACTGGGCACGGGCAACAACACAAGAACTTTGTCCCCAGGCTGGAACTGTCTTTCCACTGCTTTTTGATCACATCGTTTTTTCATGTTTGCCTGGGATACACAGAGAGCCTCTTTTGCTAACAAAGTAGCCCGTTGCCACCTGTCCTTGCATGTTTTTACAAACTCCACCACAGTAGTTTTAGGCACACAACCACTGAGAAAACTCTCCTTCAGCACCTTTAGCGGACCCCGCACGTCATGTCCAAACACCAGGGTAGCTGGGCTGATCCCCAAAGACTCCTGCTTCGCATCACGTATAGCGAACAATACAAAAGGGACCCCTTCATCCCAGCTTTTTCCGGTGTCGTGGCAATACTTACTCAACATCGCCTTGAGAGTTTGATGCCACCGCTCCAGTGCACCTTGTGACTCTGGGTGATAAGCACTAGACACAGAATGAGAAACTCCAAAGGACCGTAGAGTCCGATTAAAATCCCTGGACATGAAATTGGTACCCTGATCTGTCTGCACGGTTTTCGGGAGGCCAAAGGTGGTAAAGAATTTGACTAGTGCTTTGGTAATGCTTGCTGTCGTGATTTTCCGCAGAGGAATCGCCTCTGGGTATCGAGTGGACACACACATTATGGTTAACAAGAACTGATTCCCTGCCCGCGTCTTTGGTAAGGGGCCAACACAGTCTACCAGGATATGCTCAAAAGGTTCACCGACAGCAGGGATAGGACGTAGGGGGGCGGGGGGCACCGCCTGGTTCGGTTTACCCACAAGCTGGCAAGTGTGACAGGTGTTACAAAACTGCACTACATCTGCTTTCATTGCCGGCCAAAAGAAATGCTGCAGTATACGGTCATATGTTTTAGTGACACCCAAATGACCTGACCATGCGTGATCATGTGCTAACTGCAGCACATGCCACCGCAGACTGGTCGGAACCACCAACTGCCGCACTACGCTCCAGTCTTCTCCAGGCCTTGGGGTCCACTTGCGCATCAATAAACCTTCCCAAACGAAAAATGTCTGCCTCTTGCTCCCCTCACCTCCCTTATCCTGAGCTGCTGCGGTAAAACACTGAACTAATGAAGGGTCTTCTTTCTGAGCCTTCACAAGTGCTTCCCGGGTGAGCAGAAAAGGAGCTCCAGACACAGGAGCTGGCTCAACCACACTGTGAGCTAACTCTAAGGCTCCATTATCTCCCTCATCGGTGCAGGGCATCACATCCTTCTCTAGAATAGAGCCGATCACTGATTCTGACAAATCAACCCCCCCACCTTGTTGCTGGGCACGTGAACGAGTCAGAACGCTCACCGGGAACACATCCGGGTGCTGCAGGCTGAGGGCATCTAACACAGGCTCTATAACAGGATTGTTGGTCACCTCAGGGGTAGGGTAAACTTTCCCACCCGCGATATCATTTCCCATTATAAAATCCACCCCATTAATCGGGAGAGAAGGCCGCACACCCACTGAGAAGAAACCACTCACCAGCTCACTCTGTACCCAGATACGATGGAGGGGAGCAGGCACAAAATTCATCCCAACACCTCTTACAATGATGCTAGAGTCACAGTCAGACTTCTCATTAAATTCTTTCCCCCCCCCGATATTTTTATTAAAGTTTTTGCATCAACTTTTACAAAAGACAAATTGAACAATATGCCGTTTTCTTTTTAAAGAACATAAAGCAATATAAGACATACACTCCCACCTCATAATTATAGCAGTACCAGTGGGTGTACAAACAGAAAAAGGAAAAAATCCAATCTAATAATACTAGTAACAAACCCTAGGGTACAAGACAACAGTTCCTGAGTGTACAAGGGAGATGTGGAGAGTATCCAAAACCCCCACCTCCACACAGACACATAAAAACCAAAACACACACACAAAAAAAAAAAAAAAAAAAAAAAAAAAAAAACCCCACACATGATAAATGGTCAGCTTAGTTATAGGGATAAATCAATTCTGTTAGAGAAAAGAAATATGTATAAAGTAGTTAAATAAATACCATCATAGAACGCAGGCACAATAGAATCCATATACTTAAACTTAGGCCTCTTACTTGAACATAAGATAAGAAAAAATAAAATATGATAGAGTCTGAGCTGGCTAATTGGGAGCATTGCGAGACCGCAAAGTCTGAACATGATCAAAAAAGGGTTGCCAGGTCTTAAAAAAAAAATTTGGCCGTAGACCCGCGCAGGGTGAATTTAATCTTTTCGAGTTTGCTAAAATGCAGAACGTCTCTGATCCAGATTTCCCAGGATGGGGCAGAAGGGGACTTCCAACATAGCAATATTCTGCGTCTTGCCAATAAGGTGAGAAATGCGACCAGATCCGCTTGAGGCGTCGGCAAGGCAACTGAATCAGGAAGAACCCCAAACAAAGCAGTTAAGGGCACAGGTTGGAGGGTTAGCTGGATGATCTTAGATAAAAATCAAGAAATTAATCCAGTATTGTTTGAGGGATGAACATGACCAAAACATATGCATTAAAGAGGCAGGTGTTTGATGACAACGGTCGCAGTCAGGGCTAAGATTGGGGTATATTTGAGCTAGTCTGGCCTTAGTCCAATGTACACGGTGCAGAATCTTACATTGAATCAGCCCATGTTTGGCACAGAATGAGGAGCCATGGACCTGGTAAAGAATTTTATCCCAAGAGTCATCCTGAATCACACACCCCAGATCCTGCTCCCATGCCAATTTAATAGCCGAGATTGAAGAGTTGCCAAAGGAACATATTCTCCCATACAAACAGGAGACATGATAAGAAGGTCTAGATGGGAACTGAGAGGATTTCTCCTTAACAAAACTCCGGATTTGTAAATAGCGAAAAAAGTGACTTTTTGGAAGGCCAAATTTCAATGAGAGCTGTTCAAAGGAGGCAAATGTATTCTGAATGTACAGATCAGAAAAAGACCTGATACCCAAAGAGGCCCACAAATAAAAAGCACCATCAGCTAACGAAGGCTGAAAAGAGGGATTTTTCAAGATGGGTGATTGAAGGGGAAAAAAGGTCAACTTAAAATAACGATGAAATTGATACCATATTTTCAAGGTAACTTTGACAATAGAGTTATTATAAGAGCCTGTACTCGAAGGCTGCTTTTGGGCATAAATCAGGGCTGGTAAAGAGGCTGAGACACAGGAAGAAGTCTCCAAACTGAGCCAGGCCGGGGCATTATTCGTGTCTTCCCCCTGTAGCCAATACCTGAGAATACGAATATTACATGCCCAATAATAGAACAAAGTTTGGTAAAGCCATCCCCCCATCTTTTTCGGTCTTTGAAGATATGTCTTGCGTATTCTGGGTGTTTTTTTCTTCTCATTAAATTCAAGCACACTAGCTAGTATGAGGGACTGTGAGCCACCAGTATCACGCAGAATGGTCACTTCACGCTTATCCTCGGTCTTACCAGAAAGCGAAACTATCCCCTTAAAAATGAAGGGCTTAAAACACTCATCCGGGGTCTCAGGGGAAGGGGGCCTACTGACAGGAGGCATGGTTTTAATCAGCCCAACCCCTTTTGGTTTACGTGAAGACGAGACTGATTGTTTCCGTCTGTAAGCTTCACAATCTGCGATCAGGTGGCCAGACTTAAAACAGAAAAAACACTTTCGGTCTGCCTTGGGACGAAACACAAGTACCTCACTCTTTGGGTGCTGTGCAACTGGCACCTCGCTAGCCTTCACTGGGGCATCGCGCCGGTCATACCTACTGACACTGGTTTTATGGACGAGCGCGAACTCATCAGCCAGCGTCGCAGCCTGCTGTAGCGAGGAAACCTTCTGTTCATTAATATATACCGCGATGCGCTCAGCAATGCAGTTCTTAAATTCCTCTATGAGCATTAGTTCCCGGATCGAAGCCAGGTCAGTGGCTTTGCAGGCCACACACCACCGATCGAAAAGAACACCTTTTTCCCTGGCGAAATCAAGATAGGACTGACCCTGACCTCTTCTCAACCCCCGGAAACGCTGCCTATAGGCTTCTGGGACCAGCTCATAGGCCAGCAGGATAGCCCTTTTCAGCTTGTCATAGTCCAAGCTGTCCTCAGCTGACAACGAGGAACAAACTTCTTGAGCCTTACCCGCCAGCTTACATTGGAGCAAAATGGCCCATGAATCCCGTGGCCAGTGCAAGGCCGTGGCTATTCGTTCAAACGACTCGAAGTAGCTGTCGACCTCAGTGTCACGGAACATCGGAACCAGACGACTGTTTTTCCCTACGTCAAACGGGGTGTCTGCCTGACGAATGGAGGCAGTTGGAGGAAGGGAAACCTGCCGGAGTTCCAGCTGTCGCAACCTCACAGCTGTCTCTGCCTCCACCTCCACCTTCCTCAATTCGACCTCTCTGGCTCTAGCAAGCTCTGCGTCTAAACGCCTAAGCTCCAGCTCTTTCTTTAGCTGGAACTCCCTCTCACGGTCCTCCTTTTCTAACTGGAGACGAGCCAGGCGTACACGGAGCTTAGCATCCTGCTTCGAGCCTTCACTTGATTCAATGGAGAGGGGTTCGAAGCGAGGCAATGTCATGGGTTTGTCCTCAGGCAGCCCCTGATCAACAGGTGTCGACACAAATGGACCTACAGCTTGAGCTGACGCCTGCGGAACAGGCTGAGACGCTGCCCCATGCTCAAGTGGACTGGCAGATACTGGCAAGGCCACTATCCCTTTCTCCACCAAGCCAGACACAAGAGCAGCTTTCAGCTCAGCCTTACGCAGAGCTGTGGAAACAGAAATGCTATAACCTGATGCCACCTCATGCAAATCCCTCTTCCTACAGGCGTCCAGTTGGACAAGCGAGGGGTTTTTCTTAAACACGGCAATATCAAAGGTAGCCATCAACTCTAAAAACAAAAAACTACCTGAGGCTAACAATAACAACAAAGAAGCACCACCTCCAATACACAAATGAGAAAACAGGCGGGAAAAGTGTGGCCAGAGGTTAACCAATAAATAAAAGTACCGCCGACCCTCTCCCCAGACCTGCCTACTAAAATCTTAGCCTAGTTAGCTTCTGGAGTGTACCAGGCTCGAGGCAACTTTAAAGGCTAAGCATCAAGTGCACAAAGCACCGACAAGCCTACCCCCGACAGGGAACTAATCCCCACCCGGGATTACTCCGAAAATAATAAAGGAAAAATAAAAAATGAGTGCCTGAAGGAGGAGCTTACGCTCAGCTAGACACTCCCCTTTTGCTAACTGGAGAGGGAGCGCAGCCAGGCCACCGGCAAACAACTCACAAAAACTCTATTTTCCTTCCATTCATATCCCGGACGAGCCCCCACATTGTTACGTTCCCCCCGAAGGGGTCTAGGCATGTGAGTGAGGGGACCAGTAACAAATGAGTCCGGAATCAGAATGAAAAGGAAAACAGACAGAGTTGTTCTGTATTAATAGAACTTTATTACGAAATGGTACAGGTGGATTACAAACAACATTAACATTAACTTAAAGGGCCGGCAACGCCGTCTTACCAACAACGCCAAAGAAACAAAGAAAACGCTCGCAGCCACAAAAGGCAGGAAGACTACCAAACAAACACAATAAAAAAGGAGGCACTTCCCACCCTACTCCCCACCACGGGGAGACACTCTCAGGGCCCACAAGCCCGTCTGCTCACTGGTCAGAAAGCGGCTGTCTGTCCAAAATCTAGCACAGAAACGCGTAGAGCCACCGAGGAAAAAGCCACCCTGCTCACAGCTCATCCCCAGTTTAAATAGCCTCAGAGGATGATTGCTGACTTGAGTCAGGTGGCAAACGAGGCTAATCAGCAGCAGCTGTGTCCTGGGGAGAGAGGAGAGTGAGAGAGACAGAGAGGGGTAGGAGTGGCAAGAGGGGTGGAGGCGGGGAGAGTGGGCAAACACCCCACCCACACACTCCCACAGCCTCACAGAACGTAACAAACAAAAATCCAGAAATACCACAGGCTGGACCCAAGATCACTATAGGCAAGGAGTTTTATTGCTGCACATATAACTTGTACACCCATGATCATTACTATCATATGAACATGCTTTAAAGCAAAACATCAAACATCTGTTTCAAACAGTGTCTTGCATCTTTAAGCAAGACCATGCCAAACCACCAGCAGCATGAATCACAGCAGCATGATGGATTTTACTTCTCTGGGAAGCTATTTGAGCGAATCCATATAAGAAGGAAGGACCAACAACACTGCACGCGTATGAAAGAGATCTCAAGCCAAGAGCCCCGGAAAAGACATGGAGCCTTTCTTTTAATTTGTCCTTTTTAAATAAAGTAGATGTTTTAAGGAGGGAGTTTGCTAACAGTTGTTGTTAATTAATGCAGTTTTTACAAAATGTGTTCATAAGTAGTGGAGCAGTAGGGACATAAAATCCTACAGCTAAAATGCAGCATGTATTCACACTGCACAACAAAGTTTAACTTCCAAACTGATGGTTTCCAGTCGCCACTGTATCCTAACAATGTTATCAGCGTCATTTCCTCTGTGTTAGTGGTAATAAACTGCTGCTTGGTCAGTGTAACTCAGGGCAAAAAACAACAACAAAAAAACGCACAATTGTTTATTAAAACCGCGTGAATTACAGAGAGGCTGATTACATAAACACTGTGAGTTCATAATAGCCAGTGTGGCACATCATCTTCGATCTTTATCCAGGATCGTATTTAAAAAGAGATTTCAGTGTGATTTGCGCCTGTGAGAAACTGAAATCTCCGACATTTTGTGCAGCGGCGCACAGCCAGAGGATCTGGCAACCAGACACTCAGCCTCATCAGACTGACTTAGAAATAAATCCGTGTATCTTCCATCCATTGCTACCCCTCATCTCGTGAGTTCAGAGATAGCCTGCGCGTAAGGAGGGTAAGGAGGTGGCGGTCCTTTTGTAATTGTTCTCTTTGATCTCTTTGGGCAGCCGACCCTTTAAGTGAATCTGATCCGCACGTTTCAGTGTGACATTTGAACGCACCTGATCCGCCATATTTAACAAACGTGATCACGGGCTCATTCCACCTTTGAGCCACCCCGATTTTTTTTTAAGTAATAACAAAATTACTACTAAACTATAGATTACCCACCTCTACATGTAATAATTTGCACATCTGCCTACTGAAATCAGTAGTTACTTAAAGCAGTGCAATTTGATATGGGCTTAATTTTGCTTTGTAAAGGTGTGTGCGGCATTTTTCTAACACTTTCTGGTGGGCGTCATTAATTTCCCGCCGCCGTTTGGTTTCTGGTGAGTCTCTGGGTGAAATTATGAGAGGAAACCCATGTTGAGCCGACACAGCTGAGAACATGAACTCTCTCAACCCGGATCCTTGTTCCTGATTGGATCCGAGCTGTGTACTTCAATGCAGCTTGTTAAGCTTCGAGAAAGGGGACCCAAAATAAAAAATCAAGAATAACTAAGGTGCATTTCTAGCAGGACTGGCCACACTTGACCTGGGATACATGCTATATATCGAGGATAAGGTGCGAGCATCTTAATGGATTTTTAATTGCTTGCAATGCAGCCACTGATTGGACCTCCTGCGCAGGCGCAAGAGGAAAAGAAAAGAGGGTGAATCGTAGAGGAGCTCTCACTCCGTAGTTACTTCCGGTTACAATAAAAATAAGAGGAAGTAGTTGTTTTGTTTTGTTTTTTAGGAAATTTGAGCTCCTCGTGGTGTATCATTTTTATTTCAGTCGTTAATTTCTATCAGCTGTGTTTTAGATATCGGAGAGTAACCTCAATATAAAACGTAATAACTGTTAATAATGAAAATTACAGATTCAGACCGATTGAATATAAAATTTATAATTACATAAACGGCTAGCTGTGAAGGTTAGCAGCGGGGCAAAAACTAAGGGGTGATTTGCGCGGGACAAATTATGCAATTTGTACTCTTATTTGAGGTTTTACCAGCAACTGTTTACCTGTAGTTTCAGTTTATGTCCATTTTCAGTGTTGAAAATGTGCCAAACAAAAAAATCGTTTGGCCTTTTTAAAATGTATGTTAACATTACATTTCAGAGCAGCTTACATATTCTGTCCAAAATTGAAGGATGCCCCAACAACCTACTTGCTACATCACAATGGACTATGATGGAAGGACATTGTGTAATAAAGTACAAAAAACAAAAATCAACAGCATTATAATAGACAACATTCGGCCTCCCTCACATTTATCATGAGTCCACAGAGTAACAATTACTGACTTAATAAAATCACTCCTCCGAATCCCGTCTCACTGAGAACTGTGAATAGATATGTTGCAGGTAAACACAAACCATAAATGAGTTCTCAGAAATTCATATCTGTTTTTGTACGCGAGTGAACGTGCTGTTGACGCGTAGTGAGTGCTCTGCTCAGTAGATGATCTTGGATATAAACTTGTGCGCACGCGCTTCCGCGGATTAATGTCAAGGCACAAAAGTGGCGCTACACCGTTTTGAGCTCTACTCCGGTAAGCGAATTTCACAGACGTTTTTCGTATTCTACTTTTACGCCTAATTGGCCAAAGTTTGGGGAACTTGTGCGGGGGGGTTAGCCGGATGCCCGGAGAGTTTCACAGTACTCACACTGGGGCGTGAAGACTCATTAAGGGATGAATAAACAGTTAATTTTAACAGATTTGGTCCTCTCCGTCTCTGCGTGCTGTAGCTACTGCCGCCTCTAGTCTTCAGTATTGTTCAGTTGGCTAATGGCGGACGGCAGGCAGTGCTGTTTTCCGCTGGGGGAGGAGGGAGGTGTGTGGTGGGGGGGTGGGGACAAAATTACTCTGGTTGTTATAGTAATGGGTTCATACCTAGTTACAGTTTAGGTAACTCACAGGATGCTCACGTAAAACACGATAAGAGAATTTCTCCGGGTCTTGTTTACCACCGCATGACACAAATGAAGCCAGTTCATGTGATATATGAGAGTAGGGCGCCCCTTGCGGTTGCCGAGTATATTTTGCCAGTGATTGCGCCAGGGTGGACTCCGCGTAGGGTAACTTTCCAATTAAAACCCCCATCGTCACAGGTATCGCAGAAATCGGGCTTTTTATTCGAAACCCGGGTCTGTTTCGCTGGCACCGGCATGTGTGCGCCTATAGAGCAGATAATCTGGACAAGAACAGGGGTTGTGGAAGGGGGGAAACACGTTTTCTTTTTCCTTTTTTTAGGTGTTGGGGACTGTGCTTGTCAGTGGCACACTGCATTAGCCCATCTTGATAAACATTTGCTTCTATTTTAATCTGTTATATGCGAGCAAGTTGCAATGATTTTTGTTGGTATTTTAACAATGGCGCAGTCTGTGTCTGCTCTCCTCCCCTCGATCTGCCGCTAATCCAATGGCTGTTTGCGGCAGGAAGGGGCAGGGGAGGGAGCGGAACGGAACACCCTGAACCACGTTTCTCCTGGACCCCAACTTGGAAGCCAGTCTAGCCTCTCCTTTTTCCCAGGTTATTTATGGAAGAGCTGCGCAGCTCAGGTAGTGCTGGTTCCGTTTATTCTCACTGATCAAAGTTTTGGATCTGCTTTTTATTGCCAAGTTTGTTAAATATAAATGCCGGGGAAGAGAAATGGAAGCTATTTCGGGGTCGAGTGATAGTCGCCGCTGTAGCCGGGGGCACGGGCCGGATTTTGTGCTGTGGTGGTCCTTCCAAGCGGTGTTGATAATCAAGGGCACGACCAGTGGGACTCCGGCGGCCCCCGAAGGCTTCGTACAGCCTGTCCTTCATTGGGTGTTTTCTAATAATTCACAGGAGGTCTCTACAGCTGTGTATAGCAGGGTTTAGTTTTGCATTCAGGTAAACGGAATGGACCATTTGATTTTGTGTTGTGTATTTTTTTTAGCCCATCAGCTGGCTTGGGGATGCTCTGATGGCTGCGCATTACGCATCACTTCTCAGTGACATAAGTCTTATATAATAATCCCAGGCGTTTAATTTGAATATTTTATTAATCGGCTGTTGTCTGCGCAAATACTGGCGCAAACAGCTATCACATCTCCACCTTGTGACCTGCTTGGGGGGAGAGACGGGGAAAAATGTCAACTTCTGTGGCTTCATGCGCAAACTGATGCAGTTGGAAAGGTAGACGAGCACCTCTGTGGGGTGGTGATGTGGCGCAGGCGTTGCTTTAAACTGCTAGTCTTGTTGAGGTGTGTGTGTGTTGCATGGAGGCAGGCTCGGCCACAGCGCCATCCCACCTCTCCGTTCACCTGGTGTTGACGTTGGGAGTCAAGGTTGCATGTCAGAGCTCATTAATGCTGGGTCCTCGTTTTCATCTCATCCACGTGAATGCAGGCTGTCTCGTAGCTCTGCATTGCAGTCTGAACTGAGTCTAGACCAGGCTATCCCCCCCCCCTATTGAGTTGCTTTGCACATAGATTTCTCTGTTGGTGGAATATCAGGCCAGAAAAGCATGAAGCATCTATCTGCAGCTCAGCTTTGCTTTGCTTTTGGGAGGTCTTGCAAATGGGGGAGTGGGTTCCTTTGGGTCTCCTGGCTAGTATTTGGACTCCAGTTAACACCATGGTTACGGACATGTTATTGCCTTAGCGCAGGTTGTGTTTATATACATTAGCTTGGGTTGTCGCTTCTAAAGGAAGAACCTAATTATAGTAAGTCAGTGACTTGGAATTCAATCCTTCTTTTGAACAGTCAAGCATATTGTATTGATCTTGAATGTCATTCTGTTTTGCCTTGTACTTCCTGTCACATGGTCACAGCAAGTAAGTGTTCCTTATTCGGCACTAGTGCTCTACAGTGGAGCAGCTCTTTATTAGCAGCAAACATATACACCTCTGATATAATGACTGCTGAGTTTGCAGCCGTGGCATTTAACAATGTGAACTCCTATATTTCTCTACCAAGCATACAGTTATCAGAGAGTCTTTGTACTTTGATAAAAAGTATAGGACAGATATGCAGCCCATTTTTGCATATTGAAATTTTTCTTCGTCTTCTCTCTGCTTGGAAAATACCTGCAATGAAGAAGTACAGTTTAAATAAGCATGAAATCGCTTTAGTCATTTGTAACGCAAAATAGCAGTCTGGCTGGAAAAAAACGGGTATTTGAAAGCATCAGAGCAGACTGAGAATTTGTAGCGGGAATGTTTTAACTTTTTTTATTATTCATTTTGTCACTTTTTAGTTATGAAGAAATTTGGCAAAAGAAAATGATTTTTTGTTTTTTGTTTTTTTGCTAGTAATCTGCTTAAAAATCTTGGGAAGACATGGGATGGGGTCAGTCTTTGTTAATTATCCTGCAGCCGATTTCCTGACTTAGTTGGAAACTTGACGTGAGCGCACTGCTTGACTCCACATCACGACCATGTGTCTCACGTGCTGGATATGGTGCTAAGAGAATTGAAAACGATAGTTAAATTAACTTTATTTGAAAATCAGGTCAAACATTTTTTTTAATTTCAGCACCAATATACTGTTGAGGCCCTTAATATTTGACCAAATTTAATAATTCAACTTTCATAGAGATGTGTTGTCAATGTAAAATGTGGTAGAGGCAGGATATTCTATGAGCATGCATGGCTCCCAGTAGCAATGGATGACTAGTCTTTCCTTACAATGTGACAGAAGCCCAACACATTTTCTCTGGCTCAAATGTAAGTGGAAAATTAAAGGAAACCCCGGCTATTAAGACATGTTTGCACTAAAATATGTACTGTGCTTTCAATAAAACATATGTGGTATTAAAATACACCAAATGTTTTCCTTTTAAGCACATTTTATATAAAACCGATTTACCAGTAGGTTGCCATTGTTATTTATTTCTCAATGCACTCTGGGTAGTGAGGTCATACGGTTGCACCGCATCCAGTTCACAGTTAGCAGCGCACTGGAAATGGCTTCTGTTCAGCCTTTCCAGTTTGAACCAGAGCAAACCGAGAGAGAGCATGAAAATAGTCAACCACCACTTAGTTTAGGTGAAGATGAAAACAATCCGTCAGACGAGGACGAGAGAGTGAGGGAAAACTACTGGTGTCTATGTGGCTACTGCTTGCCAATGGCAACGGCGACTGAGAGCGTTTGTTGTAAAGTACCAAAACCTTTTGAAGCCGTATGTCTTAATCCAGATGTTCTTTGGGCAGCACTTGTCAGCCTCCATGACCGGTATCCGGTCTTTAAGTGATAACATTGTGAATCCTGCTTGCGGGCCCAAAGTAGTCTGCATTTAATAAGACTGTGTTTTTAACATGTTTTAATGCCTTGTTGAGATTAAATCGAACAAGATACAATCTCCTAAAAACAGTCAGTGATCACTGCCGGCTTCTCACGGTTTTTATTACTGCTAATCATTTTAAAGCTCAGTTTTTAAACCCTTACGATGTAACTAGCCCAGCCCTTATATTGTGGATGGATTATCTCAGTGGTTCTCCTGACTGACGTTTGGTCCATTTACAGGATCTTGCCATTTACCCCTAACCATTGGGAACCCTCATATTAACTTTTATCGAGTGGAAAAAAGTCTTCCATTCGTTAGCGTTCGTCCTCCAGCTTTACTGTTTATGTTATGCTAACATAGCTTGTCGTGCTAGCGATCACGTAGCACATCATTATATACAAGCTAGCCCAACTTCAGTAACTCTACAAACGTCACTGCTGTTTACTTTCCTGTCATTATTTATGTTGGAAGTGATAGCAGAGCTGTACGTTTTAATTTGATAAAAAAATCTCTCAGTCAGAACATGGTAAATTATATTTAGATGGAAGCTAGCAAGCTAACTCCCTGCTAGCTTCTAACTCAGTTAAATGTCATAAATCCCATTTTCATGGATGCCACGTAATTGTTACACCTGGCAGAGCAGCCACACTGATCATTTTATTACAGATGAACAAATTTAGACAGTTTTTCAACTCTTAGTAATGCTGCAGTGATCCTTTGACTTTTGCAGCGGAGTTTGGGCTCAGATATGGCTAATAACGCCAGACCAAAAGACCGGATAGTGCTGGTCTACCAAGTCGTAACCAGGTCACTAATAGGCAAGTTAATTAATACGGTTGCTACACTTTAAAAACCAAAACAGGTTAGCTGAACGAAAGCACCTATACTACCGACAACCAATACACGTCATCGTCCCAGAATGCATTGTGTGCGAAAAAACATGGCTACTCCCATGGCTCCAAAATAGTTTTAAACACCAAAGATTTAATGAATAACAAAAATAATTTGTAACATATTTAGAGTAACTTGTCATAATAGTCGGGGTTCCCTTTAAACATAACCCCACAGATGGGTTTCATGTTTGATACTTTGAGTATCCTTTGCAGAGAGAAACCACCTGAATTCTGGAGCCATCACCAAACAAGAAGTTTCCTCCTCCTCTATCGTGGCCTTTGCTGCAGCTGTCTTCAGTTCCTGTTTGTTCGTAGAGCTTTCCACCTTTAGTTTTGTCTACAGCAAGTTGAAGTACAGCTTGCTTGGGTTGACATCAGGTGAATGAATTGGTTATTACAGAATATTCCACATCCATAACTCCAGCTTTCTTAGTATGTCTTGGGTCATTGGAGAGTGTTACTGTGAAGCACTATCCATCAACTTTACTGAATTTGGCTGAATCTGAGCAGCACTGTATCCCAGTAAACGTCATCTGGCTGCTTCTGTGTTCTGTCACATCTTCAGGGAAGACTGGTCACACATTGCTACTGAAAGCCGTGCATGCTCTTACATTACACTGCCTCCACCATTTTTCACTTCAGATTGTCATCTGTTCCGTGGCTTCTCACTACTTTTATCTGCCATCATTCTAGTACAGGTTGATCTTAATTTCATCGATGTGTTCTTGAGTCTGGTCACTGGTTTGGTGACCCTTGTGATATGTCCCTGATCAGAAATCACATTGTGTCTTCCAGCCAATGCTACCCTTGCATTTGTGCATCTATTAGTGGGCTTCTTATTGATAAGAAGCTTTTCTGGGCCTAAACTACAACCACCTTCAGTAGCTTCTGTTATTTTGGCCTTCCTCAAATAATTTTCATCTTCAGTATGTTAACAGCCGGCTGAGATGGGTAAAGGTCAGAGGACTAACTCATTTGAGAAAATTTTACATCTTTGTCTTATGCAGCTTTTGGATCCTTCTTGTATATTTTGTGTCATCGTACTTCTTTATCGTGATTCTTTGTCCAATCAGTTTTGGAGCATTTGATCAATTGTTTAACTCAATGACACGTCTGCTAATTGGGCCTCTTGAAGCAGCAGCCAATTTTTGGGGGAGGGGGGCTTCTGGTGTAGCCAGCTAATACCCAGTACCAGGGGTTCCTACGTTCACTACAAATGGATATCAGAAAGCTTCAAACACCCAGTAGTCCTCTTCCCTTTTCCTACTTTTTCTGCACATGAATTCAACCAAATGCAAATCTTATTACAGAGATTAGCATTTGGTTGAAACGGAGCAGGCTTATAGCATTGTACACTGTTACTTCTATCAGTAGTCACATCATCAGTAAGAACTGGTGACCCGGTTCCATTCGTGACATGCATGCCCAAACGCTATAATTGGAATTCTACAAATTTACACTGCTGAACAGCCTCTTGTGCAACGCCAGCTAACCAGATAGCAAGTAGGCCTGCAGTGATTTGTCGGCATAATTGCTGACTTTTATTGTCAACCCGTCGTATACTAATACCACGTAAATGCGTTTTTGTAACTGCAGTCAACTACAGGAACATATGGGGGCAGTAACGCCTCTATTGTCTGTCGAGACTGGAGTCAGAACTAATGGAGAAGAAGAACGTAGTGCGACCCACAAAACGGGAGGATGGAAGAAAATGGAAACTGATTTTATTAAAAAATGTGAAAGCATTTCAAAGAAAACAAAGTTGAATGCAGACTGTGGAAAGCAGAGCATTCCTTCCACGACAGCATTAATGCAACGCAAAAGCATTTAAAACGCCGGCACCCTAGAGCTGTGACGTCAGCTCTGGATGGGTCAGTTTTAGAGAGTTAAGTCAGGGCGCGCATTGATACCATGTTTATGATAATGTCTGAATAGTAATATTTATGTTTGTAAAGTAATTTTTATGTTAGCTTGCCTGTTGAAAACCTCTCAGGATGATACTTGCTAAGCAAACACCTTTTTAGTTTTGTTAACTAATGAGTCAAATGCAATATCAAACCATTAATCAGGAGTAGCTACACTGCCTCCTAGTTTTTATATATTTCTATATAAAATATAAAACCAAATTTGTGATTAGTAACTGTCTTTTCTCATTCTGTTTTGTTCTGTTTTACTAGTATTAAGCACAGGTGTATAGATGAGTTTGTCCTGTAAAGAGGCAAATGCACCTTTCAAATGGCTAAAGTCATGACAGAGTCATCTTTAGCATGGTTATCAGCAGCTGGGAACATCATCTCAAGGATAAGAGAAAGCCTTACTCCAGAGGATGTTCACTGCAATCATGAATTCATGAACTGAATCATCTGTAAACTTTGGAAACTTGTTATTTTGGAATGGAAAATAAAATATTTTTGATTTCATTTGAAGCTTTACTTCAACTTATGGACAGAAGCCTTTTTTAGTTTCCTATTTGAAATTTTCTTTATTTTAAGTACTACTAACACTTGTGTGACTTAATATTTCTTATTTATTTAATTTTTATTCTGATGGTTTGAGTATTATTAAACAGACATTTGATTATTTTCAAATTCATGTTTCCTGGGTCATTATTTTAATTTCCTATGGGATGAGACTACATGGTGATATTCACAGGTGGGCAGACTTGAGCAGATGTGGCACTGGAGCCTAGAATAGGAGGTTTGCCCACAGGAAGCAGAGAGGAGTTATTGAAGTAGTTATTGACTAATGGAGGAAAAATTGGCAGAGTAGTTACCTACCAAAATAATCTTTAGTTGCAGCCAACAACAGCCTTTTAATGGCTGGGATAAGCTCATCACTGCAATAGATATATGAACAAATAAAGCACCAGAAGCACTTTTGCCAACCAGAAGTCTGCAGTTTGGAAGTTGTTTAGTTTTGCTTTTGTCTGTCTCTTGGGCAGGACATAACTGCAGCCACAAACTTTGGAAGATATGTCCAAATGGAGTGCTTTACTTCACAGCTGTCCTGTGGGAACATTAAAGCCAAGGAGCTGGTATGTTGACTGAAAAACTGTGTGAAAAGTGACACAACCTGAAAACATAACATGTTAAAGTGTTAATGACTCCACCGCTGTGCCAAACACTTATTTAAAAGGTGTTTTTTCTTAACAAGGCCACAGAGTTTGAGTTTTGTTGTTTTATTTATCTAATTATATTTTTTCTTCCTAATGTTCTGTCCACTTCCGAACATACACACATGTTTTCTGCGGTGGCCTCTTAGGTCTCAGGTCTTCGCTTAAGTGTCTTACTGTTTGTAAGAATGAACCATGCCTTTTGTTGAATCTACACCTGTTGCTATCCAAGTTGAGAGCACCCGTGAATCGTTGTTAAAAACTAATTCAACATTTGCGGTATATTTATGACCTTTTGTCACCTTAAGCTGACATCAAATAACAAGGAAAAAAGCCACACATTGCAGTGAAAGAGTTTTCAGTGCCAATATTTAAAAATTGGATATTGGTGATTTATCAATACATCTGTACTGGTATTTATAACTGTGGATAAAACCACTCTTTAACCATGTCATGAGTGTTCATGTTGCATAGTTTGTCCATCAGAGAGGTATACAATGAAGCAAGTTTAACTCTCATAACAAATGTTTATGTTTCATGTGTCTGAAAGAAAACTCTTGACTGATAAATCAGATTTTAAAATCTGTATTGGTGTTGGTGTTAAAAGGCCTATATTGATCTGGATCCATTCAAACAGTTAAAGCGGTAATTATGAGCACGTTTTCTATACAAAGCTGTGAGATGTCACTGGTTTTTAGGTGCATGTTTGGAGGTCAGGGTGACCTTGACACACAGCTAAGCACCTTTGCTATTTCTGATACTGGGCTTAAAATCTGGAAAACCAGGGTAAATATATATGGGCCGAATCTGCTCATGCTGAAGTCTTGCTAAACCAGTTTGTTCATTAAGCTAACGAGGCAACAGCTAAAGTTCTCTTCATATGTACTGTAATAACCCAGTCATTTACCTGCATCCTTAAAGATGCTTGTGTACTGCTGCGAGTTTTATTTGATGCGCCCCACAATGCTGAGACCAAAATGGCCACCACAGTGATGTCTGGCTTCCTCTGTAGCTCTTTTACAACTCAGATCGTGTGTTCAGGTGCTTTCAGGCGCTTTCAGGCGCTTCCTCTTCTGGGCAACTGTTGGCGTAATTAGCAGAGCTACAAAGATCATTGTCACCATAGAAGTGTGTCTATGAGCGAGCATCTGTTAGTGTCGTGTGTGTGTGTGTGTGCTGCAGCTGTCAGCAGTGATGTGATATGTGGCTTACAGCCACCCTCACTGCTGTGTTACATGAAAAGGAGATTTTGACAGAGAGGGATCAACAGACTGCTGACTTCCCCAAAAGTGCCTTGAATATTATTTGATTCAGAATGTGGCACTCATTCAGATCACTCCATTTTCTGTCCTATTTCTTCTCTTTTGGATCGGGTAAGATGGTTAACAAATTAACTTGTTTGTATGTTTTTACACTACGTGCACGTACATCACTGCCGTTTAGTTTACGAGACACACACATGAACCGCACAACCATTTAAACGTTGTGTTGGTCAACTCAAGAGCACCCAGATGTAGTGCACAAAACAAGTCCCTGTGGTGGTGGTGGGCTTTACCATCACCACGGCAACCAAGGTGTAGCTTCGCTGGTTGCCAAGGACAACAAGAGAGTAGCTGTGTTGAGTGATACACAGGCGTAAGAAGCAGGGAGGGCGGAAGAGACGTTGATTTTGATTTGATTTATTGATTAGCATTCAAATTCAAATCTCAGTGAAAACAGTGAAAAAACAAACAAACAAACAGTGAAAACAGAACAAAAATCTACCATAAAGAAAGAAAGCATGAGACAAGGCTAATCAAAAGGTATTGGCTGAAGCATTTGCTTATTACGCCAACCCTTTTCACAAAATATCTTTTTGTATGCAGCTCCTGTACACAGGGCTTGAAGAAAATAATAAAACAAAGCAAAAACCAAACAAACAAACAAACAAACAAAAAAAAAACAAAGAAAAAAAAAACTTTCCACCTTAGATAAGTAACTACATCAAAGCAAAAGAATCAAGAGGTTGTTTTTTTTTTTTTCTTTCTCCTTTTTGCTCTTTTCATTCTTGATTTATATATTTTTCTAATACTCTATTTTTAAACATATTTTTAAACAAGGAAAATGAACTACACCTTTTTAAATCACTGTCATAACTATTCCACAGGTTAACTCCTCTAACAGAAACACATCTCTGCTTTATATTTGTCCTTATCTTGTTTTTTTTAAAGAAATCTGTTCCCCTTAAGTCATATTGACTCTCTCTGACTTTGAACAGCTTCTGAGTACTGGGGCAAAGCAAGTTATTTTGTGCTTTATACATTATCTGTGCCATTTTATATTCAACTAAATCATAAAATTTCAGGGTATTCAGATTAATAAACAAAATGTTAGTTGGTTCTATATAGTTTGATTGGTTTATAATTCTTATAGCTCTTTTTTGTAACTTGAAAATAGGAAGAGTGTTCGTTTTATATGCATTACCCCATATCTCCAGACAGTAAGTCATATATGGAAGCAACAGAGTACAATAAAGTGTGTATAATGTTTTTTTGTTCAGGACATGCTTTGTTTTATAGAGAATAGCAATGGTTTTTGACATTTTTGTTTTCACGTGGTTTATATGAGACTTCCAACTCAGCTTATCATCAATTATCACTCCAAGAAATTTATTTTCGTACACTCTTTCAATTTCAATTCCATTAACCCTTATTTTAGATACATTTTTCATTGGTCTAGTGCCAAAAATAATCAATTTTGTTTTCTTTATATTTAATGATAACTTATTTACATCAAACCAGTTTTTTAATATATTTAACTCCTTTTCCGCTGTAGTCAGAAGCTGTTCTAAGTTTTTACCTGAGCAGTACAGAGTGGTATCATCAGCAAACAATACACATTTTAACAGTTTGGAAACACTACATATATCATTTATATATAATATAAATAATTTAGGGCCCAGCACAGAGCCCTGAGGAACACCACAAGTTACCTTCAACTGCTTAGATTTTACATTATTGAATTCGACATATTGATATCTTTCATCCAGGTAACTTTTCATCCACTTGTATGCTATCCCTCTTATGCCATATCTCTCTAGTTTATTCATTAATATAGAATGATCAATTGTATCAAACGCCTTTTTTAAGTCTATAAAAACACCAACAGTATATTCCTTATTATCTATAGCATTAGATATCCCTTCAACAAGTTCCATCACTGCCATTGAAGTGGACCTTTTCACTCTAAAGCCATATTGGTTATCACTTAGGAGATTATGCTTCTCAATATATTTATCAAGTCTATTAACAAATAACTTTTCTAAAATTTTTGAGAACTGTGGGAGTAGTGATATTGGCCTATAATTGGTAAACTGACATCTCTCTCCGTTTTTATGGATTGGAATAACTTTTGCTATTTTCATTTGTGAGGGAAACACACCAGTTTGAAAGGACAGATTACAAATGTATGCGAAAGGTTGCACTATATATTCTATAATACTTTTAACTAATATCATGTCAATACCAAAACAGTCAGTGGACTTTTTATTTTTAAATGTCTTCACAATGTTAATTATTTCTCTATGAGTTACAGCACCAATAAACATGGAGGACACATTCTGAGTAATATGTTTATTTAGGTCGTTATTATTTCTTGACTCTGGAATTTCTTTTGCTAAATTAAAGCCAACATTTACAAAGAAATCATTAAATTCATTTGCAATGTCTTTAGTTTTATCAAGCACAATATCTTTATCTTTTTTAAAATAATCTGGATAATTCTTATTTTTTGAGCCCTTTTTGATTATACTGTTTAATATCCTCCATGTTTCTTGTGTGTTACTTCTACTTTGCTCCAATAATTTGTGGTAATATTCTTTCTTACTTGTTCTTATAATATTTACTAATCTATTTTTATATAACTTGTACTTTATTTCAGCATCTTTTGTCCTCTGTTTTATGAATCTCTTATATAGATTATTTTTCTTTTTACATGCATCTTCTATCCCCTTTGTGATCCATGGCTTATTTGATCTGTGATGCTTTCTAGTGATTTTCATTAAAGGACAATGTTTTTCATATAGTGAAATTACAGTTGATAAGAATGCATCATACGCACTATTTGAATCTTCATTTGCAAAAACCTCATTCCAATTGTGTTCCTTTAAGTCCACCTGGAGGGCAGCAATGGCTCTTGTTGTTCTATGTCGTATCATATCAAATGTTTGATTCTTTTGTTTAGTTTTAATCCCAAAATAATTTTGAAAAATTGCAAAAACAGGAAGATGATCGCTTATATCAGTTATAAGAAGTCCACCTACTATTTCATGGTCAATTTTATTTGTGAATATATTATCTATCAATGTAGCTGTATCAATTGTTATTCTACTTGGTTTTATAATTACAGGGAAAAGGGAGTTACTATACATTGTATCTATGAAATCTGTTGTTTTCTGATGTCCATTTGGGTTTAGCAAATCTATATTAAAATCACCACAAATTATTTGCACTTTTTTATCATTTAGGTTGCTAAACATAGCAGCAAGTTTTTCATTGAATATCTCAAGGCATGAACCTGGTGTCCTATAGATGCAACTTATAATTATATTGTTAGCTTTTTCAACATGAATTTCAATAGTGACACATTCCAATATGTTATCTATGGTGCTTGACATGCATTCAATCAGACTACATTTCAAAACTTTATCTACATATAAAGCAACACCGCCTCCTTTTTTATTCACCCTGTTCATTGTAAATAATTCGTATCCTTCCAGTCCCATTTCACTAACTTTCTCATTATCGAGCCATGTTTCTGATATTGCAATTATGTTAAACTTTTTTAACTTACTTAAGCATTCTGTAATTTTAGAAAAATTTTTATACAGGCTTCTACTATTGAAATGTATGACCGACAATGCATTTGCCATTTTAATATTCACATTGAATTGGTCATCTGTATAGTACTCACAAGTATTATTGGTGTTATTGTAGAAGTGGGTATCTGGGTCAATGTTACTTTCAGGGTCATTCATGTTGTGCTCTGCATAGTTAAACATTTTGAAGTTCGTTTTCTCAGCGTGTGTGGCAAAATAACCACCTTGACAGTCCTTTTCATAATCAAAGTCTTCCTCTTCAATATCTCCGAATGGAAACCTATAATCTGTGTCCAAACTTGTCATTTATGTGTTTTTGTTGTTGTTGTTTCCATTGTTTTTGAGCCGTAAGGCCAGAAACACTTTCCATACCCATTGTTCATTATCCAATCGTCACTTTTCCAATAGATTCCATAGCAGATTCCTGATTATTTATATTGCTCTAAGTCTTTGAGTTCTCTTATCATCACAACTTTCGCTTCTTCGGGATTGCCATTTAGTCTTATCATTACTTTGCAGTTCCTCGTCCATGTCGCTTGTATCTTATTTTGTTTTCTCAGGCTGCGTGCCTGTCTTGCAATTTCAGCAGTCTTTTTCGTTAAATGTTCATTTAAATACACACCAGTCCCTTTTAGCTTCTTACCCTGTTTCAGTAACTCAATCTTTGTTTTGCGACTCACAAACCGAAGAATGATTGCTGGCTTTGTTTTACTGTCTTTTCTGGGAAGCGTGTGGCATGCTGCAATATGATGGCTCTGAATACTTACATTCTTCGTTTGAAGGAATTTTATCACTTGCTGTTCAAGCGTTTGCAGCTCCTCTACCGGGGCATCTTCACCGTCTTTACCTCCGCCAGCTGTTACTCTGGCGTAGGTTCGGTGTTGCGTCTCCAGACCACTTATGACTAAATCATCCATTCTTGTGTATTGTTCAAGGTCCTCGATTCGCCGTTCCAAGTCGTCTATTTTCTTGTCCTTGTCCTTTATGAGGTTTTTTAGTTGTTTTATTTCATCCATTAGGTCATGTAGCATACCTTGTTGTTTAGCCACTTTGCTCAGTTCATCAGACATGAAATTAAGCGATTTCCTAATCTCCTCCAACTCCTCTTCAACTCCTGGGTTAGCTTTTTTAGGTGGCATTTTGAAAATGGTGAGATTAGTATTTCCTTGTGATGGCCCGTTGAAGTCACTGTTGATTTACTTGTTGGTGCCTTGCTAGAGGAGCCTGGGCCCAGTGGCTGCTGGAGGATCCTGGGCCTGGTGGAGCAGGAGGATCCTGGGCCTAGTGACTGCTGGAAGAGCCTGGGCCTGGTGGCTGCTGGAGGAGCCTGGGCCTGGTGGCTGCTGGAAGAGCCTGGGCCTGGTGGCTGCTGGAAGAGCCTGGGCCTGGTGGCTGCTGGAGGATCCTGGGCCTGGTGGCTGCTGGAAGAGCCTGGGCCTGGTGGCTGCTGGAGGATCCTGGGCCTGGTGGCTGCTGGAAGAGCCTGGGCCTGGTGGCTGCTGGAGGATCCTGGGCCTGGTGGCTGCTGGAAGAGCCTGGGCCTGGTGGCTGCTGCAGGATCCTGGGCCTGGTGGCTGCTGCAGGATCCTGGGCCTGGTGGCTGCTGGAAGAGCCTGGGCCTGGTGGCTGCTGGATGAGCCTGGGCCTGGTGGCTGCTGGAAGAGCCTGGAGGAGAACACCGTGAAAGGCAGCAGGTGAAAACGAGGAGTAGAGTTGCCTGTAGTTGGGTAAGGAGCTTAAGGGAACGGGAAGAGAGAAGAAGAGGATGAAAGGAAGAGGCGTGATGGTGAGGAGGAGGGGCCCCCGTTGCTGGGCAGGCACATATGCTCACCCATGGAGACGTCACCTCTGCCGTTGCATGTGTTGAACATTAGATTCCCGCTTTCTTGTGGTAAATGCAACCAGAGAGGTTTATCTGTAGAGAACAAAGCCCTTCACCGGCCTACATCCCTATCATTTAAATACTCTTCTGACAGTATTAGAATCATTAGGAAAAAATGTAGTAGATTAAGACCAAGAAAGACTGCTCTGTTTACATGCTTTGTTAAACTATGAACAGATTTTTAATGAATCTGAGTGGAGAGAAAAGTCATGGGAGTTATCATATTGTTAGACTGATCGATAAATTTGAACCTCTGTGTTTAGTACAGCTGAAGAGCTCTGAAATGAACTCCTTGACCTGTTCTTTCAGGAGCAATGTGAGTCATTGTTGAGGAAAACCCAGTTAACGGAAAGTCTTAACCAGGTCCATTATTGATTGAAATGTTTTTGTCATTAATTTTTGTGTTCTTGCAGTTATTTTATTCTATTTTATGTTTTCTTGGAGTAGCAGTTTTTCCATCTTGATGGCAAATGTGCTCACAGACATTCTTGACCTAAATGAAGTAACACAGCGGAAACATTCACATCACTGCCCCAGCATCAGCAAGGCATCCAATTTTGCTGTGGATGTAAGCAGAGCATCAAAGTTATGGCTGTATTTGTGAAATGAAGGCCTCACATCTGGAAGTGGTTGACATTTAGGCGGGCATTTCAAAGAGTGAGCTCACCTAAAATGCCCCACAGAAGGGAAAATCTGGTCGGACTTTTTTCTTTTTATTAGATGATGTGAATGGTGAAGTAGCCATTAAATATAACTGCCAAAAGCAAGCCAGTAAAGACAGGCAGGGTGGTGATTGTAACAATGACTATTACAGCTGTAGGGCATCAGTTGGCTGTGTGGGGGAAGCTTGCGTCTAGGGACACCTGAACTACCTGTAATGCTGTCAGACGTCATTAAACTAATTAGTAACGCCAACTTTGCATAGCTGTTTCCTAACTGGCTTTTTGTGTGCATTGTCAGGTGGTTGCCTTTGTGATGGACGGGGAGTCGGAACCAAACCCTGTCGTGGCAGAAGATGTAGGGGAGCGGGTGGAGCCCATGGATGCCACTCCCTCTCCCCAGCAAAACCCCACGCCTCCTTCCGAAGAGTCTAGTGAGGCAGTTTCCATGGTAACGGAAGATGGAGCCACAAAGGAGGGTGGCACAGAGGACAATGATGATGATGTGGTTCTTGTAGGGGAGGAAGCTCCCCAGCCTTCTGCCACAACCCTCTCCCAAGACACGCCCAGCACAGACTGCCCAGAGCTGGCAGCTGCTGTGGCAACTGTAGACACGTCCACAGCAGCAAAGACCCCCGGCTCTCCTGCATCTTCCAACGCATCTACAGCAGCAGCACCGCCGAAGCCTCCAACCACAACAACCGAGCCTATTGTCATTGACGACGAGGAGGACTCTGAACAGAGAGACACATCCTCGTCCACTCCGGTGCCTCCTGAAGGCACATCTGCATCCCACTCCCCAGGTGCACTCAGTAGCACTGAGCCAGATTCTGAGATCAGGATAGCCAGTGTCACTACATTAGGGTCTGCTAGCCAGAAAGGAGGCTCCACAGTAAATTCCCCTCCACATCCAGAGGATGCTCAGCCAGACATGAACCTGATGATAACCTCTGTGACATCACTGCAAGGAGGAGCAGCAGCTGTCGCAGCAGTAAGAACACCCACAACTTTTTTTTTTTTTTTTGTTGCTGTCGAAGTTTTCATTATGTTTTCATGTTTTGTTTTTTAAATATTTAGTATAATTCAGTTTTATTTATTTTTTTGCTTCCACCTAATTTTTAGTGCCGACTTTTTATGATGTCTACTAGTAAATGTTGGTGAAGGCAGGTGTTTGTTTTTTTTCCTTTTTGGCACAGCGGTTTTATTCTTGGCAAAGAAAATAATGATTTCTTTGTAATGACACCTGAGCGAGCTGCTATGCCAGTATCTACTTATCAGATGCATCAGCAGTTACTCTAGTTGATGTAGTTGGATTCAGTTTTGGTTTTGTGTATCGCAGTGAATATGACACCCGCGTGTGTTAAGTTTTCCCTCCTCATCACCTTGTTTCTAATATTTTGACACTAACATAACTAACTTGTGTTTTTAGGCAGGTGAGGGCCAGGTGGAAGAAAATGGCCTACAGATCCACAATACGTTCAGCCTGAATCCTGACACCCCATCTGGTCGACCAACTGCCTCCTTTAACCCTGGGCGGGGCTCAGGTCCCATGGGCCAACTGGTACAGAATGGGGACATGGGCACACACAATAGAGCAGGTAGGAACATAACATTTTTCTCATGTTAAAATGCTGAAATTGGCATAAAAGGAATGTGATGTTTGGATTTGGTTACGACATGGTGTGTGTGTGTGTGTGTGTGTGTGTGGGTGTGGGTGGTTTGGAGAAGTTGTTGTGTTTCAATACTTTGCCTTGAAATCGCTCTTTAGCTCTGTTCTTAATGACCAACTCATTTTGAATGGAGGGTTGCTCATACTAATTCAAATAAAAAAAGAAAATGGGTGCTGGATGTCTCGTTGACAATTAATATAATCACAATCCTAGAGTCAGTCAGGTGCAGATTAATATCTTTGGCCAGAAACTTTAGACAACTTTTGTGTTCAGGTGGATTTTATTCAGATTGGTGATGCTGTTTTCTGTTTCTGTAGTCATTTTAACTCCTAACTTAAGAGATCGTCGATCTCTTAACTAATGATGGAATTAAATAATACATAGGTGGGAGAAAAATGTCCTTATCTGTTTAGACGGGTCACAGGATAATGTCAGGTCAACAGCCACAACGAATCTTTCTAATTAAATGGTTCCATGAATGTCATGGTGTGGATTTTGTGTTTAAGTTTTGCAGACACCAGCACATGCGGCAGACAGTAGTCATACCCATACAACAGCTTGATAACCTGGATAACAGTGTCCATGTGAACACACTCACTGTGTTTTCATATGTAAACCTTATGTAAATTAGCATCAAACCTTTCTCAGTTGGAATTACCAGAAAGACAGTTAGATTGTTGGTCAGCCTGCATTTCTTTATGTATTGTCTAATATGATTTCCTCAAACTCAGATCCGTCTGACTGAAAGTTTAACACAGCTCGACTTCTGTAACAGCACAGTGTGTCATTCAGCAAAGCATTGATTTGACCAATCAAAAGCATGCTTTTGATGGAATCTTTGTTTAGGCTGTGATTGTAAGAATTGATTAAATTAGTTTTAAAATCCTTGACTAACAGCTCCCCCTCCACTCTTTTACTTTTTGAAAAATTTGGTGCTTAAACAAAATGTGCGATATTGCAGATCTACAGGAAGTTTGGTGTTTGCTCATCATACACTTTCTGGACTTGAGTTTATATGCCAGCCTTTTGGCAGTTCCTGTCAACCTCCATGTAGACTCTAGATGGTGCTGTTGTCAGGAGCTAGTCCTCTAAATATGACTTCTGGAGGTTTATTTCTTTATTTACTTAAAATTATTGTTGTCATTGTTTCATGTCTGTATAGCAGATCAATGTTTAGTGCAGACATAGCATTATATATATTTATATACAATTTTAAAAAACATTCCAGGTAACTTTCTTTCCATCTTTCCCTGCAGATTCTTGGATTTCTCAGTCAGCTTCAGTCCCCCGCAACCAAAAACAGACAGGGGTGGACTCTCCATCACCAGCCACTTCGCTGCCCAAACCTCCAGGCCAGTCTTCCTCAACTACTTCCTCCTCAGGCTCCCAGCCACAGCCCAGGACAGTCAAGGTGATCCACTGTGGTCATTCAAGTCCTGTGTAATTGCGTTAGTTATAGTGCAAACGATCTGGAAAATTTTACATTTCAGAATTTAAATCCAGGGTTGAAGCAGAGTGTTTACTTTTTGTGTCTACCCTTTTTATATTTTTAGTAAAAGTATGATTTAAGTATAAACATATTTAAGTATGTTAATCTAATCTGCTACCCACTTCCTACTACATGCTGTACATAATTTATGCAAACAGTGCACTGAAACTTTCTTTAGAAATTTTTAAGACCCTTTCCCTGTATTCATTACTTCCTGCAGCTCAATCATTACTATGTTTGCTCGTTCCAGGTGACCTGTGCAAACTGTAAAAAGCCTCTGAAAAAAGGCCAAACAGCCTACCAGCGTAAAGGCTCCACACACCTTTTCTGCTCCACCACCTGTCTGTCTGCCTTCTCACACAAACCTGCCCCCAAGAAGAGCTGCACCATGTGCAAAAAGTAAGTCTGACGTTGAAGGAGATATTTTATATTTAGGATTTACGATTATACAGTGCATTTGGAGTTCATTAAAAAAGAGTAAAGTTGCAACAACAGAGTTTATTGAAAGCGAAGGTTTAAAAAAAAAAAAAAATCTTATTTCCAGTTGTCATAAACATGAATGAGCACAGCTTTTATTATGCTATCTAATCCACATTCTCTGGAGATGTTTTCCTCACAAAGCCTCTGTGTTTGTTTTCCAGGGACATCACAAACATGAAGGGTACCATTGTGGCCCAGGTCGACTCCAGCGAGTCTTTCCAGGAGTTCTGCAGCACTGGCTGCTTAGGCGCATATGAGAACAAGCAAAATCCTCCCAAATCAAACCTCAAAACCAAATGCACCGTCTGCGGCAAGCACACGGAGGTCAGTCTGTCTAACTTTCTTAGCACTGGGTTCTGATGACAACAATGGAATAAATAATTCAGTGGCAATGAGTAAAACCAAAGTAACACTGGGGTTAAACACATGAATTTTACACTGACTCAGCAGTGTTAGGTACACCTGCACAGTGGAAAGGTTCAGGTCTGTGTGTGTGTTTTGTAGTATCCATGGTCTGTAAATTTCATCATCATTTACCTAAATAGATGATGGACTCTCAACTCCACAAGCAAGCTCCTGCAGCATGCAAAAGGGGAAAAAAAGCATCAGAAAACCAAACGCCTTTGACCGTAATGTGGTGCTAACACACACACGGAGCCTCAGGGCTCGGCTCTTGTTGTGCTGGGCTTCAACATCCCTTCATTATTTACATCCTTGGCTTGGGTGTTTGTTTTGAATAAATAAATATTTCATGCTTGAATCCTGTTGCACTTTATCAGCCCCCCCTCTTCCTCGACTCTTAATAAACATAGTCAGAAATGGTGGTATGACAATTTCGCTCTCCCTCGTTATCTGATTTATTATGTTTCTCCTAACCACACTTTCATTAAGTATTTTTCTCTTGCCTGGCTTCGCTGTTTGTGAGCTTAGCCTTTCACATCTTGCTTTCTTTTCTGCACCCCTCTCTTAGTCTCGTAACGATCACATCCAAAAAACAAACTTTTCGGTTAAAAATATTTTTAAAAATGTCTTTCTGGATTGTTTTTGAACGCTCTACCATCATTGTCTGTTCTTAGTTTAACAGTAGTCCACTAGATTTTATAGTCTGCATTCAGGATTTATCATATCTTTTTGTTGATTATTTCAACAACACAAGTTGGAGATCTTAGTTGTGTATTTTTTTTAAATTTTATTTATTTTATTTTTATTTTATTTTATTTATTTTTTTACTGTTGGATGTTTTCAGCAAAGCTAGAACTCCATTAGAATTAGTTGAAACAAAGTATGACCCACACCAACCAGGAGAAATGTCATTTAAAATGTGAACATCTCTTCTTGATCCTTCTGATGTTTTGCTGTCTGCAGATCCGGCATGAGGTTAGCTTTAAGACTGTGACCCATAAGATCTGCAGCGACGCATGTTTCAACGTTTACCGCAGGGCCAATGGTCTGATCATGAACTGCTGTGAGCAATGTGGTGACTACCTTCCCAGCCGGGCATCAGCCAATCACTCGCTTCTGGTCGACGGTCAGCAGAAACGCTTCTGCTGCCAGAACTGCATCAGGGAGTACAAGCAGGTGAGCCAGTGGGAAAGCTGTGATCCTTTTATTTTATTCAGTGGATTTTAGGACATCATGGTGCTGCTTTGATGGCCAGAACTTTGAGGAATTTTAATTTATCTGTGGTGAAACTCTTACTTGTACAACACACACATGCACACAGATAAACAGGAAGCTGTTCTCTTTTTGAGTTGATCCATTCTCTTCTTGGAGATTTTAAAAAATGGCACCAAGAGAAGTATAACTGTAAATGTAAAAATGGCAGAGAATACTTTGAGTCATTGCAGGCTGATTCAGTGTGCTGTATGTGTGCTACATTTCTAGGATGGTGCACGTAAAGTCACGGTGTTGGGTTTCAGAAGCGTTTTCAGTCATGACGTACATCTGTCGCAGATTCCATGTAAAAGTATAAATCCTGCATTACTCATCCACCTTTTTTAAAGAAGAAGTTGGTATTTAAGTAACACTGCTGTGCTGTCAGCAATACATATTCAAGTGAGGCACAAAATGAATGAAAGCTGGAGTGAGTCAGTCCTACAAATTTTGTACAGAAAGCAAAATGGCTGCTTGAATGATCAAATGTTTCACATATGGCTTGAAGGAGGAGTGCAGACAGAAGCAACGCTGGTGCTTTTAGTTTGTCTTACACCACCAGCCCTTTTAGAGATTTCTGAATTTTATGAAGTCATGTCACAATTATTTCTAGAGTACATTTCAAAAGTTCTACTATATTTATTTTACATACTTAGGAGGATATTTTTTGAGTTTCTGTCTTTGTGTTGTTTTGTAGAGTTAGAAAATTCAGCTGTCATTGTTTGCCTGTCACCCGTTAACCAAATGGCAGGTCAGAGATGTAGGTCTGTCCTTCTTGCAGTTGTGTTGTATGTTAGTATCCAAGCAGAGCATGCCAGTGCTCGGCCCACCTGTTTTTTTTCTCCTCAAGCTTTCAAAATTATTAATACATTTTTCCTGAACATTGTACAGCTGAATTATGTTGGAGAGAAATGTTTGTGAAAAATTGCAGGTTGAAATTTAATTTGTTGCTTGGCAACGGCAACCTATTGGACGTTCCTCTAGTAATTGCAGGAAACCACTTGGACACTGTCAGTGTTAGAAAGCATGCAGATAACAGGCCTGTGTGTCCAATTCTGGGCTGTACTGTTTCTTTATCAGACAGATTGTGAATTTTCTTATGCAACTAAGAAGTCTGTTTTAGAGTAAGAATTGAAGTCCATATTTTCAGTTCTTTGAAACTGTGGAATATAATCCACTAAAGCTTTGTTTACACATGCAGGTAGGGATGGGTATTGATAAGATTTTCACGATTCCGATTCAATTTTCGATTCTGTTTAACGATTCGATTCTTTATCGATTCTTTTTAAAAAAAGGAGAACACTAAGGTCGATTAGCTTAGAACTTTGTTTTATCTTCTCTTTGAACAAGATAGAAATTTAGGAGTAACATGGCCTTACAAACCCAACAGTGAGATCTTAAGAGATCCAGCCTACGGCTCTTCAATGGGGTGTCACAGGGTCCCCAGGGAAAAAAATTGTAAATGTAAAATAATAAAATCAATATTCTTCTGTAGCAATAACAAAGTGTAATATAAAATATTCTATAGCAATGACACAAGAATATCCAGTAATGTCCCTGCCTACAATTAAACACATTCACTTACTGAAAATCATCTGCTGTGGCAAATGGGTGCAAGCCTTTTACCACAAACTTAGGCAAGGCAAGTTTATTTGTATAGCACAATTCAACAACAAGGTGATTCAAAGTGCTTTACAGAGACATTAGAAACAAAAACAAATAAAAAGCATGATTTAAAATTGATTAAAGCAAACAAACAAACTAACTAACTAATAAACAAACAAACAAAACAGTATATAAAATCAGTAGTTAAATGCAAGTTTTGAAATTTAAGCTTAAGTGTGGATTTGAATAGAATAGAATTCAACTTTATTGTCATTGCACATGTCACAGGGCAACGAAATGCAGTTTGCATCCATCCAGAAGTGCTTTAGTGATATAGATATATTACAATATATATTAGCAATAATATAGATATGTGAGTATATTACAGAAATGGGTCTATTATGGTATGTTATAATGTACACGGTATGAAGTATGTTGTGAATATTCTATAACTATAGGTATGTACAGGCTGTAGTCAGTACAAGCTATGTACAGGCTATGAACAGGATATAAATATGAAAAACTATACAGAATATGAAATAAATAACTTTACAGAATCTGAGATATACAGTTATACAGAAATATGAACTATGCAAGTTATAAACAGTTGTAGAATTAAAATTATCGTATTGTACAGAATGATTATTTATACAGAACTATACAGTAGTGCAGGTAAGATAAGTGAGATGTGTGGATAATTTCTACAGAGGCTATATAAAGTGCTAGTGGTTGTGAGTGGTGGTTCAGTCCATGTTATTGTGTGTTTGAGGGTACAGTTGTCCATTGTGGGTGTGTGTATGTTCAGTCCATGAGTTTAACGTGGGTCAGATGTCAGGAGGCAGAGTTCAGGAGTCTGACAGCTGTGGGGAAGAAGCTGTTCCGGTACCTGGTGGTCTTAGTCCGGAGGCTCCTGTAGCGCCTCCCAGAGGGCAGGAGGGTGAAGAGTCCATGTGATGGGTGACTGGGGTCTTTGATGATTTTCCCAGCCCTTTTCAGACACCGCTTCCTGTAGATGTCTTTTATGGCAGGAAGTGGTGCTCCGGCGATGCGCTGGGCAGTTTTCACGACCCTCTGCAACGCCTTCCGGTCCGAGGCAGAGCAGTTCCCGTACCAGACTGTTATACAGTTGGTCAGGATGCTCTCGATGGTGCAGCGATAGAAGTTCACCAGGATGTCTGAGGACAGGTGGTTCTTCCTCAGAGTCCTCAAGAAGAAGAGGCGCTGGTGAGCCTTCTTGACCAGCTTGGAGCAGTTGGTCGTCCAGATGAGATCCTCGGAGATGTGGACTCCCAGGAACTTGAAGCTGCTCACACGCTCCACAGCCGTCCCCTTAATGTGGATGAGTGGATGTGGGTCAGCATTCCTCCTGTAGTCCACGATGAGCTCCTTGGTCTTCTCGGTGTTAAGCAGCAGGTTGCTTGTGTCGCACCACTCAGCCAGACGATCCACCTCCTCCCTGTAGGCGGCCTCATCGTTGTCACTGATGAGGCCAATCACCGTGGTGTCATCTGCAAACTTAATGATGGTGTTGGAACCATCAGCAGGTCTGCAGTCGTGGGTAGGGCTGAACGATATATCGCATTTGCGATAATATCGCGACATGATCAAGTGCAATTTTCTAACCGCAAAGGCTGCGATTATACTCTGGACATGTCCAAATTCATGGGCTGCATCCTCCTGAGGCCGCATTTGTAGACCGATTACGTCACAGCGACGCGCCGAAGGCTGTCCAAATTACTACCATATCCCAGAATTCATAGCGCGGCCCAGCCAAACTCCAGTTTCCAGCAATGGCGGCCGCTACTAAGTTTTAAAATTACTCATACTAATCTTTCTGGGTCACAAAATAAACTTTTAACATATTTTCAGGCGAGAAAGTAGTTGTGTAAACATCAAATATCTGCTCGGTTTATCAAGATATCCCATATTTGCAAAAGTGCTTCGACGTTTTCAGAGGCGTCTGCTACCCACCAGCTCGACAGCTAGCCGGGAGCTCGAGGGTTACTGATGCGGCCGAGAACGGCACAACTCCCGGCACATCATTTTCAGATCACCGCGGAGTTTCGCTGCTCGGGTTAAACGTAATATATAAGTCACTTAGACAACCTAAAAATGTTATTGTTGGGCTTTTTTCAGTGTTTTGTTTGTTCGTGAGTAAATCGGTTTGGCTGAGATTAAAGTTATTAGATTAGATAAAATAAAACTTTATTAATCCCCCGGGTGGGTTCCTCCTTGGTTTTCACACAGCTGACTAAACGTCAAACAGAAAACTTATTAAACAGAAGTATGAGACAGTCGAGAATTTACACCAGTGTCTGGTTATATTTTAGATAGCAAGAAGCAGACGGCCGAGTTTATTAAACTCCACCGAGACAGCGGTGACGCTAATCAGAACTAGACCGTCCAATTTCACGCCTTTAAACTTTAAAGGCGTGTTTGTGTGTGTGTTTATACAATTGCTATTATGTTTGCACTTTATGTGTAATGTTACTGACTGCAGAGATCAGTAAGATGTGTGTATTTTTTATTTATTAGTTTTATTTATTTAATATTATTTTTTAATTGAATGACTGTCTAGTAGTTCACAGATGTCGAAAAACTGAGTGTGGTAAAGCCACTGATTTTGTTTTTTATGTATATTTCTGCAATCTGCACATTGTACTGACTTTCATTTTAATGTTTACACCAGGGTTCCTTGTCAGCACTTTATGCTCAGATGTTTGTAAGCTAAAAATAAACTATTGTGTATGTTCAAATATACTGTTGTGATTGAAGAAGTTAAATAAAAATGTCAGTCATCAATTCATGCATCACCTCATGTCATCATAACAGAGGTCTGTCTTCCAGGAAAGAACAGTTTAAAATTAATGTAATATAGTATTGGCCCTACTATATGATGTATTGCTTGTCTTTGTTTAATAATACAGAAGACAAAGACCTTAAAAAATAATCGCATATCGCATCGCAATCGCAATATTGGGGCAAAAAATCGCAATTAGATTATTTTCCATAATCGTTCAGCCCTAGTCGTGGGTGAAGAGGGAGTAGAGGAAAGGGCTCATCACACAGCCTTGTGGTACACCGGTGTTCATCGTGATTGTAGATGAACAGTGGTTTGGTGCTTTATTCAAATGCAGCTGAGAATAGGTGAGTCTTCAACCTGGATTTAAATAAACTGAGTGTTTCAGCTGATCTGAGGCTTTCTGGGAGTTTGTTCCAGATATAAGGAGCATAAAAGCTGAATGCAGCTTCTCCGTGTCTGGTTCTGACTCTGGGAACTGATAAAAGACCGGATCCAGATGACCTGAGGGATCTGGAAGGTTCATACTGGGTCAGGAGGTCACTGATGTATTTTGGTCCTAAACCATTCAGAGCTTTATAGACCAGCATCAGAACTTTAAAGTCTATCCTCTGACGGACAGGCAGCCAGTGTAAAGACCTCAGAGCTGGACTGATGTGGTCCACTTTTTTTGGTCTTAGTGAGGACTCGAGCAGCAGAGTTCTGAATGAGCTGTAGTTGTCTGACTAATTTTTTAGGTAGACCTGTAAAGATGCTGTTACAGTAATCACTAAAGATGAATGCATGGACTAGTTTTTTCCAGGTCCTGTTGAGACATCAGATCTTTTATCCTTGAAATATTCTTGAGGTGATTAGTCACTGATCGGTGACTTTCGTCTATCCTGGCCTGAAAGGAGACGCTACCAGTAGACTGCAGCAAGAACTGCCAGCATGTGAGCCAGACTCTGTCTCTCTCATCATGGTCACCTAAACGCACAGTAATGGCAGGTTTTGTAATAAGGCAGATCGCGCTAACATAATATGCACTGTTAGTTGATTATTTACCTGCCGAGTTAACGGGAGAGGACGTACAAACGTTACCGCTGCTGCTGGGTTGAGATTCACGAACCCGGAGCGGAATTAAAAACACGACATTCATTTAAGGTCATCGTGTGTTTTGTGAGCAAATGCTTTTGCATATTCGTAGTGTTTCCTCCCTTAAATGAAATATCTACTTTGCAAGTATTGCAAGTTGTCCTGTTGTTATCCGTTCTCGTAAAGTATAACCAAACTTTTGAGTGTTTGAGCCGCTTAGGTACCATGTTTCCTGCCAGGTAAATGACGCTCCGCAACGTGGTGACGTCATTTGGGGCGACTGGAATCGATAAGGGAATAGTTTGCAAAAATGGCAAACAATTCCAAGGAATTGAAACAGTGGGAACCCATCCCTACATGCAGGGGATTCCTGAACCAGCTGAGCTGTGTATATAGCAAATATTTAAACAGATTTTAATTTTCCAACTCCTTAATACAAAGTGTGTGATGTCCAGTTAATCTTGCAGAAGATTTGTGCGTCCTGCCTCCTACATGCCTTTACTCAGGCAGCATCCCCACCTGAGGCCTGATTTAGACTCCTTTGGGGAATCTTTGTGAGTCTATGATTTAACCCACGTAAGTGGTGGACGTTTATTTATGCTTGTGCTGGTGCATTATGTGTTAATTACCATATGATTGTGTCCCAGTGTTTTTACATGCGGTGCCACACAATAGAAACAAATAAAATGCCCGGTCTTCTTTCCCCCCTGGATCCTTGCTCCTTGTTTTCCATCATTTTTTTGGGTCCTAAAGTTTTTTGGGTTTTTTTTCACTTCTTTTTTCCCTCATGTTCATTCTGAGTTTCTGATTTTGTTGACATTTGTGAGTGTATATTAATGCTATGATTAGCATGAGATGATTGTGATATTCTCTTATTGATAAAATCAAAAACTGTGGCAAAAAAGTAGCTGGAAAAGCACCCAAGGACTCAACAGTACTGAACCAACCAGTCACAATCGTTGCAGGCTGCGTCAACGCCGTGCGTAGTTATTGTTCTAGGGAGGTGCAAGTCAGATTACACTATAGATTACATTGTAGGGGTTCAGTGTTGGTGTCCCACTGAAGGATAAATCCACAACAAATGAGTGAATGAGAATGACCCTGAGATCTGCCAAACCTTACTATTCTGCCATTGTGTTAATGTTTGTTTTTGTTTGTTTTTTCAAAAAATGTCAAACTTTTCTTACAAATGAATAACAAGGCAAATGGCATAGTCTCAAGTATTCAGTTCCATTTTCACAACATTTGTGAACATATTGTTCTTTTTGTCTTTCAAAGGTTAAACATTCATTTTATTAAGAAAACCAGTGAGTAGTTTTACAGCCTGAGGTCATCACTGCAAGTTTCAGTAATAGTTCTAATCTCTGGGCCAAACGGTGGGAAATGGATCTCAAAACAAACATGTGGACTGTTGAAAGCGTTCATCAGAAGTCTAAGATGCTAGCTTCCCAGAAGGTTTACAAACATTCAAAACATTTTGTTGTTGCCACATTTTGTATCTGTTAGCATGATCAGTTAGCGATGTCTTGTTAAGTTGTGGTGCTTTCCCTGTCTCTCTCAGGCTCACAGTAAACTTGAGAGCTGCCTGTCTTGCAAAACACTGATTAAGACGGGAGAGGTACTCCATAGCGTCGGGGCAGGTGGCACCATGGTCTCCTACTGCTCTGTTAATTGTATGAACAAGGGCAAGCTGACAACAACATCCATCATCAGTGAGTAACCACAATACACAAGCAGCAACTTTGAAACAGCTCTCTCATAATTTAGCTTTCACTTTCAGCCTTTTTTTAGTCCAGAGACTTAACCTAGAGATCCATATTTCTGCACAGGTACCATAAGATGTTGAGCTGGCATTAGGATAATTAACACTGCAAGTGGGGAGCAACATAATAGGCATTTAGTTTGAAAAGTGCTGGGTTGCTTATTGTTTGTGTTCACAATCAAATGATCTCCCTGTGTGAGTGCATTTAGGTTGACTGGTTTGCCGGAAGCAGAAAATGGCTCCTTTGAACTAGTATATCCACACCTGCTCATTAGTTTTTAGAAAACCGAATCACTTTACCAACAAAATGAATTGAGTATGAGAGTTACTTAGAAAGACCTGCGTTTCAGATTTGCTTTTATTTCTGTGTTTTAATGCCTAACACCTGTGTGTGCAGGCACAGAGCCCACCTGTCATTTCTGTAAGAGGAATTCTTTACCACAGTATCAGGCCACGCTACCAGAGGGAAATGTCCTTAACTTCTGCAGCTCACAGTGTGTAACCAAGTTCCAGGTGAGACTCATTTCAAACAAATCTGGGCTCTTTAAAAGACATGTTGGCACAGTAGCTGTTTGATGTATCTGAATGAAACCCCTTATTGTTATGTGTTTGATGATGAAGCAGGATGCTGCTGAAATGAGGTAAACGGGTATATTAATACCATTCTGTAAATATTTCAATAACCTGATTAAATTCTGCTCTGATGCCTGTGATACTTATGCCTGTGTTCATACTTATCTATAGGAAGATTGAATACATGTGGGATCTTAATCATAACAGTGGAGATGAGAATCATCAAAGTTGCAGAAAATAAAACCAAGATTATTTTTTCATTGAGCTCAGCAGCTCAAATACTGCAGGTTTCCTCTGTGGCGTCTATGGCCTGATTAGTTTTTAAGACTCATGTTGCATTCATTTACATATCAACGAGGAAACAGATTTTGTAAAAACTACTGTGACTTCATGTATTTTTATAATATAAAATTTTCTGTAATACCAAACACGTGTAGAGATGAGCTTGTGGATCTAGCTGAAGCTGGTGATGTGTTTGGATATACCATCAGGATGTTTGTGAAAGCATGCATGTTTAAAACTTTTTGTTTTTAAACAGAATGCTACTCTTCAGACAGCCACCAATGGACAGGCACCTTTGTCCACCACAAACAGCACAGTCAAGCTGAAATGTAACTACTGTCGAGGAGTGTTCAGCTTAAAGCCTGAAATACTGGAGTGGGAGGTGAGACCATCCTTGAAGTGAACCAACGTTCATAAAGATGGAACACGGAGTGCCTCTTGTTTTCTACAAATATCACTCTAAAGCAGTGTAAACTATTTTAAAATCTGCTAAGCTTGTCTGAGAACTGAACTTTTCTTTGCCTGTTGTGCTGCACAATTCCTTTTAAAGGTCTGCACAAGAGGAATGTACGGTTTACGTTAAATTTTGTGCAAATTCACGTCTATATTTTGCATTAGAAAGCATGATGTAGAAAGATAAGTTCCTAATACTGCCTCCTGTGATACAGTGAGTGATGTCATGTGCAGTGAAAAAAGATGGAGAGGTGCAGAAGCCATGGGAGCATTTCTACTGTGTGAAGATGTAATTTTGATGTATCTTAAAACAGAATGGCTGCAGTACGTTTCTCTGAATGTGTGTGCCTTCAGGATAAGGTCTACCAGTTCTGTAGCAAAACGTGTTGTGAAGACTACAAGAAGCTTCACTGTATTGTGACATTTTGCGAGTACTGCCAAGAGGAGAAGACACTACATGAGATGGTCAAGTTCTCGGGGGTCAAGAGACCATTCTGCAGCGAAGGTACTCATCGCCTGTCCTCTTCTCTGCTTGAAGTAGAATTGGCAATTTGATGTCATCCCATGCTGGCTGTTGGCCCATTTAGACATTCATAGTTGTCATTTGAACCCTGTCTCATTTATCTGAAGTCATATATATCCTGTTTGTAAGCTTTAATTCATTTTCTGTTTGTTTTGTTTGTTTGTTTTCTTCCCTCCTTAGGTTGCAAGTTGTTATTCAAGCAGGATTTTATTAAGCGTTTGGGTCTGAAATGTGTGAGCTGTAACCACTGCAACCAACTCTGTAAGAGAGGTGTAACCCGACCGCTCGGAGGTATGACCCGGGACTTCTGCAGCGAGGCGTGTGCCAAGAAGTTCAACGACTGGTACTATAAGGTCTGCTGACACGCACTCCATGAAATACATGTTTTTTCTATGTGGAAAAACAGTGCGAGAACATTAACGAGAGCTATGTCGTCATGTCCACTAGGCGGCGAGGTGTGACTGTTGTAAGGTGCAGGGTAACCTGACAGAGTCTGTGATGTGGAGGTCAGAGGTGAAGCAGTTCTGTGATCAAGAGTGCCTGTTAAGGTTCTACTGCCAGCAGAATGAGCCCATCATGGTCACACAGAAGGGCCCTGAGAATACGACCCTAGGTAAAAACTGTGTGTGTGTCTCTTTGTGTCCCTGAAAGAACCAGGTTTTTGCTTCAAAGTGTCGCTCTTGGACATATCTACATCCTTGTAACAGAAGTTGGTTTTGTCAAATATCAGGAAATGTTATCCAGTGCCAAAAAATGGAAATAAAGTCATGCTTATATGTGAATGTTAGTTGACATATATTCCATTTCTGTCTTACAGGGATTGATGTGCCAGGGGCCAAACTTGGGGTAAGTAAGAATATTTAAAAGGTGACTTGATCAAAGCACTTGTTTTTAAATCATGTAGCACTAGTTGCCTTTTGAAAGCGTTTTTAGCTCATGTAGCAAAAAGGACCTGTGAGTTTTTGTCATGGCGAGATATCCATCTGTCCACGACAACTGATACTCCTCCTAGGGTATTGGTCAAAGTTTAATCAAACCTATACTCACTGACCACCTATTAGGTCTTAACCCAAACTGTGGTCAAGCTCATGTTTGCTGCTTTATGGGCAATAACCTGCGAAATGGGATGAATTGTAAGCTTGATGAGCAGCTACGTTATTAATGTTCTGGCTCATGTATTTACTACCTAATAGTTTTGAAATGTAGCCTGTGGAACTGATTTACTTCCTGGAAAAACACAGATCTTATTAGTTCATCTAAAATCAATTATTCTTCTGTTGATTTATTTTGTCTTCTATGTTGCAGCTGGTAAACCAGAGCACTGCGGCATACACTGGCGGAGGTTTGGTGAGAGATGTAAAGAACAAGGCGGTGCTCTGCAAACCACTCACACTGACCAAGGCTACCTACTGCAAGCCACACATGCAGAGCAAACTCTTACAGACAGGTAAAAACACAATCGTTAACAAATTCCTGGCACTCATAATTTTAAAATCATTTCTTTGTGTCCCATTAATACAGTCGACCCCATGAAATTTGCAGGGTTTACGATTCTAGAGCATTCAAAAAATGAATATAAATGCCTGTTGTTATAATATAATAAATATGCATTTGGGTGGCACCCTTAGGGCTTTAAGAAGAACAAAACAGGAGAGACAAGAACACTCAGCAAAGCATGCCGGGAATGCAGAAAGGAGAGACGAATAATGTTCTTGGATTGGCTACTTTCAAACCTCCTACCTCTCGGTACAGGGATATTTTGCCATCCCAAGCCGTGGTTTCCTCTTTGAAACAATTGGAGGATATTTGTGCTTTATGCAAAATTGTGGTGGAACAAATATTTGTTAGATTTTAAGGAAAATACGTGAACGACCGAGGACGTGAACTGTGAAACGCAACTTCAGAGGTACGCTGTACGAGTTTGCTTATGGCAGATATGTATAGCTCATTTTAGTTCTAAGATCTTATACAGTCCAGTTTGATCTCAGGCTGATAATAAAAACATTGGATTCAATTGAATTTTGTCTTCCAATAATTTTTACCCCTCCGTCATAAAAGGCTGATGGGATTTTGTAGTCACGCCACCAGGATGGTGGGTGGCGCAGACACCCAAGTTTGTAAATGTGATAATTGAAAAACGTGGTGACGTAGGATGTTCAGGTTGATAACACTGCTGCATCTACTAAAAAAATCCGATTAGTGTGAATGCCGGTGTCCTTGACCTTAAGGTCAGACAGAGCAAGTTGTTTTGTGGTTTTGTTTTGTTTTTAAATCTTGTGAATGCAATAACTTGAGAACAAGGTGATTTAGGATTTTGGAAATTGGTGTGTCTGCTTGGAGGCTGAGAGGAATCACTGGTTGAAGATTAGACCCTCTGGGTGCCCAGCTCTGGTCCACAAGCCATATGTTTGAAACACCCGGCTTACATAATGATTTGACGTGTGTGTTCCCACAGATGTAGATGATGGTGTGAAGAGGGAGTACGTGCCTGTACCTATACCTGTGCCCGTGTTCATTCCCATGCCTATGAATATGTATTCACAGGTCACTCCCACTCCTCTCTCTCTGCCTGTACCGGTAAGACTTGAGCATACTGCATATGATTTATCCTTGCTTAAAATTAAACGTATAAAATTTTAGAAGGAAAAAAATAATTAAACACAAATTTGCGCAAGCTATAAAGATAAACTTGCAAGTCGGTGATCTGATTACTAATTAATTTGATACCCTGTCCCCTCCAGGTTCCTGTGCCTGTGTTCTTGCCCACTACCCTGCAGGGGGCAGAAGAGATCGTCCAGACCATCAACGAACTGAAAACCAAGGTGCCCTCTGATCCTCTGGAGGACGACCTGATCACCATGGCTGAGGTGATAACAGAGGATCGGAAGCCAGGTGAGCCCACGCCAGGATTGAATATACGGGTTAAAAGATTGCTTATCAGAGAGGTGCCGAACACAGCCCTTATACTAGCTTCTGACGGTTTCTTTATATATGCTGATAAAAAGAGAGAAGTGGAAGAAAGCTGCAGCAAACCATGACAGTGAGGATCTACCCTTCTTTATGATTCAGATGTAAAACCTGTGAAGGTGAAGAGGGAGCCTGAAGGCCAGGAGTCTTCCAGCAGCACCAGCAGCAGCTCTGAGGAAGAAGAGGAGGAGAAGTATGAGCCCGACCTGGACTTGGAGGCAGACTTTCCTCAAGGTAAACGTCTTCTGAGCATGTAGCTGTAAACCTGAGAATACTGGATAAGAGGCACAGAGTCAGGAGCAAGCTGTTTTAAAAGCAGTTTTATAGTATTTTGTGCATTAACAATAACTCCAGTTTTTTTTCTTAACTGTAGTTTTCATCGCTTGCTAAGAATTACTGATCCCCAAAAAAAATAAAATCATACAATTCCTAAGGATAATTTCTAATAATGGCTGTTCATAGCTTGAGCAAACTATTTTTATTAGATCAATTGTTAAGAGCCACCTCTAGTCCTCTAATGAACCTTATTTCAGGTGTTCAGATTACCGATTTTAAGACTTCGTATATTTAATACTGTGCCTTTGTTGCCCACTCTGACCTGCTCACTCGTCCTCTGTGTTCATCTTCCCATTTGATTTCTTGTCTTATGTAACAACATCTGACTGCATGGGGTTTTTAATGGATCAGTAGAGTAATTGAGATTAAAATTCTTCCCTCTGGTTATTTCTGGAGCTGCTGTCATCACGCCTATCGGTGTAGAGGTTTTAAGCTTTGGCTTACTGTTCAAAGGAGTATGAAGTCATCAACTGGCCCTGCAATCCAAGTTTTATTTTCCTTCTTTCTTCCTTTTTCTGTGCCTCATTGACATCGATGGTTTTAATGTAAGGATTTTAAAGAGTGTTAATAAGTCGTTACACCATTTTCTGGACACAGTTTGGATCGATGAATCTGTCCGATTTATGTAAACCTGCGTATTGGGTGAATTCCACGTTTTCCAGCTTTAGTTTGCTTGATTGGTTGATTTGCTTTGATTTCCTGGATGTACTTTTTTTTTTTTTTTTTTTTAAAAACCATATTACATGAAGGCGTGTTATTTCCTCTCTCAACCTCAGACCCCGCTCGTGTTCCAGAGGGAAATGATGAGGATATGGGCTTTGCTTTACCTCCAGTTCTGGCAGAAGAGAAGGAGGAACTGAAGGAAGAACCAAAGGAGGAACTGAAGGAGGAACCGAAGGAAGAACCAAAGGAGGAACCGAAGGAGTCAGCACCTCGACCGCAATCCAGGAGAAAAGTAATAACACGTGTGTGCCAGAATATTTTCAATGGCAAACTTAGTTTGATTGTGTTAGTAATGGGTTTGTTTGCCTTGAAGGGGAACAAGAAGCTGGCAGTGGAGGAGAAGCCAGATGTAGCGTCGTCCTCTTCTTCAAATGTAACAAACAGAACCTCAGAAGGACGATCACTGCCTCTCAAAGCTCGCTACGGTATCAATGCCTGGAAACGCTGGGCACTGTCTCCTCCTGATCAGTCGGATGACACCAAAGCACAGGAAAGCTCCAAAGCAGGTACACTGAACCCCTTCATTTCCCACCTGCCCTGTTCAGTAGTTACACTAAGAGAGTCCAGGTGCATTCCTTTGCTGGAAAAGAAAAATTGATTGTCCTGTTGGGAAACATAAAAAAAACACTGCATGTTTGCTAACATCAGTTGGTGATTGTTCCTGTCTCCTGCAGCCCGGCCAAAAAGGAACCTCTTGTCAGTGAGTTCAGAGGAGCTGAACGTGGCTCTGTCCCGTTTTGTCAGGGAGGTCTGCAGGCCCAGTGGGGAGCGCTACTCTCCAGACAGCATCCTCTACCTCTGTTTGGGGATCCAGCAGGTTAGTATGAAACGGCTGCCCCTCTCGAGAAGGCAGCAAATCATCAACTGTAAAATTCAACTGAGCATTTTATTTTAATTTTTTTTTAATGTTCATGTCTTGTAGATGTTAGCAGTAGGTTTGTCACAGTAATAGTTTTAACTTGTCTGTCATTACCACATTTCATTAAAAAAATGTGGCCAAACAGAATTCAAAAGCAGGTTTAAAAAAAAAAAATCTAAATACTTAAATTATATACACAAAATAAGAATCGGCTTATTAACCTTTTTAAATTCTAGTGTCATTCCATCTGTAGTAATTTTTTTAGTAGGAACTAATTTTCGAGTGAGGGTTTCCAGTAGGACCCTTAGTACTGGTGCACATTCTTTTCCCCCCTCCTCTCACATGCGAGTAGTCATCGAGCATGGCTGCTGCGTGGAGAGCGGGGTCATTCAGAGAGCTCTGGAGTGTGATTTTTCTGCCACAGAAGTGTAAGGCTGACTTTATCTGTTTGTGGAAACGGATTAATCGGGTTACTTATCGTTGTGTTGGGATATTTGGCTTCAAAAGGTTGAAAATGTCTGCCCCTCTTTCCAGGCCTCTTCTTTGTCGATGTTCCTCCCTCCTTTAAAATCGTCACTGTTCAAAAAGGGAATTTAAGGATTTTCTGTGCTCACTACATCTTTGCGGTCATTTTCTTTCGTTTTTTTTATATTTATTATATTATTCCTTTTCCTTTCCCTCAGTCTGACTTTATAGATTAGTGTGTCCATTGATTATAACCATTTGCTGTTCACATCCTGAAAAGCAGTGATGAGCTTTTGAATATGAGGACACGGTTTTAAACTATGTGAGCAACCACAGACTGAAGCTCTGTGATCCTTTCATTTTCTTCATTTTTTTTTTTTTAACTGATAGTTTTGTTTTGTTTTTTGTTTAAAGCATCTTCACTCCAAAGGCCGGAAGGATGACCTGTTCAGTGATCCATGCTACCAGCAGTTTGGAGAGGAGCTTAACAAGGTCCTGAAGGACTGGCAGCCCAGTGTACTTCCTGATGGTGAGTGTAATCCTTAGTAAGACCCTCCTTGTGTGCCTGCTCCACTTGGAATTAGCACAGTTTTGAGTACTTTGTCAGATTTTAATATTTCTTTCTGGAAACAATTTGATTAACACGATATTGCTTTATCATGAAACTGTACAGATTTGAGTACTGAATAAAGACTGCAAATCCCAACTTTATCCTCATCATGCAGTCTTTCTCATTCTTTATGTATTCATGAAGTTTCTATAACTCTTTCATGGACATGACCATGGTCAGAAAGCTCATTAATTTTGCCACTTTCACAGCAAGATGGTCTTAGTTTTTCAGGTGACTTTACATACTGTATTTTGACATAAACTCATGTCCTAAATTCCTCATTTTTCAGCAGCAACAATGTGGATGAAAAAGGCAAAAACAGATCGTCTCAGATGTGAGACAGTATCTCATTGCAGTGTGGAATGTGGAAGCTATGATACTTGCTAAGAAACTCATCCCACACTGATAACGATGACACTGGAAAGTGTGTTTGAATATATTCTTGTTATCACCAGCTAGTGGCACGGTGCTGTTAAACAACCTGTTGTGTTTCTCGATATTCTGAGCCGTGTCCAGTGATTATAACTCTTCTGCTGTTCACATCCTGACACGTTGTGATTGCACTATGATATAATATGAGGACACCGCTCCAACACGAACAGGTTCCATGTCTGCACAAGTAGTACCCAGGTAGAAAATTATATTTGGCAGATGTAAATGGTGGATAAAGACAAGAAAGAACTGATGAGTGTTGTAGATGTTGACTGTGGAATTGGATCGTCTCTCTTTAGGCTCGCTGTGGGGTCGAGTGGAGGAGCAGAGCTTGTGGAGCAGTCGTCATCTCGGGGAGCAGAGTCCCGCCGCTCTGCTGCGCTCGCTCGTTTACCTGAACACCAAATACTTTGGCCTGCGCACCGTGGAGCAGCACCTGCGCCTCTCCTTCTCTAACGTCTACGGCCCAGACACACTCCATCCTGTTACCAAGGAGACCACAATCTGCATCCGCGTGCCTTCCATCTCTCAGGATCACCATGGTGAGGCTGGAAAATGCATCATGTTGATATGCTTCGTATATATTGGCCATAGAAATTCTCATCTAGCTGTGATGGACGATTGAACTTCCTGTTTGTGAAATTCACACATGCACATTATCACAAGATGTATAATTTAGCATTCAGTGATTCATAGTTTTTATGTCCACATTAGATGCTGAAACATTTCTGATTTCATATCCAGTTTGTTAACATTCAGAGCCAAACAATTCAAAACCATAAATGCCCGTGGACCTCTGTGTCTTTCAACTTGATTTTCCATCATCTACAGTTCAAAACAAGTGTTAGTGGTTTCTGCATATGTTAGTTTTAGACGCAGAACCTTGAGGAAAATTTTACAAAAATTTCCTTTCTGTCTGTTGGACGATCAGTGCAAACAGAGTCGAGGAAGAGAAAACGAAAGGTCGAGGACGACGAGCAGGAGGAACGCGACAGCAACTCTGGCGGCTCCGCCCAACGCTGCCCGGCTAAGAAGCACGAGTGTCACCTCTATGAACTCTACAGATCCAAGTGGTGGGTTCAGTGTTTTTACTGGAATAAATCTTAAGAGTGGCTGTAAAGTAAAGGCTTGAGTCCTGTGATTAGAACTCATTGCTGTTCACATCCTGAACTTCAGTGCTGACTCTTTAAAGATGAGGACTTGCTATAAATTAATGTCATCAAAATTTTCTCCTAACTGTTCAAGAGGAAACTGAAACCAATACATGCATTCATTTTCTCCCTCCCCTGTGCTCTTTTCCCTGTACTTTTCTCCCTTTTTCTACAATACCTCCTTTTTGCTTGTTTCTAATACTTTTCTTTTTTTGTTCCTTCCGCTTGCCTTTTTTTTTTTTTTTTTTTTTCCCCCTCCTCCTTACCTACCTCCCTGCAGTCCTCTCCCGTTGCAGAAAAGCCTAGATGTGTTTTATGTTCAGCCGGATCCGGACTGCAGCCCAGATGACCCGCTGTGGTTCAGCTCCACACCGCTGGACCGACGAATCCTGGAGAGCCTCCTCATCAGAATCCTCCTCGTCAGGGACATTTACTCAGACAAACAACTTCTGGAGGAAAACACGGAAGAAAACACGGAGGAAGAGGGTGGGGGTGAAACAGTTGGAGGGGAGTAGCAGTTGCTTGGACTTCTGTTCGTAGAGTCTGCAAAGACAGGAGAGGAGGGGGACACGTAGGGTATATAGTAGAATGTCCTCTTCACCTGTCTTATCTTGTAGTCCTCGTTTCCCTCTTCACTGACTTGCTGTTTCCTCCAGGTGAGGAACATTTACAACAGAAAAAGCAGAGGCTGATTAAAAGTAGTGGTCAACAAGCAGCCCAAACTTTTACTTCTGCCTCAGAGAAGAAGCTTGAGGAGGACAGGCATAGAGATGAACTCCGATAAATATGAGGATGAGAGGGGATGAAGAGCTTACTGTCACAATTAAATCAGGTAGAAAACGTGTATTGACAGTTATATTTTCATGACAGAATTTTCTGTTGTGCATTTCCATGGAGTCTGAGTGTGTCCATTATGCTCAAGCAGCGTAAAAACATTAAAGATTCGACAGAATCCCACTTTTTAAGAAGTTATAGCAGCCACTGGGAGACCACAGGGCAGTACCAAGCATCACAGAGGCAAAGGGACACAGTTGAAACCAAAATTACCACCCAGAATGGGAAGACAGCAGGAAGAAGTGCTCCCCAGCTGTGCTGTTCAGAATCCCATCGTTGAAGCAATTGGCAGTTCAGCTTTAAAACAAACAAACAATAAACACTCCTGGTTCCAGTTTAGCATGTCCATGTCTGACAGAAAGATCGCAGCTTTGGCCGCAGACATCTTTTCAGTGAACGTAAGGGTGTCATTTTTGTGTTCAAGTAACATTTGGTTTAGACCTGAGATTCATGCTTAAGTAGAAATTTGGTGTTAAAGTGCAGTCAGACTGCTTTTAGCCTTGTGACATTTTCACTCATTCAGTCACATCGCTAATGGCAGCAGTTGGGTGGAGAGCGCTGACGTTTATCCCCACTGCTGCTCGAGCTGTTTACACACACAAGTTGTAAAACAAGAAGACACAGAATCGCCAACAACCTTGAGATTTTGTGCAAAACACAAACACCGGGTAAAAATTGGAAGTTGGTGCAAATGTCTCTCGATTCATTCTGAAAATGAACATTGACTAATTAGTGTCTGACTGCACTTCTGTGTCAGTTTCCTTTCTTGTATTTAAGTTGGCATCACACAAGAATCACTTTCCTGCTTTCCACCTCTGGTCAGACTTAACCTTTGACAGGGCAGATGTGTTTGAGTGTGTTTTTTTTTATTTTATTTGTTTTTGTCGGTATTGTAAATGTGTGCCACCAATGATGTCAAAGTCAAACTTTAGGTGTGAGAAATTTTCCCTGCATTAAAGTGGAATTTTAGAATTTCCAGTACATGTGAGAATGCAGCACAAGATCAGCACCCTTTTTGTCCCATTAACTGCGACCTGTTGTATCCCACATGTTCATTATGGGCCGCTTTCATTCTCCCATGAACCCACACGCTGCTCTTCCTTTGTCAGTACTGCTCTCAGGCTAAAACCGCTGCACCACAGGGGGACTTCAGCTCACAAGGGAAAGGAGTCAGGACTGATCCCAGGACAGGAAAGGGTCTGACTCACTGCGGTGCGGTGGAAAGGCTCCCTGCCAACATGCTGCGTTTCTTTATTGGACATTAGGGAAACCTCCATTCATGCAATGTAGCATTACATGCTTACTAAGCCCAAATTGGGTTGCTTTGACGTGTAAATATCTCAAAGGCGAGGCGCTTGTTTGAGATGGAGACGACACAGAGGAACACTGTAGTTTAGGATAAAGAAAACGAATTTGAAAACCCGCCTCCTGAGAAGCCTTGTTCTGTTTTTTGTTTTTTTTTTAATACAGCTGATTATTTATTTCTCATTTTATTAGTTTGACTGTATCCTCTTTACACATGGGTTTGATTTTCTTGTTTTTAAGTGGGGATCATTTCCTCCTCTTGCCGTTCATTGAAAATTTGCTGCAGACCTGCACCCTCCCTGCTCCTTCTCGCCCGTTAAAAGAATTCTGGTGAATGATGAAGGCCGTGGATTATACAAAGTTTAGCAACCCACTGTTTGCCCCTGTGTTTGTATTTGTAGTTTACTTTCAATTTAACTTAGTTTAAGTACTGAGCATGTGTTAAGTGTCCTGTTCTTTGCTTTTGTAGAGCGGTAACACTGCAATGCAAAAGCTTGCTTCATGACATGTAATTGGTTAATTTTTTTCTTTGGTGAACTGAACTTGTTTTTTAAGTTACACTATTTTTTTTTTTTTCTTTTTTTTTTTTTAAACTTGTTCTCCCTTTTTACGATTTAAAGTTTGATTAAATTTCATCAAGTAAAAATTACATTTAAAATTCCAGGTAATATAAGATTTGGAGTTGAAAATGAGATCGTGTAAAAGCTTCCACAGCCATTCCTCAAAATATAAGGAATGTCCTTTTAATGCTGAGTTTGACGTTTCCATGAATGCAATCAACATCTCAAATATATCGCTAACCTAAAACTTGTCCTCGTGCACAATCCACATCACACCCACCTGACTGAAGAGGATTTAACTGGTGAACAAAGTCAGGGAATACACTTCCAGAGTTTTATTTTCCCAAAAGAGTAGGTGCTCCTGTTCATTTGTACAACTGTTTGCATTTATTGGGCTGAAACTGCAGCATGACATTTCAGGAAGAACCGTTTGTATTTGGATGGAGAACACTGGTCACAATTTCTGACTCCAGATCAGTGTGCTTAGAACATTAATTTCGTCTGTGAAAGTTTGAAACAGACCTTGGATCAGAGGACCCCAATTAAGATGGCTGACTCATAGGCAGCAGCCAAATATGCCACAGGTTTGGACCTACAGAAGATGCTGTGGCTGGCTTTAATGCCTAATGTGAATGTGCCTATCTGTATATACTGAAAGTGAGTGACTGTGACTTGAGTCTGATGCTATGTGTGTGGGCTGATATGCTGATACGGTCATGTTAAATAAAGAAGTCATTTTCTAACCAGCTTCTTGATTGTGTTTGGATTTATACACACAGATGCTAAATGTAGAAAGCTTATTATACTGTTTTTATAAACTGTATTTAAAATTGTTATGCAAAGTCCTTTTACTAGAGGTGAGTAAAACATTTGTTCTTTTCTAAGTATAAATAACTAGCATCTTTATTCTAAACTAGAAAGGTCAAGTGTTTAATTTAATACACTTTGCAGTATACCACAAAGTCTGGAGCTGTGGCTTCAAGGCACTTGGTGCCTGTCGCGGTGCTAACCCCAAACCAGATCATGGACACCAGAGGGGGAGGGGGCTGTGAAGCTCATGGAGTCCTATTAGGCATAGTTAGCTTGTGGGACTCTAGAGGCAGCTGACAGGTAAGGTCAAGGAAAAAGTGCTTTGGTCAACACTGATTCTGTTGATAACTTTAATGGGTAAAATGTCTAGACGAAGCCAAGTGGCAGAGGATTTCCAGTTTGCTGACCTCAGAATCCCATCTCTGCTCTTCACAGACGATGTGGTTCTTCTGGCCTCCTCAGGCAGTTGACTTCCAACAGGCTTTAGGGCAGTTTGCAGCTGAGATAAAAATCCGTACCAGTCTGAAGCCATGGTCCTCAGCCGGAAAAGGGTGGAGTGCTCATTTAGGGTAAGTTGTTGCCCAAAGTGAAGTATTTTAAGTATCTCGGGGTCTTGTTCACTACTGAGAAAAGAGGGCAGGAGATTTACAGATTAGTGCAGCATCTGCAGTTACCCTGTTGTGGTAAAGAAAGAACTGAGTGTAAAAGAAAAGCTGTGGACTTTTACCAGTCAATCTACCTTTACTTATCTCCACAAGGTTTGGGTAGTCACTGAAAAAGAATGAGACTGAGTATGCAAGCAGCGGAAATGACTTTCCTCTGAAGGAAGTTTCCTGGGCTGGGCTGGCCTCTCCCTTAGAGATAAGATGAGTTCAGTCATTCAGGAGGGGCTCAGAGCAGAGCCACTGCTCTTCCACATTGAAAGGAGCCAGTTGAGATGGTTCAGGGATCTGACCAACGATGCCTCGTGGAAACATCCTAGATAAGGTTTTTCAATTCAATTTTATTTATATAGCGCCAAATCACAACAGCAGTCGCCTCAAGGCGCTTTATATTGTACAGTAGCTCGTACAATAATACATACAGAGAAAAACCCAACAATCATATGACCCCCTATGAGCAAGCACTTTGGCGACAGTGGGAAGGAAAAACTCCCTTTTAACAGGAAGAAACCTCCGGCAGAGCCAGGATGTATCTGCTGCTGTCCCCACAGTCCAAATCTAGATAAGCAGGAGAAAATAGATCTGATGTGTGATTAAAGTTATCCTTTAATGTCTTTGAGAAGTGTATATCATATTATATTTTAACTTGATGAACTGACCTATTAAAGAATCAGGGTTACCTGCGAAATCTGCAAAATGGAAGCAAGTAGTGAGCAAAGGGGAGTGAAAATCAGACAAACCTTTTGACTATACACACTACAGGGTCACAAATATGTGGGTATCTTGAATCTTGTATGCAGGATGTTACTCTTTCGTAACATAATCCTTTAAATATCTATCATGGTCACCTAAACCTGAAGTCTGTTGAAAGGAACTACTGTTTCCAGTTTGAAAAAGTTAGACATTTTTACTTTTAAGACTTCTTTAACAGTTTCGACAGAGCTAATCTGAGAGCTACTCCAACAGTTGTTGAGAGGTCTTCTGATTTGGTTCGTTCTCCTAAAAATCCGTCTCTTTTCAGTTTCTTCCGCAGCTGGATGACTTTTCCATCCAGAAAATCTTGATATTCAGGGGGTTGGGAAGCGTATCTGTAACCGCAAGGTCGCCGGTTCGATCCCCGGGCTTTCTGTCCTGGTCGTTGTGTCCTTGGGCAAGACACTTTACCCTACCGCCTACTGGTGTTGGCCAGAGGGGCCGATGGCGCGATATGGCAGCCTCGCTTCTGTCAGTCTGCCCCAGGGCAGCTGTGGCTACAACCAGTGTGTGAATGCGAGAGTGAATGAATAGTGGCATTGTAAAGCGCTTTGGGTGCCTTGAAAAGCGCTATATAAATCCAATCCATTATTATTATTATTAATTCATTCTCACTTTCTCCTGTGCCGCTAGCCGGCACTCAAACCAAATATTACCAACATACCTTTGGTTTGTGGTTAAAGAGCAGAATATATCCACAGCATTTGTTTCCAAATAACTTTAGCCTGCCTGTATGTTGCTTCGAACATTCTCAGGTTTGATATCTTTGTATAATCATCAGTCACCTACAAACCATAGTTAGTTTGATTTTTACCCACAGTTTAGAGAGTTGTGCTCTGGAAATGTCAGCCAAACAATTACTGACCTGCATTACAAATCCTAATGAGCTATTAAGGCCTAAGAAATGAAAGCACTTGGACATTTTTGTGGAGGAGCCACACAAAAATGTAACACACTGCATGTCGACCGAGAGACCCTCTTCCTCCATAAACAAGTGTAACGCTGCCTCCACACACTCCCTAGAAATGCTATTATCTAGAGCCGTAGTTTGTGCTCAACAGACAGCTCTACACGGGGGCCTCTTCACCGTGTTCTGACCTTTTTCGCTATCATGTCCCATTTTTACAAGGTGCCAGGTGGACATGACACTGAGGCAGGGAGAGTTATCTGCAAGATGACAGACAGCAGAGGAGGAGGAGGTGTGGCTTGTCAGCACCCGGGGTCAGCGTAGGGGCCGGGGAGATGAGCCTCAGGGTCATAAGACAAACTGGCCAGCACTCTGTGCGCAGCTTTTTAGGGTACTTGAAAGGTCGGATGTACCAAGCATGCTGGATAACCTGCCTGGAGATTTAGGCTGTCCCAGTGTCTCCTGTCTCAGGTCTGACTTTGATGTTAAAGTCTGTCTCTGTGGGAACTTGTTATTCCTTGTTTACTTACTTTGTTTTGAATAAGACCACCCATTAAAAATAAGACAGGATTTTATGACTCAGGGTGTATGTTTGAGCCTATTTTTACTAGTGTAGAATATAACTGCGACTGTCCATATGATATAAAACTATACTAAAATGTAATAGAACAGTCATATGCCAACAGATCATGCATTAATCTAAAATAAAATAATTTTAATAGAAAAATGCAGGAACATACACCTTGAGAAACTCTTGGGTTGCTTTTCCAGTTTCCTTTGGATCATTAACCATGCGTACTGTGACTCGCTGAGCACAGAATATAGTCGTGTACACTTCAGATTACATCCTGCGACTTCTATCAGCAGTGATATCACAAATAAACAGAGGTGACCCAGCTCCGGTCGCTGTAGCTATACATATCCATGCCACAACATAGTCTCCACCATGTTTGATAGATAACATGTGCTTCAGATCATGACCTGTTTCTCTTCTTCTACATACTGTTCTCTTCTTATCATGCTATTTTTTCAGACCCATCCAGATTTTTTTTTAGCTCTTTTCTCCAAAGTCTAATCCAGAGGTGTGAAACATAAGGTTTGTGGGGCCAGAATCGGCCAAAGATTCCAGTGTGCTCACTGGATTAGTTTATAAAATGTAAAGGAGGGTTTACATTTTTGGACTGTTAAATGTGTTTTAATACGTTTTACAGCATTTTCTGCTGATTAAGACAGCCCTCGTTATGAGGGATCAAAACTTCTGGAGTGTAACCAGTGGTTTGCACTTTGTTCTAAAGGCTCTATATTTCCATTCATGAAGGCGTCCTTGTTATTAGACGGTGACAACGACACGCCGACCTCCTCGAGAATTTTCTTGACTAGTTTAGATATTTTGAAGCTGATTTTCTTAACCATGAAAACTTTAGTTGTCATCTGTGGTGTCGCTAAGCTGACCAATGCATTCCTTCTTTTTAAGAATGAACCCGATTATTAATTTGGCCACTGTTAAAGGTTTTTGCAGCCTAACCTTGGCCTTGTTCGCTTGCACTGACATCACTTTGGATGTCATATTGAGAATTTCAAAACACAGCTATCAAATACAAGTTTAACACATGAATCAACTTCAGATCTTTTATCTACTTATTTTGTCAGGGAACAATCAGGGAACCAGCCATTAAACTGTTTATTGGTCATCTGTCCAATCCCTTTTAAGCCTCTGAAAATGGAGGACTGTGTACAAAAACATCAGGTTGAACCCTTTTTCATTAAAGTTCAAATTCTGCACTTCATTCTTGATTTTAAATCAATAAATTGGTTCAAAATGCACTGTGGTTGTGTAACTGTCCAAATACTTATGGAAATGATTGCATATGAATATAATAAAAGTGCCAAATGTACTACTAGTTTAATTTTGTGCAGTTCAGTAATTTCCAATATCACCCACATAGTGTACTAAATTATCAGCAGCACTCTGAAGTCTGAGCAGAAAAGAGCAATGCGTTTTCTACTCCAATGGGGGGCACTGCGCTCTCGTTGTGAACCCGTCCCCAGAGACTGCTGCGTATCCCATGGCTCCTGGTTCATCAGCAGACCCATAATCACCAGACTTTTGTTAAATTATAACACCCATCATTAGCTGTGGGACGAGCTGCTGCTTTGTCCAGCTTCCATGTCAGGAACCCACGTCCGACAAGAGGTTCATCTGCTGTGGATGACGCAAAGCAGCCTTCCCTCTGCCCACCTCTTCCTCTTGTTCCTCCACCCACAGCCTCGCCTTCTCACCCTCCGCACAGAAAACTCTAATCTTTAAGGGAAAATAAAAGAAGCATTCCCTCATTTCACCTTGCATTTTTCTTCTTCTTTTTTTTTTTTTTTGAAGTGAGGATGGGTGGAGGTACAAAACACAGTGACAAAAAACCAAAATTTTTGAAGAGGCATGCTTTTTTCTTTCTGTGCTATCTGTCAGAGTTGGCCAGACTCCAGTAACTTGCCCCATTGATCGAAAGCTAAAAGGGTTCGGTGAGCCCACACAGCCAGGCCTGCGAGGGAGCGTGGTGGGTGTAAAAACATTTTTTCACCCTCGTGTTTTTTTTTTGTTTGGGCTCAATCCCCAGCTCTGTCAGGGGGCATAAAGAAAACGCTGTGCTCAGCAGGGTCATGTAGGCGAGGCCCGGGGGGTAGACTATAGGCGGCGATTAGGGCCTCTAATGTGCAACGAATCCTCTTCGAATCACATGATATGAACTAATGTCGCCATTTATTGATAAAACAACAGTGCCTGGGAGGCAAGAGCTGCTGCTCTGTGTGTGTGCGTGTGTGTATGTGTGTGTAGTATACAGCTGCAAAGAGGACAAGAGAGAAGGAATGGATGACAACTGCATTTCTCAGGTTGTGTGCCTCAACACATGGCACAGGACTGGCTGAGGGATGGGCAAGAGTTTAGCTGCGAACGCTTGGATGTGGGTTAAAGGGCAGCACAAATATTTTACTCACACACCTACAAAAGACGTCTACTGATTCTTTTTTTACTTAAATGTTATACAAATTTCCAAACTATGGCTGGGAATGTTTGGAGTACATTTGATAGACAACAGCTTCAGACATACACACAGACACAGGTTAGTGTAATTATGGCTCCGACTGCTGCTGTGGGTGAGTCGGAGGCTCGGATGAGGTTAAAATTCAGATGGCTCAATCCTATTTGGTAAGTCATGGTGGGCATTGACTGCACAATCCCCTCAGTGCAGTCACCAAACTCCTCTTTTTCCAAATGCCCACTGGATGACACAGTCAGTGTAGGGTTTAGCCTTAAAACCGCCTCCCAACAGCCCCAGAATGTCCTGACTGTACATATGAACAGTTTTGCGTCTTTTTCTTCAAAAATTACTAAACTTATTTGTGTCCACCTTCTAGAACCCACCTTGGAAGTGCCAATAACTGCAGTTCTTTGAATGGCGGCTTGAGGCTGACTTCAAAACGAAATCATTCCCTGTCCCTGTGTTAAAATGTCCAACTTTAGAGAAGAAATAAACATGTTTACAGCCCTGTACAAGAAATGGTTTTTGCTTTTATGGTGAAGTTCTCTCTTCTCTTTAGGTATTCAAGCTTAAAGTTATCATTATTAGAATCATGACTACTTTGACTGCCTAGTCTGCTTCTAATAATGCAGCGTAGGCAGCTGTCCACAAGGCTTCTCCACAATTCAGCCCACAGATAATATATATTACTGTGTAAAAGTCTTTAGGCACCACTTATTTCTTCGTATTTAACTAGGAAAATGTGAGGATAGGTGTAGCCATTCATTGAAACAGGTGCAAATATTCATGGAAATACAGGATGTAAGGCAAAAATGGAGTTTGAAAACTCTAACTCTGGTTTGAGCTCCTTTATTTTTCAGCACTGTCTCAACTTAGGGAGCTTTCCTGTAATTTATTTAAGTAATCTTCAGAAATATTCAGATTTTCTGAAAGATACATGGATGTTGGCTGCCTTTTGTCTCATTTACTTCGTCAATATTGTTGAGGTCTCTGGGGAGGCCAGTTAAGGACTGATTTGTCACTTGTGTGTTTTTCTATCCAGGTGTTTTTGGAATCATTATCATGCTGAAAAATGAAGCCGCGGCCAATCAGATGCTTTCCAGATGGTTTTGTACGGTGGATCAAAAATCATCTGGATTCGTAATGTAATCAACTTTACATTTCATGATCACCAACACCACGTGGGTGAAATGCAGCCCCAAACTATGACAGAGCCTCCACCATATTTATGGATGGTTTCAGACACTCACTGTTGTACCTCTCTTTTGACCTCCCTCATACATAGTGATTTCACATTTAGATTCATTACTCCACAAGACCTGTTGACCTGATTTGTTTCTATTTTATGTTCATGAAACTATGTTAGCTCTAGCATTTTTTGTTGAATCACCTAAAGAAATAGAAACAAATGACATGTTTTTACGACAGGCTGTTAGTGACAAAGTGTTTAAAGATACAAAGTAAAATTAGCTCTTTGCTAAGTTGTCTGTTATGTGTTGAAACAACACTTGCTCATCCTTTGAGTTAGCTATCTTTTCACCCTTGATTGATTTACTGGCCATTGTTGTTGGTTTAACAACCAAAAAACATTCCTCTGAAAATGTTAATATAGAAGACTGGACTGAAAATGAGTGAAAAAGCAGCAAATGCCCAACTTAAAACTTAAAAAGACCTTTGGAAAATTCCTGGGTTGCTAAATATACCAGCAGCTCATCGGTGGTGAACTTCAGATTTGATTTTGTACATTAGTTCAGGTATCAGACACATGTATTCTTTGAAAACACCTCGTCTGCTACATTTATTGGACACTTTCTCTCGCAACCCTCTCATCTCTAAAGTCATTTGTGGAACAACAAAAAGAAGAAGAAGAAGATTTATTTTATGGGGACTTGCTTTTTGTCCACAAAAGGTAGCCCAGTCTCCACTATGTCACTGTGTAAACAGATTTAAGTTCTCATAACATGAGTAATGCAGTACGCCACTGTCCTTTGAAGCCAAGATCACTTTCACCTCTCCCATATCGTCACCAGGAGCAACTCTCCTTTTCCTCACAGTAAAAGTTGATATGAAACAGGTCTGTTGATCATGTAAATTGTTCTTGTGACTTTAGTGTAGTTTGATGCTAGCTGAAAGTCTAAATGCATAAGTATCCTGGACAATATTCAATTCAATTCAATTCAATTTTATTTATATAGCGCCAAATCACAACAAAAGTCGCCTCAAGGCGCTTCATAGATACAGAGAAAAACCCAACAATCATATGACCCCCTATGAGCAAGCACTTTGGCGACAGTGGGAAGGAAAAACTCCCTTTTAACAGGAAGAAACCTCCGGCAGAACCAGGCTCAGGGAGGGGCGGGGCCATCTGCTGTGACCGGTTGGGGTAAGAGAAGGAAGACAGGATAGAAGACATGCTGTGGAATCACCTTTCTTTCCAATTTTAATACTGGGTTTAAATATCTGCACAACTTTTTATTATTCTTGACACACCAACGGGGCAAATCTTCCACAAAACAAATGATAAATTCATGACAGAAAATATTTTTATAGTTGAAAATCCTCAGGACACGCCATATAAATAATCTGCTGTGGTCTCAAATGACGCCACTCAGTCACTGAAGGTTAAACATTTGACTTTTTGTCAAAAATGGGAGTCTATGTAGCCATTTGAGGGAAACTTTAATGTTGATTATTTAAAGAAGAGGGACAGACAAATGTTTTTAGTATCAGTCACTGGGTGATTAGAGCAACCTGCTGCATTCAGGAGCCAGGTGGAGTCACCGAGTTGCATTGTGGGTATCATGTCCATGCCCTTGCCTGGCCTGTAGGTGTCCCCGCAGAGCTGAACCCCCCCTCCCGCTGCTTTCCCTTCACATAACTGTCATAATAGTTTTTCTCCCTGTGGAGCCCCTCCCTTCATTGTATGGACAGTCAAAACAAGCCACCCGACATGACTACAAAGAGTAAGTGCTGCAACATTACATCATATATGGTATCAGGAGGCACTGAGTTTATGGAAAAGCGCTGTGTTTAGGTGAACTGTATGTTTAAAATGTGTCAGCAATGTTTGCATCAGATTTTACTAAATTCTTTGTTTTGTCAAGTCATAGTTAAACAGTTGGTTATCAAAAGGAGTTTTGAAAAGTTATTGAATTCATTTAACCAATTATGGCTTTCAAGTTTCAATGTTGTTATCTGACCACTTTAGTTTTAACAGAAGTCTGATACACACTGAGTCCAAGACAGGACCGAACACAAAGGTCATCACATCTCTACTTGGTTTCTAAATGACCCGAGATCATGTGTACATTTTTATTGACACAAAATCCACCTAATGTGCTGATTCAGACACTATTATTTGTTCATCACTTTTAGATTGATGTTTTAGAGCAGACAAAAGAAAAAAAAGTATTAAAACTAGAGCAACCAGGATACACAGAGGACATTTGGATTCTTAACTCTGAAATCACTGATGTGTCTTTAGTAATGAAACATTAAAATGAGAGACTGTGGCGGACTGAATTTGATAGTATATACAAATATAAATAAATAAATAAATATATATATATATATATATATATATATATATATATATATATATATATATATATATATATGTGTTGTGTGTGTGTGTGTATATATATATATGTGTGTGTGTGTATATATATATATGTGTGTGTATATATATATATGTGTGTGTATATATATATATGTGTGTGTATATATATGTGTATATATATATATATATAAACCAACACCCAGCACGCCCCTGCGGGCGGTTTATCCTTCAAGCTCGGGTCCTCTACCAGAGGCCTGGGAGCTTGAGGGTCCTGCGCAGTATCTTAGCTGTTCCCAGGACTGCGCTCTTCTGGACAGAGATCTCCGATGTTTTTCCCGGGATCTGCTGGAGCCACTCGCCTAGCTTGGGAGTCACCGCACCTAGTGCTCCGATTACCACGGGGACCACCGTTACCTTCACCCTCCACATCCTCTCGAGCTCTTCTCTGAGCCCTTGGTATTTCTCCAGCTTCTCGTGTTCCTTCTTCCTGATATTGCTGTCATTCGGAACCGCTACATCGATCACTACGGCCGTCTTCTTCTGTTTGTCTACCACCACTATGTCCGGTTGGTTAGCCACCACCATTTTGTCCGTCTGTATCTGGAAGTCCCACAGGATCTTAGCTCGGTCATTCTCCACCACCCTTGGGGGCATCTCCCATTTTGACCTCGGGACTTCCAGGTTATACTCGGCACAGATGTTCCTGTACACTATGCCGGCCACTTGGTTATGGCGTTCCATGTATGCCTTGCCTGCTAGCATCTTGCACCCTGCTGTTATGTGCTGGATTGTCTCTGGGGCATCTTTACACAGCCTGCACCTGGGGTCTTGCCTGGTGTGATAGACCCCAGCCTATATATATATATATATATCTATATATATATATATATATATATATATATATAATTACTTAATTACGTAGTGTAGATAATGTGTGTGACTGAAGCGGCATCATAGAAAGCGGCATAACTTTAAGTATGTGGGGGTTGCACTGATGAAATTTTAACCACAAGATCACTTATTCCTTTTATTTTGTAATTCTTTGTTAAAAATAACCGAGGATTCGTGATCTAGACTTTAAAGAATGCAGTCAGACCAATAAGTCTGGTACCAAACTAGAAAAGCTTCTGTCAAACAAACCAACATCTTTCCATGAGCCAGCGGTCAGGCCTCCTAGAAACAAATTCATCACACTCCTGAAATACATAAAGAGGGCCTGAGGTATTTGTGCTGTGGACTGAGTGTGAATTTGTTAGGTGATTAAAGGCTAAATATAGCCTCCTGTCTGCCCTGAACTGCAGACTGGTGACTCAGTGACAGACGTTCTTGTTCTCAAGAAGTCACTTTTCCATCACAGGGGCAAAGTGGGGCTTCAGAGTGGATTAAAACCATTATCGTGACCACAGGTCTGAACGTATTTACTTTCTGGATGTATCGTTATTATTTATTATTTTGTTAAATTCTACAAATGTTTTACATTAACAGGCGATTTGTAATAAATCAGTGTGAGGCGTTTTAGGTTTGAGTCAAAGTCTGTGCAAAATCTCAAAGCTGCTGTCTAAGCAAATAAAGATATTTCTCAAAATAATTTATGTAGCCTTTTCAAAATAAAAAAAATAGGAAAATCATAACAAAAAAACAAACAAGAACATATAATTTAAATTTACAGGCTAGCCTTTGGTCGCCCTGAAAAAGATTTCAGCTGAAAAGCACAGGACTGTTATTGTTGCCTAGTTACCAGTTAACAAAGAACCAATGTAGTTTGCAATAAGTCAAAAAATCTTGTGTTTTCTGCTGATGAGCTTAATATGATTTGTAAGACAAAAGTAACAAATTCAATCAGCTTTTTAAAAAAGGTGTAATAAAAATAGAATAGAATAGAATCCCTTTATTGTCACTGTACAGTTGTACAATGAGATACATCTGTATGTATAGTGACAATAAAGTCATTCTATTCCATTTTTATTAAGCATAAAAAAACATTTATTTCTAACAAAATTTCTAAAAACATTTCTTTAAACTGTTGGGGATCAGAAACACAAAATGGCAAAGACATGGTCGAGAGAACTAAAACTGTAATTAAGTATCTTCCTTCCATTTGTGCATTATTAACTTGATCTACAGAAGAACAGACACAAAAACAGGAACAACGTGAATCAAATGAATCCTGCTACGAATGTTTGGCCCTGAAGTGGAAACAAAGCCACTGGTGAGTGATGGGTTGAGGCCTCCTGTTAGTCGTGCCAAAAGATCATCTATCTCCCATCACTCTTCAGCCACTGGACCCAAGAGCGCAGCACTCATGTACTGCACTCCCCTGTTAGACACACTGCCAGATTTCTGCACTAAGTAACCCAGTGCTCATTTTCTTACTTATTGAGGTTTTTGGAGTCCTTTCACAGCTAAAGAAAAGAGACTAGTAAACTATGTCTGCAACATAACTGACCTTGCAGAGCTTGTGTTTACAATGAAAAAAAAAGATGCTTTGGATTTGCATCTTACAGATATGCATATGAAGAAATATGCTGCGCCAAGAAAACATTGGGGCTTAGAAAATGTAGTCTAATCTCTTATAGTCTCATTAGTGTTGACCTCGCTCATCATGAAAAAACTAACTTTTCTCTATGCTAGTGTGCTTTTGCATATTTGAAACCTCCATTACTTAAAAGTTCATAACAAAATAAAAAGCACTGTTTTGATTGCAGATAGAAGTGTCGCATCAACTACTTTACAGACATCTCTGTTACAGCAGTCTGTGGGCAAAACGCTTGTTTGACATGCAACCACCTAGGAGATTGTTACCAAGGTGATATCACCTGTTGGTTTTGGCCTCTCCATCATGATGAAACGTAGCTTTTTTGGCTTCTGTGTTTGTGGAGCTAGAAGTGACCATATTTAGACAACAGATTAGAAAGAATGTTATCAGCTAACACTAGCAAGATTTGTTAGAAAGCTGCATCACTGTACAGTAGGGGTGCATTGCACTCTTACATATCTGCTGATTAATCCTAATTATTAATGTTATTAAGATGAATGCTTAAGTAAAAGTCTAAGAAATTACTACAATTTCACTCACCCAAACTGAAATACACACCACACACAGTCAGGTGGGGCACTGGCCACCATTCAAAATTTCCTGGCCACCCTAACCGGCAAGACAGTCCTATGTTGGTAGTAATTTAATAAAATTGCAGAAAACCTGGTTCAAATCCCTGACCGGGATGACCGCTCACACTCTTGCATGTTCTAATATTTATTTGTCTTTCCTGGCCAAGTTTTGCTCTTAAAGTTGACTCCATTCTGGGAGAGTGACTCTCAAGATGCTTCTGCTCACCTCTGCTGAGAATCATTAAAGCAGTGGTTGGGACCTCCAGTCAATCAATCATTCAGCCAATTAAAGCAGATTATTCTAGATTTCCAAATCTTATTTGGTTTTTATATGTACCTATTTTCAGTGATATCAACGTTAATAGCAGGAAATAAACTATTTATATCATTATTCTCTTTCTGTCTTTTTTGTCATATTTTTCATGTAACCTAAATTTGAAAACAGCAATTCTGTTTTTGGTGTTCCACCCCTGTGAAAAGATTCTGGGGGCACTCCTGCTCTCAGCAGGTTGTATCAATAAAATGCTTCAAAAGGCACAAACATGATGGAGAGATCCAGTTCAGTCTATAGATGCCTGCATCTGGACACCTGTCAGTTAACTCGAGCGTTCAGGTAGCAAACTTCACCCCCCGCAGAGTTGTTATGCAAAAGGAAACATGAACTATAAAGCTCTTTGGCACTTTAATTTGTCAGCCTGAGGTTGCTGCTTGGTTTGGCATCAGAACAGACTGATTGTAGCCTGCAACACGACTGCACTTGTGGAAGGAGGAAGAGGACATGTAAGCAAAATATACAGCTGATTTGGCAACATTTAGCTGCAATGCTTCAGCAACACTAGTTTCAATCCAGTTTGATATTATTACAGACATTGACTAATATTTATTAAATAATACATAAAACACTGTAGCATTAAGAATATGAATCATGTGTGTATATAATAACTACCAAAGGTCCAGTCTGAGCCCAGCGAGCAGAGGTAATGCTAACTGAGCCAGCCACAGTGATGAAATAGCGAAATAGCTGAAAATACTAACATCAGTATCGAAAATAACTTCAAATCGAGCTGTAAAACTTTACATTTACAGTTTGAATTCATAGTGAGCCCGAGTAAGACAATGAGCTGCTGCACAAAGCTGGAGTGGGGCCCCTTTAGAAAGGTTTCCTACTCAGCAGTCACTGCAAATTATCCATCAGCTGTTTAAGGTGGGGTGGTTGCAATCAGAATGACCTCCTATAGGAGAAAACGTTTCACCATTGTCACAGTTTTAGTTTGGTTGATGGTTCTGAGTTTCACAGACCCGATCAAAGATGTTGACACTGAACAAACAGACCTTTAACGTCAAGGAAGTTTTATTACAACAACTCTACTAGACTGCATCCTCTGTTTGCCAGTTAGAAGACAATAAGAAAAAGGTTAAGCGTAAGAGACACACAAAGCACCATCCAACAATCTAATACGGTCTCCACCAAAGGATTTTACTGATTACATGGTTTACAGATAAGTACACACAATGAAACAGGAATATCATTTACATTTCCATATAATGTAGATAGATTCATATTAATATTAAAAGACATGTTTATATGTAGGTAAAGCTGTACGTTAAAGAAATTTGTGTGGGTGTCAGACCTTTTTATAACCTTAAATGTTCAAATGTTTTTAAAAATTTTAAAAGACATGTGAATTTGCTTATTTTATTACAATAGATTGATCAAATATAAAGATTTTTATCCAAAATTCTCACTGGACAACTGCTGTGTGGCAAAACCACCCCATTAGGCAGATTTTTGCTAATGTCACAGGCAGATTTGAGGATGTCTCTTGTTGTTTTTTTAGTTGACACGAGTCCCAAATAAACAATTCAGCTTTTATTCTATGACTAAAGCTTTTAAATATCATCAATATATCATTATTTAATATAATTATGCCTTAGGCTAAGCTTTTAGAAACTGACATGTGTACTCAGTGTTGGGAAGGTTACTTTTAAAATGTATTCCACTACAGATTACAGATTACATGCCCCAAAATGTATTTTGTAATGTATTCCGTTACGTTACTCAATGAGAGTAACGTATTCTGAATACTTTGGATTACTTAACATATTATCATGCTGTTTACAACTACGTGAATGTACTATTGCTGTGTGATTTATTACTATTACTGAAGGTCCGCGGCTCCGAACTGTAGTAAAGGACCTCTGACTAATATGGCAGGGTCCCTGTCGGCTCGTAGCCGAAAACTAGCTTTACTTTGTTGTGTGGGTCAAGTTTGCTTGCGAGAGACAGAGAGAGGCGTTGAAAGGCTGCTCCAACGGAACTTATTGTTTCGGAGGAAAACACGAACACAGCATACAGTCGAGTCTTAATAGCTTATTTACAACTGGGCTCGTCAGGCACTCTTCTTGACTGCAGTGGTTATTATTATATTTACATGCTTCCAGCTCCCGTTTTTGCTCGATGACAACTCGTGCTTTCCCTTTTTCTCCCTTTTCGCGCTCACAGACACATAACGAGTATGGCAGTCCATTCTCCCTGCAACACGGACTACACTGCCCATGAGGCTACATTCTGCATTCTGCCTATTAGCTTAGCACAACAACAACAACAACAACAAAAAGGTGCTCTCTCACCCAGGAAACACGCAGAGAGAGAGCGTCACCCTGTAACCATGGCAACCGCAACGCTGCCGCCTGGAACAACAGAACGTAGCTGTCAAACAAAACCAAACAGTCCTGACCCGCCACAATATGAAACAGGGAAGTACTGCTGTGTAATCCATTTATTTCAACAAAGTAACTGTATTCTAAATACCACCTTTTTAAACGGTAACTGTAACGGAATACAGTTACTCATATTTTGTATTTTAAATACGTAATGGCGGTACATGTATTCCGTTACTCCCCAACACTGTGTGTACTATGGCTCTCATTGGGTACTAGACATCACTATTAATCCTTCAGAAATTATTCAGGACCACTAAAATTTAGCACTGAGATTAAAGGAGTTTCTTTGTAAAATAATTATCATTTGAGTAATATTATGTAAAAAGGTCTATATAAGGCCATTAATTACAACCTCCATTTACCCAAATGTGCATCCCTTCACATTTACTTAAAAGTATTTGAAGTACACATTTCGTTAAGTCCGCATTTTTCTCTTTGTATGTTTGCTCACTGTGCTCAAAGGAAGTTCACACTGAGCTGTAAATTCCACCCATCAATATCATGCATCGCACAGTGTTGTAAATCCTCAGTTCTTGTAATTGTGCAGAAAGTGTTTGCGGTAGATGTTTGACTCCCAGGTGCAAGACTAACACAGCCGTGTCATTTTAATTATTTCTTGATGTGGTTATGAAGTAACTCTGAGTCAGCGCCACTTTTTAATATTTGCTGTCGGAAGGCAGCGTGAGGGAGTGAACTGCGGAGGGTTGAATGTCAAAGAGCAACAAACAGGAAGCCGGCAGTATGGGAAATGACAAAGGAGGAGGAAAAAAAACATACATACATAAAACTGAGGATAGCCTAAAAAGGAAAACACTTGAGAATGATCCTTATGATCTTTATAACTGAGCCAACTACAAGCACTCACGACGGCGGATTAAAATATCTGAAAAAAAGCAAGTTCTGGACTTCATGCATATTTTGTTTTTGTCATTCTACTTTTATTAGAAGATATATGAATTCCATCTGACCATGACTTTTAAAAATGTCAGCCTAATGAGTCTATTTGATGAGTAATGTGTGACAACTGAATGTAGTGCTGTTGAGGTTAAGTGGCAGATCAAACCCAGACTGTGCTTCTGATAAAATTCTGATTAAACTGAGTTTAAAGTTTGTAGAATTTGCATTTGTTAAAAAAACAAAGTGTCTTACTTTTTATTGTGTTTACACCATAAAACCAGTTCAATTAAGGGAGGGCTGGGGGGAGGGGGTGTATTTATCCTACTTTTTGTCATCTTATGACTTTTGTGTTGTTCAGGTTTAAATTTAAAAAAGGGGGTGGATGGAAGGGCAAAAATCCTGGAAGTTTACCTAGCAAGTAAACATCTCGTGAAATCTTTCCCCCAAAATTCAAACCTCGAAGTCTAACATTGGGTTCCAGTTTTGCTGTCTGTCCCATTATGACAAGACATTTCTGTCCAAGTTTGGAAAAAAGTGTTTCTCCAAGTTTCTCTAAGTTAACCAAGAATTATCAAAACCTCATGTTACATAAGGTAATTCGGAAATGGGCCTCTGGAAGTGATTTTACAATTGGACAAACAGCTAATAATTAGCTCTCTGATTGTGATCTTCAGATTCATTTGTTCTGACAGACTGGAATAAATGTGTTTAAATTGAAACCTAAAAAGCACAAAGCGACTCTATGAAGTATTTTATTAATTATTTGTATTTTGTCATCTTAAAAATAGAACAAATCACGGCCTCTGTCACTCCATGACCCCAGTCCAAGACTGAAGATAAGATAAGATAAGATAAGATAAGATAGAACTTTATTAATCCCTCGGGTGGGTTCCTCTGGGAAATTCGACTTCCAAAAAGCACAGCAACGACCGAAGTTACAGTTACAGAAGCCTGCAGCTCTGATTTCATTCATCATGTAAAGCAAACAAGAGCAATAAATATGGTACAAAAAATTTATTTAGTAACAGTTTTGTAAACATTTGAGGTAAATGAACATTTACATCATCTTGTTCTTACAAACAAATAATTCATACACAAGGCACTTCTCTTATTTAAGACAGCACTGAAAACAGGTTGCTGTTGTGAGCATTGTGAGATGGTTCCGACTCCCTGACGAGCCAGAGAAATCATGCTCTGCATGAAACATAAGAGGAGAGAGTTTGGAGGAGTCACAGGGATCACAGGCTTCGAACAAAACATCCTGTCAGGGCTTTGTATGCAGGGTTAGGGAAGGGCCAGCTACCCAGCTAACATTCTCTCAACATTGGAGCCATCTGATGTGACGTCTAACCAGAGTCCCGACAGTTCTGTGAGAACATACTGAGTAAACAAACAGAAAATTACCCCAGCTGTTATTCTCTCTCCCGCCACTGTATTGTTTTTTCTCATCATCATCTGAGCTTGAGATAAAATCTTTAATAATACATTTTCTGTGAAGAGTGACTGCGCTTTGGTTTAAGACATGTTTTTCCCTTTGAGGATCATAAAGATTGGCGTCTTGCTCTCTCCCTGTCACTCGACTGCTACCAACATGAGCCCTGCAGAAAAGTAGTTTTGTTTTCTAAATGTGCAAATCTTTACCAACTACCAAGTTGTAAATGCAGATATCAAAGAAGTCTTTGTCATTTGAATGGGAACCATGGATTTGGAAGGGCAGCTTTAATCTACGCATTTTATATATTCTCTTCTTCGAGTCTCTATTTGCGCTGAAAGAAGCTAAATAAGTAAGATACAGTATCACACATGATACTCCTGTGGGCGCTGAGAATCTCAAACCATACTGTGCCATCATTCTGTAACCCCACCACCACCACCACCACCCTGACAAATGGAAAGACAACATTTTTTGCACTGCTCCTACTCCAGTGTATTAACCAATACACAATAACTCATTGAAAAGTACTGTTCCTACAGACATATTAGTAATCAGCTATGATGTTATGCTCTACCAGTGCAATATCTCCAATGCAGATGGTTAACTTTTCACACAGTGCTGCTGTGTGAACTCTGCCCCGGTGTTGGACTCACAGGAAATACAGCAGATTATTGTTGATGTAAAGTTAAAAAAGCTTTTTGAAAGTGAGTGCCTGGGTTGTGGACAAAACCAAACAGCACAAAGACATAACAGGAACAGAGGACTGCGGCTAATGATGAGTTCAGTTTAAAAGTTTGGGTTTCTAAAGGTCTCTAAGAATCAAGATGAACACAACAAAATAGAAGCAGTCGAGGCTGACTGCACCCTGCGGCGTTCTGAGACGCCCAACGCCAGTCACCTTGTCTTTTTTTCTTTTTTCTTTTTTTTTTTTTTAAGTCATAGCTGTTTTGCAATCACAAACTGACTACTACAAGTATGCAATTTATGAGTAAAATTCAATTCAGTGTAAAAGAAAATGACCAAAGTTGCTCTCAATCTTTAGGTGTGGGGGATTTCTGTTTTTTAAAAAGGTGGGAGTGGGTTTGAGGGCCGAAATGTTTGCCGACAATCTTACAAAAATGGTTACAAACGTAACTCTGGAGCTCTGGGAAGCTGAGCGTTTGAATTTACAAGGTAAATCTTAATAAAGTTTTTTTTGTACCACTTAGTGGCATGCATGCATTTTTTATAGCCTTTGAAGGCATTATCTTATATTTGTGCAGTTCGCTGAGAGCATTTTTCTTTTCAGATATGTTGACTAAAGGTAACACTGACAGAGGGAGGCGTAAGGGACTCCTACTTTCCTTGTTTTTGTGCCCGGTTTACTGGCAATGCGGTGTTCAGAGAGACCCAGATGTACTCTGGACATAGCAAGAAAGACTTACCAGCATTTTTAACCCATATCCTGTCCACGCTTCACTTATTTTTCTTTAATCCCAGGACCCTTTGAAAGTTTCCAAAGTAACGTCCTATCTGATCCATGTCATTATAACTTTTGTTTTTCTTTTTTAATAGGATCATGGGTAGAACCTAGCTAGCCTACTTTGCCACGCAAATATGTCAGTGAATCGGTGAGTTGTAGGGCTACACATGCTGGCATGCACAACTACACAGAACACAATACATGTAACGTCATGTACAAATGCATTGAGGATGAATTACTCTCAACACGACAAATAAGTCAAGTCAGTAAAATTCAGGAAGCGCAGAATGGCTTCCGGGTCTCCCGACATGCCGTGCAGCACACCGTGCACGTTTGTGCTGCAAGTTTGACAATGAAAACAGATAAAAATGTGGACTGAGATTTATGATCAAGTTGCCCACATCCGGTGCCCTGTGCATTAACATCAGCTATCTCTGTTTCCTCCAGATAAAAATATTCAAAATTTCCAGTCACCGGTCTTCAATGACCATTTCCATTTGGAATAATTAGTCCTCACGGCTCAACAAAAAGGAAAAAAATAGAGAAACACCAGAAGATCCCCTTTCCCCAAATCAAACATGTTGGTGAGATGTGTCCATTTTCATGTAAAATTAATAGATCACAATGTCTTTCACTCCATCCATTGCTGTTACCGGAGGCTCCTGACTTTGTAGAAGTGCATGGTCACATATTGTGTGCATAAATATAGACTATTAATCAAGAAAAACCAAACCTTGCCTCAACTACTCTGCAACTCACCGATTGCACTAAATCAACGACAGCTAGTGGTTCAGTCATTTCACATTTGCCCTAAACATTCTCTTGACTTTCTTGCTTTCTTGTCTCATGGTTTGTTTTGTTTGTTTGTTTGTTTTGTTGCTTATTACATGTTCATGATTGTGTCTGGGTTTGGGGTGAGGATAGTGGCATGTTATTCAAGAGGGCTTTAAGGGACATGAAAGGGCTGAATGCATTTAGACAGCCAGATCACTCGGCCTGGCCCTGATGCTGCTGCTCTTGCTGGCCCGACTGAGCCGCCGAGGGTCTGTGCTGACCATTACCGGAGGCTCGTGCATCTCCACTGTGGTGGTGACGTGGCCTTCGTCGTGCTCACTCTTTCCTCCATCCCAGCTGCCTGCGTTGGAGGCGTCGCCAGGGCTGCTGCCGCTGGAGGCAGCGTTGGCAGTCGCGTTGGTGATGTTGGTGTTACTGGTGGTGTTGCTGGTGGGTAGGAGCAGAGCACCATTGACGCTTTGGTGCTGCTCATTGTCGCTGCTGGTGGCAGAACAAGAAGAGGAAGGTGGAGGGGAGGTGGCCTTCATCTCCCGAGTCTGCTGCTCGGTTGCCAGGTTGGCCCAGTTCTGCTGTGTGGCCAGCCTGTGGTTGTTGTTGTTGCTGATATAGTAGTGGGAAGAGGGGGAGGATTGGAGGGACTCCTCCTGCTGAAGGTCGTCCATCTTGAACTCTGCGGCCGAGGGCACGGCGGCTGGACCCATGGGCGGCAGGAACGCCCCGCTGCCCGCCGTCACATCTGTGTAGTTGGGAGGGTAGCTGGGGCTGGATGGGGCAGTTCTGGAGGCCGAGGCCAAACACTCAGGCTCTGCAATGTCGACGCGGCGCAGCGACTCACGTTCGGGGGCATACTCATTGGTCATGCCCTGTTTAACTTTCTTCCATCCAAGGTGATAGATCTCTAACAAATTCAGCAAAAGAGACACGCAAGCCACCACAAGCATAAATATAATAAAAATAGTCTTTTCAGTGGGCCTCGATATGAAGCAGTCAACGGTGTTGGGGCAGGGCCAACGTGCACACTTGTACAGGGGCCTCAGCTGGAAGCCATAGAGAAAATACTGGCCCAAAATGAATCCCACTTCAAACAGGGTCTTGAAAATAATGTTGAACACATAGGTACGCAGCAACGCGCCTCTGATACGGATTTTGCCATGTTCGTCCCTGATTGGCGGCTTCTCCTTTTTGCCGCCTCCTCCTCCTCCTCCTCCAACATCGCCACCATTTCTATACAGGAGTTCTTTCTCCTCTTGGAGCCTGTTTGCCTTGCGCATCTCCTCCTCCTTTTCTTTCCGCTTTTCCTCCATGCGGACGATGTGCAGCACGTGGCCCAGGTATATGAGGGTTGGCGTGGACACGAAGATGATCTGCAGCACCCAGAAGCGGATGTGCGAGATGGGGAAGGCCTCGTCATAGCAGACGTTCTCACATCCGGGCTGCTGGGTGTTACACGTGAAGTCGGACTGCTCGTCACCCCAGACCTCTTCGGCCGCAGCCCCCAGCACCAGGATCCTGAAGATGAAGAGGACAGTCAGCCAGACTTTGCCGATGACCGTTGAGTGCTCCTGAGCATTCTCCAACAGCCGCCCCAGAAAGCTCCAGTCGCCCATGCTTCAAGAATTAGCCTATGGAGAAAGTACAGGCTGGAGTGGGGAAAAGGAAAGGGGCGCCAAATAGCAAAAAGAGGAGAAATAAGCAGAGAGAGTGGAAGTTAAAGAGGTGCTTAGGATTTTTAGAACAGCTTAACATTTGTCAGTGCAACAGGTGTCAAGGGCTTACCCTCACATTTAAAACACTGCACATGCAATCAGAGAAGAGGATGCAAGGACGTGGAGCAAAGCTTGACATTTTGTTTTGTAAGCACTTAGCAGAAAGTGGTCTTTAAAGAAATCTGCCAGTTCAGACATCACAAATAGATAACAGATCAATAGCAGCTGCTTCTTAGCAGCTCATATACCATATAGGCCACCTCTGTCACTGAACCCTGGTTCACTCCCTTTCTCTCTCTCTTTCTCTCTCACCTGCTCGCTCCACTGCACAGCAGGCATGTGCTGAGATCAACATTATGATGTTCGAAAACAGAGATGGGGTCTAGTAGGGTGCGCACACACACACACTCAAAAACTGACATCGTCTACACACATCCTACACACCATCGTCCCTCACTCTCTCTAATGCAACTGTAATAATAAAGCCACCAGAATGAAAAGAGATTAAAAAAAATAAAATTATTAAGTCTAGTATAATATCTGTGTGATATATTATGGTAAATTACAGATTATTTTTAACTCAAAAACTTTAAAAAGGGAAGAAAGCAGTGATTTATATTATTTATTCTCTGGTTAATCACAATTATTTGCTTATGTATTAGAAAATAGCTGGTATATTTCCCCAGTCCTAACCCGACACCTTTACCAAGCAGCACCACATCCTCACATCGTTAAAGCTTTTGGGTTTGGCTCTTTTGCTTGATAAAGAGTTAAGCTGCTTAAGTTTCAAACTACATTTTAATATTGAAGTATAGCGAATTCAGATGCAGAGACTAGCTTATTAAAGACAAACACGTGGCCTTTTAGACAGTGTTGTGTACACTGAACCCTAATCATGCAACATATTCAGCGTAAACGCACACACACACACACACACACACACACACACACACACACACACACACACACACACACACACACACACACACACACACACTCATTTGAGGGCAAACTTACTAAAATATTCTTGTATTAAAAGGTAATAAATCCATCGACTAGGGTTCACAATATGTATGACACCTAGAAGAGAGGAAAAAACAACATGTTAACTTTCACAAGACTTTGTAAGAAATACATTAAAATAAATCTTCTGGTGGAAAATTAAAACACTGCTGGCTGTTTCAGAAAACGGTCAGGCTCTTTAAACACTGTTTCCATTTATCTGACATCAATATAAACTTATTGGGGGAAACTGCAGCAGTTACACCCAGAGAATCAGAAAGTCGTGCTTTCCATTTGTGACCTTGTGATGACTTATTAGTGACAAACCCACAAAAACTTAAAAGAATAATAAAACCTCACTCCCCTCAGCTCCACAGCTACTTGTGGCATTTGTGTCAGATGGTGAAGAATGTAACAGACGGGTTCAAATACAAAGCCCTACCTGCCAGAGTGACAATGCAGAGTGTGCCAGAGTCCCCAGACTCCTTTTAAGCTTTGACAGCCTTTTTGTTCCCCCCTTGTTCGGTAAAACTGAAGCAACTCTTAATTACCTGATAACATGCCGTTCTTCATTTACTGTACTCCCTTTTTAGTGCAAGAAAATAGCCACGGTGGTGTTTATCCGTCATACCTTTAAAGCGGAGATGTCATACTTAAACACGAAACGCAAATCCATCTGCCATCATCGGTGCCATCACTGGAGTGCGTTGAAAAGCGGTGTGGACCTCCCGCGGCTGAAGCGACCCTCCCTCTGTGTCCCTGATCCACCCCCCACCCACACTCAACTTGTCACTTCTCTGACAGCTCGACAAACTATTTTTTTCCTCACGTTTTTTTTAATGCGGGCCTCGCAACCTCGTTCATGCACAAACTTCTCTCCGTGCCTGTTACTTTGCGCAAGGGAAACTTTTTTCTTTCTTGTTGTTAGTTTCTGGAGGAGGCTCGGAGTCGGAGAGATGAGGCTCGGTTAAACGGAGCTACCGCTCATTTCCAGCCATGACTGGGCTGTCACATTGCGTGACCATCCATGAGTGAATCCACAGAGTCATCAGCCTCTCCGGCCACACCACGCCCCTGCCAACCTCCCCAAAACCGTGCGCAAAAAGTTGCCAAAAGTTTAGAAACATTCCCAAATTATGACCCCCGGGTGCTAAAAATAGTAATAGTTACTCATTTTAGGAGGCAGGCAACATTAAATAGCCGCGAGGTCTTTAAAAGGCCGATCCTGTGGACACACTACAATCTGTCCAAGTCAAACGTTACTTAATAAAAACCTGATATGTGGTTATAAAGAGCAAAATGTGGAGGAGAAGACAGAGAGTGTAAGGCAAGACGATTCTCTCCCAGTGTGGGAAAAAAATTCCCCACTTATCCCATATTTCAGTAAAGTAAATAAAACTGCACATAAATGATAATGCACACAGGTCTGTTTTTACCGATTTATTTAAAAATTAAAAATAAAAAGTCTCATAGAGCAAAACAAGTTGAAGGATCAAAGTGCAAGTGAAATAATAATAATAAAAAAATGTCAGATTTAATCATTTCTTCTTAGAAAGCTGTTTGCTCATTAGTGTGCAGTTTGCTTTTAAAGGCAGACTAATAGAAACTGTATTATTATTAATAATAATAATAATAACAATAACAACATGTTGAAATAGGAATAATCAGGATTATCCCATAAAAACAAGAGGAAGTACATCGCTGTTAAAAAAAAAAAAAGTAGCATCAGAAAATGTCATTAGGCTTGTTACAGAAAGCTAGAAGTCAAAGGTCAGTGCAGAGCAGGCACACAGACTAGTTTTGGTCCCAGCTGCATCACTTATGTAACATCAGTATACAGCTCACTGTGGTTTCTTTTTAATTATGGTGGAATCGACACGTCTAACCAACACTTTGGAACAGTCTGACTGATCCCGCTTGGCTATTCCTGGATGGAAGAAGGACAAAGACATTTTCACGGCCACGGTGCCTAGCAGTGATTAGTCTGGTGGCTAAAATAAGGCACATGCTGAAAGCTGATACAGCCAGCTGGGGTCAGTACACACTGCAAGAAAAACAATGCAAGTTCAAATAACACAGGAGCAGATCTGGGGCTGAGCGACTTCTGGTGTTTCCAAAAAAGCAGGATTGGAAGTCACAAGGTGAATGAGGAGGAACCCTATCTGAATGTGAAATGGTCAAAGTAAATTAAACCTACACCCTATAAACTTGAAAAACATGAAATCCTAACACCTAAAAGAGTACACAGTATCATGACTCCTGATTAGATCCAGTCTGGAATTCAGTTTCACAGAAAATAATTCACATGTGTGCAGCATGATCTGTTCAGGGGGATTCTTGAACTTGCTGGCAGTAGATGAAAAACCATCTGATACAGTACAAACATATACGTTCTTCATATTTTTGAATGAAATGGTATGCACGTGTGAAATTTTTTGTCGTCTAACACATGTAAAGAAACATTTACAACCCCCCCCCCAAAAAGAACCTATGAAGTTGATCAAACAGCGAAGATCAGTGATTTCATTCTAAAACAGAAAAATCAGACTTGTTCATTAAGCGTAATCACATCAGGTACTGTGAACTTAAAATCAATCTCATCAGCTAAAAGCTAAACATACTCTGCTTCTCTTCTCAAAACTTCCTTTGTTCTCCTCGGATAAATCGATCACTCAGGCTGTTGTGAAGGCGTTTGTGCTCGTTAAGGGTCCACTGTCACCACTAGATGTCAGTGTAGGCTCATTTTTCAGGCAGATTTCGCCACGTTCAAGCAAATTTCAACTGTGGACAGTAAAATGGTTGCAACCACTCAGTGTTTGACACTTGTTTTACTCTTTACGTTACTATCTGGAAATGTGTTTGTTCGGAGAACTCAGTCAGGTCTTTACAGTCAACCCCAACTATACAGATCCAAAGCTGTTTCACTATCTCGTGAGACAAATCCCAGTAACCAAGACGTAGACACAACTCGTGAGGTTGGATTTACAGTATACACCTTTCTCTTGTCTCTAACACATGGTCTTGTTGCTGGATGAATCTGTGGAAGAAGACAGCAGCATTTCATTCTTCTTGTTATCCCGTGTCACGCTGTCTGGGTAAGTGTGTTTCCTCCTGCTGGACCTTGTCATGCATCTCATGACCGCCTTTACAATGAGGTAGAAGAGCTCGGCCACATTCAGCACCATGCAGATGGCAGATGAAGCCACCATGAAGATGGTGAAGACGGTCTTTTCAGTTGGCCTGGAGATGAAACAGTCCACCTTGTTGGGGCAAGGCCACTGCTCGCACTTCACCAGCCGGGGCATCTGGAAGCCGTCGTAGACAAAGTAGAGCGCATACATAAACCCCCCCTCAAAGATGAGCCGGAAAAACAAGCTGCAGGTGTAGGTCCACCACAGAGTGCCTGTAATGGGCAGACGCCTCCTCTTTAGCGTCTGCAGCTCAGTATCTGTCATCTTTTCAGTGCCATTGGAGGCCAGCATGTTCCTCTTATCACCCCGTTTTCTGTAGGCGACGTGCATGGCCACCAGCAGGGCCGGCGTGGATACAAAGATCAGCTGCAGGCACCACAGGCGGATGTGCGACACGGGGAAGAAGTGGTCGTAGCAGACGTTTTTGCAGCCGGGCTGCTGCGTGTTGCACGTAAAGTCTGACTGCTCGTCCCCCCAGACGCTCTCCGCAGCCAGGACCAGAATCGTGATGCGGAAGATGAAAAGGACAGAAAGCCAGATCTTCCCCAGGCTGGTGGAGTGCTTGTTGACGCCACCTAGCTGGGCGTAGAGAGCCCCCCAACTCATTGCGGCCAAAAGGAGTCCGGAAGTTGAGACAACCTGTGGAATTCAGCAGAAAGTTAAAAGGCTAGAAAAGTGCTGGAGAAATACACCTGCTGGAGGCCTTGTTTTATGGCATATTTATGTTGTTAAAAAGGTGCGAGTGTGTGTGTAATTAGAAAATTATCATTATTTTTCAGATGCATATATTGTGGATGACTTGTGGGATTTTAAATAATTTTTAAAGGGCTGAAAGGTTACATTTCTGGCTACACATGACAAGGTGTATAACAGAGTTGGCATTACAGAGTCAAAAAGCGGACGGGAAAGCAAACTGTATGGATCTATGGTTTTAATGCAATTAAAGGGCATTTTAGCAGCCAAATAATGTTGCAAGCAAAATGAAAAAATATGTATTTGTAGTTTTAAAAAAATAATATTTTTTCCACAAAAATCTAAAAATACACAACCACTCGTTTCCCTGAAAATAAGAGCCTCAAACTCATTCTGACAGTATACAGAAAAGTATTGGGAAGACCAGCGTCTACCTCAGACCAACGTCTGCCAGCTTAAACCAACTGCACTCAGACTGAAGGGGCCCACAGGTTAAATAAGCAGCTGCATTCAAGGAGCTAACACTTTAAAATATCTAAATTCGACACATTATTTCTAAAATATATTTTCACTTTTTTGTGGTGGCATTAGCAGATCGAATTGAAATTAAACTCACCTGTTTTTGTGGAGTTTATCCTAAACAGATTTTTTTAAGCTTCCACCAAGCTGGGGAAACAATCAGTCCTGTTCTCTTCTGTGCGTCTCAGTAGAATCGGTTTGGGACAGACTCGACTTGTCTTGTCTATAAGTAGTGAGTGAGGCGCACACCGATTATCCATCATCCCTCCTGCAAACTGGGAGGGAGGGGCCAAGCTCGAGGTGGGGCCAACCAGCAGGGTTATTAGTCTCTAATTAAATTTTACGCAGGCATTTAATGTTAATGTGACTTCACCTAATAATAACAAAAGGGAGCCCTCCGCCGCCCACACACACATACATATAAAATATTTACAATATAAATACAATATTTCAGTTTATAGAGCCACAAACCTGCACTAGAACACCCAGAGTGTGATGTATGGTTGTCACTATTGGACCTATATCAGTGTGAAATTTAAATCTTTCACAGCCCTCCTGATGTGTTTCCTTATGATTTGGGAACTTACCCGTCACAATTATGCGAGCACATGGTGGCAGTCAGCAGAGAGCACTCAGCCCAGAAATATGTAGTGAAATGTCATTATTTAATTTCTCCTCATTATCAGGATCACAAAAACACTCATCTCTTTCTGTTGTGTGGCTATCAAAACAATTACATAAATGCGTTATTGTGTTCTTTTTTATTAATCAAAACACTGATTCACATTTTCAAGAAATTTGTTTACACAAGAGACCATTAATGTGGCTGAATGAGATCATTGTTTTTCACATTTTACCACAGTCGGTTTTGTAACCAAGATGTAGAGTAAAAGTTAAAACGTGCTGTAGATTTAGAAAAAACAAAAGACCGGTTACAATTGTATTCATAAGGAGTAGCAATCCAGAGTTATGTTCTAATACTGCTAGTACTCATCATATAAGGAAGATTGATCATTACTCATTTTAAAAAAGTGCTGCTTTTCAGTCAAGGTATGCCTGTTTAAAGAAAAAAAGGTCTTCATTACATGTTGAACTCAACAATCACATTTCTACCTAATTAAGTTGTTTTTCTTGAGTTTGGACCCTGAGCTTATTAGTCCTTCTTCAGCTTGGCCAGACGCATGAGGAACTGGTCCCTCCTCTCCTGCCTGGCTGCCAGATGCTGCTGGTCACAGGGAATGAGCTCGTACATCTCCTGTGGACGGCACAGAAGGAAAAGCTAGGTGAGCAAAGTGGAATGGTTGCTATCTAGGACTTCGGACATGTCTAGTGGGGGAAATAACTATTTTCTCAGTTGCTGAATTTGTACGTTTGCTCACTGAGAAAAAATGAACAGTCTCTAATTTTTAACAGTAGGTTCATTTTAAAATAAAGCTTCTCAGCCGTAAAGCTAAACTAAATATCCTTTTGGGGCGATCCTGGCTCAATAGCTGGCAGTTCGTCTTGTAATCGGAAGGTTGCCGGTTCGAGCCCCGGCTCCGACAGTCTCGGTCGTTGTGTCCTTGGGCAAGACACTTCACCCGTTGCCCACTGGTGGTAGTCAGAGGGCCCGGTGGCGCTAGTGTCCGGCAGCCTCGCCTCTGTCAGTGCGCCCCGGGATGGCTGTGGCTACAATGTAGCTGCCATCACCAGTGTTTGAATGTGTGTGTGAACGGGTGGATGACTGAATGTGTAAAGTGCTTTGGGGTCCTTAGGGACTAGTAAAGCGCTATACAAATACGGGCCATTTATCATAATCTTTTAATAACGTCTTAGCTTTGAAACAGTGACATCCAGGGCCGACACTTGCACAGATCAATGTGCATGCAGTGCTGCCCTTGTTCTCGTGATCACAGAAGGCAAACGAGTCCACCTTAAACTATTTAATGCTCCAGCTCAGGGTGTCCTTACAAGATGACCTTCTGTGGCTAACATATTAACCGCCTGTGACAGCATGTGACCAATTAATTTCTACTTAGGAGAAAGCTTTATGGCTCAGAGGTGAGTAGAAACTGCTGAATTTCAGTCATCCAGAACTAAACACACAATAAATAATGAAGAAAATAATAAATTAAGATATGTATATTAATATAGACATTCCGTGTCTTTGATCTGAATTAACACACTTTTTTTTTTTTTATTTAAAAAAATCTTGGGAGCCTATTGAATACTGAATTGCTCTTTGGGGGCTCAGGTGGCACTTTATTAAAACACTGCAAGGTCTCAAGAACACCCCTGAAAAACAAGGACCCTCTTTTTCACTGTATCGAAACACTAACCAGATATTATGGTCCATACTGACATGACAGCATCACACAATTACTGCAGATTGTCAGCAGCACATCTATCTATGTCCCCTTTTACCACATCCCACAGGTCTTCTCTTGGATTGAGATCTGGTGACTGTGGAGGTCATTTAAGCACAGTGAACTCAATGTCATGTTCAAGAAACCAGCTTGAGATGATCTGAGCTTTGTGATATGCTGGAAAACCAAATTCTGATGCTGCAGCACGCAAAATCCAGAAATTTAGACAGCTTCTCTGGTCCAAGGTGGAAAAGTGCTCCTTGAACCAAAAACTGAAATACTTTTTGGAAATCACAGACACTAAATTCTGTGTAGCTAAAGAGAAAAATAACAATTTAAGAACACACACATAATCAAAACCTGTTGGTGTGCATAACATCTGTGAAGGCACCATTAATGCTTAATGATACATACAGATAATGGAGAAACATTTCCTGCCATTCACATGTCGTTTGCATCAAATGTCTTGCTTTGCTTATTTATCATATATATATATATATATATATATATATATATATACATATATATATATATATGTACACTACATCATAAGTGAGTGTATTTATTGAGAGAAAGTTTCACTGTAAACACAACTCTGTAACCATCACACTTACATTAATGACGCTCTTGGCTGCTTCACCACAGAAGTCCGGCACAGGCCCAAAGGAAGACAGAATCCTTGTTATATTTTCACTATATCGGCTCATGTAGTCTTCCAAACCTGTGGGGAGGACACAGCTGTTCAGTGATGGGGAAGTCCATGTCGATCATCATTCCAAACAATGAATGTAGATCATCTTTATTTAAAATACCACAAAGATTCAAAGACAGTAATGTCACACAAAGTGAAAGTGATGTAATTGCAAACAGAAAAAGAAACATGTATTTCTAGATTGTGAGGGGATGGGTATAGGTGCGGCTGCGGTGCCAACTGGCAATTTGTTTTTGTCTAAATGCTTTCCTTCTGCTGGTTTGAACGTTTGACACATGCTTGATATTTTGAGAAATGGCACATGCTAGCTCCTCTATATTTCTGTGTTCATTTGCAGGGCTGCTATCTCAGTGCTTCAGAACCAGTAATATTAAGTAATGAGTTTCCTCTTTCTCAATGTTAAATATCTCATAAATAACAGTTAGATCCTGCTTTGACACTTTCTGTGTTAATTTAACTTTTAGCGCTGTTCATTGAAGCTGTTCTCTCATTTATTAACCTATAGTGACTCATTTGTGATGTAGGCAGACTGCATTTTGGCTAATCACTGACTGACTTGTCGTGAAAGTTTAAAATAAATGGGTTTGTGAAGCCTGCTACTACAAGCTTCAGTTTAATAGTGTATTTATAAGGACTGGGTAGTATCCAGTATGCTACATGTATGTATATGCCAGTGGAAATGTCTAACACCAGCCCCTTGTTGAGCGTTATTACACGTTGTTGTTTAAAGTGGATTGCTATGCTCATTTGCAGCTCCACAATCTTATTCTTGGACTCTATTAGAACAGCTTTGCATGATTCACAGTTCTAAATAATGCTATTTTACTAGGCCTTGGTGCACTTGAGGTTCAGCCAATGTGAGAAATAATCTATTTAACCTCATTTCCACCTCCCTTTAAGCTTTCTTCTGATTGAAGATCAGAAGATTTACTGAGTGAGGTTTCTGTGCTTAAAGCCTGTAAAAATCTACGAAACAAAGCACTCAGGGCAATAGCGAACGTTTAGTAGCTACTAAGTGTGATGATGAAAGTTCTGGACAGAGAAACAGAAAAGTTTGCAGGTTTTGTAAGGGACGTTTCGTACTTCAACTATACATTACTACTCACAGAAGTAATAAAATGGGGGAGCTATATAATTAAGATCCCTATATCTAACTAGGGTTAGAATAATTAATAAAATATTGTCATTACAATAAAAAAATGTGGGATGTGACTAATGCCTGAGACCAAGAGGTTATGCAGTATGAAAATCATACCATGTATATGAAATGGGAAGCAGTATTCACTGCCCTCTAAATAACATGTCATTAATGTATATAATGCTACTACCTATAATAGTTTAAAGAGATCTTGGATTTATTTTTCTATAAACTGACAGTTTGTACAATTTCACTGCTACTCTCTCCTAAAATACCAGCAGGCATTATTTCTAATAAGAGTTCATGTCATGAGCTTGCTGGGTTATCTAGCTTGCAACCAAATGTTTGTGGATAAAATATATAGTAGTGTGTCCTAGATTGGACGCAGAAAAAGGAGCACCTCTCACAGCTAATGATCAATCAAAGAGGAAACACAGGTCCCATAACAATGACAACAACCGGGCTTAACATATCATAAAGAGGGCCAGCAGTATGGTTTGTTGACATTCCTGTGATAAGCGTAGTAGGTGAATAGGTGAAGACTAGAGTTTTAAAACCTTATTTGAGCAGAGAGATGCAAGTGTGGTGCAAGGTGGGGGGGGGGGGGGGGGGGGGGAAGAGATGTGCCTACATTACTTCACATGAGGTTGTTATTAAGGTGGATCAGGGGGCTCAGTTTTAAATAGTTCTTTCAACACATTTTCAAAGAGTGGAGCCTTATTCAACGACCAGAAAACATATGGTGAATGTTTATATTTGCAATACTTCTTTGGGAAATAAGGTTTATATCCAACATGTGACAACGGGGTAGCTAGAAAACGCTTACTGTCTACATAAAGCCTAGTGGGACACGTTAATGTGGCACGACAGTGTGATAACTATCATCTACCTTCAACCAAACACCCTCTGTGGGAGGAAAATCTTAGTGTTATTTCAGTCCCTTTGCTTTATTTCTTTTCCCAAATAAGCTTTAGCTGTTATTGTTGAATTTTTTCTTATATATCTTTTTATGTAAAGCCTCACTAAACAGGGAGCCCTATTCCCTGTGCCCCTACACAACGGCTAATTGTACAGTAGAAGAAAAGACGGGACACTAATGTTACCACTGTAACTCCAATCAGATAACAGCAGCAGTCCTTGAAAATGAAGCAAACTACCCCATATGGAAAAGATATATATAAATCTTATAAAGTTTGTAACTGTCTTGTATGAAACTTGTATGAAAAGCATACAAGAGTGAAAACAGATATAAGATCCCTTGAAAAATTATATAATGAAACTTGTATGTTTTGGATACTTACTAAAAAAATATATGAAAGTAATGAGAAAGTGGCCACTTTCATGAGTAAATCATATATGTTTTTACTATTCCTTTTCCATATGGGACATAACATCACCCAGTTTGCAACTTGTCTTCCACCCATTTGCGGTACCTACCACTGCTAGCTGTACTTTTACACTAATGAAACAATTTGTGCATGGTCAGCTGAATGTTGGACAAGCTGCCCTTACTAGATAGTGTTTTAAAAAGACATCATTCTAATGCTCTTTTCTGTGAAATTGCATTAATATTTGAATACATCATATGCATCGATGAGCCATTCTTCTGCAGGCAGTGGTTTTAGTTGTAGTGGATGATTCCTTCAAAGAACAACGGCATCTCCTGTGTGCACGCACACAGTTTACAAAAGCAAGGAAATTTAGGTAGCGCAGACAGAGACAGGGAGCCTGAGTGCTCCAGTATCTGATGGGACTGATCTAAAGACTTGAAGACACAACAGGGGTAGGTCTGAGCATTCTTTTGAGAATCTGATGCTTCCTGAACAGAAAAAAAAGTCAGTAAGAAGTTCAGTACTGTAACTACAGGTAGAGCTGGCACCTGGTCTGAAGGCTGCGAGGTGAGCTCTGTGAGTTTTGGATGACTGGTGTGAGGGAGCGCATTCATCGCTACCCATCAAAAGACTGCTTTGTTCAGCCAAAGTGCACACTGTGTGTGTGTGTGTGTGTGTGTGTGTGTGTGTGTGTGTGTGTGTGTGTACACAGTCAGGGTTACTCTGGGTTTCACACTCACCTCTGATATTCTCCATCTAGCTGAGGTTTCATTCTCTCTCTGACACACAAAGAGATGTCACTGTGTGGTACACTACATGTATTTTGTGCAGCGACACGTATGAAACGCTGTGCCACTTTGAAAATTTCATGTAAGCGGTGAATTACCTTCATTACTCTCAGTCAAAGGCATTCTGTGCTCATTTACTGCAGTCGCTGATGCTCAAAAGCCTGTGCTTTGGTTAGTTCCAGTAATTTTCCACAGCATACATGGCTTGTACATTCACTCTGATTGGCAGATTGGCTGACCTGACTGGCTACCTCCCTGGGCTTTTTTAGGGGGGAGGTAACAATGTTTAAAATAATAACAATAATAATATTTATATTTATAACAAGGTGCAATAATAATTAATGTGCAATAATAACAGTGTGCAATACACATACACTTATTCTTCTTTTTTATACTAAGTTAATATACTGTGTTGTGTTGTTTGTTGCGTTGTGATGTGTCATATCGTGTCGTGTTGTGTTATATGTAGTGCCGACGTAGGACAGTTTTCCAATTTCCTTGTACTACTGTACTATGTATGACTGTGCAATGACAATAAAGAGTTATCTTATCTTATCTTATCTTATCTTATCTTAATTGAAACTGGACACCGCACAGTTGAAACTGTGCTGGATAAATGATACTTTCCTCTTCATAAACAGACATTTTATGAACTCCTTTTCCCTTATGAAGAAAGGCTTTTTGGTAAAAATGAATGATTTTGCTGTGAGAATTGAACAGAACAAACACATCATCAACTCTTTGGTTCAACTATATAAAATTCATGCTCAAAGTATCTTAAACTCAGTTAAAAAATAACCAGAATTAGTGTTTTTATATGTGAGCAAAGAATACAAACCAGGAAATTTTACCTTTAGGTGCATTGAGGTGCATTGTTTCCATGGGACCTATGAAGGCGTAACGCATTCCTAGTCCCTCTGACATCACCAGGTCGATGTCCTTTACCGAGATAACACCATCCTAATGACGCAAGTTAGAAAAACAACAGTTACATTAATTTCACTGAATCGACTGATAATATTCATTCGTTTTGTACCCTTTGTTTTCTGGATATATTTGCTGATGAACTGATCCCAGAACAGCAGCTCTGGAGTCAAACTGTTTCTTTGTCTGTATCTGTTTATCTGTAATGAGAGTTCACACATCTAGCAGGTCAACTTTGAGCCACATGTTAAGTATTTTCTCTTACTGAGTTCATCATGGTCATGGTTACCTAACAGACTGCGGGACAGTTAAGTATATACGAAGGACACACACTTTTCCCTAGCAATTCAACAAAGTCATGACTTTTTAACTCCCTATTATTCTGGAAAACCCAAATTCCCTTTGATCCCATCAGGCCACTCCAGCTATATAAAGTTTCCTTATTCAGCCAATCCTGTGTCCTCAGGATTGTGCACAGAGGGGAAGCTGGCTGAGAATGGGTCAGGTAACTTTGGTTTACAGATACCTGTTGGCCAACCATGGAGGAAATCAAAGCCCAGATACAGAGACTATGGTGAGCAAGAGGAGAGGCGACAGGGTCGTCTTTGTTTGGGTCCTGCGTCCAACAACGAGCCTGTTATCTGAGCAAAGTGGGATGGTGGGTGGGGTCTTCTCTCCACTGTAATCACTGGGGGCTACGAGCTGCTTTCTCAGCCACTCTGCTTTCCAGCTCTGGCCTCGACTCAAGGACTTCTTTTCTTTTTCTCTCTCTCTCGTTGTGTGTGTGTTTGTGTGTGTGTTTGCAAAGGTTGAGGGCAGGTCCCTGTTATGTAAGAAAGATCACAAGACCACTGTCAGGCCAAAGGCTTTGATGCTTAATGCTGAACTTCTGTACAGCTTTGATTTATTGAGGAAGAATACAGTAAATAGATCTTTTTTACACATTAAGTAAAACACCTGATGAAGTCCCTGCTTTGAAACATCAAACTGAGCTGTTTTGTGTGCGTGTGCATGTAACTTGGTAGAAACTGTGTTTATTTTAGTGAATGGTTATAAAAGAAAAACAGTACTATAAGTGGAGGAGATTAGTTGTGTTGCTGACATTTGTGGGAAAATATCCATTACATGCTCGAATTTTATTTTCAATAAACAGATGATGCTACAGGGCCATACAAATGTTAAATGATCATATATTGTTTCAAAGAACTACATCTGATCCTTAAATTAATGATAACTTATAAGGCGTACAACATATACAATTGGTCTCTAGCCACATACATTAAAATGCAATTAGGCGAAACGGTGACGTCCATCTCGGCCACATTATTCAAGACATTGGTGCACGAAACAGCTTCCCCAAACTGGCACCTGCTCCAATGTATTTTGTAATGAAATAAACTATTAGAATACATCAATTTGTTGTAAGTGATTACCTGCTCTGTCCTGCTATGTACATGTACGTGTACTGCAGGAACTTTGAGTAATTGTCTCATCAAATACCATTCATGTTTGGTGATTTGTATGTCACATCGTTTAGTTAAGTATAACAGTGCCTTAGGTGAGTGATAAACACTCCCAAACGACTGTAGACGTCACAACTCATTATTTTTGTCGAGCAGTATTGTGGATGGCGTGCCTCTGATGCATGGTGTAAAGGAACGTTTTGGTGCAGCCAGCAGCAATTACAGAGGTGGATTCACTATTTCAGGTAAGCAAAGGTTTCTCATGTAGTAATGACATTTTAAAGGCACTTAAATTGTATTAAAAGAATTATACGTTTTTGCAGTTGAGTTTCAGGCTGTTGAAAAATGTATGGTACCTATATGAAAATCCTAGGTGATGTCTTTCTCAAATTATCATGTTCACAAGATTTTCAGAAAACTTGACCTCTGACATCTAGGTCACTGATATTCAAACTACCTCGTTCAAGATCTTAACCTAGGTTGGACGAGATAGACCACGCCTACTAAAATAAGCTGGGTGTCCATGATGCTCACCCATCAGCAGGGTGAAGACAAAACCCTGAGCATTGACTGTGACTGCAAAATAAGCCCTCCATCACCGTGCTTGACAGCTGCTGTCAAGTAACCATCACAGTGGCAGATATCCAAGAAAGGGTCTCCAGTATGAAGAGTTGGACAGCACCAGGGCCCGACATGGTTCACGCCTACTGGCTGAAGAAGCTGACTGCACTCCACGAGCGTCTGGCAGCACAAATGAACCAGCTGCTAGTTAACGAGAGACACCCGGAATGGCTAACCGAAGGTCGGACGGTCCTGATCCCCAAGGACCCCAAGAAGGGACCGGCCCCCTCCAACTACCGACCAATAACCTGCCTCAGTACTACATGGAAGCTCCTGTCAGGCATCATATCGGCTAAGATGAACAGGCACATGGGTCAATACATGAGCGGGACACAGAAAGGAATTGGCAAGAATACCAGAGGCGCAAAACACCAGCTACTGGTAGACAGAACAGTCAGCCGAGACTGCAAGACCAGACTGACAAACCTGTGCACTGCCTGGATTGATTACAAGAAGGCCTATGACTCAATGCCCCACAGCTGGATACTGGAATGCCTAGAATTGTACAAGATCAATGGGACCCTAAAAGAGCCTTCATCAGGAACTCAATGGGGATGTGGCGTACAACACTAGAGGCCAACTCCAAGCCCATAGCACAAGTCACCATCAAGTGCGGGATCTACCAAGGAGATGCTCTGTCCCCACTGCTGTTCTGCATAGGCCTGAACCCCCTCAGTGAGATCATTAACAAGACTGGCTACGGATACCGACTACGGAACGGAGCAGTTGTCAGCCACCTCCTGTACATGGATGACATCAAGCTGTATGCCAAGAGTGAACGAGACATCGATTCACTGATCCACACTACCAGGCTATACAGCAATGACATTGGAATGTCGTTCAGACTGGAGAAGTGTAGTCGGATGGTATCAAAGAGAGGGAAGGTAGTCAGAACTGAGGGGATTGAACTACCAGAAGGCAACATTGCAGACATAGAGGACAGTTACAAGTACCTGGGGATCCCGCAGGCAAATGGGAACCATGAAGAGGCCGCTAGAAAGGCTGCAACCACCAAGTACCTGCAGAGGGTCAGGCAAGTCCTGAGGAGTCAGCTGAATGGTAAGAACAAGATCCGGGCCATCAACACTTACGCCCTGCCCGTGATCAGGTACCCTGCTGGGGTAATAGGCTGGCCAAAGGAGGAGATAGAAGCCACTGACATAAAGACAAGAAAGCTCCTTACCATGCATGGAGGGTTTCACCCCAAGTCCAGCACCCTGAGGCTGTACGCTAAGCGGAAGGAAGGGGGCCGGGGACTGGTGAGTGTCAGCACCACAGTCCAGGATGAGACAAGGAACATCCAAGAATACATTGGGAAGATGGCCCCAACTGACCGAGTGCTCAGTGAATACCTCAGGCAGCAGAAACCCAAGAAAGAGGAGGGAGACGAGGAACCATCATGGAAGGACAGGCCCTGCACGGTATGTACCACCGGCAGATAGAGGAGGTGGCTGATATCCAGAAATCCTACCAGTGGCTGGACAAAGCTGGACTGAAAGACAGCACAGAGGCACTAATCATGGCAGCACAAGAACAAGCTCTGAGTACAAGATCCATAGAGGCTGGGGTCTATCACACCAGGCAAGACCCCAGGTGCAGGCTGTGTAAAGATGCCCCAGAGACAATCCAGCACATAACAGCAGGTTGCAAGATGCTAGCAGGCAAGGCATACATGGAACGCCATAACCAAGTGGCCGGCATAGTGTACAGGAACATCTGTGCCGAGTATAACCTGGAAGTCCCGAGGTCAAAATGGGAGATGCCCCCAAGGGTGGTGGAGAATGACCGAGCTAAGATCCTGTGGGACTTCCAGATACAGACGGACAAAATGGTGGTGGCTAACCAACCGGACATAGTGGTGGTAGACAAACAGAAGCAGACGGCCGTAGTGATCGATGTAGCGGTTCCGAATGACAGCAATATCAGGAAGAAGGAACACGAGAAGCTGGAGAAATACCAAGGGCTCAGAGAAGAGCTCGAGAGGATGTGGAGGGTGAAGGTAACGGTGGTCCCCGTGGTAATCGGAGCACTAGGTGCGGTGACTCCCAAGCTAGGCGAGTGGCTCCAGCAGATCCCGGGAATAACATCGGAGATCTCTGTCCAGAAGAGCGCAGTCCTGGGAACAGCTAAGATACTGCGCAGGACCCTCAAGCTCCCAGGCCTCTGGTAGAGGACCCGAGCTTGAAGGATAAACCGCACGCAGGGGCGTGCTGGGTGTTTTTTATATATATATATTAGGGGTGCAACGATACTCGTATCGATATTGAACCGTTCGATACAGTGCTTTCGGTTCGGTACGCATATGTATCGAACAATACAAAATTTTAAATTTATTTCATCAACTTTTCTTCTGACGATGATGTCTGTGTTGAGAGCTCAGTGGATCTGCGTTCGACTACTCCGCCTAGGCTGCACTGTCTAGCGCAGATCCACTGAGCGCAGCGCAAGCTAGCAAGACAGAAGCTAAGCTCGTTAAAACATGGCAAATTGAACCTCCCCCACCCTCATTCATATCTGGCATTTGGAACTATTTTGGTCTTCAGCGAAATATGACCCTGAAGGTAAGCGCGTCATGGACCAAAGTAAAACAGTATGTCGCATGTGCCACGCAATGCTCAATTACATGGGTGGGAACTACTGCGTTAGCGCAGTTAGCTCGTTAACGTGTTGACGCCGTCCAGCCCCACGCACAGGGCGATCCATGGTAGCTCGTTAACGGAGATTTGCCGTGTTGTGGCGTTAACGTCATTTCAGATTAACGCTGACAGCACTAGTGGGAACACAACGAATATGACTGCACATTTACTCCGACATCATCCTAGTGCAAAGACAAGTGGAAGCAGACAAAAACAACAAGCACGCATGCTACAAACTTTACCCGAGTCATTTAGACAGCCGTTAGCACATGATTCTCCTTATGGGAATATACTCCAGAAGAAGTGTATAGTATAGCTTTTATTTTGGAAAGAGCCATTCCTCTGTAATAAACTCTCTTTTCCAAAGATGAGTGATTTCTCGATCAGATAGATTTATTATTTTATCCCTTTGTTGTTTCAGCAACATTAAATTTAAAAACTGTACGTTTGAGTTAAAATATATATTTATAATTTTAATAAATGACAAATTAAAAAAGCATGAACATTTTTTGTATCGAAAAAATATCGAACCGTGACACCAAAGTATCGAACCGAACCGCGAATTTTGTGTATCGTTGCACCCCTAATATATATATGTATGTATGTGTGTGTGTGTGTAAACTGAAAATGTATGTAAGTCTGCTGTGAAAAAAATCAAAATAAATACAGCTAAAAATAGCATCTATCTTCTCTATTTTTTGCATTTCTGTAAATTAGTTAAGTCTAAAAGTAAAGCGACATGTGAACAGAAACGCTGGCTGTTGAGAGGCTCAGTTTCTAGACATTCAAAATTAATGGTCAGTGGTCAATGGTATGGTCAATGGTAACTTTATTGTCCCTGATGGGAAATTGATTCGCAGTATGTCAAACCAAACAACAAACATACAACCATCACGTACACTCATTAAAAAAAAAAAAATTATTCCTTTTCTATATATTTCAGTACATCGGACATTCCATTTTGCTTTATTTTTCATTTCTGTGACATAGGCTTTAGTCCCTCTGCGGCTCTGAATTGAATAAATAGAAGAGAATGGATGTTCTTTGTTGTTATTTAGATATTCAAAAATCATTTTGGATGTGTGAAAGCATCGTTTTTCATTACAATGTTACTGTGAACAGGCTGCTTTGCGATAAACTTTGGGCGCTCTTTCGAAAGCAAGAGCAACACCTTTTTTTTCCCCGCCTGTCCCGTTTGGTTCCTTTGCCATCAGAATTATTGTCTAAAGGCCAAGAAAGATGCCCAACAGATTTACTTTACCAAGTGGACCATCCCGGCCTTACCGTATCGGTCCATTTGATTGACCTTTGTTTTTATTGTTCATTTCATTTTATTTTCAGTTGTTACATACATGACTGGGGGAAGGGAAAGGGAGAAAGAAAGAGAGGGAGGGAAGGAAAAACAGCCGGGATAAAAATCAACGGTGATAAAGGACACAAAACAAAAAAGAGGTGGGGGGACAAAAAGTACATATATATATATATATATATATATATATATATATATATATATATATATATATATATATCAATCACCTGGATCACCTGTTGAGAGAGAAAAAAGAAAAGAAAAGAAGCAAGAAAGAGAGCAATATAATAAACAACATCATCGCGATAATCCATGTGTATATAACAGTAAATACTAAATATTGTATATTATTGTGCAGCATGTAAGATCGACAGCGCACAGTGTGCTTTGAGGTAGGAGCCAAAAAGGGTGTAGTTTGTGTCTGTGAGCACCCGTGTGTAAACCTGTGAGCATGAACGCGCTTGTATTCAAACAGTTCCTTCATGTAACGATCTGCTAGAGGGTGTGGGGAGCCACAGCCCCGTCCTCCAGGGCATGAAGCAGGTATGGAGGAGATCCAGGCTCCAGACATCCAGAAACCCTCAGAGTGCAAGAGTCCAAGGAAAACCAACAGAGGGGCAACCATGCCACTCTCCCGGAAAGAGCTGAGGAGAGCCCCAAATGAGGGGTCACCCAGCAGCCGCGGAGCAGAAGCCAGAGGGGGTTGCAGTAACGTGCCCGTGAGCTCCGCCGGCATCCAGCTGTGCCAGAGTGACCGAGCCCCAGGCCCAGAGGCCGAGGGCACCCCACCCCCCGAAGGGGCCCGACCGACCCACAGGTGCCAGGTCCTGACAAGCAACCACCGGGAGTGTCCCGGTGCATACCTGAGCGCGCAGCCCTGGACACCAAGAACCAAAAATGCACCAATGTCTGAGGGCGTCAGGGGGAGTGGTGGGGGGAGATAGGCCTCCATAGAGCAACACCTTTAACAGCAGTGTGGCATTTTTGTCAGCTAAGGTCTAAGGGTGCCCTTGGGGTGGGGAGGTGGGGAATTCGCCTCTCACACGGTGGTGATGTGCACACAATAAAGAATATCATTTAGGTACAAGTCTGAGCTGCCACAGTTCTGTGTAAAATTATGAACTTCACATGCTTCGTTACAGATGTTGCAATACAGCTGGCACAGAGGCACAAGAGTGGCTTCTGCTGCATTTCGTGGAAGTATGACTTGGAGGTTTTAATTCTGAGAATACGTTATTCTCAGCAGGGAGTGTCACGGTCTTGGGCTTAAAAATGACTGAACAATCAAGGGTTTTTACCTTCCTGCAGGCCCTCTTGGATCATTGCTGAACCAAAAAGCTACCGTCAAAGCAAGAAAAACAATCCAAACACTTAAGAGCTTCTCAAAGTCTAAAGCTGTGACAAACAACGAGCTCTGTTGTGAGGCAAATCATGAAGCCTGCTTCTCTTCCTGATATGTAAAACCTCAAAAATGACAAATAAACATAGTAATGGCACAGAAATTGAAGAAAGCAGTTACAGCTTTTCAAAACCACACAAGGCTAGCCACCATGATTGAAGCGTTGGGGGGGCTGTGAGTACTCAGACTGTTCCTATGGAAGCAATATGTGAAAGGTCTTGGAGAAGCTCACGGCTCTTCAACGGGAAATTGATACACCTCCGGACCAGTAATGGACATTAAGACCTGCTCCCCCCCTCTCAGCGGTGCCAGCTGGACGATGTTGACAAGAACAACAAAAAATTCTACCCTGACTCTCTCGCCCAGATTCCTCAAGGCCATCTGCGTAGGCTGTGGACTGTTTATATTTGCTTAATTGGGCAAAACGACACTTTCTGAAGGCTGAACACAGGACACACATCCTCACACGCATGCACACATGTACACTGACACAGATACACACTCACACCCCCTCCACGAATCCAACACCTGCCATCCGATGCAGACGGCGGATCAGCTTTGGATGCGCAGAGTTGCGGCGTCCCGGACACAGTTTCTTTTTCCTTCTCGACTGCCCTTTTGTGTTATGCATTTCATTGTTTTCTTTATGCTGCCTGTTCTGACCTGTCTCCCCAATGTGATGTTTGTGTATTGTATGTATGGTCGGAAAGGTCCAATTTCGCTGCAGGTCAACTGCAAGCGACAAATAAAGGCAATCAATCAATCAATCAATCAGTCCAGTCTTGCACAGACTATTAGTGTACCCATTTAAATAACTGGTAATATCTGGCAACAACATAAAATGAAACCAATTTCGTGCAGACTCAAAATAAACAAGCACACACTTTTTCATCTACGTTACCAGTAAACTGCAATCAACTGATGTTTTTCGAGCATACAAATGCACAAGACAGATCAGTCCTACGAATTTACTAAAGAAGACATTTTTCCTAATGCATTTATCCTTCATTAATGTCATAGAGACGTCTTTCTCAAGTGTACAAATCTGAATCATGTGCAAAGTCACGCAAGTAACTTAAAATAGATTTCTGCTCTTTCTGAGCCAGCTTTTTAATAATCCATCCAATCCCCTGCTATTACAAAGCAAAATGTGATTATCCAGTTTCCTTTTACCCATTTCAGCTGTATGGCAACTCATTTTTATTTTAGTTGCAACCAGTTGAGTAACTACTGCCATGTCTCCTGGTATTATCTCCTAATGGGTTTGTAGCTTTAAATCTATGCTAATGCTGCCTACTCACCTGTCAGGAACAGGTCTGTGAGCAACAATGCAGAGCGGCTGTTAATTTCTGCTGATTTCCATTGATGACAGCTTAACATGTCCCAACAGCTATCTTAGGAAGTCGGTTCTAATGTCATTCATGTATCACTTTGAGTGAAAGCCTGAATTGCATTTAGTTGCATTAATGGATCTAACACAAGATGACTGATGTGCATCTTTTTAAGTTCCTCAGCTCAAACACTGTCTGACATCATCGTTTTCTAGCTAATGCGGGCCTGCTTCAGCTGCTTTTACTTTACTAGAAAACAGTTTTTATGTAAATATCTAACTGACCTTTAAACCTAAATCATCTACCCTGGGAAATGTAGTTTTATTTTGTCACTTCAGCCATGGGTGGCATGGTGGTGTAGTGGTTAGCACCCCCCTGTCATCATTGCTGTGGCTGCGTGGGCTTCTGTCAGGTACTCTGATTTCCTCCAACAGTCTAACGACATACATGTTAGGTTGACTGGTGATTCTAACTTGGCCTTGAAAGCGAGGAAGATAAAAGTAGTAGAAGTGCAAAGAATGAAGTGCTTTGAGTAAGACTGGAAAGGCACTATATAAATCTAAGCACAGATTCAGTCCTTTACTAAGGACACCTTTACTACAACAACAGTCACTGACATAAAAAACAAAAGCGAGAAACTTGGAACAGACAATCGTGGAAGACGTGTGAAAGTTCAGAACTATGTGGAAGCATCTGATGTTGCATTATTTAATGGAGGGGGTCATTTAAGGTGCTTCTGATGTCTGTGGTTCTATATTTGAAGCCAACATCAAACTCTTCATGGGAATTCAGTTCAGGTAACACAGTATACGTCTCAAGTTAACATTCCATCAGCCGTGATTGTCACCATTCCCATCGCTCTCATTATCATTCAAGCTTTTTCCTCAGTGAGTGACCACGTAATAGTGCCTGTCATCAGAGGCTAAAGCTCATTTAGTCTCATTGTGCTCCTTTTTAGAGGGAGACTGTGGACATAATAGAAGAGGTGAGCTGACAAGGGCTTCCTCTTTCCTGCCTCTATTACAAAACCATCAGCAGCCACATGAAACCTGACTGAGACTGAGGCGCTCCTGTCCAGAGGTAAAAACAAGTAAAAACACTCGTCATTATGACCTAGAAGTCAGCTTTAGCAATGCAGCAGTAAAGCAATGAGGGTTTTTTTGTTGGAGATTCAGTTAGTGTCATATATTTATGAGCATTTTCTTGCATTTGAACACAGAGGTTATGAAAGCATATTCATGACTAACCTTGCTTGAAGTTGGTAGTGCTTTGAAAAACTGGCTCCTCAACACAACTCCCCACCCACATGCCCAGAAAACACTAACCTGAACTAGTCTCCATGACTCTGCAATAATGGCGGCTTGAACTCTGTTTAGGGCAAAGCCATCGATCTCTTTTTTCAGAAGGACAGGTGCCTGGCCAACCTGCGTCAGGAGAAATCAGTTAAGTCAAGCCAAGCGCAGCAAAAGATCCTACAAGACAATTATGAATAATACAGCTTCATTCATGAAGCTTAGTAGTTGCAGGAAGCCACTGGTTGTTCATGTTAAGAAAACAAGCTTGTTGAGACTTGCTTGGAATAAAGTATGTAATCATTCACATGATCACAAACTGTTTGTTAAGATTTGTGGTGTAGCAGCTGTACTCGAGACTGTGACACACTGTCAAATACTGAAAATGGCCAGAACAACGTCAAACTAATGTGAAAAGAAAGCTAGGAGCTAGGCTTATCACCAGCACTTAATACATAGTATGACAGCAGTATTGGTCTCCTAATCATAGCATGGGGTTTGGCTTCCTCGTGCTCTTAATCCACTGGTTATTCTGATTTCTTTTGAAATCTGTCCAACAAGTTCGGGCATAACAGGGCCCAGAAATGTGTAATCTTTTGTGTAAGATTTGTACCTTGGTCATCAGAGCATGGGTGGTGTCCATAACGGCTGCTGCTGTCTCTGGGTGAGGTACCAGCTCCACCAGTTTTACATAGTAGGGTGGGTTTACCTGGGGAGAGCAAAACAAACACATATTATGTTGTGTTTACTTCAATTTTCAGGAAAGCAGTACTAACAAACAAAGCTGGACACTCAACTGTTGATTTTGCCTCATCATCGTCCTCCAACAGTGAAAGTATCATCTCAGTGCATGACAGAGCACTTCGATACGGTGTTAGCTTACTACAGTGTACGCTATCCTCATTACAGCTTTAAGACTGACAATCTAAAATGATGATAATGATTAGACACATTAAGGACAGCAAAAATGTTTATTGAGACAGAAATTAAGCACGGTGGTAAACTATAGGTTATACAGCTCCCCATCTGGCCCGTTTACACCAGTGGTGGTGTTTCCACCAGCTTCCACCACCTGTGAAGCAAATTGACCTTTAATTGACCCTCACTTTTTTCTTAAAGTCAGCATTTACAGAAACAAAAGTGCTTCATCAAACCACCTGTTTGCATAGTTTAAATATCTAGAAAGTCTATGTGTTTGGCTGCTTCCATTTACCACCAGCTTGTTTTAGGCAATGATAACAAGTTATTTAAAAAGCAGCCACCTCACCGCTTTCCAACAGCAAAACCTGTAGCATTCAAAGGTTAGTCTAAAGATGGGCATATCATGTTTACTCACGTATAGCAAACTGAACAATCTCTAATTTTTATGTTTGTTTTTAATGCTCAATTTACACAAAAATTGTAAATTTATTTGAATGTCATTGAGTGAAATAACAATTTGATCCCCAAGCAAAGCATGACTTAGAACTAGCCAGCCCTTCTTAGCGAGTACAGTGGTAAGAGGTTTCGTGTGGTTGGTTACCAGGTTTGCACACATCTCAGGAGGGATTTTGGACCACTCGTCTTTACAGAAATTTTAGAAATCCTTTAATTTTTTTGGCTCAAAGCAACCACAAAACAATCAGCTTTCATATTTTCCAATCTAGAGAGACAAAAATGATCATAAAAGGCTTTTTATACACTGAAGGCAATCATCTACAGTGATACAGTTCCACCACTGATGATTTAGAAAAGCTCATGATATACATGCTTGATTTACTGATATCCTCAAAACATCATTGCCACAGCACATGAGCAAGCAGAAGAAACGCAGGGAGAGAAACAGCTAGAAGATAAAAATTATAAACAAGTCCATCTGGCTCATGAGTTCAGGTGAACCATGTTTACCTCCATCAGTTAGGTCATGTTGTTGGTAGCGTGCTCATATCATAAACCAGTCATAACAAAAGCATTCAATGTTTTTGTAAACAGATGTCACTAGTATGTTGTGGAGTACGGTCAGGTCTAAACAGAAACACTCTGCATGGATAAACTAAATGTAAGTCTAATGTAATCCTTGTGCAATGTTTTGTATAAACAAAAGTGCTCAGCTGTTCTGACCCATTAATGTGTTTGGCTATTCATAGTATACTGTAAGCGAAATTTGTTGTGATGCATTTACTTTGATTGATTGATTGATTGATTGTGGTTGGGATAGCCTGTAAATATAACCAGATCCATTAGTACTTCAATGGAAACTCACAAATCTGCCTCAGTATGGGAGCAAAAGAAGGTGTGACTGAAGTCTAGACTTTCAGCTTTAGGTGAAGGGATTTCAAAACTGTGAGGTCTAACTCGTCACTGGTAATTATCCTGATCCCAAGCCTTTGTTGTGAAAGTATGGTTTTTTTTTATTGTTCTCCAACTTATTCTCTTGGCAATCAGGAAACAAACTAAATAATTTTAACTGACACACATAAAAAAAACTATTTTCTTTTTTCCCACAAGAAAGTTCTTCTTGTTTTTCTCCCAAACACAGAATCAGAGTTAGCCTCGTCACCAATCACAAGTCAGACGTCAGAAGGCTAATAAAAATACTTTCATAACCATTTAGCAATTACACACATTTTTCACAATGAAATCCCTTCGTTTCCCAGTTCAAAAGTGTTTTTTCTCTGTCTCAATCTCTCATCATTTCCCTGCTTCTCTTCAGTAATCGAACCTCGTTCGCAAACTTCTCCCTCTTTTCTGTCATGACCCTGACCCCTGTTAAGGTAATCTATTTATCAGACAGTCAACACACAATTGACCCTGTGTGGTTCATGTAGTTCATGGCTGTCAGCTCACTTGGCTTTCTTCTATAGTGTGTCTTCCTCCCTGAGCCTGGTTCTGCATGGGGTTGTTTTCTGTTAAAAGGGTGTTTTTCCTTCCCACTGTTGCCAGGTGCTTGCTCATAGGGTTGCCTTATTGTTGGGGTTTTCAAAGTGTATTGATGTGACTGTTGTTGTGATTTTGTGCCATTTTAAATCTGAATTATAAAACTGTCCTTATATACATATTTGGCATTGATCATTCAAAATGTTGATTATTGCTGAAAAATCCTGCATTGTGCTACATCTCCACTTGTAATTAAGTTTGTTCAGTTTCTCTGTTTCATCAGAAATGCAGAGTGATCCCTTGTGAATTGGATTTTGCCAATCTCATATTCAACCGAACTAGATCTCTTTGTTTAGCTTTACTGAAATTTAACTTGTTCCACTGTGAAATAATCAGTAGCTTGCATTCACAGGCCTTCACCATGCCTGCCAGATCATGTGGTATGGTGTGGATCATGATTTGTGCCTTCCCTTCCTCATGCACTTCCCTTTGTTCTTCTACTAGTTAATCTTGGTTTTATCGGTTCAAAGAATCTTTTTCTAGAACTAGTCTGGCTTTATTAGAGACTATTAGGCAAAGTTTAAAGTGGTCTTCTTGAGCGTAAACAGTGGTTTTTCATTATCTCTTGCTGTAAATCCACTGTATTTACATTCATTAAGGCCTCTCTTGCTTTTGACAAAGATACTTGAGATTTTTTCTTGCCTTAGCTAGTTGTGTGAAAGTTTTTGTCTTAATCATGGAAAAAATTCTGTCATCATCTCCTTGAAGTTTTCTACATGTTCTTTCGGGCCTTTTGTTTTACAGAGCTGGTCAGAGGATTTCTTCTTTTTAAAAATGTTTAAGATTGTTTTTTTTTACCACTCCTAAAGCTTTTTCTTTTTCTCTGAGAAGTGGGATTATTAGCTTAATGTTGGCCTCCTTCACTTGCATCGACATGTCTTTGGACTCCTTACTGAGAGCACCACTGAGCATCAACCACATACTCATTCAACACTTGGACTCAACTCTATTCCTTTTATCTCCTTAATTTGTCATAACATAATCATAAAACAAGTCACGTGCCAATGAATGGGCTCATGATTTACACACTCAATTACTTTTGAGCCTGTAAAAATGGAGGGATTACAAAATAAGTATGTAATTCTTAATGATTAATGCAATTTTTTTGGTCAATATCAACACCTTAACCGCATTTTAATTGCTTCATTTCAAGCTCACTGAGTTTGTGCACCATATCACTGTGAGGAAACTTACAGACCTGGCTGTAGATGATTGATGATGAATTATGGGCTGGCGTGCAGGTTAACACACTGTGTACAGTTTACACCACAGTACCTGGAAATGCCTGAGCATATGAAGTACTAACCGGATGAGAGACGAGGCAGCGACTCCTATTCTGGACTTTAGAAAAGACTTTGCTGGGCACTAGGCAGGACGTGGAGCTGCTCAGGATGACGTCTTTTCCCACAAAACGCTCCATGTCATGGAAGATGCTTTGCTTTACCTCCAGCTGCTCAAATACACATTCCTGGGAAAACAAAAAAATACATAAACGCAGGTAAGGTGTGAAAGCCAAATATTATTTTCTATAATGCTATAAGTAAACATTATCTCAACCCAAAGTCAGTGAAGCATCCCACTGAATATGGAACATGTAGTCATAGCAACAATCAAATTATTTATTACAGCTATTAATTTCTATAATTTGGATGAACTGCTGCTTTGACTCTGTAATTTCTGATGTCAACCTTTCTTTGACAATAGCAAAGACAAAACCATCATAACAATAAAGAAACATTTAATATTTGTTTCTTAGTGTTAAACTTGAATCTACCACTGTCCACAGCTTTGGGGAATGTACTCAGGGAAATGTGTTAAAAGTCATGCAGTTAACACCTTAAACACGGAAATTAAACCAGTTTGGCTCTTAAACTACCTGCTTAACGTCACTTCACAGTGATGAAAAGGTGTGACTCTCAAAATCGGTACTCTTCATTTGCAATCTTTCTCATCCTGGACGCAAAACTGCAAAAACTGGCTGAACAACCTCAGTATACCTCACATATACGCATTATAATGAAAGGCTCTGCTAAAAGGATTTGTGCTAAAACACAAGCAATAACCTAATCTACACTAATTCTAATGACAATATTATTTTTTTTAGTTTGTTTTTTTAGTTTAGTTTAGTTGTTAAAGTCCAAAGTGGTCCCAGTGGCAACAGGAGTTGGGAGCTGTAACCCCCAAACTGAAAGAGTGATTCCAGGCACAACATCAGAGTCTTTTAACAGAGTTGAGTCCTAGGAACAGCACAGGCCTCAAACCTCAGTTTCCTTAAATAGAATGGACGCTCATGACAGGTCAGGCTCATGTGTGTAAATGTTAACTTATACTAATAAGAAACACCAATAAGTGAATACTTGGCATTTCCTGATGTGGAAAAGACCTCCAGTATGACCCCTGACAGAGACACAAATCCCTGTGGCGTTGTGTCAGGATAGCATCTGGTTGTAAAAATCTGCTAAATCAAACATGAAGAACTACCTCCTCTGACGAAACCTTTGGGAATAAGGGAGCAGCCAAAAGTAGCTCTTTCTAGTCATCTGTAAGTTGGACTATTCCCATTATCATTTGTCTCCAGTTCTGCATCTTTCTCAAAGCTCAAGTTTTCTTCAGTTCTGGCCAAACTTCATTGTAAACAAGCCACACTAACCTATTTCTGTGCATGAAAGGAACATATAAAAAAATCTGGACAGCTTAAGTGCTTAAGCGCCCTTCACGTCTGCTCCCACTGCTCCACCAAGCCTTACACTAATCGTCAGAAAACAGTTAGGCAAGTTACTGATCTGTAGCCAAGTGACTAATAAAGCCTCCCGTAAATATTCTCCCAGATCAATAGTAGAGTGAAACTTACAGGTGGTCAGATGATGTCATGCTATCAGGACGTATGTACCTAACGGTGCTCTCGGGAAACTGCATATTTCTATGCAGCATTTCCCTGTTCCTGAGTCCACAATTGTTCCTTGTTGGAAGGAACTCAGCGCAGTGAGTATTGATTTTATTTGACTCTACCTGCCTCTGTGCACTCTGATCACATCTACTGTGAAGAAGAGCTCCATTGTCTACTTTAGCAGTTTCTAGCTGGCGAGCATTTTTCTGGCATAAAAGGTTGACTTCATACTGTATTTTAAGTGACTGTGACTGTGTTTAGATAAGCACAGTTGATTGTGTGTTTGTGCTCATTTATAATTTGACATAGATGAGTGATTTTTAATGAAACGTCTTTCATTAGTACGACAACACTTCTTATAACAAACTCCATCTGACTTTCTTGTCAAAGGAAAGCTCCACTTTACAATTTATAATAGCAATAACAGCAAGAATCTAGAAGCATTTTGCATTGTATGGTAGATGTCTCAACAATTTCCTTCAAGAACATTTTTACAGAAATGAACAAAAGAAAAAAAACAAATCCAAAGTCTCTTTTTGACAGCAAGGCTCAGGGAGCATAGCCATCAGACTCGACTGGCTGAGGTGAGCATCGTGACGCAACGAAGACAAACAATGCAGGAGGAAAGAGGAAAACTCAACAGATTATAAAACGTATGAGTTCTGAAATGTTCAAGGTTTTTAGAAAGCATTTTACTTTGGCCAAATGACTAAATTCTTATGGTCACATTGAGAAAGCTGCTCTGATTCAAGGTAAACAACTAAATCTGTAATAAATAACAGATTAATTCTGGGCTATTTTTAAATGAGTAATCAATATTACTCAGTTCATATTCCTTTATTGCAATTATATTAAGCCATTATATTTCTATGACTTTGCCTTTGGTGACAGACAGAAAGTGTGAGTTAGCAGCGCAGGGAAATGACACGCAGCAAAGAACCAGCCAGCTTGGTGTCCAACCATGAATTTGTAGCTAAAAGCATGAAAGAGTGTGTGATATGTCCTCTAACCACTTAGCCATCAGGTTAAACGAGTTGCTTAACAAACGTTAAAACATTCCTTGCTACTGAACCGCGAATAAAGAGAGAAACTAGTGTGAACTCTCAGTACTCATTTTTTGACAGGTTCATTATATTCATCATCCCTAGAGTTAAAAATTTATACCTCGGTTTTACCTCCTTTATGACAGACATGTACTCTATATGTGCATGCTGCCATTAGAATCAGTTCACACACTGATGGACTGACAGTAGCTGCTCAGAGGGCTTGACCTCATAACAACCATCATAATCATCATCTTCTCCTCCTCCTAGCTGTGCCTCTATATAGAGGCTCCATGTTCTTCATGCTGAGAGAGGGCCAGCCAGTCTCACTTTCAAAATCTACCATCATCCTTGCCCACCTTTATTAGTGGAAAGTCGACTGAATACAAGTACCTTGGAGTTATGTTTGCTGGCAGACTGAAATGCAACTCTTGGACTGACTGCTTGTGTAGTGAGAGACAGCACAGAACATATTTTTGAGGACATTTTATCCTTTAAGGTGGATTCTAAAATGCTTCTGAGGTGCAGAAAAACAAGCAATTAGAAGGACAGTAACAATTTCTAGTAAGATGTCGGGAACTGCATTACCAAGCTCAGCAAGCATTTATCGGGACTATTTATGGAGCAAGGCAAATACTGTGAGTGATATGAGGATTTGACTCCTCCACTGAACTACTAAAACCTGCATGGTGCTAATGTTCCCCCATAAAACAGGTCCAAACTGTCTTTTACTTCCCAAGCCATCAAACTTCTGAACACAAGCAACACACAGGTTGCCTAACTGTTCTGGCCACAGTCATCCTTAAGATCCAAGAAGAAGAGTAAAGGTGTCTGTATACAGTGTGTGCTTTGTGTCTTATGTTGATGCAGTTATTTTTATGTGGTGTATACAAATCTCAGGTGACTCTGAAATCACAATGCAATCACATTTACCCATAAGGACAAGTAAATGCATTAGTTTTTTTGCCCAGTAATGTACTGACCACTGATATACTATGAAGCTATCCTAGTAAATGAAGAGAAACAAAAAAGTTTGGAATTCACGTGTTAAGCAACTGAAGGAACTGAAGTGTTATTATGCAAAACATCTCCATATTACTGTATGATATCACAACCCTATGTACGACAGGGATTAGGGATATTAGTCTAAGTTCAAAATGTGACGTGAGAATGTCACGGAATATGTCAAATGAAATTATGCTGCCCCTCCTTGGGGGGGTAAATGTGTAATAACAAAGCCAGAACGTATTGACCTGAGAGTGAAGTAACCATTCCTTTAATGCTGCTTTGTTTAAACTATGTGAACCAATAAATGAACAAAAACTACAGTGTTTCCACTGAGTCGCACACCACATACTTTTGAAAAGACCCACACCACAGTGAAGAGAAGCCCCGTGTTTCATCAAAGTCTGCCAACATCCACAAAACAAATGTCCGTACGTGTGTGACGGAGCAAGTGGTTAACGAAAAAATAAACAAATCACCAGAGAGCAATGTTGTTTCCACTGGTTTTACGATTTAGGCCAACGAGATATAACAGCATGTATTTGTTCTGTCAGCGGTCTGTGTTACCTGCACAAAGAAGGCTCCATCCAGTGCCTGAGACAGGTCATCATAACTGCTGAGAAGGGCAAGTTGCTGCGCAGCAGACAGCTCCCCTCGCAGCATGTGGGCTTCCTCCAGCTCCACCAGCTGTTTCCTGAGGGACAGAAACTGCAGTTAACACACACACACACATAATGCATGAACAAACTACCCTCTATCATGACATTTTCAATTTGAAAAGAATCATTACCACAGGCTTATTATATAAGTAGTAGTAGAATGAAGACTTTGGAAGAAATGAACAGATGTGTTAGGTGTGTTATTATCAGCCAAAAGAAGTGGTTCTAATATAACACAAAGCAGACAATGCTTCAAATATGGATGCTGCTACAAAGAAGCTAGAGATTCTAAAGTGTCTGCTCTGTACACATTTCCATCTCAGCAAAGAAGATTCAGACACTCAGCACAGTTTCAGTGGGGGTAGAGTATGTCACCAACTTCACCGACTGTATGAAAGTATGCATTGTATTGGAGTATTGTGCAAATTTCTCTAACGAGGCATATGTTTTTTACTTTGGCCTTTAGTGCAGAAAAGAATAATAAAACAATAAATATTCTGGTTTATAGATCGGTCTGACAACCTAAAATGAGGTGCAGGTTTCAAAGGAGAGCGTGTAGTCTGCTGCAAATCCTGTTACGCTGTCTTAACAGTAACAGTGATGACACTTTTAAGGTGTGGAGTACATACCACCACCTTTTAGCTCTTACTCAACTCTTCTCTTAATATGTTACAGAATGTGGCAGTTACATAACACTGTATCACATGAGTCAGGAAGATATCTTCCTTTGAAAAAAAATTAAAGTAATTTAGACTAAGTGACGGTTTATGAAAACAGGGCACGCAACAGAGAGCAGTCTAGCTTGTTCAGCAGGAAATCACTCACAAAGGGCCCCTGAAATTTAATTCAATGACACCCTCTACTGTTCATATAAACAAATACGTCTCCAACGGGCTGAGTGATAGGTAGTGGCATGTACTTAGAGGGAGAGTTACATTCATGAAATACTGGTATAGAGATTAAGGTATTAAGGTTTTTATAGCTTAAGGCACTGTGACTTTCTACAGCACTTTCATTAAAAACTCAGCGTCATTCCACAGTAATGTTTAACCACTAATAGCCAGGCTGTGAACATGTGTTTATTCGTATGTGCTCACAGTAGGAGCCAACTGCTGATCATGGGGTATTCATATATGTCTTCTCTGTAAGCACTGAAAAGAAGAACAGGTTACATTTTAGACAGACTGTCTCTAACTCATCAGGGCAGAGAAGCCCTTAGTGTCAATGTTTCCTTTAGGTTTTGCAGGCACCAGACAATAGTTTAGCTTCTGTAATGTATATTTTTATATTTTTGATGATATATATATATATATATATGTGTGTGTGTGTGTTTTTTTGTTTTTACTTAGAATTACATCTGGGTTAAAAACAAATTTCTGTTGACGATAGAGGTATAATAATGCAGTTAAGACTGAAGAAGTTTGTCTGTGTAACCCAGATGGGTCTTTAAGTTGAGCAGTAGAACTCACTTGATCTCTGTGATGGCCTTGGTAGACTGTCCTGGTTGGTTGTCATAGATCTTCACATTGTAGCCTCCACTGACAAACAACATAGCCCAGGAGCGGCCTATCAGCCCACTAGGGAAGAAAATCACATGGTAACAGACATAAAACATAAACCCCAATAAGCAGACTTAAAAAACAAAATCAAAGCAAGGGCTGAATGTTGTTTTTCAGTAAAGTCCAGTAAAATCACACAGCAGTAAAGTGCTGACAGTGTGCCTGTCTGCTTGCTGACACCAGCTTCATTTTCCTGTCTTCCTGTCATGTTTTGACATGTAACCAGAAGTGAAGTGTAAATCCACTGTGAATGTTTTCTCAATCCCTTCGCCATCCATCTGAATATTATTGCAATGTTAACACACAAAGATTACCCCCTAAAACGTATGGCAACATAAGTGAAGAACTGTGAGGTTCAGTGCTTGCTTTGCAAGTTTAAGAGAGGTCACTTCAGAGGCACTGCCATGTTTAATGAACAGGGTTCAGAAGACAGGTTCAATTTAAAGCCTCTAAAATCACACAGCTATAAACCTTCACGCTGTCGTGAAGGTTTATAACGTGTCTGTAATAAACAGGATTATTCACAAATTCATTCTGACTGAAAACACAAGACAAGCGTTCATTCAGAACAGTCCTGTTTATGTCGTGAGCAACAGTATGATGCACACAATGCAGTCACCAAAATAAAATTACATGCACTGATACTGCAAACTACAGCTTTCAACCAGTTTTTCATTCAACAAAGCAACTTTCGTTTCACCTTCATGAATATAGGTCAGGGCTAGCACTGTTGCATCATTTTACAACGCAAAATACATTGTTATCTCGCTCACCTGCCAATCACAGTTATAATCTTCATGTCAGAAACGTTATAATGTTTTGACACCAGCTAAAACTTAACTTACAAGCTTTCTGTTGCGCCGCCCACCTTGACAGTCACGCTGACCGTGGTGTACGGTGACCTAGAAGGACCAAAGAAGGCAAACGAGCGCACAAAGCTTGTTTTGCTTGAAATGAGCAATAAAGAAACCCACAAACTATTAATTGTAACTTTTTATAAATAATAAATACTATGTATGTAATTATTTAAAAATAATTTTGAGAATATGAAGAAGAAATAAGTTGTAGCGTTGTAGTGTATCCTAGCAACGAACGAGCGCAACTTCAACCAATTAGGTTGAGGCCAGACGATGATGGACGCGTGAAAAACCAATCAGAGGTTTGAAAAGGAAACTGTCCCGCCCGTGCCGCGTTGAATTGTGGGACGAAATCCTAAAAGGACAACAAAATATTATCAGTTATCGCGCATAGAAAACTGTTTGTTTGCCACACATTGAGGATTATTTTCATACACTACCTTTCCGGAGAAACAGAAATGGAACATGTGCATCTGGCTGTGGAGGAGGACGACCTTTATTCGGGTTACAATGATTATAATCCGACATTTGACTCGGAGGTAAGTTAACCGCTAACCTAACACTATATTAGCACATTGTTTCTAAGCGTATAGAAAATCAACTTTGAAAAATTAATGTTGGTTATATGAGGTCGAGATAGTGGCATGGCGAAAGACTAATTACTTCAAAGTTTTATTTCAAAATTGTTTGTGTAAAAAATGTCTGCTCTTCCGTCGGCCCACTATGTAAAAAATGAAGACTAATTGTTGACTAATTTTAAGGAGCTGGAGAATGATGTGGGCTTCCAGCAAGCAGTGAGGACAAGTCATGGAAGAAGACCCCCGGTAAGTGCCAAATACTCGTGTGTTTGTTTGTTTGTTTGTTTGTTTGTTTGTTTGTTTGTTTGTTTGTTTGTGTGAGTGAATGAGTAAGTAAGTGGGAGAGAGAGAGGGGTTTTCTGGAGGTGTATAAATCGTTTAACTACTAATATATCATGTCTTTAATTTTCTAGATGACTGCCAAGTTTCCTGGCACTCCCATTGGACCTCGATCTTTAGCTTCTTCTTTTGGCGTAAGTACAATGAAATAAAATGATCCTTTAAAAGTGAAACATTTTTGAATGAGCACAACAAATACAGATACCTCCGTCAAAGTGCAGTTCTTTGTTGAAAGTTGCTCAGATTAAATCAATGATCAGTGACAAGATGTGCAGCCAATGATGATTGTTTCATTACTGTGAAGCATTTATGTGGAACGTTTTTTTCATATCTACATGTTAAAAAGACCTAAATTATTGTTATTGATTACAATATTAATACTTATTGTTTCACAAAGGCTCGGCTTCATATGGCCTCTTCAATGGGACGACCCATGACTGGAGCTGTACAGGTGAGAAGTATTATTGAACAATCAAATGTGCAAATAAGGTCTTGCATAGTTTTGTTAGATTATTTTTTTTATAATTAGTGTTTACTATATATGTATTTTTTGTTATTTTGCAAATGTACCAGGATGGGTCAGCCCGTCCAATGACTGCCGTCAAAGCAGCAGGTTACACCTCCTCCCTGAGTCGTGGTGAGTTTAAAGTTGTCTGTTTCATCTATTGTCTTTTGCGTGTCGATAATGATTTAAAAGTTATTATTGTATACTTCAGGAATAGGTACAGTTGAGTGTTTCTAACATAAAACAATAAAAAAAAAATTGCATTTTTTTGTTAATATAAACCTCTGTGCATTCCTGTAAGGACATATTTATAGATGCAAGTTCTGTGTCTTTCCCCTTGCAGTTATATAGTGATGAATTGGTATGATTTATATTTTCAGGCTCAGCCTTTGACCCTCTGGGCCAGTCCAGGGGTCCTGCACCTGCACTCGAAGCAAAGAATGAGGATACGTAAGTTATCACTTTAGACTGCTTTGTTTCAGTGTGAAAATGCTATGAAGTACACTCACTCTGCAACTTCATTAGGTATGCCTGTTCAACTGCTCTTTGATGCAAATATCTAATCTGCCAGTCTTATGTCAGCAACTCAGTAAATTTAGGCACATAAACATGGTCAAGATGACCTGCTGAAGTTGAAACCTTGCATCCGGGAAAGAAATGTGATTTAAATGACTTTGAACGGGGCATGACTGTTTGCTTGAAACAGCCTGGTTTGAGTTTGAGTGTTTAAAAAACTGCAGATCTGTTGGGAGTGGCAATTTTCTAGTTGAAATTGTCGTGCTGATGCTGCTTTGAGATGATAGGAAGGTAACAGACAACCACTCTTTACAAGCAAGGTATGCAGAAGAGCATCGCTGAATGCACAGCACATCAAAACTTAAAGCAGATGGGCTACATCAGCAGAAGACCACGCCATGTGACCCTCCTGTTAGGTAGTACAGGAAGCTGAGGCTACAGTTTAGAGGGTCACTGAAACTAATAGAATAGATTAGAAGAACAGAAAGAAAGCATCGCTTGTGAAATTCTGATTGTAGGGTCACAATTTGGCATAAGGAACACAAAAACATTTCGCCATCCTTCTTCGCACCAGTGGTTCAGGCTGGGAGTGGTGGTGTAATGGTGTGGGGGATATTTTCTTGGCACACCTTGGGCCTCTTATTACCAGCTATTATAAACTGACAAATGTTTCACTCTCATCATGTTCTTGCAGGCCTGAGGAGAAGATCAAAATCTTGGAGAAGAAAGTGAATGACCTGATAGAGGAGAGCTGCATGGCACAGAGCATGGGAGCCTTACAAGTGGTCAGCCTTTCACTCTTTAACAAACTTTTTACTAATGTTGACTGTCTGGATTTAAAGAGAAGGCTCTCCAAGTGGGGCAGTTTGCCATAATTCATTTTTAACTGTGTCAGCTCTCTCACAGTAGTATAAAAATGTAAGCAGTATAAAAACTGCTTACATTTCTACCAGAGTAATACCTAAAACGGCTGTTAGGACAAAGTACTTGAAGTTTATCAACCTTCCCATTTCCAGTGGTTTTTCATACATGAGGAAAATTGGTCTAATATTTTACAGGCAATGTGTTATGTCACATAACAGCAGTGTGTGGTTTGCTGTGATTTCTGAAAAATTAAAAGAGCTGTTTTTAAAAATATTGTTATTACAGGTAATTTTCATCTTGTGGAAGGCCAAGGCCTTTTTGGTCGGCACCAGAATGTCTAATGGGCAGGAAAAACTTGTTACATCATTGCAGCAGAGTGTTTATTCATAATTACTTCTGATTATTACCCAGAAGTGGCTTACTTGCTGTGTGTGTTTGTGTGGGTGTGTCTGTGTCTACAGGCCCTTGAAAAAGCCAAAGAGGCAGGGCGGAAGGAGAGAGCCCTGGTCAGACAGAGGGAACAGTCTGGCAGTGCAGACCATATAAATCTAGACCTCACGTACTCTGTAAGTCAGGCTGCTGTATGCTTGTTCTACACTCTGCACTCATGAGTAATGATTTGCTTTCTAAAAGAACAGTCTGGTGTTGATTTTCTTTTGAAAAAACTACTTTTTAATGCCTGAAAAACCAAACTGATAAGTGATAAGTAAAAATAAGCAAGAGAGGGTTTTTTTTCAGACAAAAATAAATCAAAGTTGTACTTTTCATTTAAAATGCTCCATATCCTCCTGGTCTACAATAACTGTAGAAATAAACCACAAGTGCTTACTCAGTAGTGTATGCAAAATCTGTTCTTATTTATCTCATTCAGAGTAAATTATTATTATTGTTTCATATTAAAATATTAAAGTAAATCATCTCAGATGTTTGTGTTCATGGCTCAGCTATTTAGGAAGGAACAGCTCGCGGAAGACAGATACAATTTAAAGTTTGTTTTTGAGAATCAATTTCTAACATCAGTTTTTAATTATTTTATTTAGAAATATTAAATGTTTCTCCCATTACAGGTTTTGCTCAACCTTGCCAACCAATACACAAACAATGAAATGTACCCAGAGGCCCTGAACAGCTACCAGATCATTGTGAAGAATAAAATGTTCAGTAACGCAGGTGAGCAGGCCGCTCAGCTTCACACTCACTGCTGGTGTACTTAGAATGTGGCAGCCCTTGTAAATACAATCATGTGAAAACGAAGTTTTATACACCGCATGAAAGCTTGTGGAATACCTTCAGCAGCAGCAACTTCAAGTAATATTTATCCCAATGACTTTATCAGTGTTTCCTGTTGTTGTTGAGGAATATTGGCTCACTGTTCTTTACAACATTGCTTCAGTTCCTTCAGGGTTTCAGGCATTCATTTATCCACAGCTTTCTTAAGGACCTACCACAGGATTTAAATCATGTTGAGGTCTGCACTCTGACTCGTTTATTGCAGCGTGTTGATTCTTTTCTTTTTTTAGTCATTCTGTTATAGATCTGCTTGTTTTCATGGGATCATTGTCCTCCCCATGACCCAGTAACACCCACGCTTTGCAGGTGGCCTCACGTTTGACTCGACAATACTTTGGTATAAAGACGCGTACATGGATGTCTCAATGAGTGCAAATCTAAGCTATGCTCTTCTTGTAGAAACGTATATCGAAGCCATACTAGATCAATCATTTTCTAATTGTACTCTCATGAGCTTTAACATGATAACTGAGGCCTGTAGACTCTGAGGTGTAGCTCTTGGTGTATTTTTGCAGTATCTTGGATTTTTACTGCTGGGAAAATTGTGGCATTGTGTTAAATAGTCCCAGATCACTGACACATAAGAAAAAAGTCATGTTTCATACATTGTAAATTCTTTGTTGTATCGCTTGTCTTGTGGTTTTTCCGTCAAACTATGCATGCTGCTGTTCCAGGCCGCCTGAAAGTCAACATGGCCAACATCTACTTTAAACAGAAGAACTATCCTAAAGCCATCAAGTTCTACCGAATGGCGCTGGATCAGATAACAAATGCCCACAAAGAAATGAGGATCAAGATCATGCAGAATATCGGTGTAGTGTTTATCTGCATGGGCCAGTACACAGATGCCATTACGTCTTTCGAGCACATCATGAGCGAGAGTCCAAATATCAAGACAGGCTTCAACCTTATCCTGTGCTACTATGCTATCGGTGACAGAGAGAGGATGAAGAAGGCCTTTCAGAAGCTCATCTCTGTTCCTCTGGGCATTGATGATGAAGACAAATACATCCCTTCCAATGTGAGTGATATTTTATTACAGCATTTATTATTATTTCATTAATTAAGTCTAGTTCTGCCAACTCTTTCAGGAAGACACCAGCTCCAATATGGTCATTGAAGCCATTAAAAATGACAAACTTCACCAGATGGAGAGAGATCTGTAAGAAGATATTCACAACACAAACCCAACTCTGTCTTGCTCCATCAGTCCTCTGTGTTACCCCCCCCCCCCCCCTTAATTCACCTGTTCCTCTGACTTCCTGTATGCTGTTCATAGAAAAACCCTGGCTGAGAAATACATCATGACAGCAGCCAAGCTCATTGCCCCAGCGATTGAGACTTTGTTTGCTACTGGATTTGACTGGTTTGTTACTGCTGTCTTTTTCTTTGCATCTAAAGACTTTAATGTGAGCATGGTATGTTTGTTTGTCATTGAATAACTGAAAATTGTGACAGTGCCTAAGTGTTGTATAATTACAGTTCATTTACGATTACATAAATGTCCCAACTTCATTGCTTGAACGTTTAAAAAAAAAAAAGCTCTAGTTTTAATTGTTTGAGTCTTCCAGTGGCTCTCGTTTCTTTAGTGATGGTGTGAGGGACTTTCCAAAGTTCCTTTACTTGCCTAAACTTCTCTGCACACTAGTTTGATCACATTTTCTGAACATTTTTCTGGAGCAGACTGACAATAAACCTCAAGCTCTACTATTATTTCGACAATTTCTCTCCCTAATGCTTTCTTATTTAGGTTTTTAAATGAACATAATACATGTTGAATACTCGTAAAAGTACTCGACATGTGCATTGATGTGCACTAATGCACATTAGTATGTTGGAGAGGACCATTTCAATATTGAGAAACATAAGTCAAAATCAAACAATTGCTTAATTATTCTCCATTTATGCACCTGCTGTTTACAGTGATCAATCGAATGCTGGCATTTGACACGTGAAGATAGTGAATGTATGTTTTCTTTTTCTTTTTTAAGGTGTGTCGACATGGTGAAGAGTTCTCAGTATGTCGAGCTTGCCAATGATTTAGAGATCAACAAAGCCATCACCTACCTCAGACAGAAGGACTTCAAACAGGTGAGAGTATCAGCAGCATTAAGGGTACTTCCTTCTTTTCTGGTCTGTGTATTTTACAACCACACCTTCCACTCTTAATAATTTGCTGCCAAACTAAATTTTAGACCATAATAAGACATCAAAATGAGGCTTTAGTAGCTTCCATCATATGTGGCTGTCATGTAAATTGATACCTTTGGTAATATTTGCCAAACCGAAAAAGTCAATGCAATTAAGTAAGGATCACACGCATTCAATTTATGGAAGTGTAATTCCCTTAAAACATGTGAAACCTGTTCTTCGTTATCTGTTTACATTAATTTGTGTTTCCATCTTTTTCTTTTCTTTTTATAACAATGTTGTAATACTGTTGCTCAGCACTATTCATACTTGTGCGTTTTCTCTTGTTGAGGCTGTTTGAACAGAGCTCAGTGTCCGACTGAGTATTTCATCTTCTCATTGCCTTTTTGCTTTTGTTTCCTCCCCATCTGCATGCCTAAGGTTGAGGTATGTCTGCCTTTCATTCCCATGTCCACATTTAGATTGTACTGGGTTTGTCCCCCTTAACTTGTTGCTTCATAAGGACGTCTTTTACCCAAATAATGCCACTGCAAGGAGACGTTTGTGAGGCAGTTATTGGTTTAGGCCCCACAGACTGCTCAGGAAAATCTTTGTGCTGAACGTATTCTTTGTTAATAATAATATCCAACTGAACAGTGGAGGACATGCAGCCATGTGTGGAGCTGCTTTGTGGCTAAGATTAAAGGACTCACTGTAGTAACTAACTATCTTGTAACCGCTGGTTTTACATCTGATGCATGCTGTGGTGCTTTTACAGTATTTACACACAGGAGTGTTGGTGATGTAACTGGTGGTCATCTGTGCAGCTGTAGCCAAGCTGGTGATTTGTGAAAATGCTAATCCTTACTCACTAATACAGTTGGGAAATTTTCCCCAGAATGTAACATACTCACAGAGACAGTCAGTTAGACAAAAAGGGGAAAGGGACTGACTTTAAACTTGCAAAGCATTATATTTACTTCACCAGAGCACAGCACACAGTGAAGGTGACGCATAAACAGATGTAAGGAATGAAGCAGAATTACAGCTTACCTTCAAATGTTCTTAGAAAAAAATGCCAAAATGTCCAAGTATCTTCACCATAAATGTGAAGATGCATATGTAATTTATCAGTGATTGGCTATTAATGGTTAATAATATTGTCGTTGATTCTTTGACTAACAATTCAGTAAATTTATGTGTCTTTTCTATGTTTCTTTGTGTGTTACATGCTGGGGAAATACGCTTGTACTTAAAATATCATTTATTACTGAGAATGCTGTACTGGAGGAGCTTTAGTACAGAGTGTTACCCTGATTGTAATGAGTTGTGTGTTTTCAGGCAGTGGAAACATTGAAGGCATTTGAGAAGAAGGACAGCAGAGTGAAGAGCGCTGCAGCCACTAACCTCTCTTTCCTCTATTTTCTGGTAAGAATCTCTTGATTATAAAATAACATTAGACTGAAAAGTTCTGAAAATTTAAAACACTTAAAATCAGCAAAATATTTGGAGGTTTGCTGTTAAAAAAATGTAATACTAAATGTTACTGTTGGGAGATGATTGAACAACCATATTCTCTTCTCTTGTAATTTCCCTAACAGGAGAAAGACTACGACCAGGCTGATCGATATGCCGACCTTGCTATGAATGCTGATCGTTACAACCCAGCAGCACTTATCAACAAGGGCAACACGGTGTTTGTCAAACAGGACTATGAAAAGGCTGCAGAGTTCTACAAAGAAGCACTGAGGAATGATTCCTCGTGCACCGAAGGCCTTTACAACCTGGGTAAGTGCTCCTTAACTGCAGCTGTAATGCGGTAGTAGATAAGCAGGAGGTTTGATGTATTGCGCAACAACAATTGGACGTGCAAGAATCATTTGGGAATGAACAACAAGAGCTTGCTGCACTCTGAACTGTGGTCTGTTAATATTTGCTGCAAGCACTGGTTGAACTTTAAATTCAGACTCTTGACTGTTAGGAAAATATAGTGAGGCCATAAGTGCCCTGTCTAAATCTCTGTGTATCTTCATCCAGCATTCTGCTATGAGTATCAGAATATTGGCTGAGGCTACATTGAGAATAAGTGTGGACACAGCATGACCGACTCTATTGGAATGTGCACAAATACATAAATAACAAGAAGCACTTAGAGCACAAACCTCCCCCAGGGCAGCTCACTCTCTGCGAAGTATTTACTTTTAATTGTATTGTATTTTGTGTTTAAAGATTATGTAGGAGTAGGTAATGGATAATTGGCATTGATTTATCAATACGTGGACACAAATAACCTTATTTTATTATATAATAATATACTACAGCATGTTTCTAACCAAGTAGGCAGCTCATTTTCTTTCTCTTGACAATACTTTCTTTAAAGATAGCATGCATTTTTGGGTCAATTTGAAAGAAAGGCAGATGCAAAATTGAGGTCAGAGGTCAAATGTGACATATTTGGATGCAAACTATAATGTGAGATTTAAAATTCCCATATACCATTTTATAAATGTTTTTAATACAAACAATTGCAGTAAGAAAAATAGTTTTAATTACCTCTATCTACTGTTATTACTTTAACCTTCAGATCAAGCTATTGACCTTAAAGGAGAGGTCAGAGGTCAAATGAGACATGATATTTGAAAGCTTCATGGGTACTTTCTGTTGACAGTACACACCACAGTTGTCAGAATCTTAGTTTCAGTTATCAGGCTAACATTAGTTAACATAACTTATCAGGCGTTTTGGTCTGTTTTCAGCCAATAAATCTTTAAGTTCACCTTGAAGACCTTGGTTGATGTTAACGAAATTTAAATGGTTTGTTAATATGACCCGACTCTACACCTATACAAAGTTTTCTCAGAATTCATTTAAAACCTTTGGAGCTATCGTATTCACAGACACGGTAGCTCTTTAAACAACAGCATCCAAATTTTAAAGTCATCTTAAGTAAAAGGTATCGCTGGAATAAAACTACACCAACATGTGGTATATATGTGTGATTATTATTAACATAGAGGCACAGTTACGTGACTGAATTTTCCCCTAAACCTTGTTCCAGGTCTGACTTATCAAAGACTGAATCGCCTAGAGGAGGCTCTGGACTGCTTCCTGAAGCTCCATGCCATTCTGAGGAACAGTTCCCAAGTCATGTACCAGCTGGCCAGCCTGTATCCCACTGCTAACAAGTGCTATGTGGAGATGGTTTTATCAGCGGGCCAGTACAATCGCCCAATATTAGCTATTTGTTCTTCTATTGTTATCGGCATTTGTAAGAGACAATCAATGAAAATTAGAGAAGTAAAGAAGACGTGAGAGAAATGCCATTACAAAGTGTCAAAGTCCATTGATGTTGCATAGTTTGTTCACCAGGGGGCACCATACGATGCCCCTGTTGCCAACAACATATTTAGAAAGACACAAACACAAAAACCAGTTGATCTGAGCAGAGTAAGGCAGCCTTTACTCCTAAACATAAATCTGTTTGGTTTCTTTGCTGTGTGTGAAAGAAAACATTTTTAGACGATATATTGGAATATCTGAGTTCTAAATCGCCAAATATCAGTATATAGTCTGATATAGTCTTAAAAATACTGTGTCAGACAGGCTCTAGTGATCGTTTGTATGTCACACAGATGATCTGTTTTTACTCGTATGTACTTTAGGGTTTGTTGGAATGTGTTCATTCAGGGATTCGAGCCTGTTTGTCCATATATCATCACATGAGCATCTATTAGTTCTTAACACTTTGATCCCAGCTATGAGCTTCTAGAAAATCCCGAACAAGCAATCGAGTGGCTAATGCAGGTCATCAGTGTAACTCCCACAGACGCCCAGGCACTGGCTAAGCTGGGAGAACTGCATGATGGCGAGGGGGACAAATCCCAGGCTTTCCAGTACTATTATGAGGTACCAGAAGCTTAATTTCATGGCGGGGGGTTTTCTCTCTAAATTACACTGTACAGAAGTTAACAGTATATTTTTTGTCTGTGGACCCATTGTAAAAAACAGCAATTTGTACAATGAAAAAATTGTTTGTTTTTTTTGTCACTTTTTTGCTCATCTGTTAGTTAATTATGTTAGAGTAGTATGAATGACCATGATGGAGATATTTAGCAGTACAAAAGGCTGTAAAACTTCTCAAAGTGCAGATAAAAGTAAAAGATTTATGCCCTTCTTCACATTATCTAAACACAGGCCGGATTGGACCCTCTGCTGTCCTGATCCTGGCCCCCAGCCCCTACTTTTGACACCACTACTTTAAGCTAACTAATGTTGTTACGTTGTTGCTGTCCAGTCCTTTAGGTACTTTCCCTCCAACATCCATGTGATTGAGTGGCTCGGCGCTTACTACATTGAGACACAGTTCTGTGAGAAAGCCATTCAGTACTTTGAAAGAGCCACGCTAATACAGTAAGTAACTACTATTTAGATTATTTTAAACAGATAGCACGGATGGGTTGGTAAAAAATTGTAAGTTCACACTCTAAGGTTTTTATGGAAGCCCTTTAAATGAGTTTCAAACTTAAATGAATGTGAAAGCCTCTCGTTTTATATGGAACTGTTGCAGAAAAAATTAGTGAAGTTGTTTCACATTCTCTAATCTTGAGGCACATAGTTCCACCTTTTTTGTTACGTGGTATCAATTATTAAAATATATTAACTATTTCAGTGTGGTACTGGCATACTGATATGAGGTCAGCAAAATGATTTAAGTCAGGTGTTGGTTTGTGTGTTTATATTGATCAGATGTGTTTCTGCTCCTCAGACCAACTCAGGTGAAGTGGCAGCTAATGGTGGCAAGCTGCTACAGACGAAGTGGTGAGAAAAACACGTTTCGCCTCAGCTTGCATGGCAATAAAACAACAAAGCAAAGTTGCAATGTGAGCTAGCAGAGTTCATTTCATTTTTTTGTTCTTCTTCTTTTCCTCTTTCACAGGAAACTCCCAGAAAGCACTGGAAACTTATAAAGAAATCCACCGAAAGTTTCCAGAAAATGTGGAATGTAATTGATCCAGCTTGTTACACAGTTTTCAACGGAACTCTTGACCAGCAACAGATGGTGCCCTGATCAGAGTGTAAAATTAAAGAGTGTGTGTGTGTGTTGTTTGGTGCAGGCTTGCGTTTCCTGGTGCGGCTGTGCACAGATATGCAATTGAAGGAAGCCCAAGACTACGCCACCAAACTGAAGAAGGTAGAGAAGATGAAGGAAATCAGAGAGCAGGTATTCTGTCAGACATTTCTGAGTAAATAAACTAATGATCTGTTTGGCAGATCTCAATTCTACATTTAATAAAAAAAAGACTTGAAAATAATTTGCAGAAACCCCCCCACAAAAAGTTCACTAACAAAGATAGAAATAAAATGGAATTGATTTTTAATAATGGTGACACACACACATATTTATAACATATAGATCCATCGAGGCTGGGGTCTATCACACCAGGCAAGACCCCAGGTGCAGGCTGTGTAAAGATGCCCCAGAGACAATCCAGCACATAACAGCAGGGTGGAAGATGCTAGCAGGCAGGGCATACATGGAACGCCATAACCAAGTGGCCGGCATAGTATACAGAAACATATGTGCCAAGTATGCCCCCTCAGGGTGGTGGAGAATGACTGAGCTAAGATCCTGTGGGACATAGTGGTGGTAGACAAGAAGAAGAAGACAGCCGTAGTGATAGATGTAGCTATACAGATTGACAACAACATCAGGAAGAAGGAACATGAGAAGCTGGAGAAGTACCAAGGGCTCATAATAAGTGGTCCGAGTGGTAATCGGAGCGCTCGGTGCAGTGACCCCCAACGTAGGCTCCAGCAGATCCCAGGAACAACATCCGAGATCTATTTGCATGAATTAAACTCCACACACTCCACTTTGTTTTGTATAAGTGGGTCCATCTGATGCATGTTAACATGCTGCCTGATGAATTACTTGCGTATTTTGCAGTTGTACATTAGAGACCTTTCGGGCACTTTCATCAATCATCTTTTCATCACTTTTTTTAACAGAACCCTGACGTCTGTTCCTGGATGAGCGCTCGCTGATTTAAAACACGCGCGTTTCCTTTAGATGCAACGTTGGACCGTGGTCACTGCAACTCTGCAGCTGCATGAAAAACAGCTGTTTTTCGTCTCTATTTATTTTCCATGAATCAAACAGATGCTGTACAGCTGTTTAACACCTGGCTGATAGTAATCTCGGGTCTTTTTCAAAACAGCTTTAGTGTTTGGAGAGCTGTTCTCAGGTCTGATGCCAGAGCAGTTTGAGTTGTTCAGTGTCACATGAAACGTCAGAATGAATTAGAAAAGTGGTCAGTGGTTTGAATATAAGCAGCCAAAGGGATCAATCTCATTTTCTGTGATGGTTAGCATAAAGCCTGTGTTTTCTTTCCCAATCTAAACCTAGATTAACTCAAGACCCAAGTCATGGAACCACATTACATAGGCCAACAATGTTGCTTGTTTCTAATTGGATCTTATCCCACTGCTTGCATATGATCAATAGAATATCCTGGTTTACTTATGCTGTATTAATATTGTTCTTAATTTCTGGGTTTAAGCGCACTGCTGATGATGAAGATTACAAATAACACAGAATGGGACCTTTCGCACATTTGTCTGTGAAGAAAAATATTTTTAGGTGTTTTACCAATGCAGTACTCCAAGACTCTGATCACGGGAATGTTCTCATATCCTGTTTATTATGAATAATAGCTGAGTAAGAAAATAATCAGCTAACACTGCATCTTTTGAATAACTTCTGCAATGCATTGTTCCTTATATGTAATTATTATTTAATGGCTTCTAAACAACACACTTGTGATACATAAACTAGAGGTGGTTTGGGATCAGTGAAGATTTGAAGAAAGCCAGAGTAACAGAGCCGTGTGCCTTGGTCGTGTGGAGTGATATATCAAAGCCAGGAACAGATTAGACCGATGAGTTCGTCAAATAACAACCAGCTGCTGTTGGAGCAGAGAAACAGGCCTGCAGAGAATGATGGAGGGTTGACTCGTTAATCCCCAAATTCTTCAAACTGAAAAACAGTGGAAAACAACCGATCCCACTGATAAAACAAACTGCACGGTGCATGACACGAGGACTGAGAGGATAGCAATAACCGAAATCTAATATATGAGCTCGACGTTGGCTTTGTGTGGTTGTTTTTCGTGGCATCATATATCCTTGTTTTCATTTCTTTTCCTTTTTTGTCATCATCTTTAAAACTAACTGCTTATGGTTTTAGTGATTCTGCAGAGTACTCCCCTGACTTTATGTAAGGCTTGTTTACATGTAACATTTTTATGGTATGTAATATTTTTTGCGCATTAATGTCACATTCCGTTGAATATTGGGGCTTATCTTTTTGCCAGATTGTTTTCATAGCAAAAAAATGTACTTTGTTTATGAAGCACAGTGTTTATTGAAGCGCTGTAATCTGATTGGCAAAACTGCGTTTTGAAGTCAAAGACATTTAGAACACATTTAGTGTTATTTGTGTCCCTGCCCGCAATTTCTCTCATACGCCACCCTTTTCTCTTATTTCCCTTTGCAGAGGATAAAATCGGGACGGGAAGGCAGCGCGAGAAGTCGAAGAGAAGGCAGAGAGAGCAGTGCAGGCAGCGCTGGTGAGTCGGTTGTTGTTTTTCAAATTAGGTCAACAGATTACCGCCGCTGTTATTTGCAACTGAGTCCAGAGTTGTGCGTCCACACATCATCAACCTATAGTGGTGTAAATAATTATTCGATCTCCATTGCTTACTTTAGAAAGATATTAACGGTCTCTAATTTTTATGGTAGTTTAATGGAAAGAGAGAGAATATCAACCAGAGTTCAAGAAAAAAAAACTTGTATAAAAGTTATAAATTAATTTGCATGTTACTGAGTAGAAATATATTTGATCCCTACAACTGCAACAGAATTCTGTCTCTCACAGATTGGGATCAATCAATTACAAATACTCCTGAGCTCAGTTTGTGTATAAAGCACACCTGTCCACAGAATCAGCTTCTTCCATTCCAGCCTCACCACCACCACCATGGCTGAGGCCAGAGAGCTGTCAGAGGTTGTCAGGGACAAAATTGCAGACCTGCACAAGACTGGAATGAGCTACATGACCGTAGCTTATAAAGCTGCTGGTGTGATTATTTGGAAATGGAAAAAACATAAAATAACCATCAGTCATCCTCAGTCTGCAGCTCCATGCAAGATGTTGCCTCATGGAGTGAGGATGGTGATGAGGCGGTGGATTACCCCAATATTACATGGGAGGAGCTTGTTAACGATCTGAAGGCAGTCGAGACCGCAGTCTCCAAGAACACCATTAGTAACACGCTGTGTTGTAATGAACTGAAATCTTGCAGCGCTCAAGAAGGTCGTTTTGCTCAAGAAGGCTGTGCAGGCCAGTCTTGAGTTTGCCAGTGAACATCTAAATCATGTTGGGGAAAAGTGCTGTCGTTAGATGAAACCAAAATCAAGCTCTTTAGCATCAACTCAACCCTCTGTGTTTGGAGGAAATGTAATGCTGGGTATGACTCAAAGAACATCATCCCCACAGTCAAGCACACATTGTGCTTTGGGCTGTTTTTCTGCTAAGAGCACAGGACAACTTCACTGCACTGAGGGGCCAGTGGACGGGGCTGTGTACCGTAAAATCTTGGATGAGAACCTCCTCCCCTCAGCCAGAGCACTGAAGATGAGTCATGGATGGATCTTCCAGCATGACAATGACCCACAACGTATCGCCAAGGCAAGGGTTTCACCATCAAGTACTTAGTAGGTGTTATGCTTGAGGATCAAATACTTGTTTAAGTCAGTGACATGCAAATCAATTTATAACTTTTATATAATGTTGGGGTTTTTTGTGGATTTTTGGATTTTGTTGACATTCTGTGTCTCCATGGAAACAAGCAAACATACAGATTCAGCAGGTGATCAGATAGTTACTTTCCCCCATTGTATCTGTGTTGCGGTGTTAATAATGCAGATGTCAATAAGTATGTAACTGTGCTGGTGATGTGGCATCAAACAACTGTGGATCCCCCAAATCAGCCAGCAGAGAGACAGAGAGCCACACATCTGTCTGTGGCATCTGTCCACAGACTGTGCTCTCCATGTCCTCTATCCACGTTCTCTCTGCTCAGACCTTACATCATTAAGGATTTAAACTTACACTTGTTTTGTGTTGTACTGCAACACAAAAGGCACACTGAGCTCCCAGAATGAGGCACATCTATAAAAATCTTATTAGAGTCACATTGAAAACCATCTCCATGTGTGGGTTTTGGTGTAATTTCAAGTTAAATGAACATACAGTACAGGAACATCTGTGAACTTTATTAGGCGTAGGTTTTTTTCATGGCAGCTTGAGCTAAACCAAGATTTTAGTTTGAGAAGTTTGCTCACATAAATATAATTTTCATAAAACATTGTAATGGTTCTGATGCCTCTTCTATAACGACGATCGTCGTCATGATTTTGATCAGATCCACTCTTTTATTTTTATGTCTCACTGCTTCTTTCTGTCTCTCTACCTGTTGTTCACACATGCTGCAGCAGGCATCTCCACACCTGTCCTCATCTCTCCTAAGAAGTCCAGCGTTATGGGTATATGTTTTCAAACACCACACTGAGGCCTGATCTGCTCAGACCTCCTCATCCTGCTGGATCCTGCAGGATGAGGAGGTCTGAGCACTCTGTGGGATTAGTGGACTCTGAAGAGGCTGAACATTCAGTACAGATCCCCATCAAATACAGACAAATAGGCTGGCTGTGGCACTGGAAAGCTGGACCATGAGCAAATTTCAAATGTAATCCATACAAACCAGAGAGCCTCCAGAAAGTGTAACAAGGCCCAGCTTTTCCATGCTGTGCAGCTGAACGTCTCTAGCAGGCTCCTGTAGTCGAGTTGTATTCATATATGAGTTTGTGTAACGGACACCTGTTAATGCGCTTGCTGCTCTCTCCCGCCAAGGCTTCCATTAGTCCTCTGTGTCGTGATAAATTAGATTAGGACTTTTCATCTTCCCATAGCTTAGTGGTGCCAGAGCCTCCAAATGCATCTGTTAAAATGAACACACACGGTTGCTGGAGACTGTCCATCACAGCCTTGCTACTTCAGTCTTTCAGATGCTTAAATATTGGTTTGAACGTTTAAATTGTTGAACTAAAACCCAGATCCTTTTCTCATTTTCTCATGGTGCACAAGATGAGGTCAAAGCAGGTGAGAGAAGCGAGGTTGTAAACCGCAGACACATTTATTGTCATCATCTTTCATTGCAAGTGGCAGACTTTTTTGCTACTCTCTGTGCTGTAAGACCTTCAGTCTAGCTCTGTAATCTCTCCTTCCTTCTCATCTTCTTCTCTGGATCTTCTGTCTTCATCTGTATTCCCTCTCTGCTTCCTCTTTGCTTCCCAGTATCTCAGTCTGAGTCTAAACACTTCAGTCCACTACTGGACTCGGGGAGAGGTATGTAAGACTGTGACTTTCAGGCTATGTGCCTGTAATTCTGGCCATTTGTAGTTGAATAAACTGGGGCTTGTTTCTTTGCTCAGTTCATTCAATTCAATTCAATTTTATTTATCTAGTGCCAAATCACAACAACAGTCACCTCAAGGCGCTTTATATTGTACGGTAGATCGTACAATAATACAAACAGAGAAAAACCCAACAATCATATGACCCCCTATGAGCAAGCACTTTGGCAACAGTGGGAAGGAAAAACTCCCTTTTAACAGGAAGAAACCTCCAGTAGAACCAGGCTCAGGGAGGGGCGGGGCCATCTGTGAGCCAGAGATTAATAACAAGTATGATTCAGTGCAGAGAGGTCCAGTAACACATAATGAGTGAGAAAGGTGACTGAAGAAGAAATACCCAATGCATCATGGGAATCCCCTAGCAGCCTACACCTATTGCAGCGTAACTAAGGGAGGATTCAGGGTCACCTGATCCAGCCCTAACTATATGCTTTAGCAAAAATGAACATTTTAAGCCTAATCTTAAAAGTAGAGATAGAGTAGAGATGTTTCAGAAGTTGTTACATCTGTAGTTTGCCCTCAAATGCACAGTCAGCTCACCTGCCAATGAGCTTTAAGAGCCAAAACAGCAAAATTCACATAAATTAGACTAAGGGAAGCTGTGTAGCAGCAACAGCATGTTTAGGTTTGTACTGTGAGTCTCTGCTGTGAAATCTTAAGATGACCTCTGATAAAGTTCTTCAGTCAGGCAAAGGTGTCTGCACATACAGGTGATTCTCTTCTACGGAGCATTAGCATCAGACTTATTTTATTTTTAATTTTATAAGAGCTCCTGTCATTAGAAATCTTTTAAGTGATTAAAACCATCTGAGTGAAGCACTGCAAGGCACGCATAGCAGAAGTGAGTTTCCCAAGTGAAGAAGAAAAAATGGACCTGATCCAGAAATCGTTTGACAGGCAGCCGTGATGTTGGACTGTGCTCATTTTTTGCACTGAAAGGAGGAGGAGGAGGGGAGCGAGCACTCAGACGGCTCCGAGATATTCGGGGAAAACCCTCTCGTTCACCTGAGAGTTTTCCATCTTTTCTGTAAAGTCTGCGTATTGTGTGGTCTCGTGTGTCTGCAGGTCTTCAGCTCTCTCGTGACTGACGTGTGAGTCTGGTGGTTTGTTTTCTCACGTTTCCACAGCTGTCGTTCTGCAGTCTGAATCTGGTGAAACGCAGTGGCAGAACAGGAGAGAAGTGTGTCGAAACGTGGGGATTTTCTAACCTGTGTTTTCTATCATGTGTGATGTGCCTTTTCAAACGTAAATGATATGGTTGGGTTAATGTACCTGAACTTTTTTTCAACATATCTTTAATAAGAAAAAATAGTTAAAAGCCAGAAAGTTGCGTCATCTCTATTGATCTCCATCTCCTTGCAAAAATAAAGGGTTATTTGTGTTTCAGAGGTGTATAAAACAAGCCTATAACGTCTTTAATTGTGGAAACTTCTGTTGCAGCTCCTAGCTTCTAGCATGTGTTGTGTAAACTAAAAGAGAAATGCAAACGAAACTGTCCAAGAAAGGAAGGCAGGGGGGAAACGTTGATTTTTCCAACCGAGGTCTCAGTTTGCCAGCAGTTTGAGATTTTTTTGGGACTATGAGGGGAAGGTGGAATATCAGGCCTCCTTCCTGTTTTTCAGCTTTCTGCTGCCGATCCCCTAAGGTTTCCAAGGCTACCTGGCAGCCAGATGTTGGCTGCTGCTGTCTGCAGTCATGTCTGTAATTCATATCACTACACGCCCCTGTCAGCCTGTCATATAAGCCTGGAACACACATGTGCACATTATCCAGCATATTCATTACATCCTGTCAAAAGTACCTGAGTGTGTTGCATATTAGTGTTGCATTTTAGCAGCTGGTCAGTAGGCATGTTCGACCGCGCCATGTTTTCACAAAAATCGTCCATTATTGTACAGCAAGTCGTACATGTCAGTGATATTTAGTGACTGTGATTTCACATTGGAGGAATGCTTTTTCTGCACACATTCAGCCAATGTCAGCGAGATACTTGGGCCATGAAAAAGACATTTTGTACGTGAAAGTGTGCAAGAAAACTTTGCACGTCTATATTCAGTCGCATGCAGGCCACAGACAGAGGCACTGCTGTTTTAAACAGCTTAAACATTTAAACAGCTTTTAATAGGATTTTGAATGTGAGTATTGCTTTTAAAAAAGATCATGAGTCAGCAGGTGTGTGCTTGTTTTTGTACAGACAGTGGTCGCAGCAGCAGCAGCACCAAAGGAGAGCGTCTGAGCGCCAAAATGAGGTCACTTCCTGGTTCAAATGAACCTTATGAAGCCAGCAGTCCAAAAGAACTGGGTGAGGAAACCATATTTTTCTCTGCAGTTAATGATATAACACCTACCTAACTATCTTATGTCTTTGAACTTCATGTGTTGTGCAAGACATACGTGCCTGTTTTAGAAAAATATGAGTAAATATATAACCACACAGATGGTTTATGGACATCTTAGTTCAGTTTCATTTCATTTAGTGCTGGAACATCATCTACATGGATGGCTGAAATTCTGATAATTTAGCCATCCACATTATGAGTCGCAGTGAGCTGTAGTGTGAATGTTAGATTGGAAAAGATCGAAAAGCACTCAGGCATAGAAAAAAGTGCTTGTGTGAATGGGTGACTGAATTCTATAAAGGTCTTTGAATGGTCCAGTAAAGTAGAAAAGAGCTGTATTCGTGTATCTATTTAGAGTTCAAGCCCATGTTGAAACACATTCTGAGGTTTAGATGATCATAAAGATATTATCAAAGGTTTTTCTTTGTCTGCAGCACACAGCGGATAGTCCTCTGCAGATAAACTGCATGGGTTGTCATTAAGTATTGGGCCGCACCTCTAATCTTTGAATTCAGGTGTTGTAAGTCCCTTTGCCTCAGATGTATAAAATCTAGCACCTGGCCGTGCAGCCTGCCTGTTCAAACATTTGTGCATGAATGAGACGTTCTAAAGCGCTCACTGTAATAGGATGCCACCATTGCAACAAGTCAGTTTAGCAACCGCAGCAACTCAGCCAAGCAGTGACACACCACGAACAGAGCAGGGTCACTGAGTATAAGGGAAAAGAACAACTTGAATAATGTATCCTTAAATGCAATTCATTGCAGCTGTTTAAAAATGGAACAGAGTAATATTTATATCAGTGTTTTTAAAATATGAACCTGTGCAGACTTAAATGTTGAAAGTTATCTTAACTCATCTATTTAGAATGCCAAAAAATGCAGTGAAATTGTCTGTGCACACGATCTCACTCTGCAGCGCTCCTTGAGAAAAACACACAGAAAAAGAACGGCATTGGTAGAAAGGATGTACAATGTTGACATTATGTCTCTATCGGGATACAGCGTCCCAAACTATTTCATCACAAGCTGTTCCTCCTGTGTGTAGATGCGTCTTACGTGGACCCACTGGGGCCTCAGATGGACAGACCAAAGACGGGAGTCAAGAAGCGTGTGGAGGATGACGACTTTGCAGATGAAGAGCTAGGAGACGACCTGCTGCCAGAGTAGCTGCATTAGCACAAGGCTATCTCTGTTTGTAAGTCAAGCTTCACCACAGGACGTTTTAAACTCACGTTCAGCAGATGTTTATTTACATCTGTTGGTAATCCATGATGGTCCAGATGCTCTTTCACACTGAACATCTTTACCTGACATCTCAGTCCTTCGTCAAATGAAAATGTATCCATTTCTAAATGTCCGTGTGGGAAATGAATGCCTCTGTACGTGATAGGAATGCTGGTTACATGACAGTGTGAGACACCTCAGACAGCTTTGTTCTGGCTCTTAAGTCCAGCACACGGGGTTTCAAAGAAAAGGACATACTATTCCATACCATACTATTACCCTGTATCTTTGAGCTCATTGCTAAAAATTGGAAAACATTTCACCGTTCTGATGCTTTTAAAGGCAAAGGTTTGTGATTCATCTGTTCCAGATTCTGTTTCATGTTCTGCATTTTGTAATTATTCTATTGTATTTATTATTTTTTTATTTCTTCATCTTTATGTCTTTTATTGTATCATTAAAAGAGAAACTATTTCATTAAGGAAATAATGTTGAGTCTGAGTATCAATGTGACAGTTTGTTAAAACTTTAAAACAAAGTGCATGGGTAAAACTAGAGCTGACATTAGCAGCGTTGTTACGTAGCTATTTGCATGTTATCTAAAGCAGGAATGTCAAACTTATTTTATACTGTGGACCACATGCAGCCCACATTGATCTTAAGTGGGCCGGACCAGTGGAACTCCCCTTTTTGTCAGTGTAAAGAAGTTTAACGACACTTTTAATCCCCGATTACAAGAAAAAGAAGTTCAGTTCCAGCAGTCTGTCTCAGTCTTTCCACACGGTAAACAAAAGCTGCTGTAGTAAATAAAAGAACAGTCATGCTGACAGACTGTTTGGGCTTAAACTGTAAGAAATGTGTAAAATTACAGAAGAAAAAAATCAGCTCCTTGGACAGGCTTTCCTGTAATTATAAACTAAACTCGCGGGAAATGTTCTTTTATTGTGACAAAAACAGAAATCTCAGTTTACAGTCAATAATGAAAAAACTTATGAAAACACATATAAAAGTCCAGAAATGTAAGCTCTCCGTCACATTTACTAAAGCGGTGGGCCGGACTGGAGTCTTTGCTGCCTCCCCCGGGCCTTATGTTTGACACCTCTGGTCTAAGGGATGGAGATGGTGCAAAGCCAGGATCCACATCCAACAGGCTGGACTTCCCACTCGCATCAGGATCTCCTCTAATAAACGCTGGGCTCTTTTTTTTTATTGGGTGCCAGGCAGGACTTTTTTTTCTGCCAGTGCTTCAGTGTAACTGAGCCTCTCTCTGGCTGCTGCATCAGACCGCCTCAGCGCTCAGTCGGGGTTTTACGCACACGTCGCAGGAGAAATGAGAACCAGACACTCCTCTGTGGTGTCTTCTCGTCATGGACACAAAGCAGCAGGTGTGACACTCACAAACTGTTAGAAAATTTCAAATTATTTGGCAATTATTCCTCCTGGCGACGCCGTGGATGTGTAGTGCCAAAAAACAAAAAATGTCTGCAGTTTTCCTGGTGGCGCGCCTGTTCCTCGCCTTCAGCGCCAGGATCGTGGAACGTGTGCGTGCCGCTGGCTTTCCAGCACTTCCAACTATTTGCTGGATTTTAACAGAGGAAAGTAACCCGTGAACGATCAAATCTGTTTTTACGAACAAACGTCACTTGTTCTCAGACACATTACTTAAGAACGCAAAGGAAACGTTCGTTTTTCGGTGGATGCGCACTTGGGCACAGCAACATCCTGAGAAGAAACGCGGAGATGCCCCACAGAGTCCACGTTCTGCTACTACTGCTGCTGTCGCTGTGTCGGCCGGCAGCAGCGACCCGGGTCAGAAACAAGACCGTCAGGACGCGGTCCTGCCTGGACATGCCGGAGGAGAAGTTGGAGGAGATTTTTGGACGGCTCTCGGTGGGAGTAATGAGCGCTTTCCATCACGCTCTGCAGCTGGAGCCGCAGGACAAACTTAACCTCACCTGCCCCACCACTGCACGGGTCCCGACCGACGGCAAGACCCGCCTCCCGGTCAACCTGCTCAGCATCTCCCCCTGGGCCTACAGGTGAGAGCAAGAGGGACACTTATCCGGTGCCAGTAACGCATTTACGTTTCATATCTGCTGGACACCGCTATGCTTAAAATAGCGACAAGGCGGCGATAAAAACATTTATTGGGATGTATTATGATTTAGAAACAACTGGAAGAAAGAAACCCGTGCGTGCTCACATATTTTATATTTAAATAACAGAACAGACTTTGTCAGCCGTGGATTCACGGTATAATTAAATTAGATATTTTAAGATTCTTCATTTGTCACATACATAATTACACGAGTACAACACGCAGTGAAATGAAATGTTTCCCGAAACGTGTCCTGAAAGGCGTTGCGCTTTCACAGTACCTACATCATGACGGCTACCGGCAACTTTCTGATTGCCTTTAATGCTAAACAAATACACGAAATACACTTTTTGAACAGACTTTGACATAAAGCAGAAAACATCAAAACAGGCTGAAGTACTATGTTAATCTCATGTAAGCGACAGAAACGCAGCAGCTCAGCTAAACAACGCACACGGTTTCTTAGGTTTAATTCAACCTTTTAAGTTCTACCCACATTTCTGGATATATCAGATTTTGTCCTTTTAGAAAAACTAGGTTTATTAAAGAAAAACATGTAACAGCTGATGATTGTTGAGTGTATTTTCTGGTGTGCATGGGCTCTCTCCGGGTACTCCGACTTCCTCCCACAGCCTAAAAATGGGTTAGGTTAATTGGTGAGGTGTGAATAGTGACCAATCCAGTCTCTTTCACCATGACAGCTGTGATAGTAAATGGATCAAGTCAACGGTAACATTTTCTTAAATATCTGAGCCAGACTGCTTTATTAATACCATCTGCAAAGAAGAGAGACAATGATCTCTTCTGCCAAAGCATTACCACCTCCTTTGGCAAAATGACAGCTGCTCTATGAAACACTTTGCGTAGCAGTTGAGCCTTTCAGTTCTTGTTTGGAGCATTTATTTGTTCCCGCAGAAGGCTTCTAGCTCTGGGAAATTCTTGGGCCATCTTCCACGCTCTGCTCTGGGACGAATGCTGGCCAAACCTTCTGCTTCTAGACCCTCGGGAAGCGTAAACTGTGTTGTTATCCTGTTACAGCAGTCATTCTGTAAACGTCTTACAGGCATTTAGTGCATTTAGTTCCGTTTGTCCCTTTGTCTCCAGATTTTCCTCCAAGATTCCTTTTTTAGTTATTGTGTCCAAAGTTCTGTTAGTTCTTCAGCCTACAAAACATGCTGCTGATTGTTCAGGATTTATTTACAAACTTGTGTTGAACTTAAGAACTAAGTGTTCCCTGAAGGTTATATTTGTGCAGGTATAGCCACCCAAATTTTCTTGAAGTACACTATTGTAGTCTATTTGCTTTTCTAGTAAGGCCTCCTGCCCTTTAACAGCTGGGGCTCCATCCAATATCCAATATATTAGGAAAAGGGAGGGATGGTATCAGTAGAAGTTCTCTGAGAGCTCAGATTTTGTCACAAGAAATTTTGCATGGTTCTTTTTTTTTCCAGGGAAATGTACAAAACAAAAATATCTTGTTTATATATACAGTTCATGTACCAAGCTGTTTCTGCCAGTGCATTGAACATCATTAAATACATTTTCAGGATCTCATACGACCCAAAGAGATATCCCCGCTACATCCCCGAGGCCTACTGCCTGTGCAAGGGCTGCCTGATCAGACCGTACGGCGAGGAGAGCAGTCAGTATCGCAGTACCCTGGTCTACGCTCCCTCCGTCATCCTGAGGAGAACAGGCTCCTGCGTCGGCGGCCGCCACTCTTACACGGAGATCTACGTCTCCATAGCCGTGGGATGCACCTGTGTGCCGCTGCTGGAGAAGAGGCCGAAGAAGAGCAACCAGAGCCTGCAGAGGAGAGAGCCTAAAGCCAGGAAGCTCTTTACTCCAAGAAAGGAAGCTTGACGGAAGCAGCACTGCTGCTGCAGAGAAGTTTTCTTTTGTTTGTTTTTTACAGCTGATTCGCTCGTGCTAGAACATTATGTCTGAAACGGAAGCCCCTGGAAATGTCACTTAAAAAGATAAGTTTAGTACAGCTTCAGCAGACAGATCGACCGACACAAGACAAACCTTTGAGTTCGAACTGGAGTTCAGAATTAAAACGCAACCATCTGTGTATCGGACAAACGCACTCAGATTTCCAACAAACTGAATGAAACTTTGACAAATACTACACCATAAAAACTGAAGGTCTGCTTCTGGCAAAAGTACAGAGGCACATGTTTTATTTAGCAACTCTCATACCAAGTAACGCAGATAGTTTTGCCTCTGCATGACAAGCTGTAGTAAAAAAAAAAGGGAGGTAGTTGTTATTTAGGTGATCCAGACCTTTCAAAACAAAAGCAAACAACAACAGAGGGCCTCACTTCTGAATGAGCTGATCAATGCTGCCACCTGCTGCTGTACAACATCTGCAACTTTCTCAGGTGATCAGAGCAACAAGCCCACGCTTCATGTTACTCAGACACTTTAATAACAGCAAACATCAAATATTTGCGACTGTTACCTCACTTATCTGGGTAACTGTACAAACATACAACACTTGTATGTTTCCCAGTAGAGCCCAATTGTTTAACAGCTGAGCTTTCTGAGCGGTTAGAAAATAAACGTTCTTTAGAAAAATTAAAAGTTGTTCCTGCTGCCTCTTTAATACTAAACAGCTGATGTACTCGTCACCCTTCTGGGTGTTTGCTGAACGGGGTGATGTATTCCCGTGAACTCTTTTCTTCTACTCGCTCATTTTGCCACCACAGAGCTGACCTGACCAAAAGTCTTTCATGATTTAGATTAAATAACTAACAGTAATCTGCTCTGAATTGGTATCAAAACCTGAGATGGACTAGACTTTCAGATTTATTACTTAAAAGCTACTCGAGCAGTGTAGCATTTAAAAACAGTGATTAACCCAACTTTCAGTCTCTTGTATGAATAAACCATGAAAAACACTGAAGCTTACATGAACCATAATGCCTCTTATCATCTTTTTGTTCAACCTTTGGTCTTGAAATAAAGTCCATGTCTTCAAAAGTTCCCGCAACCAGTCTGAATCACAAACTTACAGTCATCAAACCAAAGCCCAGACATCAGGACGGCGAGACACTGGGATTATTTTTTTCCATTCTCGGTGTATTCGTGAAGAGAACGCTGATCTTCATGTGAGATGGTTCACATGTCGCCCCTCCCCCATGAGCTCGGAACGAAGCGTCGATCTGATGGACGCCCGGCTCCTCAGCAGGACAGCAGGCGGGACGGGTAGTTGACAAAACAGCGGAACTCATTGGACAGGTTCCTGTTGTGTTTGGGCAAAAAGCTGCACATTTTTACATCCAGGAGATCTTTTGCCAGATTCTCCATGATGGCTCCTGTTGTTGAGAAACACCCCAAACACCACATGTTAAAAACACACCAAAAAAAACTGTTTAATACTAAATTTCACATCTAATCTAGTTTTTTTTTAGCAGCTTGTGCCGCTCGTTCATTGTGACATCAAAGAAGCTAGCATTTATTCTTGACTCATACAGACAGACTGTGTTGTTAGACGATGATCAGAGGCTTCTCTCTGTGAGGAAACTACTTATGTGCCATCATCAGAGCTTGTTTGGGTCTCACCTGTGCACAGCAGCACTTTGCCTTTGCTCAGGTATTTGATGGTTTGGGTCACTTTGCTCAGACACTCCTCGGACAGGTAAGGCGGGTCAGCGAGGACAATGTCGAAGCTGTGAGGAGACACGCTGTCCGGAAGAGACAGCGGCTTGTTGTAGTCGTAGAACACAAAGTCCTCTCCGTAGGAGGCGAAGCGGCGGTCGTACTCCAACACCACGGCAGACACCTGATCTGAACCGTCCACCACACCCTGCTTCAGCTTCTGGTACACGCTGGGCGCGCTCAGGCATGCTATCCTGAGAGGAAAGGAGGCACAAAGCACAAAGTGCTCGCCAATCAGCAAAACCAAACGTCGATTCTACATGGTCACAGAACTCAAGCGTATTTTTTTTTCCTGTTTCACTAAATCAAAAACAGCTAATGACATCCGGGCAGCGTGTTCATGTGGGTGTGCGAGGTTTTACCTTCCTCCCTCTCCAGCCTCTCGTACCGCCTCCTCGGCTAACTGTGTTGCTGTCTCGTCGCTGTACCAGAACTGACTCATCCGCTGGTGGACATGCACAGACAGACATCTGTTACCGACATTCACGTTTCATTAACTCCGTCACATTACTGCGATTTACTGACAATGAGCTGAATTAAACCCTCCAAATAAAAAGGTCTGTTTCACTCTTTCGTGCAAATCTGGTTTAGAATTGGTCATCCTCGTGATTATTAATGGTTTGTCTTGTTTTAATAGTTGAACTTCTTCAAAATAAACACAAAACACCGTAAACTCACCCAGTCCTCCTCCACGGCTCCCACAGCAAACTGGTCTGTGGGTGCAGCGCTGTGATCCGTAACAACCTTCGTTTCCTTGTAAAACTCCTGCAGGGCGGCCAGAGTGTGAGCTGACAGAGTGGGAACATCGTCATCGCTGTCGCTCATGGCTGAAGGAGCAGGACAATGCAGATTATTTGTCAGCGTATGTTTCAGGAATCTCTGAGCAGCCAAAGCTGAGCAGACCGCTGTAAACACTCAGTTTCAAACACTTTTTCTATTGAATATTTGAAAGGTCATAGAGGGGGGATATCTCAGCTATCTACTGGTTCTGTAAGCAAGGAAATCTCACCCACCCACTATTCAGACCCTCTGTTTAAAAGGGGTATTAGCTGTTTGCTCATAGGGTTGTAATCAAACAAAGACAAATGTGGCTTTAATCTAAATAACATTCACTCCAGAGAAAGGCTATTTCAGCATCTCACTGTGTCTACAATCTCTAATGACCACCTCATAGGAGCTGACTCCGGACTACTAACCTTCTTGATCTGAGTGCAGCATTTGATATTATATCCCATAACACCCTTCTGGACAGACTAGCTTCTACTGGAATCACTGACAAACCTTTAAACTGGTTTGAATCCTATCTCTCTGGCCACACTCAAAAATGTCCCGTCCATTTTCAGTTATTAACAATGTTCCTCATGGATCTCTCCTGGGCCCTCTGCTATTTATCCTCCTCTACTTCCTCTTGGTCATATCTTCCATAAAGTTAACATTAGTTTCCATTGTTATGCTGACACCTGTCTACCAAACCTAGCAGCACTCATGTGCCCAGGGCCATCTGTGTTTGCCTCTAGGAAGTCAAATCCTCATTCTCCAACAGCACTCTGCAATTTTATCAAACTAACCAGTGTTAAAACTGCACTTTGTCTAAAAATGTAACAATTTTTCCTCAGTTTCTGCCTCACTACAGGTCAAGAGTCTGGGTGTTGTTCTTTTTTTTTTTCTTTTTTTGTGTCCCGTTTGGATCTTTAGCCATCAGAATTGTTGTCTTAAGGCCAAGAAAGATGCCAAGCGAATTTATTTTACCAAGTGGATCATCATGGCCTTGCCATATTGGTCCACTTGATTGACCTTTATTATAATTATGTATTTATTTTACATACTACAAACGGGACAGACATGACTGGGGGATAGGACAGGGAGAGAGAATGAAAGAAAGAGAGGGAGAGAAAGAAAACCAAAGGGGAGAAGAGACGGTGAGAAGGGGGGGAAGAAAGAAAAACAAAAAGAAACAAAACACCTGGGTCACCTGTATGGAGAAAAAAAACAGAAGAGAAAGCAAACAACAAAGAGCAACATAATAAAAAAAACCAGCACCATCACAATAAACTAGCTAGCAGTAGATAACAGTAGATACTAAATAATAAACGATATTGTGCAGCACGCAAGATAGACAGCGCACAATGTGCTTTGAGGCAGCAGCCAAGAAAGCTGTAGTCCGCGTCTGTGAACACCCGTCTGTACACCCGTGTGTACACCTGTGTGGATCAGCATGCTTGTATTCCAAAGGTTTCTCCATGTAACGATCTGCTAGGGAGTGTGGGGAGCCACAGCCCCGTCCACCAGGGCATGAAGCAGGTATGGAGGAGATCCAGGCCCCAGATATCACAGAGGCCCCAGAGTACAAGGACCCGAGGAGGACCACCAAAGGGGGGGGGAACCGTGCCACCCTCCTGGGAAGAGCTGAGTAGAGCCCCAAAGGAGAGGTCACCCCGCAGCTATGGAGCAGAGGGGGTTGCTGTGGCGTGCCCGCGGGCTCTGCCGGCAGCCAGCTGTGCCAGAGAGGACCGAGCTTCAGGCCCAGAGGCCAGAGGCCTGAGGGCATCCCACCCCCCGGAAGGAGCCCAGCCGGGCCACAGGCGCCTGGCCCCACCAATCGGCCACCAGGAGTGAGCCGGTACATACATGAGCGCCCAGCCCGAGTCGACAAGGACCACCAACACACCAACGTCTGAGGGCATCAGCCACCGGCAGGGAGTGTGGTGAGGGGAGATAGGCCTCCGTACTTTAGAGGGCCTGAGATGTACCCAGAGAGGTTGAGTCTAAGACCCAACCTGACACATAGACACAGACGAACAGGCGCACGTGGACACAGACGTGCATTCCCACCCCATATACACAACCAAATACTCGGCACTCACCCAACGTGTAGACAGACACAAATAGACACTGCACAGACAGTCGCACTCCCCAAACTGGGTGTTGTTCTTAACAGCACACTTTCGTTTCAAGCACACATCAGTGACGTCACACTTTGTAACATTCATCGCCTCCGTTCATCTCTCACACCTAACAGTACTGCCATACTGATTACTGTAACTCTATTCTTTTTGGTCTTCCTCTCAAGCCCCACTCCCAACCTGTCATGGCAGATGCCGCCCCCCCAGCCTAGTTCTGCTGGAGGCTTCTTCCTGTTAAAAGGGAGTTTTTCCTTCCCACAGTCGCCAAATGCTTACTCAAAGGAGGTCATCTGATTGTTGTGGTTTTCTCTGTATTGTTGTGGGATCTTTACCATATAATATAAAGTCAGTTAAGGTGACTGTTGCTGTGGTTGTTGGCTCTTTATAAATAAAACTTAATTTAATTAAATTGAAGCCCATTAAACTTCAACTGGTCCAGAACTCCCTCCATTATTTACGTCACACTCCTTCAGCAGCTCCACTGACTTAAATACTGTAGTAATATCTTTAAGGCTGTAGGCAGCATGAACTTTTGCATGCCCACACACACATCTGCACTTATAGATCTCCTACCATTGGGTCTAGAGCCTCAGCAACTCCTTCCCACCAGACATCCGTAACAATTTCACATTCTGTCTCAGTCTGACTGCTTTCCACCTGTTACATTGTGATTTTACATTTACCCTTACATTGTAAGCTTGTTTTGACTCGATAGACACATTTTGGTTCATCCTTATTTTTTTTCACCTTATGTGTAAGGTGATGCCCCTCCTTTCCTGTCCCTTGATGCAAAACTTTGGAGAACATTTCTTTTTCTTTAGGGTTAGTGTCCTCACAACGAGGGAAAAGCGGCATTTCAAGGCCGAATTAAAAGATCACGTGACAGAAACGGACCCGTGGGTCAAAATTAACATCGCCGGTTAAAGGTCCACGAGACGAGTCTGTCGACCCTGTTCATATACTGACCCAAAAGAAACATACCTGATCAGTAGCTGCTTCCAGTCTGCACTTCTCTGTTGTCAACACGTGAGTAGTCGCAGAATAATGACGCAATCACTAACGTAGCTACAGCTTCAGTGCAGCTGGAAAGAAATCCAAATCGAGTCGATTAATCAGTCCACAGATTTACGAGAAATTGTGTATTTTATCATAAAAACAATTATTTTTTAATTTAACTATTTATTTATTTTTTTAAAGAATCCACTTGGTTTATTGTTTCTCTTCTCTTACATTTTATGAATTCATTAATTGAAGCTCCACCGAGTCCCACCTGACTGAAAGCCACAGCTCGGTGCTGTGACAGATCAAATGTTGGTTTAATGATCTGAGAAACCAGCTGACTTAAACTGTAGAAAAACGCATTTGTATGTTTTGTAGCAATCGGCAGCTGTTAATGGTTTAGTGGATGCGGTGAGAAGGATGTGTGTGGGTAAATATGTGGATGTACATGACTGTGTGTGTGTGTGTGTTTAAGGTACTACAAAGACTATACTGATAAACAACAAAGAACCTTCCTCCTCAGTCCCAGCTAAATTGGCTCTATTTATTTATTTAAAATACATAACTGTGCAAAAGCCCTGAGCAACTCTCCACTTCTTTATGTTTCTCTGGGAAAATGGGAAATAGGTGCAGTGATTTATTGAAATATCTGGACACATAGAAAGAAATACATTTGCAGTCTTCATCACAGCCTGAACTCTTAGCCAAGCTCTCTTGTAATTTCTTTAAGTAGTCTTCAGGAATCGTTCTCCAGGCTTCTTTGAGGACATTGGAAGCTCTTCTTTGCATGTTGGCTGTCTTTTGTTCTATGTTAAGATGATCCCACACGGCTTCACTATTGTCACTACTGGCTAAAATGCAGCCCCAGAACATGAAAGAGCCTCGGGCATGTTTTACAGATGCTTGTAGATATTGTTATACCTATCTTTTGACCTCCTCCATAAGTACTGATGACAATGTTAAACACAACAAATTTGCGATCTTGATCGGACCCATTGTCGCTGATTTTTAGTCCAGTTCTTGTGTAATTTGTCATGCTTCAGTAGCCAGATGAGCTGAAGATGCACTGATCCACATGAAACTCTCAGGTCAGGACTTTTATATACCGTTTTTCTCCTGTAGCTGGGCTTCGTTTTTCAGTCTCGGCACTTCTTTGGTCATCCACTTTTTCAGTTTCCTAATTTTTTTAAGGACACTCTGCATGCCATGTTGAAACGTGGCAAGTGTTTTTGGGAATCTACTTATTGCTGGAAGAGTACTTTTATGTCCATTGGACGGTACTCTCACGCTACCATATATTGGAAGGTAAAAAAATAAATAAAAAAAATCTCAAGAATACTGCCTTAGGGATAAATATAAAGTAATCAGAATTGGTCCCAGGACAGAACCCTGTGGAACTTCATCATTCAGTGCAAATGTTGTTGTGTTTTTGTTTTAAATTTAAACAGAACATAATAAGCAGAACACTTTTTAATTTGTTATCACACAATTTGTCCAGCAGAATGACTTCCACGCCATTGTTTATGATCTTCTGAGCTGTCTACAGCACCTGTAGCAGAGCAGCATCACAGCAGATGGTGGTGTGTAGTCCTGGGTCGTCTTTACAGTAAGCTGGAAACAATCCATGAGCTCTCTTCGCAGGTTAATGGAGTTGCTGGGTATGTACACACACATCTACAAGACCCCAAATATTCTCAATTTTGAATATTCCTAAATTCTGAACCCCCATCAAACATTTACCCCTGAAATTCTCTACTGGTTGGTTCCAGCTATAATAAAATGTGAAGCTCACTACAAACCACAACATTTATAGTGTAACAATTCAAAATAAGCTGTAAATATAGAAAGATTTCTACTTTCTACTCTGTTTCTGAAATAAAACCTTTTGAGGTTGTAAGCACTTCCATACTCTTGCTAAAGCTAAAACCACCCATTAACTGATTCCCAGGATCCAGAAAGAGATGCTTTCTCGACAATATTAATACTAACTCAGTCGGATACGTATTTGTAAAGACCAATTTAGTCTTTTCTTACATTTGTAAAGAATCCTTCCAAAGATTCCTGGATCCAGATCACTTCTGGATTGGGCGATCCTCCACTTCTGATCATTTCCTTTAATGAAAATCTTTCCATAATCTTTTAAAGGTTCACAAAAAACAAAGACTGATCAGGATGTCTTGAAACGTATCTGCCTTCACAGTCTGCAGACTCAAAGGTCTGCTGTAGAACAATCGACAAATCAACAGTTTACTACAGCCAGCGCACATGTCAAAGAAAGTACAGAAGCCAGGACGTTTTATACAATACGTTTATGTACACTTTACACTTCATTAACAAAACAGCCATCTACAATAACAGGGATAGGACTGTGAACGAGGAGGGTTCTGTCTCCAACATAATGCTTCAGCAAGTGGCTCTGATCCTTTTTATTTGGTTTGTTATTGCTGTCCTTCAACTCCAACAGTCTCTGTAATATCCAGTGTGTGTGTGTTGATCGGGTGGAGGTGCTGCTGTAGAAAAATACTAATAAAATCATCCTGCTAAACTTTCAAGGCGCCATCTGTCTCTGGCCTTCACGTGTCCAGAGGCAAGGGGGCCACAATATAAACTAAAATCCAAATAGGAAGGGAAAAAAAAAACCAACTATATCAAACAGCAAAGGTCAACAGCGAGAAAATTGCTCCCTCTTTAGCTGAATTCATACATTGTTGAACTCGTACATCTCTGCCTGCCTTTTACTGGTGTATAAAAACATTTCCGTCATCTTTAATTCCCGTAACGTACATTTCTGAAGGGTATCAGCCTTGAAAACATTATATATTTATAGATATTTACACCCTTTAGTCAAACACAATCTCAATTTGGTTTTCTGACGTTCCCAACAAACAAATGTCCTCCTGTTCCGAGTGCATCAGCAGCCTCAAAGACAGCCGGCCACACCTCATGCTTTGTATGTCTTCTTAGGTTTTTGGCAGGCACAGTCCTTACTGGTTGTCATTTTTCGTATGGCATGATTCTCTCTCCTTATAACACACAGACGCACATAGAGAACAATCGGCAGAACAAAGGCACTCTGGGAAGGACTGGGGTGACGTGTGTGTGTATTTGAACTAGGGTGGGTTGGCCCCTCTAATGCCTCTAACTGCATACAAAACCTGAACAGCAACTTGTTTTGCCCTTAGTGTCGCTCTCTATGTTCCTGTGTGTGTGTGTGTGTGTGTGTGTGTGCGCGCTCCAGAAAGATCCAGGCACATGAGGAGGGGGAGGAGGAGCAGGAGGAGGTGGAAAGGGAGGACACCAGCAATCATCGGCTGCTGCTTGACAGTCCGTGCTCAGTTGCTTCAGTCTAACATGAACCTCTGAGTCATCTGCTCAGCAGTTTAGTCTCCACAATTAGCTCCTCCTCCTCTTCATCGCGTCTGCTGATCGTGCTGGGCAGGCGGGTGAAACAGTAGGAAAGGGGGGGGGGGGGGGGGAGACATCCAAGGAGGTGAAAACAGGGTAAACATTCAGGCATGAGATCAACCGGCCCCAGCTGCCAGAGAGGTCCTCCGAGGCTTTCAGCCGTCCCTTCTACCCATAGTTCTCAGGGATGAAGCAGGGGGCGTCTTTGATTGGTTGCTTTTCAGAACGACGATGATTAGAGGCCGGTTTGGTTTTCCAGTGGTTATTTCACGCAGAGCAGGCCGCCGACGTTGGCTACAAACTCCTCCAGGCTTTTGAGGAAGGCAACCTTCTGCTTGCGGTCCATGGTGGGTGGCGTGCTGCTGGCTGTCAGCTTGTTGAAGGCGTCGGCTAACCGCTGGTAGATTATGGCGTCTCTCTGAGAGGACAGCAGGGTCTCAACCAGCTCCGAGTACTCCGCCTGACATGGAAAACCAATGTAGCATCAGATTAGTGTCAAACGAAGGCAAGGGTTAAAGCAGATAGTATTATCCCTCTTTCATTATAATACATTGAAAAATTGTTTTAATTTTATAATTTATATTGTTAAAAAGAAGGAAACATACACAAGATTCAATGTTCCAGTTTACAGTGTAATCCACTGCAGCGTACACGTCATAGTCACATGTCGGTATCTCTGCTTGCAATTCTGTAAAATTTCCCAACTTTTAAATAAAGTATTCATTATTTTATAAAAATGAACACTAGTAGTTTGCAGAGGATTTAATGAGAAAAGAAGTGGAGGAGTTCAAGCATCTCGGGGTCTTGCTCACGAGTGACGGGAGAGGGGAGTAGGAGATCGACAGACGACGGACGCTGCACCGGTCCTTCGTGCTGAAGAGAGAACGGAGTGTAAAAGCGAAGCTCTCAATTTACCGGTCGATCTATGTCCCTACCCTCACCTATGGTCATGAGCTGTGGGTAGTGACCGAAAGAACAAGATCGCAGATACAAGTGGCAGAAATGAGCTTCCTCCAAAGGGTGGCTGGCCTCTCCCTTAGAGATAGGGTGAGAAGTTCAGCCATCTGGGAGGGGCTCAGAGTAGAGCCGCTGCTCCTCCATATTGAAAGTAGCCAGATGAGGTGGTTTGGGCATCTGACGAGTATGCTTTCAGGGCATGTCCCACTGGGAGGAGGCCCCGGAGCAGACCCAGGACACGCTGGAGAGGTTATATCTCTCGGCTGGCCTGGGAACCGCTTGGTGTTTCACTGGACAAGCTGGAGGTGGTGGCCGGGGAGAGGGAGGTCTGGGCTTTTCTGCTTAGGCTGCTGCCCCCGCGACACGGCCCCGGATAAATGCAATGGATGGATATTCAGAAAATAGATTTAATGAATATTAGTTGTTTACTGTCATGAAAATAACATCCAAAATGTTTTATCTTTGGGTATTAATGTCATGTGGCCTTTTAACTGCATTTGTGTATGTTTGTTTAGTTGTCACTATACGCTAAAAGTCAGTATTATAAGTATATAAATAAATACATAGTTGGAATCTGCATATCTTTCAACCACTTTATGCCCGATGTAATAGCTCTGGTTGAAAGAATAACTACTCGCACATCACAAAACTGGTCAAGTTTTTGTGCAGCTGTGTTTTTGCAAACTAGCCACTAGAGGGCTTCTTGCGTCATTTATGAAACTGTGCCTGCACGCCAGGAGCAACTCAGGTCCCAGTAAAGGGATTTTCTTACATATACAGTTGTTACGTTTAAAAATGTGCCGTCACATTTAACTGTAAGGCAGAAACAGAAAGCCAGCTTGTTTCAATCATTTGCTAAAAGCGCACAAAAAAGGAGGAAAAAAACCAAAAAGCTTTATGTCCAGTAATCAACACATTTTTGCCACTGAGTAAAAGTCTGTTAATAACGGCACAGTTGTGGGTTTCAGCCTGAAGCACTTCTGTATTTGATGAAGCCCACATTTTAAAATGCTGCTTAGAAAAGAAATTCCAATTTAGAAGCTGAACAAAAGCAGAGCCTGGGAACCTTCAAAAAGAAAGACCTTCAGCATCTTAAAAGCCTTCATTTGTTGCACAGAACAAGAGAGGGAGGGAAAAAAGATTTTCACTGAGCTGCATGCACTGTGTGTTACTCACCTGGTGCAGGCACACGAGTGTGTAGAGGGCTTCTCCTGCCGCCACGGTCATCTCTGTGTTGTGTTTTTGCAGGACCAGCATGTCAAACACCAACTGAGTGCACAGAGGACGGCGTGAGCTGGTGTGCATTTGTTTACTTATTAGTACTCCCCCCCTTTCTTCCTTTATAAAAGTTTTATTGTAATGCTGTCATGACAACATGAAGTGCGTATCGTACCTTGAGGAAATGACGGGTGGCGATAAAGAGAGGAGAGTCCTTCTCCTGGTTTTTAGCGCACTGTTCAGCCAGAGGAGACAGAGCCTCCAAACACAGCTGGCTGATTTCAGAACTCATCCTGAAACAGATGTTAAGGAGCACAAACTATTTTGACAAAATCATTTTTGCCTGTTGACAGGCTCGTCCACAGCTGCAGCAGGCAAACAGGAAAACGACTAAGTGCAAGAAAAGAACAAATCTCCCGTGGTGTGGCCTTCTGAGTATTTAGAAAGATTGTTGCCGTATTCCAGACAACATCTATGTCAACAGTTCTATGTAATTATGTAATTATGCAGGCTACATACTGAACTTAAAGGATAGAAAAAGGATCCTATTCCACTAGTATCAAACCGATATCAATACCAGCGTTGAGATCAATGCTATCGATATTTGGATCAATCCGCCCACCTCTACAGCCAATATGTGGATATTCTACAGATACTGGATATTCTCTCATAAATCCCACCATAACAATCAATACTGCTGGCACAGCAAGAGGATACGAGGTCATTCCCAGCTCCAGGGAGAACATGAGGCTCTTGAAGAGGTCTTCTGGCAGCTGTGGGATCTTTTCTGGAAAGATCTCACAGATGAAGGTGATGAGTTTGTAGTACTGGTTACACAAAGAGGGGAACTGGAAAATAACGAGAACAGGATCAGCGTGAGCTCACATATGTCACAGACATGATATTATATCAATATATAAAGAGACATCCGTGATTATGTTTTACCTTGAGCAGGTCCTGAGACATGAGCGGAAGAACTATATTGACACCATAGAGAACGACATCTGCAGCGGATACTGTTCGATTGGATGCTGGTGTTCCCTGGTCTTGATTTCGAAACACATCATCTAGAACGCACAGCCACTTGGTCAAGTTTAAACTTTAGCAACGTCTTCTTTTTAAGAGGAAAAATACGCAAAATCTATTTTTTTAAAAACCTCACCTGTGTCGCTGAAGTCGATGAACTCTTTGGAGAGCAGGTTTGTGAGCAGCTCCATGATGAGCAGCAGGTCCTGGTACTGGTCCTCCTCGGCCGTGGCATCGCTTCGCTTCCTGCTCTGGTTGTTTTTGGAGTAGACCTGCAGCAGCGTTAGGCACGCCTCGTACAGCTTCATGGACTTGGTCTGAATCAGGAGTACACAAGTGACCACTATTACAACTGTGCTTCCATGACGATAAAAATGCTAACCTACAGCCTCCCAGTCGATGCCTCTATGGTATCAATTTGAAAACCCTAGGTGACATCTTTCTCAAGTGATTGTGTTTACAAAATCCTCAGGAAAACAGACCTCTGACCTTAGTCTTGAGGTCAGAGTCACCAAGTTTCAAAGTGATCCAAGAGTTGCGTTAGATGGTGTCAAATTGAAAATCCTATGTTTGGTTGCCAGTGCAGTTTTTTCCTTCTTCAGAAATATATTAAGTGAGTCTTGGACATACAGTTGGAGTTTGTTTCTATGCCAGATGGAAAACCACCAGCATTTTATACTTTAAAACCTTGTCTGCAGGTAACACAGTGGAAACGTCTCTCACCTCTCCCAGGTAACAGATCTGTTTGTGAGCCACTTCCACAAAAACCTCAATGATGAGGTTGATTGTTTCCGGTGTGTTACTGTAAACCTGGGTGACAAAAGAGAAAAAAAAAGGTGTTGTCAGATCAGATTCAGGTTTTAATTCAGCTCAATAGAGATTGACAGACCACGTGACTTTTGCACATTGCATGCTGGGAACTCGTGGCAAAACAATCCAAGTACCGCATCAAATGCAAGCATTTGCAGCACCGCAAACCTTCATTCTCCGGTTCCAATAAATTCTTGCTTTTTCTTTGCCCCCCAAAAAAATTATGTACAAAACGAAGGAGAACAATGCCGGTCCGTACAAAGACAGACTCAACGAAAAGTCAAAGAAAAGATACGAGGAAAAAATCAAAGGAGTGAAAGGGTCAGACCCTTACGAGCACACAGAGTGGACCAAAGACGTTAGCGTGCTGCCCAACTTTCACCACGCTCATATTTATAATTATACGGTTCTTGGAGTGAGTGCATACACTCATGAAGTTTAGTAACTTCAGGTCACTGCAACAAGCCCAGGTACAGTTTACCGACGGATGGGTGCAGGACCTTGAAATGCACCGTGTAGAACGAAAGACCATCGTACCTATCATAAGTTTACCAGTCTCACAAATCGTCGTCATAAATACACATTCCTTAACCGTTTATTAATAGGACCTTTGAGCTCAACGGTAATTAATTAGCAGTGGAAATAATTTCTGGTAGCATCACAGAAATGTAGCAGTGACAATAATACTGTATGCTGTAATCGTACTGGGCAATTAGTGATACAAAACAACTGTTTTATCCTGTGAATAAAAGTATATGTTTTTGTCAATGTACCATAATAACAGAAGCGAAACGCAATATTGTGTCAGGACAATTCACTATTTATGCACAATAAACAAAGGAGCATAGCGCGACCATTTCTGTTCAGCGCCAGACTTAATTGGTGATATAGGTTACAAGCATGTTAAGAAAAATGACGTTTTAACTACTACAAAACACTGACCTTTGCCAGTGTTTTGCTTGGAGCAGACTAACATGTGAGCTGGAGTGTTCTGGGACGTTATATTTGGTATATCCAGGCCATCCGTCGGCTCTTCAACGACGTAATCCGATAACAACCGATCTCTTTACCCGTCGGCTTCCCGTGGCTGTCATGCGACCGGCTATTGCAGTTAATAATACAACAGCTTCTTGACATTTTTTGCGTTTCTTTTTATCGCTGTGTAACTGATTTCAATTGAAAGCCTGCGTGCGCTAGTACCTCTTGCCACGAGTTCCCAGAATTCTTTGCGGTTTTACCCCTGAGTGACGTCACATTTTCAATCTCTATATCTACAGGGTTAGATTCTGTTACCTCCATGAGGCCAATGCAGCTGGACAGGAAGTCCATGAGGAAAGAGAAGAGCGAGGCCACGTTGTCGATCTGCGTCGCCTCTGCGATGCCACACAACGCCTCCAACGTAGCGACGATTTCCTGTTTGACAGCTTCTTCTTGGCTGATCTGAGCAAAGTTCTCTTGGTTGATGAGGTTAAGAAAACGCTGCTGGAGCGGGTGAAGCACCTGCAACGACAGGCAGAAGGTCAGATGGCGAGACAGTGCATTAGAGCTACAGAGTATTTGACTACCGGTATAATATAGAGTCACTGGCCACTTAATTAGGCACAACTGTTCAACTGTTGCTTGTTAGCAAAAAGCGCAGCAACCCATTGCACTTGCAGATACTGGCAAAATAACCTTCTTAAGTTCAACCGAGAATGGGGATGAAAGGTGGTTTATGTGACTTTGAACATGGCATGGCTGTTGGAGTCCGACGTGCTTGTTGGAGCATTTGAGAAACTGCTGACCTAGCAGGATTTTCCCAACAAAACCATCTCTGGATTTACAGAAGATGATCCACAAAAAAAGAGGAAATTCTCTGGGCACATATGCCTTGTTGATGTAATGTCAGGCTCACCAAATTTGGTGATGAGTCTCAATTTCTGCTGTGATGTTTCAGACTGGTGATGGTGTAACTGCGTGGAGGATATTCAAGACCCTCCTTGTAACCCTTTAAAGGGTTTGCCTGAACTCAATCAAACAAAGTGACTTGAACAAGTAGGATAAAAGAGAATTTTCTGTCCATGTAAACAAACATCACTACAGTAGAGATCAACCAAAGCCGTGTTTGATCAGTTGTCAGGTGCTTCGCTCTACTTCCAAACACAGAGCGATCTGACTTCAGACAGAACAGCTGTACGGACCGACAGCTGCGACCTCACTCCTACACTCACCATAATTACTTTGGAGTCATTGTGGCTTTGCACCCCCGTTTACTACTGTCAGCTTATTAAGAAAAGGACCTCCAGGATCACGGCGAGGATCATGTTATACACACGGGAGAAAGACTAAACGCAGGAATATTATCGACTTCATCCATCTGTCCTAATCCTCATAGCTCACTGAACTCTGTGCAGCTCCTCATCTCTAAACAGGACTAAATAATTTGATTTTTTTTTTTTGAAAGGATTTTTTGTGATTTTTAGAGCTGTAATGTTAAAAAGAATTGCAAAAAGCTTTGGCTTGCTAGATTTGACAGACGATGCTACAAAAAGATAAAACTGTGCAAGACGAGAGAAGTAGTTAGAGAAGCAGGCTGCAAACAAACAGATCAAACCCACTTTATACGGGAAAACAACTTAATGCGTCACAAGCACTTGAAACAATTATCCGATGCACAGAGACACACACTGACTGCTTCTTAGCAACGCCGCTCATTACCAAAATGTCACGGCCTTTTACATTTTACTCTTCTGCTAATTCTCCTGTTTCACTGTACTAAGACTTCATTTACTTTGCTTCCCCCCCCCAGTGCAACCACTACTACTAAACAATCATTAATCAGTAAATCACTTAAGTACTTCTACACGTATCAGCACACCTCAGCCCAGTACTGCTGCTTGGCATCAGAGTCCATTTGTGCAAAGCCTCCCAGGACCAGAGCCTTCATCAGAGTCCTCTGCACGGAGCTGGACAGCAGGTGGAGAGGTGGGCTGCGGCTGGCAAATTGCTTCGCCAGGTTCCACCAGCTCTCACACTGCACCACGATGTTTGCCCTGAATGGAGAGGGAGGCAACGGGTCTGTTAGAGTCTGACGATCCACTGTGACTCCTGCCCAGTGCTAACCAGAGAAAAGAATAGATTTTCTTATAAAAATCTGCATTTATCAACACAAGATGTGAAGGGAGATGTAATATTTTTGAAAAGCAAGCAAACATGCTCATGGTTAAATTATATGTGGTTATATTATGTGTAACAAATGTGTCATTGGGGAATGGGAAGGTCATCTAAACATTCAGTTTAAATACTGAACATTTATTTCTGATTACCTGAAAACATTATTTGTCTATCAAAGAGTAACATGTTCTTACCTCTCCCGCTTCTCTACCAGCGTCACCAGCAGCTCCACGGTGTCGTTGGCTAGCTCAGCCTCTGAGCTCCACACGGTCAGGTTGTTGATCACCTTTTCCAGGAGATATCCCACAATCCACTGGGCCCCCTCTGTGTCGGCACCAAACGCTGTGCTGAGGGGGATGCTGATCTGAGGAAGGGTAGAAAAGGATGAGCTGGATAGAAGACGACTGCCTGCTTTATGGCCATTATTGGAGAAAAATACCAACTGGTGCAAAAATGTGTATTACAGCGACAGTGTAGAAAAGATCTGATCGATGAAGCGATCGGTTAGCTCAGCCTTATACCTGCCCATAGAGCTTCTCGTCCACGAGCAGATACGTCTTAGCCCATCGTCTGAGGAACCACACGATGTCCTTCCCCATTTGCGGGCTCAAAAGCTCCGTCAGATTCGCTCTGGTTGCCCTGGACTCCACTTCTGACGTCCTCAACACCGCTGACAGCAACCTGAAGGCAAAGGAAGTTGGATTTAGAGCTTCACCGCCATCTTTTTTTGTTTTGTTTTTACAAATCCTATCCGTTAACAGCACCTAGAGGTATATTTGTCACACAAAAGCACCCTACACAGGTTTCACAGGTAGTCCAGCTCCACCAGGATGGCATATCAACATCCGCCATTGCCAGGAGGTTTGCTGTTTTTCCCAGCACAGTATCAAAAGCATGGGGGACATTCCAGGAGACAGGAAGTTACTCAGGAGAGCTGGACAGGGCCGTAGAAGTCCCAAGAAGGAACAGAATGAGCACTGCCAGAGCCAAAAAATTGACCTTCTGCATGACACTGTTGCAAATGTCTCTGATCAAACAATCAGAAAAAGACTTCATGAGGGTTGCCTGAGGGCCTGAAACCCTCTAATGCAGACCTTCCTAAAGTGTGGGGCCATTGCAGGGGGGGTGCGGCATGAAAAGGGAAAAAACAAAACACAACAACGCTTGGACACTGCTATCACGGGCGCCCACACAAACGCAAAGCAGGAGATGAAGCATCGCTGAATATGTTTCCAAACCAACTTCATTCTAAGCCAAAGACTAGAAAATATGGTGAAGCATGTCTGCCCTTTGGTTTCACCTGCACAAGTGCCGAGGTAGGTCTCCCTGCAGAATTGGTCTTTCCTTTGTAGGGAGCAGCGCTGGGCTGTTTAAATCACAGACAAACAGGATCCCACATTCTTGATTTTTAGTTCACAAACACTTGTAATGACTAACTACTCCTGACATTTTGGAGATGTTAGCTCTTTATACAGTAAAGTTACAGCAGGATACAAATAACATCAGGCTGATCCTGTCACGATTTGTTCCCCCGGTTCAAATCACAGACAAACAGGATCTCACAGCCGTTTATGGTTTTAAACCCATTTTGCACAGAGAGGCACTTTTTGAAAAATGTATTGATAGCAATGTTGAATATTATTACACAGGAAAAAACAACTACATGTAAAATAATCACACCGTGACGCCTCTGCCTTTGTAAACGGAGGGACAGTAACTGCGTGTGTGTAAGCGTGTAAAACCTGCAGATAGTCAGATTAACAGTATTTTGTTTCTGCAATTCCTCTCATGTAAACAATAACGTGGCGCACAGCGTGACGTGAAAAAAGGCGCATCCCTTTGACGCTGCGTGATGAACTCTGTATTCCTCGTCCACACGGAAACGCAAAAAAGGAGTTTTAAAAATCTCAGTTTTCGGTGATTTGAAACGCCGTTTCCGTGTGGACGACACAGCTGCGTTTACAAAAATACCCGTGTAGGTGCGGACGTAGCGTAAAAGAGTTAGTGGTTTATTTATTGCAGTTTACTTGTATTTGCTTAATTGTTTACTAAATGTTTGAGGTGTGAAATAAACTGCAATGGAGCAAAATATGGGTGTGTGTGGTTGGAGGATGTGTTTGTGCGTGTGTGTGTGTGCGTGCGCAAGGGGGGGCGCGAACATTTTTCTGTAAAACAAAGGGGGGCCCAGCGAAAAAAGTTTGGGAACCACTGCTCTAATGAGTCCATATAAGCAGACTGGCATTTGTCATTGATTACCAGAATTGGCAGGCCCACCACTGGCACGCTGTGGTTTTCACACACTGAGCAGAAGTGACAGATGTGAAAAGGTCTCGAGAAACCACGGAGAACGTCACGCTTGTAACCGTTTAACATGGTTCAGCATGTTCAGTGTCTTTATTTCTATCCATTTTGAGATGGCCAATAAATATACCAATGTTGAATATACAGCTCTGGAGGAATTAAAACGCAACAAGGAGACTATGGAGAGACTGTGTAGACACTTTATACTTATACCCTGTGCACAGGCATATTTAATGCCTGGCCATTGATTTTATTGTTAGCAACGAAATTATACCCCACCGCTACAGCAAAATGATCACATATCAGCTGATGATCCTCTTGCTGCCCGTGTGTTAAAGAGTAAGCTTCCCAGTCCACACACACACAATACAAAAGGACAGAGAGACAGAGGGCTTATAGCAGCTTACAGGAGGACAGTGCACAGTTTCACATTGTTTGCAGAAAACAAAACCACGCTGACATTTATGGGGCTGGGGTCGCCCGCTCGCTATTGGGAAACCTGATGCCATCAGCCACTCATATCTGCAATCCACCACACACACACACACACACACACACCTATACACAATGAACAATCTAGAAAAGACAACAGCACCATGACCTTCAACAGACAACATCAGTGGCTGCTGTGAATGTCTATTGTCGTCACTGTGATCACACACACACACACACACACACACACACACACACACACACACACGAATGCCTTTAAACAGACGAGCATCCAGTGCAATGATAAAGCCTCCGAGCAGCCCAAGGCTCCCAACACTGCAAGCTGCACAGCTAATAGATGCTAAAAAATAAATCCTATCCGGTAACAGCTCCTAGAGCTATACTTTGCATGCTTGAGCGTATTTAATTATCTGCTGGTGTATTTTTAGCACCAACATTTTGCACTAATGTACAACAATCCCAGAGTAACAACAGTGCGACACAGAAACTAGAAAAAATGAATGAGGTGCTGCCGTCGTAAAAGAAAAAAAGCTGGAAATATCAGCCACCCTCAGTAAAAACTCAAATATTTGTGAATTACACTGATGCATGTTTTGTCATACGTGTGCATTTATATTTAAAAGAGTCAAAGGAGCTTGCAAAGAAAAGCGTCTGGACTTCTTTAAGTTACTTGAAGACGTTTCACCTCTCATCCGAGAAGCTTCTTCAGTTCTAAGGTCAAATGGTGAGGTGCAAGCTCCTTTGACTACGATGACCTGGATGACTGAGAACCTTCACAGATATATTTAAAAGAGTTTGTCTGGACCGCCCAACATTAAACTATCGTATTACCACAGTACGTGTTCCTGTGTTTTTACAGCTCCACATTCAGACCTGAGTGAATGCAAAGAAACGAGCCCACCTTTAGATTTATGGGACAATAACGGTGACAAACTTTGCGTCCAACTAACTCCCAGCAGTGAGGAAACTGCACGTAGAGAGGGAGGCTTAGACTCAACACACAGTTTAATCTGTATGAGTCCAAAGATGTGATATCAGAATTATAAACCAGCAGTCAAAATGCAACAAAAAGCACAAAGCAAACAAAGATTCAACGTTTCTACAGTCTGGAGCTGCAAATTCTAACTTTTGAAAACAGCAATGAATGTGAGATTTAAGCATCTCAGCTACTCAGAAAAAATGGTTTTAACATGTGTGGGTCCCCGACTACTGGGCAACTACTTCTGCTGACATCTGAAGACACAATGACAAAACTCTCAGACAGCTGCTGGAACCTTAAACAGATTGTTGTCTGAACAGCTAAGCCAGAAGAGCAAGTAACAGCGTACCACAGCTCAACTTAAGATACTTAAATTTTTAAAAACATCTGAAAAAAAATGTGAAGGCTATGACAAAAAAACAAAACAAAAAGCAAACAAACATGAAATAAACAGAGCGCAATACCTGATCACAGAGTCTGTGCGGTTGCAGCCCGGTATGGACGAGGCCTTTTCTCCCGGTGAGCCGAGGATCTGCAGCGTTGTATTGATATCCACCTCTGTTGAGTGTTTGATGGAGAACTCCATCACCTCTGAGGGGATCAGCGGGGTTTCACCCTGAGGATCGTCTGCTAGTAGATAACCTAAAGAGCACAGACAGGTACAGGTAGCCACGTTGAAGCCTGCTCATTTTACTATGAGGGTAAAAGTGAAGTGAAGAAAAATTAACAGTTTAAGCTCTAACTTTGGCTTTTGTTTCATTTCCAGTCTTCTATGTTTGTAACTGGAACATTTTTTGCTCTTAGACTGTTAAAGGTTGGACTGTGATATATTTGCCAGAACATTCAATTTTTTTTAAAGATGGAGTGTTTAATGAACCTTCTGATTATTGTACTTTATTGAGCCCCGTGGGGAAATTGCTCTCTGCATTTAACCCATTCACTCAGTGAAGCAGTGGGCAGCCATTGGGCGCCCGGGGAGCAGTGTGTAGGGACGGTACCTTGCTCAGGGGTACCTCAGGGTAGCTGTTAAGGGGAATCGAACCCCCGACCTTCCAATCATGGGGCAACCACTCTACCTACTGAGCTATCCCTGCCCCCCTGATGAAATTATAACAAAAAAATAAATGATTATTTATTGTGTCAGCCCCATAGACTCCCATGTTAAATGTTCTAACTTTACCACAGAAAAAAAAAACATGTTTACAACCTGACACAAGAATACCATTTTGGTCTCTCCAACTCATTCTTCCTTGATGCTAACAGTACAGGGAATACATTTTTATATACCCGACTTACGCTGTAGCTGCTTTAGCTAATAGGTGCACTGAAATAGGTCGCCTTATAAGGCAGTCACCTTCATTAATCAAATGACTGGGGTCTTAAAATGTGCTTATGGTGTTGGTTACGACCCTAAAGCTAAACTAAAGCTGTCAAAATGCAAGCTAAACAATTAATTCATTTAATTCAAATTAATATTATAATTAACTGCTAATTAGCAACTATTTATCAAAAATAAAATATGAAAACGGCATTGGTCATGTCAAAAACAGGCACAGCTCTACTTTCTCAGGGCTAGGGTGCTAATTGTTTGTAATAACTGAAAAGAGACAAATTTAGTGCAAAAAAAGTGTTGCATGCATGAAATACACTTACTCTGAACTCGTTTTAAAATTAGATTTGAGAGAAGAAGAAAAAAAAGGAGTCTCCTTTTGGGACACTTGTCAACCCTGCCTGAATGGTAATACAGAGAAATTCACAATAATGGCTGCAATATTTCATTAATTAAACCCACAGACTGGGTGGGGTTCTGTTCTTCTGTCCTACTAACACATAAAGCCATTAAATGGAAAAAAGCTGCACTGGAAAAAACATTTATGAGAACTTATTAAACAGCCATATTCTTTTCTACGAGAACATCAGATGGCTTCTCATTTACTTTCTCAAAGTGTATTCAATACTATGTGTGCATGTATTATTTTTGATCTTGGGAAGTTTGCACTGAACCCCAAACACTGGGAAACTACTCTCTACTCTCAGAAACAACCACCGTGAGGTAATGCAACAGTGCTGGATTTACAGTAACTGCAGGTTCAGAGAGGAGGGGGGAAACTGTATAACCACACACAAACGCAGTATGAGTCAATCTGTTTTTCGTAATATTTCTGTCCTGCTGCTGACCTGAGACCAGTATGAGCCAGTGAATGTCCTCATATAAGTCATCCAGGACTTTACGGTCCACTGATCCAAGGTCAGACGAGGCCATAAGGTGCTGCTGGGTCCTCTGCAGCTGGCCGTGCAGTCGTGTTACTCGGTCCTCCAGCAGGCTGCAAACAGGTCAAAATGGAAATATAAAAATAGAAACACAAGCAGTGCAGCACTTAAAAAAAACTAAAAGAATACAAAAAACTAACCAGATAAAGAAACAATCACCAGATCTGTAATCTGAAAGAGGTCACACCAGGTCGAGCTGGTAAGCTGCTGTGTGTTTACCTTGTGAGCAGAGGGATACAGTGGTCAGCTGCCACACGTCCCAACATGCCAATGCTGGACAGCTGGTCTGAGAACAGCTCTCTGTCGTCTTCCTGCAGCTCGTTGATCTCTTCCTCATCGTGAGAGGAAATCCCGTTCACCGACTGAGCGTGGTTCAGGAAAAGTGTGAGATAAATAACATGTTGCCGAGTCCAGTGTTCTTCGTGTACAGTAAAGAAAAAGGCTCACCAGGTTGCGCGTGCCGTCGGGAGCTGCCAAGTGACACTGGATGTATGAGTTGAAAACTTGGATGGCTGGCTGCACGAAGCACCCGCGAGGGAAATGCTCCTCGTCCTGCACGAGCGTTAGCCACGACTCCAGCAGCTTGTCATAGGCCTCCATGTAAACCATGTCATCCTTATCCAGCTGAAATTTATTATAAATTCATTTTAAGCAAAATTGGAAGGCCTGTGAACACTTATTACCGCAAAGTGAACTCTAAAACCTTTCTCTGAGAACTGGATTTGATGAAGAGGGGTCGAAACTCACCACTTCCTCCAGGGCGGCGCTGCGTCCAAACGAGCAGGTGAGCAGCGTGAGGCAGTTGATGAAGGAGGTAAAGAGGTCGCTGGGCAGTGCCGTTAAAATACTCCGTGGGAACATGGTGATCAGATTGGAGATGATATTAGAAATGCCGACTGCCTCCGAGTCCTCGATCTCAATCCTGAGAATGAGGATAATAAACTTTATGAGCTAACAGAGCTACAAATATGCAGCAGATTCATCTTTAAAGCCATAAATCAAGGTTTACTGTATCTGCTGTGGGAATACCAGCAGAAAATAAATGAAAGTAAACGTGATGCACATTTCAAACACTTTCAAAAAGCATCTGTTTAATTTTCAGTTAAAATCAGTGCTTTGGCCCAAGGAAGGCCAGTTTCCACTCCACAGGGTGAGGCTGAGGCCGAACTGGGGGTCACTTTCCGAGTTTCCCTGCTGGTGACGGAGGTTTGGAAACACACATGAAAGTTGATCCTTAACCAAAACTCGTGGGCAACTTGACCCCTGAGCTGTTTTCCACAGCTGCATCGGAGGTTATTTTTATAGTGTTTCAGCATCAAACACCACCACGCACACACGCTGCAAGAATTCAATTTCAAAGAGCATTTTGTCATCAGATTGCACTGTGAAGCATGCCGTAACGGGACACACTGGAAATCATACTTTCCTCACATGCTGAATTCTGAAAATGAGATTTGAATGGTTTTAAATCAGTTTAAAGTGGGAAGAAAAAAGGACACGTGATAATGTCTTATTTCAAAAGGTTGTCAAAAAGGCAAAAACAAAACAGAAACAAAGGCCTTTAAAATTTTATTGTGTGTTAAGAATTTTGAAACTTATGGCTGGCCATTTATCCAACTCTGAAATATGTCCCATCTTTTATATGTGAGTTTTATGGGGGAAAAAGAAGCTCCACATGAACAACATAACTGATGAAACCAGGCTGGAACGGTTTCTCCAAAAAAAAAACAACTTCCTACTTAAAAGCAATACTTCTCTACTTAATAACAATAATATAAATAAAGGTGTTGCAAAGGGAATTTTATATACAGTATCTTTTTAAAACAACATCCTCGTGTCAATTGTGAGCATGAAGGCTTTTTTAAAACTAGCTGTACTGATGTTAAAGAGTTTTTGAAATATTCTGATAATATTTAATAATTATATCTCAACCAAATCATGTAGTGAGCAGGACATTAGACCCTCGTAAACTTTACAGTGTACAGACATGCTTGGCTTGCTACCAACGAGTGTGTTGGGCCCTTTATACCATGCTATAAGCTTTTGCTTACCCGATGTAATAAATGTCCAATTAAAGTATAATGAAAAGCCGCAGCGCCACTCCAAACCACCCTGAAGATTTCTTTTAATGTATTTGCACCTTCCTTGTGTTGCCTTTGCATTTGAGCTGACACACCTCTCCACACTCAGACCAAGTCAGAGAGTAACATTGTTAGAGAGCCTAGCCAAGGCCTCTCCGATGGACTTAAATTGCGAGCAGAACCGTTCAATCGATGTAGCTCGGCCGTCCCTCTCCACATGGTTTTCCGATGAGGCAACTGGAAAAAAGCTCCAAGAATAGGTCATTACAGTGAGTGAGAGTTGCTGAGAGGAGGAAAAAAAGAAAAAAGATAGAGACCCCTCCTCACTTGGTCACATGGTTCAACAGCGAGCATGTGTGTGCATTATGTGTCTGATCTGCACATACAAGTGCACCAATTTAATTCACATCAGAACCACAGTGACCTCACATACACCCACAATTAAATAGAAAACTTTTCTAGTATACTGTTTCAGACCCATGTATCACTTTGATGCAAAAACCCTAATTAAAAACATTACTGTGTTAAAATTCTTTTTTTTATATATGGCGACTTCTATTAATGGTTAATGCTAACATAAAGAGTGCAAGCCTGGTTACTAAAATTACCACCAAACTAAAGTATTATTCAGTATAAATATAGAATAAATGTAACTAAGTAAATGTGGGTTTTTTGTATGAATTGATTTTAAGCTTGTTTGGGCTAAAAACTAAAAAGTGATAAGCTGAAACTCAGTGAAACAAATGCTGACTAAGGTGAGTAAACCTATTCACATTGATCTTAGATTTCACGTATTCAAATATTAATCAGTGCCTTAAAAAAAACAAAGTATCTGATTGACAGACTTTGGTATTAAAGTCTTATTAAAGCGAAACACTTGTGATGCAATTTGCACAGAAACTCAAACCAGCAATTACAGTAAAAAAAAATCAAATAAACTAAAGCAAGAGTGTCGTTTTTAAAAGGAGTACAGGGCTTGGAGTGATTCCACTGTTTTGTAGCCAAAACAAGTCAAATCGAGGTCGAGGTCCAAACATATCAGATTTTTTGCCAAGACATAAAATCTTTAATTATATTCTAAAAAGACCTGGAAGAGAGGCGGAAACCTAAAAATAGGAGTAACTGGATCTCATCTATTGCCTTATTTATCCTCTTATTGTTAAAAGCAGCTGCACTCTGAACCAGACTGCACTTCATTGGAAAGAAGAGAATTAAAACAGTCCCGGCTGGCACAACGACAAACCTGAAACCCTTCCTGAAGCTCATCGACATTCTGAAGGCCGCTACAACTCAGAAATTTTTATTCTGGAAATTTCATCAACTGATAATAAAATATAAAACCTTCACTCATTTCGTTTAAAAAAAAAAAGTCCAAATCTGGGTCAAAATTATTTCTCACAAAGGGCTCAGTAATAGTTTGAAATAACTTAAATTTCTCATCAATGCTCGCTACAACACAAAAACAGGTCCCATCTTCATTGAAACATTCAAGCATTTAACCTTCTCAAAGTGATTTAAATTGGGCAATCAGGCTGCAGGCATTTTTAGGGTTTTCAGAGAGAATAGGTTAGGCATCGCTGACCTAAAGGTGAAAGATCCAATGCTAAAATTCTGATGAGGCATATTACCCATAAAAACTAAACTATGCTAATTATAAAAACCTCTTGATATCTAATATTTTGAATTTTCCTAGAGAACAGCTAGAGTACTTGAAATTTACTAGAGAAATGTCCTATTCACATTTAAGAACAAACATAAGTCAAGAATATTTGAATTTATAGGACTCTCACAGCTTAATCACATGTGTCCTTTAATAGTTGTGGAAATTCATTCTTCCACTTGACAGTTTTTCTTTTCATTATAACATTATAATATAATTTTTTTTAAGTGCCATCAGTTTTACAAAGTGAATCTGTTAAGAAAATCCAATTAGAAAAAGGTTTGACTGGAAACATTTTTTCTAAATGCTGCAGTTTATAGATAGTTTTCATTAAAAACAGTCTGATTAAAGTGGAAGGTTGAAATCCAAGGTTAATCCAGCCAGGATGCTAACTAAGCGAGAAAAAGATGAATCAGTAGTTGAATTATCTGCAGCGATCGTTGGGTTTATCAGTTTGTTGCAGAGAAGATGAAGATAAGAACTACGTGTGAAGGCCACTGTTGTAGGTGAAGGATACATATTTGATCATTTTTGTTCATATAATCTCTAATGAAAGTATACGAACTGATCCAAAACATAAGAAGTAATCAGGAGTTTGGTAAGATCCAGCACCTGTGTTACGCACTCAGCAGTGTGTAACACCGGCTCTCCTACACTACAGATCCACTGAAAATATTTGTCCATCGACTAAAAATGTATTTTTTCTAGAAAAAAGAAAATGACTTCAAGGTTGTTCCAGTGTGCGGATTTTCTCGTTTGCATTTTGAATCATAATCAATTAGGCAAACAAGGAATTTGAAGAGAACACCTTGGACTTAATGTTTTGGTTCTCTGTCATTTTATAGACTGATTACATTAATATAAACTGAAGAAGTAAAAACAACAAAACAACTATTTATACTGGGACAAGGCTCAGACCGCCACTGGTTTCAGCCTGAAACCCAGCTTCAGCTTCTTAACCAGTAACTCTTGTCCCACCCTGCTGCTAAAAGATGGAGAAGTAACCTCTTTCAGTGCATCCTTCCCAATCCCAAAACACACTGATTGGCTGAACCCAGATGCAGAGACAATCAATAGCCTCGCAATATTCACCACAAGATCACAAGCTCTACACCTTCACAGGAGCACTGCTAACAAGCAGGTTCCAAAACAGGAACCCCAGACAGAGGAAGTGCTTTGGTTTCCACACACCTGCCAGCACAATTCATTGTGACAGCTGAATAGAGTCAGCCAAGGAATACAGCATAAATTAGAATATGCTTGCATATACATTGGTCTCCGCTTGGAGATTAAAGAGGGCTTTTTTTGTTAGATGTGGTCTTATCCAAAGGTAGACATACACACTCGCAGGTTACTCTGGTAATAAATCCTTGAAACCAGACTCCCAGATTATTTTGTTAGAGAATGTCACAAGGCAAGCGCTGCATTACCTCTGACTGGAAGCTCTGGTTACGGAGTCATGACTCAACCAAAATTACAACCCTATAGGATGTGGCTGGAAACATCTGTAGTAAAAAGGCTGAAAAAATGTGAAGCACTGAGGCAAGCACTGGCTTCGAGCTGAGCTCCAGGAATGAAAAACATGTATAGACTGCACTGATAATAAGCTGAACGCTGGAACACTCAGTTTAGTCTAGTGGAAGCTGCGCAATATTCTGGTGCATCTCTTTCTTTACAACTAATGAAGACACAGTACTTCTGACAACAGAGCAAATGCTACCTCCAGCTTTCACATTAGCAAGCAATAGTAAAGACATTTCGATTATAGAATAAGATGCTCGACTGTGGCTGACCAAAAACCTTAAAACAAAAGCTGCGTTATCTCACCTCTACACTATGGAAAGTTAATACTAACAATTATATCATAAAATTTGATTGAAAAATGTGCTATTAAAAAATAAAATCAGGCTTATTTTCCTTTTTACATGATGTATCCTTTTCGTTTTAGTCCTCTGTTCATATTTTGACTTCACGCTCTCATGTTGATGGGTTGGATCGGTTAATTTAATTTAAAAATACAGATAAAGCAGGCAATCTGATTGAAACGATGTGCAAAATCACTCAAAATAGTTGCATTTACTACATATAAAACATCCACGACAGCAGACGTATCTTCTTACAGTTCATATGGTCTGTTGTGATTTACATAAACCCTTTTGTTTGCTTGTACTTAGTAAGAATCAGGTTTTTCAAATAAAAACAAAAGGTTTTAAACTGTAGGGAGAGAGATGCTAAAAGGGTTTCAACACGAGCTGCCCAGCTGGAATAGGCAAGCAAACCACATCAGTTTTATTACAGGGTCAGGCAGTTCTGTATTAGATTAGAGGAAGACTATAAAACTGATACAAAAAACACACCCATACCCGGTATTTTCCAGTGTTCGAGAGCTCGCTAATGTCAGTTTTTGTCTTCTTTGGTTAAAAACGTGTCTCCGTGAGAAGAATAAAGGGATAATTTAATCCACTTCGACGTAAATTTAGTTTAAGAGGAATCTGAGAAACATAAGTTACTAGTTTGCTGCATTTGTCACTGAACTGGAAGCCAGTTTCCTGCAGAGCGCGCAGATGCTACAATCAGAGGCTGTTAAAACAGAGACTCAACAAGCAATTACTTCCTGTAAATAAAGCACAAATGGTACAGTATGAGTCACGCTTCTGCTGACGTTGGCCTCCATCACTTGTTGAGTCTCTAAATTTAAGAAACATGACAACCTTGAGATACTGGGGGGAGATAAACAGCTTTTGAGGCTGTCACCAAGGATAATGTAACCACAACAGTGCTTGCTGCTACTGTTTTGTGCATAATGTGCTGTATTCAGCCGAAATGAACGCATTTTAGATGGAGTATTAAAATTAAATCTGCAGAGTTTCAGCCTTTGTAACACAATGCTCTTCCCAGTTCTCTCCTGGTTTATCTGCTTAACCATCTGTGTGACTGATGTAGATAACGGTAAATAGCTTTTACACTGTAGACACACTTTATTAATGGAGCAAGACAAAGATCAATTGTAAACTCAGTAATTCACCCTTAGATGATTTGAATGCTTTTAATGTGTGTTAATGTTAATGCGTTTTTTTTAAGTTTACATATTTTTGGAAATGCACGTGCACAATAGGAATTATTTAATAAAAGGAAACATTTATTTAGTGCAGCGCGTGGTCAGTGTGTATTAACCTTGCGATCTATGGGGAAGCTACTTTAACATGGAGCCTACAGCACAAAACTTACTTGTTATTGATAACAACGCTCTGTGCTTAAAATTTAATGCGGAAAGAGTGGTCACCATAGAGACTGGCCCAACTTAATGTGGTTTACATTCAGCAGCCTGCAGCACCTGATTAGCAAGTTAGAGTGCATAATTGAAAAGAGTGCATACTTTGCAAAATCTAATGTGTTTTAAATGGCAAAGCTAACATGCTCATCTTAGTAGGTACAATAATCACCATGTGGAGCAGATTAGCAAGCATGCAAGCTAACCCTTTCTGAATAACCAAAACAAAATGCAAAGCACAGATAAGGCTGATGGCACTGGCAGGAAATTCTGACCTTTACTTGGCTTGCTATCATATTGTGGTTTATAACTTAAATCCTTCACAAATCAATGACATTCAACTGACCGTCGGACATTACGATTCTGCTAACATGGCTAAAACATCAATGTTTCTCAATAACAAGAATTCAATTTGGTATCTACTTTTGATACATTTCTCCATACCTGTGCCAAAATTCGACTTCAATACCTCAACACAAGCACATAAACGAAGACTACTGCAGTAACTATTATAGTCACTCACCCATTGATCATACTGAGCAGCCCCTCCATCAGGTGGGCCAGGTAAGAGATCTGGGCGTTCTCATCTGGGAATACAGGCCCGTGCATGGAGGCCAGCTGGGCCAGGCACTGAAGGGAATCCTGGGCCATGTCAGAGTCCTCTCGAATCTTCCTGTGTACCTGAACAAGAGGAGAATTTCTTTTTATCATTGTTTTTAAAGTAGAAAAGCAGAGCCTTCGCATAAAAAGGACAGAACCTCTACAATAATCAGTCCACAATGAAGCAGTGAGTGCTCTGGATAATGAAGTACTCCTGTACAGCAAACGTACGGAAAACTGCTGAACACCGTCTGTCAGCTTTAACAATTTAGTGAAGAAGAAAAGATGATCTTTTTCATCAGTCTTCATCAGCCAAAAGGAAACAAAAGTTTCTTTTGGACTACACATGATCAAATATTAATATAACCTAGAGAACAACAATCTTGAGCAGCGCTTGAACACACTTGACCTGCCCATATGGAAAAGAAATAGAAAAAACTTATAAAAGCCTTGCATCAGATGTGGACTACTTCATATAGTGACTCATAGAAGGCTTATATGATTTACTCATGAAAGTGGCCACTTTCATATATTGTTTTAGGAAGTGTCCAAAACATACAAGTTTCATTTATATAATTTTCTAGGGATCTTATATCTGTTTTCACTCTTGTATGCTTTTCATACAAGTTTCACACAAGACAGATACAAACTTTATAAGATTTATATAAATCTTTTCAAAAATGGGTGGGCTCGGCAAAACCTATTAGTCTTATTTTCTCTTTCTTTTAACTTAGGAATGGTATTCCAGTTATTCAAAAGTCATTGCAAATTACTGTGAAATTATTTGTCACCTAAATTTCAACAATATTATTTATTAAAATTATTATTATTATGTTCATCGTCAGACCTTTCTGGCAGGTTCAAGAACAAAAGCCCACGATAAGTGTCTGACCAGTAAAATGTAGTCTGTTCCTAATAACAAACATGACCAACCATCCCAGGCGAGATTGTTGTGGCACAACCAAGTGACCTGTAAATATACTGACCTGTAATATTTTCATAAAAGACAAGCAGCACGCAGCATTCATGAATACTTAGAGCGACCGTTCACATCCTCTATGGACCATTTTCTTAGATATTTTTTAATGACAGCGCTATTGACAATATGTCTTACCCATCAGAAGTTTAATGATAATGATTTCTGAAATAATATCTAATCAATGTGTGACTGTTATGTCATAATTAAACACTGCCCGTGGCATTCTGCATTTTAATAAGTTTTTATTCTTAAAATTAAACTGCAATGTAACAAACACCACTTTGAAATAGAAATGTCTCAGGTCAAGAATAAAAAGGTGAACCTGCCTCATCCTCCTGTCCCCAAAAGCGGAAAAAAAAAAAAAAAACCCATACCAGCTGATAACCTGCAGGATTTATACTCACTGGTGTAATCCCACTACACAGCACACTGAAGCGTCGTGAAATGGCGAATTGATTGTGATCTGTCACTGTGACCCAGGTCTCAAACAAACAATGGTTGAGCAGCCTCAATCAAAATAGAAGAGGAAGAAACAGACTCCTGATGGGGGAGAAAAACAACGAAAACTAAACTGGATGATTCCGTCTCAGTTGCGAGCTTCCATTCAGTTGTGGGATTCGAGGGTTGGTTTGTTGTTTAAGGTCACACTTCAGCAAGAGAAAAAGCATTATTGGATTTGACTGTGCATGCAGACAGGCAAGTGTATGGCAAAGCAGCAGCAGTAAAAGCTCTGAAAGTCATCACAGCCTCTCAGCAACATGTGTTTCCACTATGTGCACGTCTGGAGCTCAAATTCCTTCTTCCTGTGCGCTGTGGCTCTCTTCTCAGCCGGTCCGGGCTCTTTTCCTTTTTCTTCTCCGGTCTCCTCAACTGTCATCCTCTTAAATCCAGAGAGAGTGCTCCTTCATCAACTCCACACTCTTAAACCAACACATGGCCCCATCGCTGAGGCAATCAAACTTTCAACCTCCCTCTCTCCTTTTGCTGGTGCTTCCTCCTCCTCCCCTCAAATGTTCTCCCCTTCTTGCTTCCCCCCTAAATTCTTTATCGCCCCTTCTCCCTGCTCCTCCTCTCTTCTCTTCCCTACAGCTGTGGTGTCCGTTTTGTCGTAAGCCGCGCTGCTGGGAAGAGATCTCAGATGCTAACGTAGCATAACGTTAGTCCTCTCCGTCGCTGCCCTCTTCCAGAGCATGAAGTCATCCTCTGGAAGAGCTCAGCGAGAGGACAGGGGAGGAGGCGAGAGGGGCAACTGGTGAGTGAGCGAGAGAGAAAGAGGGAGGGGTGTAAGAGGCAGACCCAAGCGAGACCCAAGGACTGAACAGCGCGAGCTCTGAAAAAGCAGCTGCACCAGCGAGTGAACCATGCGATGTCAGTAATGTCAGTCGCCTCGACTCTGACTATAAGTAGAGATACTCAGCGAGCACGTGCGAGTGAGTGTGTCCGGGGGGAGTGGATGAAAGCAAGGAGAGCTTTCTGGCACAGGTGATTTTCTTTATTTTGAGGAATATAAAAAACACCCCTTATCAGTATATTAGGGATAGCTCGCTATTTAAACGAATCTTAGCCAGTTTAATAAAAACTCTATTCCAAAACAAAAGATCTTCTTTCAAAAGGTTGTAAAGTTCAGTTTGTTCACATCATTTTAAATGGGAACAGGCTATATAATAAACTGATAATCAACCTCCATCCTCCTGAATTTCTGTGGATCCAGCATTTGGCATCTTCTGTTAGTGAGTTCTCATTCCAATTTAATAAGCTCCAAGGCTACGAGAATCTGTTATTGAAGCATCGCATCCCTCCTTGCTCCGTCTTTGTCCTTTAACTTCAAATCGTGTTTAAAAGAAAATGAAAACATTCCAGGGAGGTAAACCGGGCAAACGAAGCAGAGATAAGCAAAGATTTGATTTGTTGTGGCCAAAATCCCCCGGCACCCCCATACTTCAATAAACTGAATTGGAATTGGCCATGATTTGGATTGTGTTAACAATCCAATTCAGGGTAACAGATTTATGGTTCACGACTCACAAATCAAACCAGAAAAAAGAAAGAAAGAAATACGCTCCTGACACCTTTGGCCTTGAAATATGCAGATTCCTCCTCTGAAAACTGCTCTTTTGCCATTTGTCTGTAGCTGGGGACCCAGCTCTCATTGCTAATAATGGTCCTCGACATGAAAGCGGGGTCATTTTGACAAAGAACTTTGTGCCTGATGCATTTTCAGGTCTATTTTAAATTTGCAGACTGGAAGTACAAAAAGAAATTGACTTTTAAGGAGCACTAATACAGTCCAGAGGTAGACAAGGAGACGACCCTCAAGGGACTATTGGACAAATTTAAATCAGGTATCATTTTTATACTCAGCTTTAGAAAACTACTTTATGTTACGAAATGGGAGGGTGTAATATCGGCGCGCTGACAAACACTAGTAATCCTTGATTATTCCATCACAAATTAAGCACATAAAACATCTTGAACTTTGTTTGGTTGTTTTTCCAACACTCTGACGCCCAAAGAGATGCTGCTGCATGTGAAAGAGGCCATCACTACACTGAAAAACAAAATAAACCTATCTTAGCAAAAACTTTGGAGGGGCAAATCAATCTGGCAGATATCTTAAAAATTTGACGTTCACTGATCAACTCGCCAAAATAAAAAGGCCTTAAAAAAAGACCATAGAAGACAACTATAGGAGATGATTGCAAATTCACTGTTAAAATATGTTGTTATATAAAGCCTGTTGCTGATCACTAGCACGACTGGTTTCTAGATTTATCAAATATGAAATCCTGACTGCAATGCTCCCTGTTGTGGAGATTATCATTGATACCCTGAAGTTCAAATGTATTTACTACTACATATTTTGACAAGGCACCAAACCTCGACTTTCATTAGAGCAGCTCTCATTAGATTAAACAGGATTCAAACTCCAAAACACACGCTTTTCAGTGTATATCAAAGTACCAAGCTTCAACACCTGACACTATCGTAGATAAATTATGTAGCCAGGCAGAGAAGAAAGAGTGGTAGAGTGGGGTGAGGAAGACGAGAACCAGCAAAGAGAAAAAAAAATGAAAGAAAAGGACAGGTAGACAAGACGGGGAGAGGATGCAGACGAAGAGCAAAAGAACAGACAAAGAAAAGGAGTGGGAGAAAGGGAAAGGCAGGGAGAAATGAGGAATGATATTTATAGAAGGAGACAAAGCCTGGTGTCTGTTACCTCAGGGGGCTCAGAGGCTCATCTTTCTGTTTTTTCAAATCAACACAGTGCTCCCAATTTATTGTCTTCGCTCGCTCTTTTCCACCATCACTCTCTCTTCCTCCATGTCTCAGATTGGGTTACTGTCTGCCCGCAGGCCTCTGCTGCAGCCTCATTAGTCCCTGCACTCCACACTGATTGTGTTTACTGGTAAACATGTAATGCTTTAGCGCATGCAGGCTTTTTTCTAGTTGGCATGTAAACGCAATTTCATATCCCAGTAATCTACATCGTAATATAGTACATTTTATATAACTTAAGAAACAATAGACAGTAATTATAATTCGGTGCTCGTTTTCGCTACTGTTGTAAATACTGAATTAAAAAGAAAAAACGTGCACTTAAATTTGCATAATAAAACTGGCCTAGAAAACCTCTCAAATTTGATAAATGTCCCACAGCATATACTCTATCATCCTCTATCTCATTCTCAGTTCGGAATAGCTGATGCAGAGGTTTAGTAGAGAGTCATCCCGTAACCTAAATATCTAGGTACAACTGGCAAATGAGAGACTAAGGCATTTCACAATCCTAGTTACTAAACTTTTGACCTTAACAACCAGCTGGTTCTCAAAGAAATGTGTAAATTTAAATGCCTAATGGCTCTGTCAATAGGAAAAAAATTGCAAGATTGCAAATAGTTACAGTGACTAACTAGTTACCCAGAGGTTGAGTGTGCAAACCCTCAACTGCTGGGTAACGACATTCAATTGCACAGGAACTGCACAGCTCACATGGTAGGAGGCAACCATTCTCCAACCAACCACAGTCAGACTGAGACAGCTTGGTGAAGGTTTGCAAATAAGTTCCTTCTTATTTACAAATGCAGACAGTTTGACAAACTTCGGCAATCTGTGTCAATCTGCACCAATGAATGTAACTCTTATATGATGCGTCTCTTTTGCAACATGAGACTTAATTCAACTAGGTACCAACTTGTTGTATTCTGGTTATATTCAAACTCAAATCACAACAACAGTCGCCTCAAGGCACTTTATATTGTAAGGTAGACCCTACAATAATACATACAGAGAAAGACCCAACAATCATGTGAGTCCCTATGAGGAAGCACTTTGGCAACAGTGGGAAGGAAAAACTCCCTTTTAACAGGAAGTAACCTCCGGCAGAACCAGGCTCAGGGAGGGGCGGGGCCATCTGCTGCAACCGGTTGGGGTGAGAGAAGGAATACAGGATAGAAGACATGCTGTGGAAGAGATAACAAGTATGATTCAGCACGGAGAGGTCTATTAACACATAGTGAGTGAGAAAGGTGCCTGAAGAAGAAATACTCAGTGCATCATGAGAATCCCCCAGCAGCCTCCACCTATTGCATGTATATAGGTGGAGGCTATACATGGGGTCTTGCTTTCCTGAGCGTCTATGTCATTATGCAGTTAAATCCCCGATCTGCAGCAACAACATCGTTATTTGTGGAGGAACTTCAGAATTTCTGTTTCAGATCTATGAGGCAGTAGAAGTAGTTAATCAGAATTGCCAACTTGATCCAATTCCATTGCAAACAACCCAAAACCTGACTGGTTTCATCCTAACGCATCAAAGTCACAACAACAAACTGGTCTCAGTCTTTAAAGCATCCATTTCAAAGAAAACAAGATCACAAGTCGACTGCACACTGCTGCAGTAATTTTGGTTGTGCTGCCGTCCCCAGTCACCGTTTTCCCTAATGTGATTGGAGCACACAATTCACACGCTAAAATCTGCTTCATCACTGCTACCAAACAATGTAACCTGATATCATTTCAGCTTGTTGTGAACCTGAAAAAACACAATAGGGAGCTGGTGGGTTAGTGATGCATCGGTGCCTAGAGATTCCCAGATTCCACAGAGGCTGGAAAAGATGAGATGTTACCATGCAACGTTGGAAAAACCTGAGTAATCGCTTTGTTTCTCTCGTGACTTCTTCTATTCCAACTCCAGCGTGTCACGACAACCGCGACTAACTACTGCAACTTTACCGACTGTTCTTATCAACTAGGAAATAATTCGATATTATGTAACTAGAGATTTGTGTTGGATACATGTCTCAAGTTTTGAAAGAGCAAAAGGAATATTAGATTATATGTGAGTTTGTGAGGCTGTGTGCCTGTGCTTTCATTTTTATTCCTGCGTGCGTGTCTACTCGTGATGAAATAAACCAGATGCATCTGATTTCATTGCATGAGTTATGTTAGTGCGAGGGTACATAATCACAATTTGATGCTGCTCTCTAAACACTTGGAGGCAAACTGAAACTAAAAACACAAACAGCAAACAACAAATCCATAGTTGGGGGGCCAAAAACATACGTGCCTCCGCTTGTGTGCGCGACCCTTTGTGCTGCCTTCTTTTCTGCTCTTTCTTTTTCGGTTGGAGTGGCAGGGTGCGCCGTGATCACGAGGTGCTAAAAATCGACAAAAGTGGAGTGCGTTTATTTTGAAGGAGCAATCAGTGGCGGTTTCTTCCTTTCAATCTCCAGCAGCCCATTTATCCCCAAACCTCTCTCACTGCTGAAAATTGCATCCACAATTCCCTCCCTCTAAATTGTATTTGTCTGCTCCATCTTTTTCTATCCACCAAGATTACCTCCTTCCATTCCTGCACCTCCTCTAATTTTCTCCTCGCTCTCTTTCCCATTTCCCTCATTCCTCCTACTGTTTGTATTTTCTTCCCATCTCTTGTTTCTTACCCTCTTCTCTTCATCCATCATCCCCCTTCCCTGAATCTCACAGCCATAATTGTCCTGAGCTAAAGCGAGAAAACAGATAAGTGCTTTTCTCCAAAAAACCCAAGGGGCCAGAATGACACTTGGGTGGACTGAGCGTCTTTTCAGCAGCCGAATGGCTTCGACGCGCTGCATAATTATCAAGATGACTTCTGAGATATGTGCTCGTCCTCTCAGCCAGAATGGAGATCTCAACCTCTGCTCTGGGTGGTCACTAATCATCTGCCTCCAGTATTATCTCATTGGTTTGTAGATTCATTCTAGTAATTGTCAGTGAACTTACAGACTGACTCAAGCCACTTGCTTTAATGCCTGCCTTTGACTTTTATTTAGTTAACCTGCTACTTCCAATTTATTGCTGTTCAATTTAGACCTTATTTGCATAGCTTTATAACTATTAACATTACTTTACATTACATTACTTTTGTAATTACTGACCTAAAGAACCATCCGTACTCTCATAAGCTCTGTCCCCATTAAGGTCAGATTTGTTATAGTCCACATTCCAGGCAAGTCAAAGTTTAACCAGGAAGTCATTCTGTAAAGTTTAACTGATGTTTATAACACACAGTATAAACACTAATTTTTAGTTTTACCCTTTCTTTCAAGGTAAATTTCAGCTACTGTGAAGGACTGCAGAAGTTCTTTGTGATCACCTGGCAGCTTGTGTTTCTTGCTTCCTCCTTCTATATAAACACGGGGGGAAAAAACAAGAAAAAAGAAACCGTTGACAGGAAAAAGTCCAGAGCTTTTAATTATAAAAATATTCTGGATTGCTGAGAATTAAAACATTTTTTTAAAAGACCATTTAAAAAGAAATAAATAAAATTTTAAAATACTGGCAGCTGCCGGTGCTACTCCCCTCAGCTTCCTAGTAGATGGACATATGGCATCAATTTGAAAATCCTAGGGGACATCTTTCCTGATGTATTGTGTTCACAAGATTTTAAGAAAACTTGACCTCTGACCTTGAGGTTGAGGCTAGCGAGATTTGAAGACCTATGGTATTAATTTGAAAATCGTACATCGCCTCCTTCTTGAGTTCTGGGATTCACAAGCTTGCCTGCCTGCCCACCGGAGGTGTGGTGACAATACCCCATCAGCCTTTTACAGCTTAGGGGGTAAACAAAAATAAATAAATCAACAATATGTGCGATGTCTCTGATCAACAACTAAACTTTTTTTGTCTGCATTCACAACAGCTTCTTTTTTTAAACTCACAGCACTGATAAAGAGGGCAAAGGAAGGGAGACTGACAGGCACCCACCCACAGACAGAGGGAGACTCCCAAGAGGCCCTCAATAGGATGAAGTGTGTGTGTGTGTGTGTGTGTGTGTGTTATGGTTGGGTTACTGTGGTTGTTAACAGGGGCCCCTAATCCTGGGCTGGGTTCTAATCCTGCCACTGGACTGTGACCCTGATGGCGCGTGTCTATAAGACCCCCCCTCGACACACACAGACACACTCTTTAGCCTGTTGCCACTCAGGGACACACGGCAGCTGAGACAGCAGAGTATCCCATTAAAGTGAATAAACACACCCAAACACACCTCAGATCCAAACAGAGGGTATGCACAAACATCTAGTGCACAAGCTCAAACTGTCAAACTGACATAATCCCGTAGAGACGGACGTGTGTTAGCAACACACATGAAAATGGAGACAACACAAGAAGGATGATGGTGCAACATACGCACACAGACACGCACACACCGGCAGCTGACATCTCCACAGCAGCCTTACAATAACAAACAGTTGAGCTACTAGAAATACCGCAGCGAGAGATGAAACGGGAGGTCTGACAACTGAAACCGCCGCAAAAAGCCTCCCGCAGATTCCAGCAGCAAAGAGAAGCTACGGAAAAACGACAAATATTTTTATTCGAGCCAAACGGCCGCGATCAGCCAATCAAGTCCTTGATTAGGCTGCTGTAATTTGTACAACAAACTGTGATTACATCCACTGCTTAGCGCCAATTACAGTTAATGGTGATTTCTTTGTGATCAAAGTTGTGACAATCAGAGGGAAAACTTTCTGCTGTGTAGAGAGAAAAGAAGAAGAAAAAAAAAGACTGAGACTGTCAAAGAGTGGTAATTATCAGGCAATGCAAATGAGGGCTTATGAACAAAACATGAGTGTTTCACCAGTTCAACAGCAACAAAGCTCTCCAGACACAGCAGAGGAAAATGACAGGATTGTAGTCGCAGCTGAGAAAGAATAACTCAGACCTCTGGCCAACAGGATATGCAGACATATAACCAATGAAATATCGCATTCAGAATAATTCACAAATAAATAAATTATGACATTTCATTTTTCACATCTTAACGTGAATCATTGAACAACAACAACAACAACTCAAACTCAACTATATGGTAGTAGTTCTGGCATTGTGGACAAATGCTAAATCCTGATTTTTTTTTTTTTTTTAAAAAGCCCCAAATTTTCAACTGATGGAAGCATAAAGTGCAGATGACTTGACATGAATACAAAAAAAAAGAAAAAAGCATACCATTATTAGGAGGGAGGGTCCCTTTGGTGGTCACGTTCCCTTAAGATTTTTTCATGTTCACTGGATTGAATCAAATAATTTCTGCAGATTTTTCAGTTTCTTCCTCAAAACTCGTAAACTGGATTCAAATCTAGAATATGGGGAATTCTCCTGATATAGTTAAGCTTTTGAAACCAGTGAGAGACACGATGCTGTAAAATGTTGGAAGTAGCCGCACACTGTAAAGAATAACACCCAAGATAAGCTGTGGCACCACAACAACACTGATCTGTATTATATGCCCTAAAATATAGAGAGAGGGATCAGCCGGAGTCCAGATCACTGATGCAGATGTTAATTCTACCGTCTGTAACCTAAGCAGAAATCAACAGTCACCCATCCAGGGTTTCCCAGTTAGCCACCTCGAGGCTTGATGTGTGACCACAATTGTAAAAACTAAACAATCGAAGCCTGTCAGCTCTCGGCAGTATGTCTGCAAAAGAGCCCACAGCTTCAGTAGCGTTTGGTAGAGATGTAGAAGACAGGTGGAAGATAAAAGGAAGGAGCCACATATGGCAGCAGGCAACTGAAAGGCTGTACAGTGAAGCAGTATCTGGTAACTGGCTGCCAGTGAGCATAGATGGATGCTGGAAGGAAGAAGAGCTGACCAGTTTGTTCCAATCCTCTCATCCGCACTGTGTGCTCAGCCAGCGTGGGCCGTCTCTTAAAACACACGGAACAAAAATACACATTTACTTCACCGGGCGGTCCTCTGGACAGTAACACAATAACACGACCCCACGGCAAAGCACTCATAAATCTACTTAATGGTGCATTCAATAAACCCACAAAGCTAGTGCAAACTTAAGATGTGCCAAACGAGGCGGTCAAATGAAATCCTTCTGCCCCACATGAAAAGACGAGTTCTCTCTCTTTGCTTATAATAAATAAACCGCCTGTCAGGAGAGGAAAGGAGGAGACAAGAACAACACAATAAAGAGACAAAATGACTTTGTTTTGGATGAAAACTTTGGGGAAAAGAAGTCTTCTGGTGTAGTGGTGATTCTGGTGGAGGCAACCATTGCTATACAAGTTTCATCAGAAGCTACTGTAACAACTTCATGCATGCGAAAGTGTGCAGAGGAACTCATGATACTTCACATCAGGGTTTAAGGTTCAAATTCAGCATCAAACACTTCAAAATAAATTAAAATAAAATACAACTTTGAGAAGCTGGTAGAGCTCTGAGAAGAAAAACAGAGATCCAGCATGGACGGGATACTCACAGTGAAGAAGAGGTCCATGACACGTGTGTCCAATAGCGCTTCCCTCCAGGTCTCTGTGGGCTTAAGCGTGACGTTCTGCGTGGCCTCGAACATGGCGATGTAGTGGCGCCCCAGTGAATCGCCGCCAGTTAAGGCCAGTAACAGCATGAAGAGGAGGAGGAGGAGGAGAGGGAGGAGTACCACACAAAGAGCACACTCTCAGTTGATATTCTGGTTTCGTTTGACTGGCAGCAGAAACTTGTCAATTGTTAACCAGCTCTTCCTCTCATTGACCCTGTCAATCTTTATTCCACGAGTTTTTGTTTTTTCTAATTTTCTCACCCTGCCCTCCTTGGTGGCTTTGTTTTCTTCGCTCTTCCTTCTTTCTCCTTTGTCAGCTCTTCATTTGCCACAGCTTTTACCCACACAGTAAATCTCAACTTCTTTCTCACACTTTTGCCCACTGTCCCTCTCCCTCCATCTGCTTTCTCAGACTTTCCCCGGTCTTTACCCTCTGACTTTGCCTGACACCTTCTTCCCTTCTTGTCCTCTTATTCACCCCTCTTCCTACCAGCCCTCCCTTCTTTCGCTGTTTTCTCTCTTCTGCTTCCTCAAGATCTGAAAAGCTCCAGACACACTCTCGCCGCAGCCAATCCACACTTGGCCTCTTTGTCCACTCCTCTGCAAGACGTCCTCGAGACTCCTTACTGCCCTGAAACACTCCCCCTCCCTCCTCAGCCAATCACTTTGTCCCTCCTTCGGACTGCTTCCCAGTCCTGAAACCAAGGCCCCCCTCATACTTCTATCACACTCTGTCCTCTCATGTCAATCAACACTCTTTTCCCTCATGAACATTTTTAAATTGTACTCCTTGGTCCTAACATGACACTTTCTCTCTCCTTGTCCGCACAACCCGACCTTCTCATTTGAAACCATCATCTTAAACCCACAATCACTCTCTGTTCTGAAGGCTATAAAAACATTTTCATCTTAATGTCCCTCGTCTCCTTTCTCCCAAACAAATCTGTTTTCCACGCTCTCACAACACACAGTCTCCTTATTTAAGACTTTCTCTGCACCCACAAGCTTTTCACAAACCCACAACACACACACACTCTCCCTGTCCTTATTCTAAAACGCTAAAGACACATCCACAACAAGCTTTTTATTTTCTCCTTAGCTCATCAAGAACAATCCTTTTTACTACTTCCCTTCCCTAGGCCAACCGGGGCTTTTCTCTCTCCTTAACCAAGCACCTCACAAAAACCCACAACACTTTGCACTCATCAGACAATTTGTCTTGCTTTATTAACCACCATCAAGAACCACTTCTTTGTTCCTTATCCCCCCAAAAATAATAAATTTGTCTCCTACTGTAAAATACATTTTCACCACAAATCAAACAACAAGTAGGTTCCTTCTGTTTTCTGTCCTCCTGGCTTTTGGAAGTGCAAACAATCTCTTACCTCACTAGAGAACAATCCATCAAACCTCTCTCTTCATGGCCTCTCTGCAATCCTCCCTCCAACGCCGGCCTCGTCAAAACAAACTCCCACAGGAGACTCAATAAACCTGAGATTATCTGTATATATCAACAGCTTCACAGCTTCAGTTGACGCTTTTCATTATGAATTAATTTACTGAATATTTTTCTAACACATTCTCTCATAACCTGCTTAAAGCGCATGGACAGATGGATTTTTCTGACAGAAAACAAAAGACACTATCCCAAACCAAAGGATGACATCAAATATTTTGTTTGCCAGAGGAACGGTTTAAGGCCCGACCAGAATCAGCTACAACTGAGGAGAACCATCGGCTTTCATGTGTGAAAAATTAATTTCCATAGTTGCTACCAACTGCTAAATCCCAAGTTAAACCCAAAGGCTAAACTGGCCTATCCATCCATTTTCCTAACTGCTTATCAAATTCAGGGTCATTGAGGGCAGGAGCCTATGTCAGCTTTTACGGGGTAGGGGGGTGGACACACCCTGCACAGGTCACTAGACCTAACACAGAGAGTCAGACAAGCAATCACACTTACATTCAAGTGCACAGCCAACTTTGAATCATCAGTTAACCCAACATGCAAGTATTTGGGCTGTTGGGTTATACAGGAGAACCTGCGCAGGCACAGGCAGGACGCGCTAACTGCACACCCAAAGCTGCACCCTCCCCTCACATGAAACTCAGGGACACACAGGGTGGAGAGAAAAAAAAAACCCAACGAAAAAATAACTTAAAAACAAACAAACAAAACAAAACAAGATTAAAAAAGAAAAGAAAAAAAAAAGCACACCGATCCATATCACTACCCTGCGGCTCAGTGACAGCACAAGGAAACTTCCATAGGAATGTTTGATCAAAGCCAAACGGCGACAGAGGCTGGCAAGGTCACGCATTCCTGCCACACCAGTCGACAGTCACTCCCCGTGCACACACCCCACCACAACACACCACACCACACTTCTCGGCACAGAAGTTGGCACCTGTTTAAGGGCCTGTGGGATTGTGTGTGTGTCCGTCCATCCAATGATTGGCTTTCAGGCTACTTTAAAAATAGTCGTGGCGAGGCACAGGACCTCTAACTGAACCTTAGGGGGAATGAGAAAGAGGTCAGATAAGTAGTGAGTGTTCCTCAATGACTAACAAACAACTGGAGTTAACCATTTCATTCTGATTAAACACTTTCCTTTCACGATTAGTTCCTCTGAAAGCCCCTCTTAACTTGATTTTAAACACTCTTTTTTTTGTCTAGCTTAAATGTCAGTTGTCATGTTGGCTTTATAAAACTAACCAAGGTTGTTGCCTCTTAACGTTCCTGTCATGTTCTAAATCAAATTCCTGTTTGTCAATCATCAGTGAAAAAGCCCAGGAGAAAAAAAAATATATTTATGAGGCCAGAGACAAAAGAGAGAAGCAGGTTAACGCGTGGTCCTAATGCAAGTGCGGCTAACTTGCGACACGCAACTAGACGCAGTCTCCACAGGGAGGGACCACCTCTGTGATAAAGGCCGTACAAACACTCCTAAAGATCAAATGACTGAGACTAAACTCACAAAACCTCAGGAATGATAACTACACAGCTACTTCAGACATTTCATGCAGATGGACAGAGCAGTGATGCAGTCTGACAGGCAGAATTACAGGAAAACTGGAAGAAATGTAACTGGTTTGAACCCTCCACTGTATTGGATTAAGAGCAGATTATAAACACTAGTGCTCAGGAATACATGTTATCTTTACAACTTCCAAGCAGATGACTGAAAATAACTTGGAAGCAACTTTCTAGGAAAAAGATAACATAATATAGCCAAGTGCAGCATGCTTATTAACACTTTTTATACCTGTGCAATGTCCTTGTAACGAAATGGAATTTTAATTATTTTATTTGAAAGTAAATATTTAAGGGCAGGCCTGCTAAAATAAGTCAGGTTCTTACAAGACCATATTATGGAGTGGAAACATTTTCTCCTCCTACATCTTTTGTTATGGATAGGCGTAGCTTTGGGTCACGTGGTGTCAGTAATAGTGATTGTTATATCACCTGTTCACGGCCCGAGGGAAATTTTGTGAATGAGTGGGTGATGGGGGAAGTCGACTTTTGCTGATCGCTCAAGCTTGGAATGTTTTTTGATCACTGTTTTTCTACGGATTTTAAGGATTTGACAACAAATAAAGGAGTTTTAACTTGGAACTTTGACTAACGTTTTAAACAGCGGGCGCGTCAACATTATTCCCCTATTCAGCTGCTCGGCGACTCAAAGGCTTGACAGTCGCCAATATTTGTCAGCAAAAGTGCGACGGCAATGGACGTCCCGCAATCAGCGCTGAATAAACGCCGATGCGAGCCCACACACCGCCGCCACTACACCCGTAAAAGCGGCTAGACCGACAGATAAGGAGAAGACGACGGTGGTATGTAAACTGTGTTTTTGTGCTGCGTATTGTTTGTTTGAACGCAGTTTGGATTCTGACCATACGAAGATGTTTTTGTGACACGCCCACCGCTACGTTTGCTGCTGGATTTGGTGTGTGTGAGTTGTGGCTCTGCAGGCGTTCAACTGAGTTTGAAGGAATTGCTGTTGCCTTTGTTTTGGATTTTGGCATGCTGCTTATGTTGAATGCTTAAAATGAGTGGATCACAGGCTGCATCTGTTGTTGGAAAAACTGAAAAGGATAAAAGAATAACTTCCCTCACTGAGAAAGCTCTTGCAAACAAAATTGAAACCATCCAAACAGATCGGAAAAGGCATGTAAACAAAATGAAAAGTGTTATTATGTCTCTTAAAGAGCTAATGAAAGATGATAAAAATCATTCACAAGTCAAAAAACAGTTTGATGAGTTAACACACCTGTTTAAGGATGCCAGTGCATTGCATGAATCTTTACTTTCTCTAATCTCATTTGATGAGAAAGCTAAACAAAATACATGGTTCTCAAGCATCTCTAAATACAATAAAGGGTTTATGGAGGATGTTAAGATATGGCTTTCTGAAACTGATAAACATTCGGGGAGGCCATCATCTGACAAAGCGCAGTCACAGGAAACTTCCCTGAGAGGAGAAATGGAGGTGCGAGAGCACACTGGAAAAGAACCTCAATTATCTCTTAATCCTCAGAATGATGTTAATGATGACGTGTTGCCATCCGACAGTGTGTCAAATCAAGGCAGTAGGTCAAGCTCAAGAGTATCATCTACTTCATCTGCACGTCTCAGGGCAGAAGCTGAAATGGCCGCCTTGCTTGCACGTCAACATATGCTGAAAGAAAAACACTCTCTTGAAGAACAAGAGGAACAATTGAGGAGAAAGAAAGAACAACTTCAGCTTGAAGCAGATATAGCTGCAACTGTTGCAAAGGTGAACGTGCTGAGAACTGGATCCACTAAGCGGAGCGTCGCTTCACGGAAATCTAATGGAATGGAATCATATTTTAAAACAAAGGGAAACAGCCTTGAAATTCTTAATGCTGATGCAGAGACTTTTGTTCCTCAGATGCTTACAGAAGGAAATGCAATCACTGGGAATGCAGAGCTTCAAGTAAAAACAGTGCAACAGAATATGAAAAGGGAAAGGCCTGCACCAGCTCTTATGGGGCCTTCTGACGCCTTTGGATCAATTCCACCTTTGCCTAAGCCACAAGCTGCTCTTCCAGTAGCCAATGAAAATCTGTTGTCCATTATGGAAAAACAAAATGAATTAACTTGTATGTTGGTCCATCAGCAAAGTCTTTCTTCACTGCCCAAAAGGGAGATTCAAACCTTTGATGGTGACCCTTTACATTTTCAGGCCTTTATGCGCTCGTTTGAACAGGTCATAGAAGCAAAGACTGGCGATGCTGGTGACTGCCTGCATTATCTTGCACAGTACACCAAGGGGCAGCCCAATGAACTTGTTAAAAGCTGCCAACATATGTCTGGAAGTGCTGGATATGTAAAGGCAAAGACTCTGCTGTATGAGCACTTTGGGAATGGACATGTGATTGCATCTGCCTATTTGAACAAAGTTCACTCATGGCCACTGATTAGATCGGAAGATGGAAAAGCTCTTCAGGCATATTGTTTGTTCTTACGTGGATGCTGCAATGCAATGGAAGAGATTGATGATCTCTCTGAATTAAATACACCTGCCAATATGCTTGCTGTGATTAGAAGACTGCCATATAAGTTAAAAGACAAATGGCGAACAGTAGCATGTGACATTCAGGAGAGGCAACATCGCAGAGCCGCATTCATTGACATTCTTTCCTTCCTTGAGCGTCAAGTTAAAATCGCAACAGATCCCATCTTTGGAAATCTATGTGACGTTCCAGCAACACATCTAGCAGCCAAGGGCAGCAATGGAGGGAAATGTTCTCCACATCTAAAAGCTAAAGGAAGTAGCTTCGCCACAACAGTCTCTGACGTCGAGAGACAGAATCAGATAGAGGCTCAAGATCGTCACAGCACTGTGAAGGCTTGTTTTTTCTGCAAAGGCGGACACACACTGGAGTCATGCGCTCTGCTTGATAAGAAACCTCATGATGAGAAGATTTCTTTTCTTAAAAAGAACCGCATTTGTTTTGGCTGTTTGTGTACTGGGCACATAAGCAAAGAATGCAGAAAACGCCTTTCATGTAAAATCTGTGGCCTCCGACATGCAAGTATACTCCATATTCACCACAAAGAGAAGAATGAAGTCAAACCTAATAATGAGGCAGATAACATTCCTGTTACGATCCAGACTAGTGGTCTTACTGGGGCCGGTGAACAGGACTGTAAGCTTGCCATTGTGCCAGTTAAAGTAAAATCAAAGAGAGGTCAAAGAATAGTGGAAACGTATGCCTTTCTGGACCAAGGGAGTTCAGCATCCTTTTGTACAGTGGGTCTTATGGACAAGCTGAATATTGCTGGGAGGAGGACAAAGATTCTCCTGCGCACCATGGGACAGGAGAAAGTGGTGGACAGTTTCATTGTACCTGAACTTGAAGTTGCTGGATTGGACAGTGACATGTACTGTGATATGCCTAACCTCTTCACTCAGCATAAAATGCCTGTAGATATTGGTAACATCCCAAATCAACAGGACCTGGATGACTGGCCACATTTGAAGCATGTTCATTTGCCAGAAATTAAGGCCAATGTTGAGCTTTTGATTGGCATGAATATGCCCAGAGCTCTAGAACCTTTGGAGGTCATCCGGAGTGTTGGCGATGGTCCTTTTGCCATTAGGACTGTGCTCGGCTGGACTGTGAATGGGCCACTTAATCGAGAATGCTGTGGAAGGCCAGGATGTTTGGCAACAGTCACTGTCAACAGAGTTTCTGCTGTCACACTGGACAAGCTATGGAAACAGCAGTTCAAGATGGACTTTCCCGAGAGCAGCGATGATGAACAGATGGGGCTGTCAAAGGAAGACTTGAAGTTCCTGGAATTGGCCAGCAAGACTGTGACTTTGGGGGATGGGCACTACAGCATTGCCCTGCCACTGAAAGACCGAGACATAAGAATGCCTGACAACCGTGCAATTGTTGAGCAACGAGCCTTAGGTTTGAAGAAAAGGTTCATCAGAGATAAAGACTTTCATAAAGACTATACTGCCTTCATGACAGATCTTATATCTAGAGGATATGCAAAGAGAGTCCCAGTCACAGAATTAGAGCGCAGTGATGGGAAGCTTTGGTATATCCCTCATCATGGGGTTTACCATCCTACCAAGAGGAAGATGCGCGTCGTCTTTGACTGTGCAGCATCATTCCAGGGCGTCTCTCTTAATGCGCAGCTCCTGAGTGGTCCTGACTTAACAAACAGTTTGGTTGGCGTACTGACGAGGTTCAGAAAAGAGCCCATTGTTTTGATGTCTGACATCGAGGCTATGTTTCATCAGGTGCATGTGCCAGAGGAAGATGCTGACCTTTTGAGGTTTCTTTGGTGGCCCGGTGGTGACATCAATCAGCGCATGCAGGAGTACAGGATGGGTGTTCATTTGTTTGGGGCAACGTCCTCTCCGAGCTGTGCTAACTACGCCCTGCGGAAATGCGCAGAGGATAACAAAGCATACTTCAGCCAGCAGGTGATCGACACCATTCTGTATAGTTTTTACGTCGATGACTGCCTTGCTTCAATATGCTCTGAAGAAGAAGCCATCAATCTTTACTCAGACCTCAGAGACATTTGCGCCAAAGGTGGTTTCCACTTAACAAAGTGGATCAGCAATAGCCGCAGTGTTTTGGCAGTTATACCTGAGGAGGAAAGAGCAAATGAAGTTAAGGAGCTAGACCTGGATTGTGACCTTTTACCTGTTGAGCGGGCATTGGGAGTGAAGTGGTGCCTGCAGTCAGATGCATTTAAGTTCTGCATATCTATCCCAAACAGACCATTGACTCGGAGAGCAATCCTATCCACAGTAAGCTCCTTCTATGACCCTCTGGGGTTCCTTGCTCCTGTTATCTTCACAGCCAAGAGAATCCTTCAAGATCTGTGCCAGAGGGGGATAGGATGGGATGATGCTATACCATCAGCAGTTGCTCAAGAGTGGAAAAGCTGGGTAGAAGAATTGCATCTGTTGAACAACATCAGCATCAGACGATGTTTAAAGCCTTCTGACTTTGGACAGACGACCACAGCTCAGTTGCATCATTTTGCAGATGCGAGTGAGAAGGGCTATGGGGCTGTTACCTACCTGTTGCTGCACAACAGTCGCTCACAGACGCACAGTTCCTTTATAATGGGAAAATCCAGAGTGGCACCTTTAAAACCAGTCACAATCCCTCGCATGGAATTGACGGCAGCAGTGGTAGCGGTTCGCATGGATAGAATGTGGAGGAGGGAGCTGAGACTACCTCTCCTAAACTCTGTCTTTTGGACGGACAGCACCGCAGTGTTGAAATATATAAACAATGAGACTTCCAGGTTCCGTGTTTTTGTGGCGAACAGAGTGTCAGAAATCCTCAAGGCTTCTAGTGCCTCCCAATGGAGGTATGTGAACACCACACATAACCCTGCGGACCTTGCCTCCAGAGGTATGAAGGCAGAGACCTTTTTACGTGACACTGAATGGATATCTGGTCCTGCATTTCTTACACAGCCAGAGAACAATTGGCCTGTGAACCCAGGAAACTTGCAAGAACTTCCACATGAAGATCCTGAAGTTAAGGTGTCTGCTGCCATCGAGGTCTTACAAGCACACGATGATGATCATCCTCTGACCCTTTTAATCCATCGTGCCTCATCCTGGACTCGTCTCATCAGGGTGATGGGTTGGATTTTGAGGTTCAAGACATTGCTTTTGCATCGCAAGAAGAAACATTTCCAGTCTGCATCTGATGCAATTCAGTCTGAAGATGCCCAACATAAGGTTGATTTCCGGCATGGCTTTCTTTCGTTGGGAGAGATTGAGGATGCTGAGATGCAAATAATTAAGTTCTGTCAGAGGAAAAGATATGCCGAAGAAATTTCTCGTCTCCAAAGTGGAGAGTCTGTGAAACGAAGCAGCCACATATATAAGTTGAATCCTGTTTTGGAGGATGATGTGCTGCGGGTTGGCGGACGTCTCAGTAGAGCTGTCATGTCAGAAGATTCCAAGCGTCCTGTCATAATTGCTAAAGAGCTTCACATTTCTAATCTCATTTTACAGCATATTCATAAAGAGGTGGGTCATGGTGGAAGGAACCACATACTCTCAAAGCTGCATCAAAAATACTGGATTCCCGGTGCTGGTACTTTGATTCGAAGCATCATGTCGAGGTGTGTGACCTGCAGAAGATTTCATGGAGCTGCAGGCCAGCAGCAGATGGCTGAGTTACCTGAAAGCAGAGTGACCCCTGAGAAACCCCCATTTAGCTTTGTTGGAGTGGACTATTTTGGTCCATTTGAAGTGAAGCGCGGGAGAAGTCTTGTGAAGCGGTATGGTGTTATTTTTACTTGTTTGGCAATTAGAGCAGTACATATTGAGGTTGCCTCATCCCTTGACACTGACTCTTTCATTAACGCCTTACGACGTTTCATTGCAAGACGAGGTCAGGTACAAGAACTGCGCTCAGACAACGGGACTAACTTTGTGGGCGCAGAGCGCGAGCTGAGACGAGCTATGGAACAGTGGAATCAGGAAAAGATTTCTGATGCTGTGTCTCTGAAGGGAGTGAAATGGATCTTTAATCCTCCAACTGGATCGCATCATGGCGGAGCATGGGAGCGGTTGATTCGTTCTGTCAGAAAGGTCCTTAATTCCACTCTCCAAACACAGCATTTGGACGAGGAAGGGCTCCAAACTGCTCTTTGTGAAGTGGAGTCAATCCTCAACAGTAGACCCATTACGCTGGAATCCACCGACCCAAATGATTTGGAAGCCTTAACACCAAACCATCTCCTTCTTCTCAAGTCAAACCCGTCTTTACCACCTAGCCTGTTCCGGAGGGACGATCTCTACGCACGTAAACGATGGAGGCAAGTTCAGTATATGTCTGATCTGTTTTGGAAAAGATGGACTAAAGAGTACTTGCCACAACTTCAGCAGCGCCAGAAATGGGGAAGGATTAAACGCAACTTCGTTCCTGGAGATGTGGTCCTTATAGTGGATGATTCTGCACCTCGCGGTTCCTGGATCATTGGGAGAGTCACCGGAGCTGCACCAGATGAAAAGGGGCTTGTGCGTCAGGTCTGGATTAAGACCCCAACCAGCCATGTGTGCAGACCCATCACAAAGATATGCCTTCTTCAGGAGACTTCTGACCCATGATTATGACATTTTGACACAGTGTGACATAACTAACTTTGAATTGACTTTAATGTTATGAGATGTACATAAGACTGACTATATTTAGGCTAAGTGCTGGTAACCTCTGGCCTATGACTGACTGACCATGTGCAGACAGAAGAAAAGAAGAGAAGACATGAGAAAATAACTTTGGTGGACTTTTGAGTATGTTATGTTGTCTCACTGGGTGTCTGTGATATGATGAAGTGTGTGTTGTGAGCGTGGTGTTGGATGTGTAATTATTACTGTAAAAATGTAATAATTAGGGGCCGGAATGTTATGGATAGGCGTAGCTTTGGGTCACGTGGTGTCAGTAATAGTGATTGTTATATCACCTGTTCACGGCCCGAGGGAAATTTTGTGAATGAGTGGGTGATGGGGGAAGTCGACTTTTGCTGATCGCTCAAGCTTGGAATGTTTTTTGATCACTGTTTTTCTACGGATTTTAAGGATTTGACAACAAATAAAGGAGTTTTAACTTGGAACTTTGAATAACGTTTTAAACAGCGGGCGCGTCAACATTATTCCCCTATTCAGCTGCTCGGCGACTCAAAGGCTTGACAGTCGCCAATATCTTTATTTAACAGTCGCCATGTTGCTGTGCACCATGTTCTTTTATTCAACTCTTCTTTTATTTTACCAATATTAATGCGATAAGGACTGTTTTCCTTTAACTTACAAGAAAAAAAATACATGCCATCACTATTATAGGCAATCACGACCTTACAATCACTGAGTCTGACTTAATTTTTTTTCCTTTTACAATCATTGTTCAAACGGAGTCTCTCCTCTCTTGTAAAATACCTGGAAGTTAGGTAAAGTTAAAAGACTCCACTACTCGACTACTTGCAATGTAAGACGGGGAAATATTGCTTGTTTAACCACAAAATTACCAAGAAATTGCGCAGTACTTAAAATTACTTGCAGAATAATTTGTCACCCTTCCTGTAAAACACCTGAAATTAAGTAGCACTAAAATGACTCGCGTTACCTAAAATTACTAACACGTTACCTAAATTACAGCATAATTCTTTCTTTGTTTCCTGTAAAAACATTACTTGTTAACCCCTTATTGCACTTTACCTACCTTTAAGTATTTGTAGGTGAATATAATATAATCCCTTCATTGGCTTCCTGTTAAATCCAGAATTGAATTCAAAATCCTGCTCCTCACATACAAGGTCTTAAATAATCAGGCCCCATCTTATCTTAATGACCTTGTAGTACCATATCACCCTATTAGAGCACTTCGCTCTCGCTCTGCAGGCCTACTTGTTGTTCCTAGAGTATTTAAAAGTAGAATGGGAGGCAGAGCCTTCAGTTTTCAGGCTCCTCTTCTGTGGAACCAGCTTCCAGTTTGGATTCAGGAGACAGACACTATCCTACTTTTAAGATTAGGCTTAAAACTTTCCTTTTTGCTAAAGCATATAGTTAGGGCTGGACCAGGTGACCCTGAATCCTCCCTTAGTTATGCTGCAATAGACTTAGGCTGCCGGGGGATTCCCATGATGCATTGAGTTTTTCCTTTCCAGTCACCTTTCTCACTCACTATGTATTAACAGACCTCTCTGCATTGAATCATATCTGTTATTAACCTCTGTCTCTCTTCCACAGCATGTCTTTTATCCTGTCTTCCTTCTCTCACCCCAACCAATCACAGCAGATGGCCCCGCCCCTCCCTGAGCCTGGTTCTGCCGGAGGTTTCTTCCTGTTAAAAGGGAGTTTTTCCTTCCCACTGTCGCCAAAGTGCTTGCTCATAGGGGGTCATATGATTGTTGGGTTTTTCTCTGTATCTATGAAGTGCCTTGAGGCGACTTATGTTGTGATTTGGCGCTATATAAATAAAATTTAATTGAATTGAATTGAATTATAATGACATTACATTTTTTATATATTTGTAATAACTAATGTAATTTATGACCGTTAAGCACTGGCTATTAGTATGGCATGGCTCGTGCATGTTCTCTGGGTTTACTTATAGATGTGGTACACCCAATATGTCCTTTGTGTAAAAGAAACTACGGACAATTTTTTATTTCCTCACTTAAATACGATTAAAACATTTATGTACTTTTCTAAAGCAGTTACATGACTTAAAAGTTACAGTTTGAATACCCACTTCTCACTAACTGTTCACGCACTTCACGTTCACTGCTTATAAACAGAGGAGCTTGCTGAGCTGACGAGTGAATTTACAATTTCAACAGCTCTTTTAAAAACAAGAGGGAAAAAAAAAAAAAAAAAAAAAAAGATGGTGTGGTTGAGTGTGCGTTTGTGTGCGTGTGTGTAGCGTACGTGCCTCCAGGATGAGTAATATACATGGAGTGACTAGGACATGTGGCTGTGGTTTGGTGGGTTTTTAAAAGACATCACCTGCTACTATATGAACTGTTCCAGCAGGTTCAGGAATAACCAGAGTGACACGTCAGTTTTCCCACTGCAGAGATAAGATGTACTGACAGACGCACGCACACACACAGTAAACCACTGACCACAAGAGTTTAAATCAAATACAAATGAAGAGATTTGAACACCCAGAGCTCTCACATGTAGCTTCCAAAACTGCCATCATACAGACATTCAAACCAACTTTGTAACACCTTCATTAACTCCAGCCAACAAAGAAACACTAATAAATCAGAAACAGCTGGCTGTTCAGCACTCATGGATGCACACTACCTCAGCCCAGGTATTGTGCATCAAAGCAGCGCTCCCCTCTTCGAAACGTGAGGGAACACAGCTGCAGTTAAAAACCATCCTCTTTCGCTTCGTGAGCTATAATTCAATGCACACTGCTGAGCAAAAAAGCAACCGCACGACTCAAACGGAGCAAACGTGGGCAGATTCCTTTCATGGCGTACTGAGCAGCTGAATTATGTGCACCACAAGTCCAAACAACACAATATTTCAACGCCAAATCTGGTTTGATGATTTTGTTACCACATGCTACTCAAAGTGAACAAACTATAAATTTAATAATATGAACACTAATGGTACGTTGTCAGCTCCTTTACAGATTTCTAGAATAAAAAAAACAAGCGTTAACAGACCGAGGGTCTATTTACATTTACCAATATTTCAACAGTAGCCAAGGACAAATCTGACTTCATCATTCTAGATAAGAAGTTAAAGTATCAGAAAAGTTATTACATTTTGTTTTGTGTCATTTCTTGCTGTGCCTCCATGAAAGCCTAAACAATGTTTTTAAATAACACTGTTGGCAACTAATGCTAAAACTAAACTCTTCTTATATGAAATTGGTGGGATCCTGAATTTTATGAACAATCTTTAAGATGTTTCAGGTTGTAACACAATAGTGAACTCTTGTAGGGGGACGCAAAAAAGGACGATGCCAGTGAGTTTTGTTTTGTCTTCTTTTTTTTTTTTAATGCAAATAGCTAAACCAGTCAATAACATGGCAGCAATTCATTGCGTAAGTACACAGACATGGTCAAGACAACCAACTGGAGTTCAAAGTGAGCAGCAGAACGGTGAAGAAAGGTATTTTAAGTGACTTTGAATGTGGCACGGTTGTTTGTGCCAGTCGGGTTGGTCTGAGTTTTTCTGAAATTGTTGATCTGCTGGGATTTTCCCACACAACCATCCGAGTGTTTACAGAGAATTGTATGAAAAGGGAAAAATATTCAGTCAGCAGCAGTTCTCAAGCCGATAGAAAGACTTGAGAACTACAGAAAACCACAGCAGGTGCCACTCCTGTCAGCTAAGAACAGGAAAGTAAGGCTACAGACCACACTGGCTCACCAAAATCAGACAACAGAAGACTGGAAAAACGCTGCCTGTTCTGATGAGTGTCGATTTCTGTTGTAACATTCAAATGGTAGGGTCAGAATCTGGTGTAAACAACATGAAAGCATGGATCTATCCTGCCTTGTATTAATGGGTCAAGGTGCTTGTGGTGGTGTAATTGTGTGGGGGATTTTTCTTGGAGCACTTTGGATCCCTTAGCACCAACTGAGCATTGCTTAAAAACCACAGCACACCAGAGTACTGTTGCTGACCATGACCCTCCCTTTATAACCATAGTGTACACATCTTCTGATGGCTGCTTCTGAGAGAATAATGTGCCATGTCACAAAGCTCAAAGCATCTTAAACTATTTTCCTAAACATGACAATGGAGCTGATTGTACTCAAACGGCCTCTAAATTCACCAGATCCCAGTGTAATAGAGCAACCTTTAACTGTGGTGGAACAGGAGATAAGGATGTGCAGCCAAGAAAGATGTGGTAGAAGATGGCGCCGGTGTACGTGGCTTGCCGTCCTCGGCTACATCTGCTTCGCTGCTTCTTACCCTCTCTACGCTCTTTATGGACCTTGGCATTGTATTTTTTTATCCTTTTAGTTGTATGCGCATCTAATGGCTGTGCACTGATTACATACGACAGGCAAACACTTTTAAATCTAAGACTCTCTCATTCCTCTCGGCCTGATCCTTGCTGGAACCTGAGTGACGCCACCGCGCCCCGACCGGACCCTCCGACCGGCTTCCTCCACCTACCTATTCCGAATCTACACAAGAAACGCTATAGGAAACGCGGTAGAAGGAGCGGCCGTCGCGTTCGCTTCAGGCTCTACTTTAAAGCCAGAGCCACAGGCTACCCACATGCCAGCCTGGATATTTTATCTTCTTTCCCTCCTTCCCAGGAGCGCTCTGATGCTAAGTTGCTCACCCACCGTTGGATCTGCTTGGCCGACCACGAAGTCTACCCTGCGATTCCTGTGGCATGTTCTCCTGCTCGGGTTTGGATAACATCGCTCCGACGCGGCGTTTGCCGAAGCAACCTAAGTGTCCTACGACGCACCACCCGTGGCGACTTAGCCCCTAGGATACGGATGGCATTGCTTAATGTCAGGTCGCTGGTCAATAAGACCTTTCTTTTAAATGACTTCATCTCCACTAATGGGATTGATGCCTTATTCCTGACTGAAACCTGGATTCGTCCTGGTGAGTTCATCCCTTTTACTGAACTTCTTCCGTCGGACTGTGTTGCTTTTAGCTCACCAAGGCTTACTGGTAGGGGTGGCGGCGTAGCCTCGGTTTTTAAGAATTCGTATGCAGTTCGGCAGCTACCCTCACCTACCTACTCTAGCTTTGAAGTCCAATTATTGGAGATGACTGCATCCACGACCACACTCTGCGTGGTGGTTTATCGACCGCCTAAATATAGCAAATATTTTATCACGGACTTTGCTGATCTCCTAGGCTCCGTTCTTTTTAAGTATGGTTGTGTTCTCATTGTCGGTGATTTTAACATACACACTTGCTGTAAGGATGACTCATTTGCTAAAGACTTCCTTGCCTTAACGGACTCTTTTAACCTGGCTCAGTGGGTTAATGACCCAACGCATGTTAAAGGACATACTTTGGACTTGGTTTTCTCATATGGTCTGGACATTTGTATCAAGGATATAAGTGACGCTGGGATCTCGGATCATTTCCCAGTTATATTTGATACTGGCTTATGCACTAATGAACTACATCCTGCGGCTCCCCTTCGCCCGCTATGTGTAATTAATGCTGAAGCGATGTCAAACTTCTCTATGTCTTTCTTGGATTCTGCATCTGTCACTCTCGACTGTTGTTCTTTTCACTCGGTTGATGACTATGCTAATTCCTTCCTATCGCTGATTTCTTCAATCCTTGATACTGTTGCCCCCATTAAGATGAAGCGCCCTAGAACCTACTCTCAGTGTTGGCTTAATGACACTACGCGCGCCTTACGTCGCGTGTGTCGGCGCGCTGAGAGAAGGTGGAAAAAAGATAAACTTCAGGTTTCCCATGACATGCTACGGACTAGCCGCTTAAAATTCCAAAGTGCTGCTAAAACGGCCAAAGCGTCCTTCTTGTCCAAAATCATCCTGGCCAATGACCATAACCCCCGTACCTTATTTAAAATTTTTAACTCTGTGGTTAACCCTTCCCCAGACATGCCTTTAATTCATTCTCAGGGTCTTTGTGAGCGATTTCAAACTCACTTTTTAAAAAAGGTCTCATCTCTTAAGTCCTCCCTTCCCCCTGCTTTATATCCTCTCCCCATTCCTGAGTGCATTTCAACTTTCCACCAGTTTGAGCCTGTGTCACTTTTGACTCTTAAGCGGCTAGTTGCTCAAATGAATAACACCAATACTGTGCTTGACATTCTTCCATCTCGTTTAGCTAAGGACTGTTTTGATGTAATCGGACCTAGTATCCTATTTCTTATGAACTTTTCCTTGCTCTCAGGCTGTGTTCCTTTGTCCTTTAAGCATGCTGTAGTCCACCCGATTCTTAAAAAAAGAAATTTTGTTACCACATGCTACTCAAAGTGAACAAACTATAAATTTAATAATATGAACACTAATGGTACGTTGTCAGCTCCTTTACAGATTTCTAGAATAAAAAAAACAAGCGTTAACAGACCGAGGGTCTATTTACATTTACCAATATTTCAACAGTAGCCAAGGACAAATCTGACTTCATCATTCTAGATAAGAAGTTAAAGTATCAGAAAAGTTATTACATTTTGTTTTGTGTCATTTCTTGCTGTGCCTCCATGAAAGCCTAAACAATGTTTTTAAATAACACTGTTGGCAACTAATGCTAAAACTAAACTCTTCTTATATGAAATTGGTGGGATCCTGAATTTTATGAACAATCTTTAAGATGTTTCAGGTTGTAACACAATAGTGAACTCTTGTAGGGGGACGCAAAAAAGGACGATGCCAGTGAGTTTTGTTTTGTCTTCTTTTTTTTTTTTAAATGCAAATAGCTAAACCAGTCAATAACATGGCAGCAATTCATTGCGTAAGTACACAGACATGGTCAAGACAACCAACTGGAGTTCAAAGTGAGCAGCAGAACGGTGAAGAAAGGTATTTTAAGTGACTTTGAATGTGGCACGGTTGTTTGTGCCAGTCGGGTTGGTCTGAGTTTTTCTGAAATTGTTGATCTGCTGGGATTTTCCCACACAACCATCCGAGTGTTTACAGAGAATTGTATGAAAAGGGAAAAATATTCAGTCAGCAGCAGTTCTCAAGCCGATAGAAAGACTTGAGAACTACAGAAAACCACAGCAGGTGCCACTCCTGTCAGCTAAGAACAGGAAAGTAAGGCTACAGACCACACTGGCTCACCAAAATCAGACAACAGAAGACTGGAAAAACGCTGCCTGTTCTGATGAGTCTCGATTTCTGTTGTAACATTCAAATGGTAGGGTCAGAATCTGGTGTAAACAACATGAAAGCATGGATCTATCCTGCCTTGTATTAATGGGTCAAGGTGCTTGTGGTGGTGTAATTGTGTGGGGGATTTTTCTTGGAGCACTTTGGATCCCTTAGCACCAACTGAACATTGCTTAAAAACCACAGCACACCAGAGTACTGTTGCTGACCATGACCCTCCCTTTATAACCATAGTGTACACATCTTCTGATGGCTGCTTCTGATAGAATAATGTGCCATGTCACAAAGCTCAAAGCATCTTAAACTATTTTCCTAAACATGACAATGGAGCTGATTGTACTCTAAATTCACCAGATCCCAGTGTAATAGAGCAACCTTTAACTGTGGTGGAACAGGAGATAAGGATGTGCAGCCAAGAAAGACGTGGTAGAAGATGGCGCCGGTGTACGTGGCTTGCCGTCCTCGGCTACATCTGCTTCGCTGCTTCTTACCCTCTCTACGCTCTTTATGGACCTTGGCATTGTATTTTTTTATCCTTTTAGTTGTATGCGCATCTAATGGCTGTGCACTGATTACATACGACAGGCAAACACTTTTAAATCTAAGACTGTTATGACCTTTCAAACTATAGACCGATCTCTAAGCTTTCGTTCTTGTCCAAGATCCTGGAGAGACTAGTTCTCTCCCAACTCCAGGCGTACTTGGACACGAACAATATTGCTGAGAAATTTCAATCTGCCTTTAAGCCATTGCATAGCACTGAAACAGCGTTGGTTAGAGTTCTTAATGATATTCTTGTAATCACTGATACTGGACGCTCTATGGTCCTAGTTTTACTGGACCTCTCTTCGGCCTTTGATATGGTGGACCATAACATTTTATTACTAAGACTTGAGCACACTGTGGGTATTAGAGGCACTGCCCTCGACTGGTTTAAATCATACCTCGCTGATAGATCCTTATCAGTTCACTTAGGCACCTTCTCCTCTTCCTCCGCTCCGGTCTGTTGTGGTGTGCCTCAAGGATCAGTTTTAGGCCCTATTCTCTTCTCATTGTATTTGCTCCCTCTAGGCACAATCTTTGAAAAATACAATATCGCCTTCCACTGTTATGCCGATGACATACAGATCTATTTTGAACTTACTGACGACCTTGCTGTGTCCCTGCACTATTTTCAAGAATGCATGCGGGAGGTCAAAGAATGGTTCCTGAGTAATTCCCTCGTTTTAAATGATAAGAAGACTGAGATTGTGGTGTTCAACAGTAAAATCCCTCGTGCCCAACTCTGTGCTGCCCTGGGTTCCTTTGCTAGTTTTTCTTGTGACTATGTCAGTAACTTGGGTGTACTGCTGGATAGCTCGCTCAAACTCGATAAGCAAGTGTCTGCTGTAGTGAGATCTAGCTTTCACCAACTGCGCCTTATCTCTAAGGCTAGGCATTATATTCCGCATGAGGACCTGGAGAAGCTTATTCACGCTTTTGTGACCTCCAGGTTGGATTATTGTAACTCCTTGTACTATGGTCTTCCCTCTTCTCTTCTTCTTAAACTGCAAACAGTCCAAAATGCAGCAGCCCGCCTTTTGACTGGTACCAGGAAATTTTGCCATATTACCCCTGTCCTAGCTAGCCTGCATTGGCTGCCCATAAAGTACCGTATTCAATTTAAAATATTACTCCTTACTTTCAAAACTATTAATAAATTAGCGCCAAGTTATCTTAGTGAACTTCTCAAACCACATACTCCTGCTAGAACACTCAGATCTGCCACTCAACTACTTCTGACCCAACCCAGATCTCGACTGAAGTCCCGGGGTGACCGTGCGTTTGCTCTGGCTGCCCCGGTACTGTGGAATACCCTTCCTCTCGACCTCCGCGCATCTGATTCCATTGCACTGTTCAAATCACGATTAAAAACCCACTTATTCAATCTTGCCTTTCCCTCTAGTTAATATTTCTTTTATGATTTTATATCATGCACTTCTATGCTCATTTAAATTCTTGTTTGCTCTGTACCTGTTGCTTTCCTATGTATTAGTGACAGTTTTCTGCTTGCATATTTAGTACTTGCTTTGGTCCTATTTCTATTATCCTCCTCCTATACTCTATTTTACTTGTTAAGCACCTTGGCATACCCTTGGTTTTTAAGTGTGCTTTATAAATAAAGTTTATTATTATTATTATTATTATTAAATCTGCAGCAAGTGTAAAATGCTATCATGTCATTCTGGACCAGAATCTCTGAGGAATCTATACAGCACCTTATTGAAACTCTGCAATGAAGAATTACAGCACTGCTGAAGGTAAACGGGGTTCTGTGTTAATTTCTTCTTGCTTCCTTTATTCTCTTCTTGCACTGAGATCATGTTCTCAGACTCCAATTTTTAACATAAAACAATCAATGCCAGTATTGAGGATTCACTTTAGTTTGCTGACTGCAGACTAAAGATTGGTTTTCAAATGGCTAACCAATGCCAAGTTTCTGCAACTCTGTGACTAAATTGATTTTGCCCCTTTGCAACATCTATTTCAGCTTCACATTTCCAGCTCCTTCACAACAGTAGCTACTTGCAGACAAAGCATGTTGCAAATCAGCATGACAGTATTTTTGTAACTGTTTTAAATGGCCAACAATCAGTCCATCTCAGCAATCAACGTTTTGCAAGCCTAGACAACCTTGATGCTGGAGGATCCTGGATTAGCAAGCTTCTCCTATATCCTCTATTCATTATTGTTGATCCAGACTAAGGATGGGCCCGCTGCACAGGAAGACTGGATGAGAGTCTGCCAGTGGCTGTGTGAAGACCGCAGCGCTATGCTAAGGCACGTGGTAGGGTTTAAGTGATATATCCTGTCTTAAGACTCAACTGCAGCCTTGCCATGTGAAATAACAGTCCAGGAATACTTCCTCAGCGATGCCACCCCCTCCCTTTCTTTACCCCAATATTCCTCTACTGTTTGGCCCCCCCATCGGTTTACACAGCAGTTGTCATTAATTCTCCCTCTACTGGATTAAAGCAGTAACACAGTAATTACACCACTGTGCTCAACGTCAGCTTGCTTTTTCAAGATCAGGAAGTAATACTGTGTGGACAAGGCTATGAAAGTTGGTTGTATATTAATTTAATTAATTAATGTCATCGATGACGCACAGCAAGAAGTGAAATGATTAGAATTAGAAACAGAATATACTTGAAATCTCTCACAGACTTGAAAAATGCACTGGCTGACTAAATGTCCATCGGCATATGCGGCATCTGTATTCTCCCTCCCACCTGTGTTTAGACAGTAGTTGCTAAAGATTCGCCATACAGGTCAGGGCCAAGGCAAACATCCAGCATCAGCTTACACGCTCCTAATCCTAACCTTAACCTGAGGGTCAAAATGCCTACAGACTGATCCTTAAAGACGAGAAAATAGCGAGCCACGCAGAGACGACTGTCTCTTCAGTACAAGAATAACTCCTATTCAGGCAGCTGGGGGCAATTATTTCTCAGAGAAGGTAATGCCAGTTTTATTAAGCTTCACAAACGTGTAAACAGTAGGGGTGCAACGATGCTCGTATCGATATTGAACCGTTCGATACAGTGCTTTCGGTTCGGTACGCATATGTATTGAACAATACAAAATTTTTAATTTATTTTATCAACTTTCCTTCTGACGATGCTGTCTGTGTTGAGCGCTCAGTGGATCTGCACTCGACAGTGCAGCCTAGGCGGAGTAGTCGAACGCAGATTCACTGAGTGCAGGGCAAGCTAGCGAGACAGAAGTTAAGCTCTGGTTGCAACATGGCAAATTGAACCTCCCCCACCCTCATTCAGATCTGGCGTTTGGAATTATTTTGGTTTTTATGTGACGTATGACTCTGAAGGTAAGCGAGTCATGGACTAAAGTAAAACAGTATGTTGGATGTGCCACGCAATGCTCAATTACATGGGTGGGAACTAGTGTGTTAGCGCAGTTAGCTCGTTAACGTGTTGACGCCGTCCAGCCCCACGCACGGGGCGATCCGCGGTAGCTCGTTAACGGAGATTTGCCGCGTTGTGCTGTCAGCGTTAATCTCGTTGAAATGACGTTAACGCCACTAGTGGGAACACAACGAATATGACTGCACATTTACGCCGACATCATCCTCGTGCAAAGACAAGTGGAACCAGACAAAAACAACAAGCACGCATGCTACAAACTTTACCCGAGTCATTTAGACAGCCGTTAGCACAGGATTCTCCTCATGGGGACCTGATATGTTTAATATGCTGCTGAGAATATAGCCCAGAAGAAGCGTATAGTATAGCTTTTATTTTGGAAAGAGCCATTTCTCTGAAATAAACTCTTTTCCAAAGATGAGTGATTTCTCGATCAGATAGATTTATTATTTTTATTACTTTGTTGTTTCAGCAACATTAAATTTAAAAACTGTACTTTTGAGTTAGAATATATATTTATAATTTTAATAAATGACAAATTAAAAAGGCATGAACATTTTTTTGTATCGAAAAAATATCGAACCGTGACACCAAAGTATCGAACCGAACCGAGAATTTTGTGTATCGTTGCACCCCTAGTAAACAGGCCACGTGACATCGCAATTTAGACACCGTCTCAGTGGCAGAGGCACAGAAAGCCGTGCTTTAACTTGAAACAACTTGACATTCAGGGAGCTGATACGCCGTGAAATCTACAGATGGGTAAAAAAATAAAAGTATGAACCGCTACAGAGAAAAGACGAACTTAGACTGATTGCAGAGACAACCAAATCATAAGGAAAAAAATCTACATAAAACAAACACGCAGGGATGGAGGCTTATCCATCTGTTAGCTCAGACAGCCATTTACAGCACCTGACTGCCGCCACAGCCTCAAGGCTCGAATGCGGCCCTGGCAAGAGTCAAGCTCAGTGTGGAGTGACAGTGTCCTACCAATGCCTGGGGAGCGTGTCTCCACCAGATGACACCAGAGCCAAAGGGCCGAGCTTCAGACGGCGGCGAGGACAGATGACATGCATGCCGCTCGGTTCATCTGAGGGAGGGAGGCTTTTTAAAAAGGCTCTTTTGAACTAGGAGAGAAATGCGTGCGCGCTTGTGCGTGTGTGTGTTCGTGTGAAAGGTAGTTGCTGTCAGCCATGCAATTAACGAGAGGCCCCCTGATAACCACACTGGCATACGTTCGTCGCCACGCAGCAGCACAGGCGTGTTGTGACACTTGCAGACAGGCGGCCGCACTTATCCGGGCCTCCCAGTGGTCTTCATCAATCTGTTCCCCTTTTCAACAACAGGCACTTGAAGACGTCACATACGCTCACATGGACATCAAGGAGAATACCACTTGAATTAAGAATTTAAATGTTATTTTTATGGCCGAAGACAGTCCACTGAACATTTATGACAACTCAACATCGAGAAACCAGAGAACTACAGCTCTATCTGCATCCAGCTTATACAGCGATTTAAATATAAATGATGCAGTTATCTTTGCTTCTCAGCTAACTGAAGCACTACCTGCTCTTATGGTTGCAGTTCAATTTAAAATAACATTACACATTAAAATATCAACTATAAAAGTGATTACATTTGTCATGTGCAATGTACAGGCTCATAGGATTGACTGTACAATTTTCAAGATTCACCTCTTCTGAATAAACAAAAGATTAAAATTCTATTAAAGTCAGGGTGTGCGAAGATGAAAAATTCCTCAATACTACTACATGCAATGTTATAATATCATCTGGAAATCTGGTTAAAAAAAAATAATACATTTGCATTTATAAATAGAGTCTGGTTAGAAGGCTTGGGTGGTATCAAGCTATAAAATGGTATGTAGGTATATAGATAGAATGCTCCTTGTTCCGATAAGATGACACTGATGTGCCATCGTGAGATGATATATTGTAGTGCACTGCACAAAAACCTAAGCGCAGCTTCTGATGAAGGAACATCCAGCTGAGCTCAGTGAGCTGTGAAACATGGGGCTGCAAGTCGCAAATGAAACGTAAATAGTAAACTTTAAGTATTTTGGGTTTAGTCCTGTTGACAGAAGAGAGCCAGCCAGCACAAACAACAAATATAGACTATTTGTTGATAGAAGAGTAAACACAGCAACACTTCTGGATCTACATTTAGCCCGCTGACGTGCTGATGGTCTGCTCCCGTGACAAGAGTCATCAGGGCCTGCAATAAGCTGTGGAAGAAGTTATGAGCTTCCCAAACTAAGGAAGAAAATGATCAGTGTAGCTAACAATATGAGTGCTAGCATAAGCAGCCTTATTGTTAACATGCCTGTACTGAATGTGGTCATGCTACGCTGTGGTCCAGCAATTGTCAGTTTATCCTGCTATTACACGTAACAGATGCAGAAGCCTGGTATGTGCACTGCAAGCAATCTAGACTTCTAATTACACAATGGAATTTATATTTAATCATCAGTTATTTTCTATTAGTTGCAAGCTCCCAGTCACATTATCTCAACCTAATAGGTCCCTCACACGTACAGCAACTGCTCTGGAGGCTTCGTATAGACACCCGACACTAAATTCAAATTCAACTGTTGTCTAAAAATTGACTGTGCTCGCACAAACAGAAGACTTAAAAGTGTATCTTTGAGAGCGCACACGTATTGCTTCGAGCGAGCTGGGCATACCAAGGGGAGCCTCGACAAGCTGAGCCGGGGGTGGTGGTGTATTGGAATGATACGGGGGATGGACATACAGACACCTCTTTGAAAATGATACACTGCCCTGGCTGGCAGCAAGCGCCACTCCAGATCCCCTCAGACAGGCAGAGAGGATGCCAAGCAGTTGGGATTTAGACTGTAATGAGCATGGCTGCGCACACACTAAGACACACACACATGCACACACACACACACACTCTAAGTGGCTATGTCGACTCAACAATGCAGCCAACTGCAAAGATTACACGGATGTGTGCAAAAGAGATGAACAACAAAGCAAAACTGATAGACCGATATGAATTCCTGGCCAATGCATACCAGCATAGTCACATACTAATACCAATTAGGGTGGCCATAGTGAGGCTCTATTTACACTAAAAAAAACACATAAAAGTACACACAAATAAAAACCTACACTTATGAGGACATTCCCCTCAGTCTCCTCCTGAAACCCATAACCTTCAGAAAAAGGATGCTTACAAACAAAGTCGACTAAAAATATTTGGGTAAATAAAATAAAAGAGGGAAGGTCTGCAAAAAACAAAGCAGACAACCACGTAAATGCACACACACACTTATATATATATATATATATATATATATATATATAACATCGTAATACTGTTTAACTTTCGCAGTTATTGCCAAACCTCTTGCACTCAAGTTGTGTCTAACAATGTTTTCAGATTTCAGCTCATAAACTGACATAAAATGTTAAATATTATCATAACCAGCTGAAGTGATGATCAACACAACAAATATGACTTCCTAGACCTTATTACTCCATCCTATCAAACATGTAACGAGGTTACCAAAGACAAAACAAAGAGTGTAGTTTGATTGAGCTCAATAGTGTAGCTGGATGGGCCTGTTTTTTTCCCCCTGACCTTCATGTGTCAAGACTTAAAAATTTAATTTTTTAATTGTGGACTTTCCAGCCTTGCATCAAACCTCTTGGTCTCTTAGAAAGAAAGGATATAATTGGGAGGCAGGAAGTTCCAGCTGAGGACGTGATTGGCCAAAGCCAAGTAGCGCTGGAAGACAGAAGACATCTGGGCATTGAGGTTTTCTCGGCGGCTGAACTCCTGCAGCACCTCCATGGTCATCATGAAGATCTGGCGGAGGCCGTCCTCCTAGAAGAAGTGGATGGAAGAACAGATGGATGCATGAGTTAAAGAGCAATAAAGTGAATACGTCAGGAGAGCGTAGAGGACAGGTGGGACAGTGGGGGACAAACCTGGAACAGTCGCTTGCAGTTACCGTGGAACTCCATGCTGAGGCCAATGCTGCTGGTCTTACTGGAGCTGGAGAACTCACTGAGCAGAGCGGTCAGGATGGAGCAGGCCAGCGTTTGCTGCAGAAGAGAATGATTGTATGATTGTGCAGGTCAATGGTTACATAAAAAGTTACACTAACATCCATCTTTTTCGAAGATTATTTGTCACGAGCCGGAAAGAAGGAAACCTCTTGAGGCCTCACGTGAAAAGACCGTCTGCTAACTGCAAACACAGATGATTAAAGGGCGCATGTTACAGTTATCCCCATCTGCACTTTTTTTATTCTTGGAGTCAAGTAGAGTAACTTTACATGATTTACAGTTTCCTTATTCTTAATGCAGCTCACCGCTCCAAATAAAGCACCTGTCTTCTGATTGGCTGCACAAAAGATTTCAGAAGTGGTTGGAGAAGCTTTGCCGACAGCCAAAACGCAGCATCCTATCTGAAGCCTGGGCTTTGGTTTACAGGAATTACATGTATACACACTGATCTCATTGTTTAAAACTGAGGACATGTTTATTATGAGCAACTGCAACTTTAACAGTGAAAAACATCCGTAAGTGTACATGTTTTAGAGCGTGCTATTGATGAATGTCCCGCGATACACAAATCGGAGAAGAAGCAAAACAAAAACAAGTTGTGGTTGGTAACAGGAGCACTAACTGGACAGCAGAGAAAACAAAAAATTAGAAAACACTTTGTGTTGCCTTTTGTATGAGCTTGTCTATGGACCAGCAAGAAGATATCCAGTCATCACTGGATATAAAAAGGACGAATCAACCCATTATATCCTTAAATTTCTTGTTCATCCAAAAGATAAACAATGATTAAAAATAAATAAAAAAAGAAAAAAGAATCTGAACAAGAGTTGCTTGATTAATATGTCTCAACAACTAATTATTGATTTTGAAATTCAATATTTAAAACACTGTACAAATTTCAATTAAAAAAAAATTAGGACGCTGTAAAAATGTAAATAAAAACAGCAATGATTTGCAATTCTCATAAGCTCACCTTTTATTCACAATAGAGCACAGAAAATTATTAAACAGAGAAAATCTATCATTAAGAAAAATATTAGCTCATTTCAAATTTGATGGTAACAAAAGCTCTCAAAAAAGTTGGAATCGGGCAGCAAAAGTGGTACCAAAGAGAAACAGCTGGGGGATTATTTGGCAGCTAATTAGGTAAACTGGCAACAGGTCAATAACATGATTAGGTATAAAAAGAGAATCTTAAGGAGTGTCTCAGAGGTAAAGGTTTACCAGTCTGCAAAAAACTCCCACTACAAACAGTGGAATAGTTTATGAAAGAAAGTCCTTGAGGTAAACTTGTGAAGATAATATTAAAAGATTCCGAAAATCTGGAGAAATCTCTGCGTGCAAAGGACAAGGCCAAATATTGACACTCGATGCCTGTGATCTTTGGAGCATATGCTCCCATTGAGATGAGGCCTTTTTCAGGGAAGGCCTTGAATATTTCCTAAACCACATACTGCATCTATAACAAGAGCATGGCTTCACAGTGGAAGAGTTCAGCCGCTGAAGTGGCCTGTGCAGACCTTTTACCAATTATAAAAACAATTTGGCACATAATTCAATGAAAAATACATCAAAGACCCAGGACTGTGAACAGCTACAATCCTTTATCTGACAAGAATGGGACAGCATTCTTCTCCCAGAGGTCCAGCAGTGGGTCAGTTCCCAGATGTTTACACAATGTTGCTGCTACACAATGTTGTTGCTACACAGTGAGAAACATGGTCCTGTCCCATCCTTATTCTGTGCTCCCTTGTGAATAAAATATTGGTTTATTAGATTCAGTTTTTATTGACATTTTACAGTGTTCAACTTCAACGTCTGACGAAGACGTCATAACCAAAAAAGGGCTTTAGGGCCAGATTCAAAAGACTGGGGGAACATGGTGTCATTAGAAGGTGACCATTTGGGGGATTTCAGTGCAAACAACAACAAATAAGTTTGTGCATGATCAATAAAATTCAGTCTGATTTGTAGGGGGCGGAAAAAAAGCACTTTTAGCCCTTTACACAACATAGTTGCCTTCTCGTATGAGAAACAAATGAAGTAGTGCCACCTACTGGATTAGGATTTCTTTTCAGAGCAGCATGCTGAAGTCATATGATTATATTTTCTATATATGGGAGACAATTATTTTGCATTTAATGAGCAAATGTGGTAAGGCGCACAAGTACTCTGGCATTAATTTTATACCCTGGTATGTTTTTTTTCCCTTTTTTCTCTGATAATAATCGAAGCACAGGTCCTCGATGTCCTTTCTTTTAACCGCAAGAACATGCCTGAAGCTGCTTTCTCAACATAGCCTTTGTGCCATTTCTTTCTCTGTTTTCCAACTGCGCTGTAATCTGAGCCAGATCTGAACCAGGGAGCCAGTGAGGCTCACCAAGCCCCATATATAACAGATACGAATCAAAGCTTTAATCCAGTTTTACTAACAAGAAGTTACTCAATACTTTCCATTAATTGTGCACATTTGCAAAGTCTGGATAACTTCTTCCATCTTTTTGGGCAATTACTCAGTTATTCTGACAGTGTATAAATGTGAAGTCTTGGAGCCATAATGTCTCAACTGTTGTTTCTTTTCAATTTATCTGTGCAAATGTATGATGAATGAAACCTAAAAATCCTCATATTTAAAAATAAACGAACAAAGACAAAAACCTTTTTCCCCTCTCTTGCTTAACCTGATGATGATCAATCCCGCCCCCCGTTTGGCAAATCTGATCACGCCGCCATCTTCCTCATGCCAAAATACAAACAAAGGCTGAAACAGGAAGTTCCGGTTCAGAGGAAGGTCGCGAGCTGGACGGATCAATCGGTGGCCGCGTTACAGGACGCACTCGATGACGCAGACTGGGGCATGTTCAGAAACAGCTCCGACGATGACGTCAACGTGTTTACGGAAGCGGTTGTGGGATTCATCGGGAAACTAGCGGATGATACCGTGGAGACAAAGACTATCACAACGTTTCCCAACCAGAAGCCGTGGGTGGATAAAACCATCCGCAACGCTCTGAGATCCCGCACCGCTGCCTACAACACGGGACTCACAACGGGGGACATGGACCCGTACAAAGCCGCGTCATATAACGTGCGGAGGGCGGTGAAAGAGGCGAAGCAGCGCTACGGGAGGAAACTAGAGTCACAACTCCAACAGAGTGACTCTAGGAGCCTGTGGCGGGGACTAAGGACAATAACGGACTATAAAGCACCAACAACCGGTATGACGAACGCGGCCGTGACTCTGGCAGACGAGCTGAACACTTTCTATGCTCGCTTCGAGGCTGCAGCTAAGGTCTCCAACAATGCTAGTGTTAGCGGCGCTAACGGCTGCAGACAGGAAGATACTGCCAGCACCGGAAACGTGCTCGTCATCTCCGAGCATGAAGTAAGGAGAGCCTTCAAGAGAGTGAACACCAGGAAAGCAGCAGGACCAGACGGCATCCCAGGTCGTATCCTAAGAGACTGCGCATACCAGCTAGCTCCTGTGTTCACTGAGATATTCAACATCTCTTTATCTCAGTCGGTCCCCACATGTTTCAAAGAGTCCATCATTGTTCCTGTCCCGAAGAAACCCCACCCTGCTTCTCTCAATGACTATCGCCCTGTAGCCCTCACCTCAGTAGTGATGAAGTGCTTTGAACGCCTGGTCAGAGACTTCATCATTTCCTCACTACCAGACACACTGGACCCACTACAGTTCGCTTACCGTCCAAATCGTTCCACAGACGATGCCATCTCTCATCTCCTCCACACATCACTCACTCACTTGGACACTAGAAGGGGGAATTATGTTAAAATGCTCTTCATAGACTACAGCTCTGCATTTAACACCATAATTCCCTCCACACTCACCACCAAGCTGGAGCATCTGGGACTCAGCTCATCTATGTGTCAGTGGATCTCCAACTTCCTAACTGGCAGACCACAGGCAGTAAGGATGGGTGGACATGTCTCAGCCTCCACCACTCTCAGCACTGGAGCCCCCCAGGGGTGTGTTCTGAGCCCCCTGCTGTACTCTTTGTACACATATGACTGTGTGGCCACTACCAGCTCCACCACCATCATCAAGTTTGCTGACGACACCGTCGTGGTGGGCCTGATCTCTGATAACAACGAGACGGCCTACCTGAAGGAGATTAGGAATCTGGAGAACTGGTGCCAGAGGAACAACCTCCTAAACGTCAGTAAGACAAAGGAGCTGATAGTGGACTTCAGCACTAAGCAGGAGAGGAACTACCAGACCCCCGTCATCAACGAGTGCCCAGTGGAGAGAGTGGACAGCTTCAAATACCTCGGAGTTCACATCACGCAGGACCTGTCATGGTCCTGTCACATCAACACCGTGGTGAAAAAGGCCCGACAGCGTCTCTACCACCTCAGACGCTTGAGAGACTTCCAACTGCCCTCCAAGGTGCTCAGGAACTTTTACTCGTGCACCATAGAGAGCATCCTGACGGGAAACATCTTAACCTGGTTCGGGAACAGCACCATGCAGGACAGACGAGCTCTACAGAGGGTTGTGCGGTCAGCTGAGCGCACCATCCGCTCCGAGCTCCCTGACCTGCACTCAATCTACAGCAGGCGGTGCTGGACCAAGGCCAGGAAGATCGTGAAGGACCTCAGCCATCCCAACAACAGACTGTTCTCTCTGTTGAGGTCAGGAAAGCGATTCTGCTCCCTGAAGACCAACACAGAGAGACTGAGGAGGAGCTTCTTCCCGCAGGCGATACGGTCTCTCAATCACACCACCACACAGTACTGACCCACACATATGGTTCTTACACACACACTGGACTTTCTGGACTTTGGTTTTGCACAACACTGGTCACTATATTCTTCATTTCCAGTTAATACTTGTACAGCTGCTGTTATTGTGTATATATTTATTTATATTTAGATTTCTTCATACATTCTTATATAGTTCTATATTGTGTATTTTGTTGTACAGTTATTTTATTTTCAACTTTAATTTATATATTTTATCTTATTCTTTCCCAGTTAAATTTACCCTTCATTCTAATTTGTGTTGTACAGTTATTTCATTTTTAACCTTAATTTATATTTTATTCCTTCTTAGTTAAATTTACCCTTTTTAATTTTTCATATTTATTTCCTATCTTATTCATAGCCTTTTCCTTTTTTTGTTCTCTTTAGGTCACGAGCAGTTGTCCAAGCATTTCACTACATATCGTACTGTGTATGACTGTGTACGTGACAAATAAAATTTGAATTTGATTTGAATTTGATGATTGATTTTGTGTACATTGTAACTAACAACACGTACTCTTTAGGCCACTGAGAGCTACTCATGTATTATTCAGCTGCGTCTCTCTCACCACTGCAGGGTTCCCGCTGCTGATGAGCTGTCCGACCTCGAGTAAGATGCTTTTGCAGTTGATGCTTTTGTCCAGCGAGCCTCTCTTCACGATGACCGCCACAGCTAGCAGGATCTGCTCACGCACATATTTCTGCAGACTAGAAGGAACAGGAAGGCATTCTGATTTATTTTTCCCGCATCCAAAACATTAAGTTCTACTGGCATTTTTGTAGTGAGGTCTGTAAAAGCTCTACATATTTAATAATATAGTAAACCACAAAGGTTTTGTAATGCATTTATTATTGTTTCTTACTTGGGTCTCTGCAAAACGTAGGTGAGAAGGAATGCCCGGAGTGACTCAATGCTGGTCTTTTCCAGCAGGATCCACTCCCGCACGACAGCCTCCATGATGGCTGTGGCTGCCTGGAAAAGCACATAGTCCACCTTACTGGTCTCTGGAGAGGGAAAAAATAACGGGACAAAAGAGAAATATTAGAAGTGAAAAAGATAGTGGGGGAAAAAAAAAGGTTGAAAATAATGGGTTAAATAATAATATTTAACATAATGACATTGAAGACATTGTGAATGCTTCCTGGCCATCCAGTGTAGATGTCAGTGAAACTGTTGGGAAGACAACGATGGAGAAACGTGAACATTTTCTTTGTACTCTATAATCTGCAGATTCTGACAGAAATCTGCAACTATCCTTTGAAGCACCGCTCCTCTAAAACAGCCATAAGGATAATTATTAGGTCATATGTAAATAACAAAATAACTTTATAACTTAAAGCAAAACTGAGAAACATAAAGTCCGAAACAAGTCTTTATATTAAGGCCATCAGTCAAACAATACTGTTTGGTCTGGGTCTGAACAGAGCGCGTTGTGTGTGACGTCTTCTTTGCGGCCGCTTTGAGCGCTCACACTAGAGCGCGTTTGCTGTCACATTTTATTTGTAGTGTGAACAAGCAGCCAAAAAAAATCAGATTTGATAAAAAAAAATCAGAATTGAGCATTAAGACCTGCAGTGTGAACGTAGCCTAAGTTGCTTCCATGTGACTGATTGTGACCAAGATGCAAGTTTCTCCTCTTTAGCCTCAAATATTTTCAGAAAGTTTCAAATTTCAGTTTTTAATTTATCTTTAGCCCAGTCTCCCTTGTACTGAGCTCAGGAGGATGTTAATAGATAAAGGTCCACCAATATCATGAAAAATGTAACTTGCGTTACTGATGCATCGGTGAACAGTGCTGTCCGACATCATCCTGAGCCCACACAGTCATCTTTAACCACAAAATCAGGTTTGCTTTCAACGCAATGCCATCCCAGCGTCTATTCAGGACGAGATTTTTTTTAACGTGTACATTTTAATTGTCGAACTATGCAGCTGCTCACACAATGGGGAACTTTCTCCATTCATATTTGTGAGAGACACTTTCTATAGGCAATTATGTAACCATTTAACCCTACCTGGTAGTCAGTTACACGTATGGATTTCTTTTAACATGAGACAACACAGACAATTTTTTCAACCTGTTATTGCCACGAAATTTACAGTGGACTCTGTACCATTAGCAATCAAACATAAGGTTCAAATCAGTAAAACTGTACAGTTAACACAATGTCCACATATCTCTGTTGATGGGGTTTGCAACAAAAAGCCAATGAATACTCATATTTTGTTTTCAAAGCTGCACAGCTCACATGTTTTCATACAGTACATAAGTCACGGATCAAACAATAATAATATTCTGTACACATGAGACTCCACATACAGACCACATCACTAAAATGTCTAGATCATACCCACAAACACCACAGGTGAAGGTTTATGACAGGAAAAAAACATGAAGGGGAGAAGACACTGAGTAGCCTTTATAAGATAAACTCATATTTATAAAACAATATGCAAGTTAAAATATTAAATACAATGCTTACCCAAGATGTGCTTGCAAATGGCAAAGGGGGACTTGGACTTCCTGAAGGAGAGGAATACATGTTCAGCATGCTGTCTCTGCTCTGTGCTGACCATAGACGGCGGTGCCTGTAAAACACAAAACAAAGTCAGTTTTCTGCAAGTGAGCTCGAACCACTTACACACAGCTTTTAAACAGGACATCAACTCTTCTCCACTGAATGACTTTGAATTAAATACCACTTTCAAAGCTTTAACAGAAGATGGCAATTTTCGAATGGCTTAACTTGTTAGCACAGTGCTGATAAAAAGTATATTTACTTCTACATCAGCTTTCAAACCAGGTTTGCAAATTTGCAACACTAGTTCTAATAAAGCTGGTCTGTATGGGAGGTTTCCAAAACCTTTTTTAAACTGAGGATTAAAGGGTTAAGAGCTCTGCGATACAAATGAGAGACGCCCCATGTAGTTATTTAAAAGCAATCAATAAAATCTTATTATGTAATGAATGGGGAGCCAGTGTAATTTGTCTGGGATTGTTTTACGAGTTCCCCGTGAGTTGCCTGGTTGCTGTTTAGTACCTGCTGTAAACAGGCGACAGCTGCATCACTTAGAAAACAACAGAATAGGGTGTAGTAGTAGTAATATTTCAGAGACAGACTTGCATAAGTAAGTCTTAAGTACAGTTTTGTTGCCCAGGAAAATAAAAGGCAAACAAATTGTTTTAAACTACTAAGATATGCAATAGAAATAAACATTTTAAAGGGAATATGGTAGAATGATTATCTGTATTCTACCTGATGTTATTGTTTGTATTTGTGAAGTGTTGTTTTATCCAATTTTAATTTTACTTTCATATTAAAATCAATAAATCCTAGTCTGTATGAACTTACATGGCTAATAGCAAACATTTGAGATATTTGACAGGACACTACACAAATGGATTGAGTCGTGTTTTTTTGTTTCTCTCTTTGTTATTAAATGTAATCAATCAGTCAATCCATTCCACCATCTAACAGCTTCTGTGCTATTAGAACTGAAAGATGAGCCCTGACTGGCAGCCACTCACTCAGCTCAATGGCAATGCCCCGAGGACAGAAAGCATCACTAAGATTGGAGACAGTACACAGTACAGTATGTACAGTGTACAGAGGAAATGTCTCGTTATAAAAATCAATACTATCGTAAAACTTGGCAGCAAATACTGTTTTTGTACCTTACAGAAGCACACAAAATAACGACAGAAAGCTTCATAAGAATGAAAAATCTAACTAACTCCAAATACACAGAAATAAAAGTGAGATAGTGCAACACAGAAATTTCTATTGAGCACGCTCGCCATGATACAGCTCAGCAGGAAAGTCACATTCCAGACCTAATTGCAGTAAAAGCAGCTCTGCGGCGAAAGGCAGCAGAGGAAAGAAAGGCCTTTTTATCTGAGAGCGCAGACACGCGTACACATACACAGACTTCATTTTTTAAGCCACATAAACTACCATGGTCAGATGGCAGACAATGCACTAAAATATAATACAATCTATCATCTCCCTTGATAGTAAAACATAAATGTAAAACAGATAAAGCTGCCACAATGACACGCAGTAAATAAAACGCAGAGCAATAAGAATCAAGATCATACTATGTTAGAAATGTACTGTTTATATTCTCAGCAGCATATGTAGCAGAGTAGTATCACAGACAACCACTGTTGTGGGGTCAAGCTGTGTCTTCATGTTAAGCATATCTCAACTGCTATAGGGTGAAAGGCACGGTACACCCTAAACAGGTCGCCAGTCTACCGCAGAGAGACAGGCGATCATTCACGCCCACATTTCCACCTATAGACAATTTAGAATCACCAGTTATGCTATCATGCACGCATGAATGTCTTTGACCTGTGTGATGAAGCCGGAATACCCAGTCTCCACACAGAAAACCCCGGCCAACTGGGGGATTCAAACCAACTCGGAAGTTGCTAACAAATTTGTGCAGGGACAACATCCACAATTAGTCTAACAACACATCTTTAAAAGAGAAGCGAAATAAGCTTTGATTTTAGGCCTGAATCAATGAGAGTCACAAAAATGACAAGAAACATTATGTAGGCATTTAGTCATAGAACCGGAAAAGTATGAGGTGTGGTCGCACTCCTGACATTTAGACAACAAAAACAAAACCCAGTATCAGCTGGGCTCTGCTTTCTAGGATAAGAGCGTTAGACTTAACTTTTTTTTTTTTTTAAATGAATGTTATGTCTTTTATAAAGGGCAAAACCTTCATATTCAGTTTTTGTAACTAAAAACAAAACAAAAATAATTTCTAGGATCTTAATAGAATTTTATTCTTTGGGTCAAAACATTTTACTTTTGAGTTTCACTGTGTAGTAATGTTACCATCACCTCACAAGGTGTAGTATTGTATTTAAATGAAAAACCAAAGATACTGCTGCATCATTGCACACATTTAGAAAAGCCATCCTTGGACCTACATGGATCACTCGGTGGGCTGGTTCCCCTGGCTGCATGTATAACACTCCTATTCTAGAGTGCACTAGTCCCAAAAAAATTTACCTGATAAGCATAATGTTAACATACGGTCACACACTGTGTTGATATAGACAGTCACTTTATTAGGGAAAACTGAATATCTAATCAGCCAACAACTTGGCAGCAACTCACTGCACTTAGGCCATGGTCAACAGGACCTGCTAAAGTTGAAACAATGCATCAGAAAGGAAAAAAGGTGATTTAAATTACTTTGAATGTTATATGGTTGTTGGCGCCAGACAGGCCGGTCTGAGTATTTCAGAAACTGCTGATTTACTGCCATTTTCCCCACACAGCCATCTCTAGGTTTCACAGAGAATGATCCGGAAAAGACAAAACATCCAGTGAGCCCCAGTTCTCTGGATGAAAATGCCTTGTTGTTGTCAGAGGTCAGAGTAGGGAAGTCGAGCAGAGTCACAATAACTCATAATGAGGTCTCTGAATGCACATCACACCAAACCCTGAAGGAGATGGACTACAGCAGCAGCAGAATTGGAAAACAAAAGTCTGCTGTGACATTCGGATGGTACGGTCAGAATTTGAAAGCATGGATCTGTTCCTTGTATCAACATTTACCAAAGGAAATTATTCCAGCACCTTGCTGAATGTTTTCCATGAATAATTAAAAGTTCTTAAGGCATAACGAGAGTCCAACTCGGTACTAGCAACGTGTACTTAGCCAAGTGACCCGTGTGTGTGTGTGTGTGTGTGTGTGTGTGTGTGTGTTTTTGTGTGTGTGTACATGAATCCATAAAACAAGAGGAGCTTGATAAGCAGACATCACGAAGACACCTGCTGCTGACTGAAATATGAACATTTAGGACTTGTGCGTTTGCTAGAACATATTGTTCTCCTAACTGTGCATGACATCAGAAAGGGTGATTTTAGTTTTAAACCCTAACAAGATGGCAGAAAGTACGAGCAGACTGCAGCTAGCACTCAGACTCATGACATGCACATGGTTAGCCACTTGCTCTTAGCTGAAGTATTCAGCCTAATTTGTAGCAACGGGAGCTGTTACGAGAGGAGGGCAGAGGGTCAAACACTTGATGCGAGCGAGTGTTGGAGGAAGCACGGGATAAGCTAGCAACAGTGATATCGAGTACACCGCACCGAGATGCTCAGAGTACAAAAAAAACTTGATGTAACGGCTGAAAGAGCACCGACACGAACCGCTGAAGTTTGTGGAAAACTGAGCCACATTGGAAAGCGTCCAAACACGGAGAAATATTTTAAGGTGATGGTGCCGTGTGATAGGAACGACAGGGAACAGCGGGAGAAATGTTTGGAGAAAGAGCGGATTATTTTTTTCTCTCTGCGGGATGGAGACAACCCAGGCGCTGCGCCACGCATCGCTCACATTCTCCGGTAAAAACTGAACACATTAAACAACAACAACCGGGACCAAAATGACCCCCGCCGGAGCCCCCAACCGCCTAACTCCACCCAAGACTGAGTTAAGATACGTTCACCGTCCTTCCCAGGGCCGCAGACCGGCAGTGAATGTCTCACCATTAAAACTTTGGCAGCGCTTTCCAGCTGTGTGATCACTTCTGGTGCACCGACCGCCGCCATCATCGTCGTCCCTCTCCAATGACGCGCCATGCGCTCTGCATTGTGGGATTACTGCGCTGGTTACCCGTCGCGTGCACACGGCGGGTTGTGTAACCACAACAAGTTTGTGGTTGCCAGTGTGACGGCTCGTGCAGCCAGCAACATATTCAGTTATTATTATCATCATCATTATTATTATTGGTGTTGTTGTTGTTGGGAATGGATTAGAAGTAGATACATCCACAATCGACCTGAAAATGAATGTTATTCTTGGATTTTTTTTTTTTAAATTTAAATCAACATTTGTTTAAACGTACACACGTATACTTATAAGTTACTAATAAGTTTTTTGTTCTTTACTATTGCAATAACGGTTGCATTTCTGTCATATTTCTTGAGATCAAATTCGCCCATATGTGGCCATGAAGCTAAATACTCCTGTTCTTTGTAACAACAAACTGTAATCAGTATGGAACTTCTGTGTCATGTTCCTTTTATAAAGTAATTCACGAGAATCCAAGCTGGTTAATTTAATTTATACATATATTTTACACACAAGGACAGTGAAAGAATTTACAAATTCTCAGTTCATACATAAATGTAAAAAAAGAGAGAGCTGTCCAAATTACATCATCTATAATACTGTGTAGACATGTTTTAACATTAGCACAGGGGAACTCGGGGGAGGGGAAAAAAGGAGAAAAGATACAAAAAAATATGTATATCTGTATAAATATAAATTCAAGAGTAACAGAATTTTATCACACATTAAAGACAAGCAAAGACTTTGTAGAGTAAAAACACAAAATGTAAAGGATACATGAGTAAGTCTTGAGAAGAAATCAGAACAGAGGACATAAAGTCAGTCAAAGATTGTCAGTCACTACTCTCAAACCTTAAAAACAAAACATATCCAAGAAACACCTCACACACTTTGTGGCACTCACACACTCAGCAGAGAGCCATGGCTGTAATTATAAAGCTTTTTTTGTTTTGTTTTATCTTTTTTGTTAAAGGAGCAGTTCATCCTGGTCAGTGTGGATTGGCAATCCAGTCAATGATATTTAGAGAAGTGTTAGATGTCTGGACCAGCTGAGAGAGAACAAAATGAATGGGGAAACAGCAACAGAGCAGTGAGGCGATGCATCACCACATCATCTGTGATGGATCCCATTTTATCAGCTCGCAGACAAAACTTTGGCTGTGTTTACACACACAATGCTGCTACTCTACCTTAAACCACCACTGGACACAGTCATAACAAATAGCTAAACTATGTTTTGAAATCTGATGTGAAATTTGAACTTTGAACTATCCACTTCGGTCTGGAGAAAGAAAAACAAAAAAAAACAACAACCAAGGAGCAGCTTCCGAAGTTTAAACAACACCTGAGATGTAACACTGTACAGTGGTGAAAACCCTGTTTCCCTTTCCTAAAACAATGCATAGCAACTAAAAAAGTTGCAAAAAAATAATAACTGAAAAAAAGCTATCTGAATGCTGTGTATTGACCATTACTGTAATATTCTTAACATGTCAAAACTGTGCGTATGATCATGTTGTAAATAACTTTGTAATTGTCATCTTTGTATGTTTTTTTTAAATCATGGTTAAAGACGGTCTTGACCCATCCGTGCACTCCAATTTAAAATTTGATTCATTAAAAAAAATTAATAAATAAAATCTACAATAAACAAAGCTCTAGATTAGCAAAACAGCATTACTGCCATTTTTAAATTTTTTTTAATAATATTGCAGTAATATTGCACTGTTGATTGTTGACTTTTAGTTGAAAATCTGATCTGCTCATTCTAAATTAAAGAGTGACTGTCGTGTGTAAGCACAGCAAGCGCTGATGTGAAATAGAGCACGCTCTGTTGCCTTCCCCCAATCAAGAATAACAACAGGTATAAGAAGTCTCTGAAAATTATGACCAAAGTAAGAAGGCAGTCGTTTAACATTGTGTTGCTCGTGTTAGTTAAGGCACGTTTACAGGGAAAAAATGCAAAACAACAAAAATCAACTGTAACAAATCTTATCCACACAGAATCGCTCGAAAGCTGTGACCTCTTCAGCGTCCCCAGTCATCGAGAGAAATTTAGAATACTCCTGGAAAGTTTGGGATTAATTTACCAAACAGTTCAATTCGGCAGAATTGCTGGCTGATTGTCTGTAAGCAAGAATGTACTGGATGTTAGCGTCATCTGATGAGCAGCAGTCCAACACACAACATGGCACTGGTCTGTAGTAAAAAGTACAGAGTTATACACACAAACACTTGAACTTGTGGTCATTTTGGATAAATAAAAGAACGTGTACCAAAACACTAACTCTTTGTTGAAGTTGTAAATAGAGAAAGCTATTCATATTCATATTCTTTTTTTCCTCTGAATTTCCCGAAGCCAACTTTCCTCCCTGCTCTTCATCTCCTAACTCGATTCCATCTCTCTCTCTGAAACAGAAACACTTCTGACTCCTCTCCTCTACACTCAGGGCCAGCCTGGCTGCAGCAGGAGAAGAGCCTACCTTCGAATCATCCACACCCCCACGCTCGTCGTCGAGTGGCGTCACGCACTCTGATATTCAGTTAGAAAGGCACTCAGCTCGTTACTTTCAAACCCCAGACACACTTAAGTCGACACTTCTTTCACCACAACCACAAAAAAAAAAAAAAACATGTAATAACAATTATAATAATAATGTAAATAATATTAAACACAATAATAAGCAGCATGATGTAACTGAAAAGAGAATATATATATATATATATATATATTTATATAAACCAATATATTTGTACATTTCAGAACTAAATTTTTAAAAGGATAGTAAGTGTTTAGAAAACTATATATAATGTTTTTTTGTATTGCACATAGTCATACTATCACATGTTTGGCTGTTGTAAGGACATGTTGCTTTGTTTTGTTGTTTTTCTTTCATGATATCCTCCAGATCACAGGAGATTGGTTAAGTTACAATTTACAAAGTTACAACTGTCAGACTGATCTTTGCTAAATAGCTGTACAAGTGTGCATCTTGGTGAATATGTGTGTGTATTTGGAGCTTTGATTCTCAGTCCAACCCAACTAACTAAGCCTAATCTGACCCAAAGGATCCTGTATAGATTAGGGGGGTTCTCTTAATTCTCTTGAAGACTGAGAAAATATGTGAAGTGCTAGCAACCTGCCCCACAGTAAACAGATAGTATAATTTCAATACAAGAGCTTCTTTCATCTGATCTAACTCAAGAGAAGAATTTACTGCAAACTAAACCTGGCTTGACTTTTAGAGCCCAATTTAGAGCCAAGTTAGGACAGAAACTCTGTGATTGGAAGCATTTTAACAACACAAGAATATTTCTAACAGAAAACTGAGTTAAAAAGCATCAGGCTCCAAAACATTACACTGAGCTGAAGTTGGCACAAAATGAGGCAGGTGTGGATATATAAGATTCTGAAAACTGCTGCAAAAAAAAAAAAAAAAAAAAGGACACATTTTTCTCTCACACCACAAGAATGAAACTCTTTTTTTTGTGGCTGAGTGTGTGTCAAAGGACTCTGGAAGAATTTCTTTGTCCACCTAGTGTGAGCCAACCTCTTGAAACCTCAATATAGACACTGAAATCAACCTGAAATCCAACATCCCTACACTACTGAGCTGTGTGTGCGTGTCTTTGTAGCTTATTTTGCAGCAGCTGTGAAAACAGGCGCAATCAACAAGTAAACTGGTTCCACTCTTCACATTGCTGTGTCAAATATTTGAGTGTAAAGCAGCTCAGTTAGAACAGGAAGTAGATCCTGTGTCTGAAGGTCACTGTGGAGGTGTTTTAATTGTCCGTAAGACCAAAGGTGGAAGGAATGGGACAAGAGGCTCCTGGAAGAACCAGAATCTCCTTTCGACCAGTACAGTGTCTGAGTCCTGCTCTCCTGACCACCTACGCTTCACCCTCGATGTGGGTGCTCACACCTGCCGTTTCTTGGTCCCAGATGAGGGGGATGTTTTGTATATATGCATTCCACAAGGGGGCAGTGTTCATCTACCCTGTTCTTGCAGTTCAACAATCACAGAGACACATGCACACCTCTACATATACATGAGAAGAGAAGTGATAGGTGGGAGGGTCATGAGCTGAATGACAAGGGCAGGTAAGAGACACGAGCCACTCAGGAAGACTGTCAGCATGCAGCTCTACACATACACGGGCTCACACCCCTCCTCCTGCTCTCCTTCTTCCTCTTCATCTTCCTCATCCTCGTCCTCCTCTTCTTGTTCCTCCTCCTCGTCTGGGCCCATTCCGATGGCTCCAGGTATGCTTAGCGACACCTCGCTTGTCTCGAGCGGTTTAGGGTAGCGGAAGGGGCAGCCGTTATCGTCAAAGAACCTGCGGAAGGTAAACTCATAGAAGGCGTGCTCTGGGTGCTTCCCATGAGGGGAGCAGAGAGCATCCAAAGCCCGGGTGCTGTCCCCGCTGTCACTCCATGCACCGGGACCACCCTCCTCCTCCACTGGGTCAAAGTTGGATGTGTCCATTGGGTGGGCGATCTTGGGCCGGTAGGGGGCCGGCTGCTGCCGCAGATTGCTAGAGAAATCCACCTGGGAGAAGAAGGGGTGAGCCTTGATCTCACCAGCGCCATTGGCACCCAGGCGATCCTCTGCAGAGCAACACAGGCGACCGATGATATCGACAGCCTCTGGGCTCAGTTTGACCTGGGCAGGCACCTGCAGAGTGCTCTCCCAGTTAATGACCTGCAGAGCCGCGAGACAATGCATGAAGTTAAATCAACAGTAAAATATGACCCAGCTCTTGTATACATACTTAATAATTGGAGAAATTCAATGCAACAGTTTTGACTTCAGCTTTAAAGTCAATATCTACACTGACAACAGGATCTGAGTAAGACAACGTCTCTACAAGGTCCACTCAGCTACTGTTCTGGAGCTGAGAACAGTAGCTGAGAAAAACACAACACGTTGTATTGTGTTTTTCCACAATACAATCAAAGGTATATAAGATTGTGGAAAAACAGATGAACCTCACGAAAAGCTATAGCATAAACCTCATAGTGAAATTGTTTACAGCCAGATTATTGTGTTTCCAAAAACATCTGTGCAGCTGTAAATATACAGTGGGCCGTACTGCAATAGACTCAATGACTGCTCATTTACTGGATGTACTTTTAATTGGATTCCAGCTGCTGTCACCTAAGTTGACTGTAATTCCATGCTATCTCATTCTTCTTCTCTATTGTTCACAGAATTTCCTACTCATGGTTTAGGCTGCATTTTCATTCACTTGTCTTTGTGTCATTTTTTTGTGCCATTGAATTTAATTGCTCTTACCGAGTCAAGCAAAGTGAACAGAAGGAGGAAATGAAGAGCTCCTAATTTGACGTCTAACTGACAGCAAATGCAATCTGCCACTGTTTAACTGTCCTGGTCTGCTGCAGCTGATCTGATCCAGTCACTGACTCATTAGGTCACCAATTAAAATTCAAAATAAAAGCAGGGACATCCTCCCTCTTCACTGACCTTAATCTGAGTCTCAGTGGGCGTGGGGGCAAGGAAAGGCGGCTGTCCCACCAGCATCTCAAACAGGATCACTCCCACACTCCACCAGTCACACAGCTGTGTGTAACCTGCACACAACACGCACATCAGGTCAACTGTCTAAATGCTTTCTTAGAACACAACATCCAGTACAATCAAAGGTGTGTCAGTCATCAGATACTGTGCAGTAATTATGCTTTTTATTCTCACACACCTTTGCGCAGGAGCACCTCGGGGGCGATGTAGTTGGGCGTCCCCACCAGGGAGTGTGCCAAGCAGCGTTGGTGCTGTCGGTTGGCGCGTTGCTCCAGGGTCATCAGCCGGTCGCCACACCGGCAGTTGGATACATCGTCCCAGAAATCACTGGGCTCCATGCTGTCTTGTCTAATGTGGCTCCCTGAAGACAGAAGGTGAGAGCAGATGTTTTAAAACCCCACAAAGAGAAGGATATAATACCACATTGCCTGGTGAAATTCAAATTTAACAACCTGGACAACTGACAGTACTCTTGGCAACTGCTCAAATTTGCTACCTGTAAAGTCTGAATGCACCTACATGTTCATTTAATTTTCCCCTGAACACAATGTTTGAGAAAACACAATCAAAACCTGAACTCTCTCTATTAGAAATCACCAAGCATGAGTTGTACAAGAGTCCAACGGAAATTGTGTGCATGTCTGTATTTGCGCATGTCACAAACATCAACACACTAAATCCACACACGGTGTCTTCGTAGTTGAGGGAGCATGTATTTGTATGTCTGTATATTCAGATAAAAGTGTCTCACCCTTCTGGTAGTACTTGGAGTTGTGTGTCCAGCGGAAGCCTGTGCACAAACCAAAATCTGTCAGCTTGATATGTCCATCCAGGTCAATGAGGATGTTGTCTGGCTTGATGTCGCGGTGAATAAAGCCCATCTTGTGTACGCTCTCGATGGCTAGTGTCAGCTCTGCCACATAGAAGCGTGCCAGAAGTTCGGGGAAGACCCCCATTCGGATGAGCAAGCTCATCATGTCTCCGCCGGGGATGTAGTCCATGACGAAGTAGAGGCTGTCACGGTCTTGGAAGGAGTAGTAGAGACGCACCACCCACTCGTTGTCCGCTTCCGCCAGGATATCGCGCTCTGCCTTCACGTGAGCCACCTGCGTAACGATAATCCTGATTTAGCCTGTTGCATAACATCTTATCACAATCAGTAGTGTCCACAAAGACACAAATGTGTTGAAGCGCTGTTCTACAAACATAGAAAAAAATGTGTGAATACTTTTATACACCTGGTGAAAATGCACAGGCCAGAACTCAAAAGGCAAAAGGAGTGTAGTAAAGCAATAAAAATGCATAAACTCACCTGGTTACGATTAAGGACATCTTTCTTGCGCAGTGTTTTCATGGCATAAAGTGCACCAGTGTCGACTTTACGTGTAAGACATACTTCGCCAAAAGCACCTATGCCCAGCGTCTTGATTTTGACAAACATGGACTTGTCCATTTTGGCACGGCGTAGCCTGTTATAGTTGGACTCTTTCTGGTACAGCATCTTCCTCATTTGTTCTTGCTCTGCTTCGGAAAGGCCGGCCTGGACAGGAAGAAGAAGAGAGGTTGAAGAGGATCAGTAAAGGGAGGACATAACGGCTATGCAACCTCTTCAAAAGCAGCCTTAGAAATAGTTTAAGGATGAGATCATTTTTCAACACTGACTAATAATGACCAAGGAATGAGGCTTGAGCTGAATTCAGTGACTTGACCTTTACTGCTTGTTTAACTCACTGTCTGGGTCTGACTGTGGTGTTTTTTTCTATTCTAAGCATGTCTTTAGGTCACAGCAAAAAAAATAAATACATTTTAAATGCAGAGGCCAAAGTTCTGATTCAGGACAAACACATCAAACACAAATGTGAAGTCATTTCGAGACAAAGATCTTACTGTCTACAGCAAAGTCTTGAGGGAGAATTGTTGGCATGACAAGCTCTTGTACGTCACTTCTCTGTGCCCATCATAGTTCTCACCTAAAAACCTGAAGGCTTTACAGGTCATTTTTTAGGCATTAAAAATTTTCTTCAATCTTGAATCCTGAGCATTTCCCAAACCACACTGATGGGATTTTTTATGATTTTTTTTTATCATCAGCTTAGGTTTCTTTAAATATACTTTGAAATGAATTTGTAAATACTCAGAGATTGTTCAAGACAGCCTAATCTTCACAGTAAATCATTTGCTTCTATTATATACATTCTGCATTTTACTTATCTAATGCAGTGCAGGATGAAAAATGTTCATCTTGTCTTACCTTGGACATCTCCTGTTCCAGCTGAAGCCTGCGGTTGAGTTTCTGGTGGTAGGTCTTCATCACATTCTCTATGTGCTGCTCCATGTAGAACTTGAAGGCAAAAGGTGAGTAGCTTTTGATACGTGACTCCCTCTTTTCCTCATCTTGTCCATTTTTCCTCACGGGAACAGGGGATGTCTGGATCTGCTTCTTGTCTTTCACTGTTTTTTCTCCCTTCCCCATCTTTGTCTTCTCTTTCACTGGCTGGCTCTCCTCAGCCTTTCCACTCCCTCCGCTGCCACTGTGAGTACTTCTTGCAGCAGGGTTGTTGAGGTCCTGAGCTCCACACACACCTGCAGCTCCTTCCAGGGCCCCTGTCTCACCCGCCGTCCCAGACATTAGGAGGTTTTTGGGGTAGGGTGGTGGTGGACAGCGTGGCTCCTGAGCAGGCTCAAGCGGGTATGTTTCTTCTGGCATGTAGGGCAGAGGCTCTGATGCATCCTGGGCCTGAGCAGTCATCCAGCCAGGGTGACATGGTCCCACAGCTGTCTTAGGTTCTGGCCTCATTACACGGATACTCTTGACAGGCTGTTGGATGGGTGGGGATGTTACAGCTGTGATGGTATTAGGGGGGCCCAAAGAAGGCTCCTGTTTCCCATTAGCAGGTGGTGCAGCCATCCCAGGCCGGACAGCATTTGGGCCTGCAGAGCGACTGTTAAAGGAGTTAGTTCTGCTGGGGACACGCACTTCACCTCTGAATGGGCCCTGGGGCTGTGGCTGTCTGGACTGAGGGGCCCCTTCAGGACCTGGCGGCCCTGCCCAGGGGTGCTCATAGAGGTCCAAGTTGAGGCTGGCCCTAGAAGGTGTCATCAAGCCCTGGGGCAGATCTGAGAAGTCAGGGACCATGGCCACAGCACCTGGGGAACGGGACATCATGTGGACTTGGTGTGAGGTGGGGCTGGCCTGTCGAGGGTGAGAGTGAGGGGCGAGGTACAGGTTAGCAGGATATCCTCCACCTCCTCCCGCTGGCCCATTCTGACCCATGCCTCCTTTCCCTTGCATATTGACATAATTATCTGTGGGTGACATGGGGGGCGGTGGCATCTTGTTTTGGAAGGAAGGGGTCCTCTTGACTCCATAGCCTGCAGACTCCATCATGTGTGTCCTGGCATGGCTGTAGTCATAGTGTGGGCCTGGGACAGGGCCACCTGGTGGTTGTGGCTGGAGCTGTAAAGGCTGGCCAGGGACATT